>NC_054478.1:118336269-118936269 GCF_017639515.1 Carcharodon carcharias | reverse complement strand
TCTCCCACACTGTGACCGAAGCAACTGTTCCTGCTCTCTCTCTCTCTGTTTCAGAAGCAGCTGTTCCTGCTCTTTCCAACACTGATTGTTATACAGCTGACCCGCTCGGTCCCACTGCTTCTGAAGCTGCTGTCCCGCTCTCTCCCAGAACGTTTCTGAAGCAGCTGTTCCTGCCCTCTGTCGCGTGCTTTCTGCAGCTGCAATCCCGGCCCTCTTCCACACTGTTTCTGAAGAACCTTTCCCTGATCTGTCTCGCGCGGTTGATGAAGCTGCTGTCCCACGCTCTATTCCACAGTTTCTGAAGCATCTGTCCCTGCTATCTCTCGCGCAGTTTCTGAAGCTGCTGTCCCTGCTCTCTCACACACTGTTTCCGAAGCTGCTGTCACCGCTCCCTCCCACTCTGTTTCTGAAGCTGCTGACCCACTCTCTCCCACACACTAATTCTGAAGCTGCTGTCTTGCTACCTGTTCCACAGTTTCTGAAGCAGCTGCTATTCCGGCTCTCTCTCTATCGCGGTTTCTGAAGCTGCTGTCCTGCTCCCTCCCACACTGTTTCTGAAGCTGCTGACCCGCTCTCTCCCACACTGTTTCTGAAGAAGCTGTCCCTGATCTCTCTCGCATGGTTTCTGAAGCTACTGTCCTGCTCTCTCCCGCACTGTTTCTGAACCTGCTGTCCCCGCTCTATCCCACACTGTCTCTGAAGAAGCTGTCTTTGATCTCTCTTGCGCGGCTTCTGAAGCTGCTGTCCCTGCTCTCTCACACACTGTTTCTGAATCTGCTGTCCCCACTCCCTCCCACACTGTTTCTGAACCATCTGTCCCTGCTATATCTCGCGCGGTTTCCGAAACTGCTGTCCCTGCTCTCTCCCACACTGTGTCTGAAGCTGCTTTCCTGCTCTCTCCCGCACCGTTTCTGAAGCTGCTGTCCTGTTCTCTCCAACACACTTTCTCAAGCTGCTGTCCTGCTCTCTAGCACACTGTTTCTGAACCTGCTTTCCCGCTCTCTCCCACACTGTTTCTCAAGCTGCTGTCCCCGCTCTCTCCCACACTGCTTCTGAAACATCTGTCCCTGCTATCTCTCGCGCGGTCTGCAACTGCTGTCCCTGCTCTCTCCCACACTGTGTCTGAAGCTGCTTTCGTCTTCTCTCCCGCACTGTTTCTGAAGCTGCTGTCCTGCTCTCTCCCACAGTTTCTCAAGCTGCTGTCCCGTTCTCTCCCACACAATTTCTGAAGCAGCTGTTCCTGCTCTCACCCACACAGTTTCTCAAGCTGCTGTCCCCGCTCTCTCCCACACTGCTTCTGAAGCTGCTGTCCCGCTCTCTCCCACACTATTTCTCAAGCTGCTGTACCTGCTCTCTCCCACACTGTTTCTGAAGCTGCTGTCCCTCTCTCTCCTACACACTAATTCTGAAGCAGCTGTCTTGCTACCTGTTCCACAGTTTCTGAAGCAGCTGCTATTCCGGCTCTCTCTCTCACGCGGTTTCTGAAGCTGCTCTCCTGCTCCCTCTCACACTGTTTCTGAAGCTGCTGACCCGCTCTCTCCCACACTGTTTCTGAAGAAGCTGTCACTGATCTCTCTCGCATGGTTTCTGAAGCCACTGTCCTGCTCTCTCTCGCACTGTTTCTGAACCTGCTCTCCCCGCTCTATCCCACACTGTCTCTGAAGAAGCTGTCTTTGATCTCTCTTGCGCGGCTTCTGAAGCTGCTGTCCCTGCTCTCTCACATACTGTTTCTGAATCTGCTGTCCCCACTCCCTCCCACACTGTTTCTGAAGCATCTGTCCCTGCTATATCTCGCGCGGTTTCCGAAACTGCTGTCCCTGCTCTCTCCCACACTCTCTGAAGCTGCTTTCCTGCTCTCTCCCGCACTGTTTCTCAAGCTGCTGTCCCCGCTCTCTCCCACACTGCTTCTGAAGCTGCTGTCCCGCTCTCTCCCACACTGCTTCTGAATCTGCTGTACCCACTCCCTCCCACACTGTTTCTGAAACATCTGTCCCTGCTATCTCTCGCGTGGTTCTGAAACTGCTGTCCCTGCTCTCTCCCACACTGTGCCTGAAGCTGCTTTCGTGCTCACTCCTGCACGGTTTCTGAAGCGACTGTCCTGCTCTCTCCCGCACTGTTTCTCAACCTGCTGTCCCCGCTCTATCCCACACTGTTTCTGAAGAAGCTGTCTTTGATCTCTCTTGCGCCGCTTCTGAAGCTGCTGTCCCTGCTTTCTCACGCACTGTTTCTGAAACTGCTGTCCCCACTCCCTCCCACACTGTTTCTGAAGCATCTGTCCCTGCTATATCTCGCGCGGTTTCTGAAACTGCTGTCCCGCTCTCTCCCACAGTTTCTCAAGCTGCTGTCCCGCTCTCTAGCACACTGTTTCTGAAGCAGCTGTTCCTGCTCTCTCCCATACTGTGTCTGAACCTGATTTCCTGCTCTCTCCCGCACTGTTTCTCAAGCTGCTGTCCCGCTCTCTCCCACACAGTTTCTCAAACTGCTATCCCCACTCTCTCCCACACTGCTTCTGAAGCTGCTGTCCCCACTCCCTCCCACACTGTTTCTGAAACATCTGTCCCTGCTATCTCTCGCGCGGTCTGAAACTACTGTCCCTGCTCTCTCCCACAGTTTCTCAAGCTGCTGTCCCGCTCTCTCCCACACAGTTTCTGAAGCAGCTGTTCCTGCTCTCACCCACACTGTGTCTGAAGCTGCTTTCCTGCTCTCTCCCGCACCGTTTCTGAAGCTGCTGTCCTGCTCTCTCCCACACACTTTCTCAAGGTGCTGTCCTGCTCTCTAGCACACTGTTTCTGAAGCAGCTGTTCCTGCTCTCTCCCACACTGTCTGAACCTGCTTTCCTGCTCTCTCCCGCACTGTGTCTGAAGCTGCTTTCGTGTTCTCTCCCGCACTGTTTCTGAAGCTGCTGTCCTGCTCTCTCCCACAGTTTCTCAAGCTGCTGTCCCGCTCTCTCCCACACAGTTTCTAAAGCAGCTGTTCCTGCTCTCACCCACACTGTGTCTGAAGCTGCTTTCCTGCTCTCTCCCGCACTGTTTCTGAAGCTGCTGTCCTGCTCTCTCCCACACAGTTTCTCAAGCTACTGTCCCCGCTCTCTCCCACACTGCTTCTGAAGCTGCTGTCCCGCTCTCTCCCACACTGCTTCTGAAGCTGCTGTCCCGCTCTCTCCCACACTATTTCTCAAGCTGCTGTACCCGCTCTCTCCCACACTGCTTCTGAAGCTGCTGTCCCTCTCTCTCCTACACACTAATTCTGAAGCAGCTGTCTTGCTACCTGTTCCACAGTTTCTGAAGCAGCTGCTATTCCGGCTCTCTCTCTCTCGCGGTTTCTGAAGCTGCTCTCCTGCTCCCTCTCACACTGTTTCTGAAGCTGCTGACCTGCTCTCTCCCACACTGTTTCTGAAGAAGCTGTCACTGATCTCTCTCGCATGGTTTCTGAAGCTACTGTCCTGCTCTCTCCCGCACTGTTTCTGAACCTGCTGTCCCCGCTCTATCCCACACCGTCTCTGAAGAAGCTGTCTTTGATCTCTCTTACGCGGCTTCTGAAGCTGCTGTCCCTGCTCTCTCACATACTGTTTCTGAATCTGCTGTCCCCACTCCCTCCCACACTGTTTCTGAAGCATCTGTCCCTGCTATATCTCGCGCGGTTTCCGAAACTGCTGTCCCTGCTCTCTCCCACACTGTGTATGAAGCTGCTTTTCTGCTCTCCCCCACACTGTTTCTCAAGCTGCTGTCCCCGCTCTCTCCCACACTGCTTCTGAAGCTGCTGTCCCGCTCTCTCCCACACTGCTTCTGAAGCTGCTGTCCCCACTCCCTCCCACACTGTTTCTGAAACATCTGTCCCTGCTATCTCTCGCGTGGTTCTGAAACTGCTGTCCCTGCTCTCTCCCACACTGTGCCTGAAGCTGCTTTCGTGCTCACTCCTGCACGGTTTCTGAAGCTACTGTCCTGCTCTCTCCCACACTGTTTCTGAACCTGCTGTCCCCGCTCTATCCCACACTGTTTCTGAAGAAGCTGTCTTTGATCTCTCTTGCGCCGCTTCTGAAGCTGCTGTCCCTGCTTTCTCACACAGTTTCTGAATCTGCTGTCCCCACTCCCTCCCACACTGTTTCTGAAGCATCTGTCCCTGCTATATCTCGCACGGTTTCTGAAACTGCTGTCCCGCTCTCTCCCACACAGTTTCTCAAGCTGCTGTCCCGCTCTCTAGCACACTGTTTCTGAAGCAGCTGTTCCTGCTCTCTCCCACACTGTGTCTGAACCTGCTTTCCTGCTCTCTCCCGCACTGTTTCTCAAGCTGCTGTCCCCGCTCTCTCCCACACAGTTTCTCAAGCTGCTGTCCCCACTCTCTCCCACACTGCTTCTGAAGCTGCTGTCCCCACTCCCTCCCACACTGTTTCTGAAACATCTGTCCCTGCTATCTCTCGCGCGGTCTGAAACTGCTGTCCCTGCTCTCTCCCACAGTTTCTCAAGCTGCTGTCCCGCTCTCTCCCACACAGTTTCTGAAGCAGCTGTTCCTACTCTCACCCACACTGTGTCTGAATCTGCTTTCCTGCTCTCTCCCACACTGTTTCTGAAGCTGATGTCCCACTCTCTCCCACACAATTTCTCAAGCTGCTGTCCTGCTCTCTCCCACACTGCTTCTGAAGCTGCTGTCCCGCTCTCTCCCACACTATTTCTCAAGCTGCTGTACCCGCTCGCTCCCACACTGCTTCTGAAGCTGCTGTCCAGCTCTCTCCCACACTGCTTCTGAAGCAGCTGTCCCGCTCTTTGTTCCACAGTTTCTGAAGAAGCTGTCCCTGCTCTCTATCGCATGCTTTCTGCAGCTGCTATCCCGGCTCTCTTCCACAAAATTTCTGAAGAAGCTGTCCCTGATCTCTCTCGCGTGGTTTCTGAAGCTGCTGTCCCCACTCGCTCCCACTGTTTCTGAAGCTGCTGACCCACTCTCTCCCACACACTGATTCTAAAGCTCCTGTTCCTCTCTCTCCCACACAATGATTCTGAAGCAGCGATCCTGCTATCTGTTCCACAGTCTCTGAAGCAGCTGCTATCCCGGCTCTCTCTCTCTCGCGGTTTCTGAAGCTGCTGTCCTGCTCTCTCCCACACTGTTTCTGAACAAGCTGTGCATGATCTCTCTCGCGCGGTTTCTGAAGCTGCTGTCCCTGCTCTCTCCCACACTGTTTCTGAACTTGCTGTCCCCTCTCGAGCACGCTGTCTCTGAAGCAGCTGTTCCTGCTCTCTCCCACACTGTGTCTGAAGCTGCTGTCCCAACTCTCTAGCACACTGTTTCTGAAGCAGCTGTTCCTGCTCTTTCCGACATTCAGTCTGAAGTTGCTGTCGCACTTTCTCCCACACTGTTTCCCAAGCTGCAGTCCCCGCTCTCGAGCACACTGTTTCTGAAGAAGCTGTCCCCAATCTCTCTAGCACGGTTTCTCAAGCTGCTGTCCTGCTCTCTGCCACACTGTTTCTGAAGCAGCTGTTTCAGCTCTCTCCCACACTGTGTCCGAAGCAACTGTTCCTCCTCTCTCTCACTGTTTCAGAAGCAGCTGTTCCTGCTCTTTCCCACACTGATTGTTATACAGCTGACCTGCTCTCTCCCACTGCTTCTGAAGTTGCTGGCTCGCTCTCTCCCAGAATGTTTCTCAAGCTGCTGTCCCCGCTCTGTCCCACACTGCTTCTGAAGCTGCTGAGCCACTCTCTCCCACACTGCTTCAGAAGCAGCTGGCCCTGCCCTCTGTCGCGTGCTTTCTGCAGCTGCTATCCCGGCTCTCTTCCTCACTGTTTCTGAAGAACCTTTCCCTGATCTCTCTCGCGCGGTTTATGAAGCTGCTGTCCCACGCTCTGTTCCACAGTTTCTGAAGCATCTGTCCCTGCTATCTCTCGCGCAGCTTCTGAAGCTGCTGTCCCTGCTCTCTCACACACTGTCTCTGAAGCTGCTGTCACCGCTCCCTCCCACTCTGTTTCTGAAGCTGCTGACCCACTCTCTCCCACACACTAATTCTGAAGCAGCTGTCTTGCTACCTGTTCCACAGTTTCTGAAGCAGCTGCTATTCCGGCTCTCTCACTCTCGCAGTTTCTGAAGCTGCTGTCCTGCTCCATCCCACACTGCTTCTGAAGCTGCTGACCCGCTCTCTCCCACACTGTTTCTGAACCTGCTGTCCCCGCTCTATTCCACACTGTCTCTGAAGAAGCTGTCTTTGATCTCTCTTGCGCAGCTTCTGAAGCTGCTGTCCCTGCTCTCTCACACACTGTTTCTGAATCTGCTGTCCCCACTCCCTCCCACACTGTTTCTGAAGCATCTGTCCCTGCTATATCTCGAGTGGTTTCTGAAACTGCTGTCCCTGCTCTCTCCCACACTGTGTCTGAAGCTGCCTTTCTGCTCTCTCCTGCACTGTTTCTGAAGCTGCTGTCCCGCTCTCTCCCACACACTTTCTCAAGCTGCTGTCCCGCTCTCTAGCACACTGTTTCTGAAGCAGCTGTTCCTGCTCTCTCCCACACTGTGTCTGAACCTGCTTTCCTGCTCTGTCCCGCACTGTTTCTCAAGCTGCTGTCCCCGCTCTCTCCCACATTGCTTCTGAAGCTGCTGTCCCGCACTCTCCCACACTGCTTCTGAAGCTGCTGTCCCCACTCCCTCCCACACTGTTTCAAAAACATCTGTCCCTGCTATCTCTCGCGCGGTTCTGAAACTGCTGTCCCTGCTCTCTCCCACACTGTGTCTGAAGCTGCTTTCCTGCTCTCTCCCGCACTGTTTCTGAAGCTGCTGTCCTGCTCTCTCCCACACTGTGTCTGAAGCTGCTTTCCTGCTCTCTCCCGCACTGTTTCTGAAGCAGCTGTTCCTGCTCTCACCCACAGTGTGTCTGAAGCTGCTTTCCTGCTCTCTCCCACACAGTTTCTGAATCTGCTGTCCCGCTCTCTCCCACACTGTTTCTGAAGCAGCTGTCCCCCTCTCTGTTCCACAGTTTCTGAAGAAGCAGTCCCTGCTCTCTGTCGCGTGCTTTCTGCAGCTGCTATCCCGGCTCTCTTCCACAAAATTTCTGAAGAAGCTGTCCCTGATCTCTCTCGCATGGTTTCTGAAGCTGCTTTCCCACGCTCTGTTCCACAGTTTCTGAAGTATCTGTCCCTGCTATCTCTCGCGCGGTTTCTGAAGCTGCTATCCCCACTCCCTCCCACACTGTTTCTGAAGCTGCTGACCCACTCTCTCCCACACAATAATTCTGAAGCAGCGATCCTGCTAACTGTTCCACAGTTTCTGAAGCAGCTGCTATCCCGGCTCTCTCTCTCTCTCGCGGTTTCTGAAGCTGCTGTCCTGCTCTCTCCACACTATTTCTGAACAAGCTGTCCATTATCTCTCCCGCACGGTTTCTAAAGCTGCTGTCCTGCTCTCTTCCACACTGTTTCTGAAGCTGCTGTACCCGCTCTCTCCCACACAATTTCTAAAGAAGCTGATCCCTGATCTCTCTCACGCAGTTTCTGAAGCAGCTGTCGCTGCTCTCCATTGCCTGCTTTCTGCAGCTGCTCTCCCAGCTCTCTTCCACACTGTTTCTGAAGCTGCTGTCCCGATCTCTCCAAAAATGTTCCTGATGTTGCTGTCCCGCTCTCTTCCACACTGTTTCTGAAGCTGCAGTCCCCGCTCTATCCCACACTGTTTCTGAAGCTGCTATCCCTGCTGTCACCAACACTGTTTCTGAAGAAGCTGTCCCTGAACTCTCTAGCATGGTTTCTGAAGCTGCTGTCCTGCTCTCTGCCACAATGTTTCTGAAGCATCTGTTTCAGCTCTCTCCCACACTGTGTATGAAGCAACTGTTCATGCTCTCTCTCTCTCTCACTGTTTCAGAAGCAGCTGTTCCTGCTCTTTCCCACACTGATTGTTATGCAGCTGACCTGCGCTCTCCCACAGCTTCTGAAGTTGCTGTCCCGCTCTTTCCCACACTGTTTCTCAAGCTGCTGTCCCCGCTCTCTCCCACACTGCTTCTGAAGCTGCTGTCCGGCTCTCTCCCACACTGTTTATTAAGCAGCTGTCCCCGCTCTCTCCCACACTGTTTCTGAAGCTGCTGACCCACTCTCTCCCACACACTGATTCTGAAGTTGCTGCCCCTCTCTCTACCACAGTTTCTGAAGCAGATGTCATTGCTCTCTCTCGCGCAGTTTCTGAAGCCGCTGTCCCTGCTCTCTCCCACACTGTTTCTGAAGTTGCTGTCCCGCTCTCGAGCACACTGTTTCAGAAGCAGCTGTTCCTGCACTCTCCCACACTGTGTCTGAAGCTGCTGTCTCCACTCTCTAGCACATTGTTTCTGAAGCAGCTGTTCGTGCTCTTTCCCACATTCAGACTGAAGTTGCTGTCCCACTTTCTCCCACACTGTTTCTCAAGCTGTTGTCCCCGCTCTATCCCACACTGTTTCTGAAGCTGCTGTCCCTGCTGTCTCCAACACTGTTTCTGAAGAAGCTGTCTCTGATCTCTCTCACGTGGTTTCTGAAGCTGCTTTCCTGCTCTCTCCCGCACTGTTTCTGAAGCTGCTGTCCCGCTCTCTCCCACACAGTTTCTCAAGCTGCTGTCCCTGCACTCTCCCACACTGCTTCTGAAGAAGCTGTCCCGCTCTCTCCCACACTGCTTCTGAAGCTGCTGTCCCGCTCTCTCCCACACTATTTCTCAAGCTGCTGTAGCTGCTCAATCCCACACTGCTTCTGAAGCTGCTGTCCCGCTCTCTCCCACACTGTTTCTGAAGCAGCTGTCCGGCTCTCTGTTCCACAATTTCTGAAGAAGCAGTCCGTGCTCTCTGTCCCGTGCTTTCTGCAGCTGCTATCCCGGCTCTCTTCCACAAAATTTCTGAAGAAGCTGTCCCTGATCTCTCTCGCATGGTTTCCGAAGCTGCTTTCCCACGCTCTGTTCCACAGTTTCTGAAGCATCTGTCCCTGCTATCTCTCGCACGGTTTCTGAAGCTGCTGTCCACACCCCCTCCCACACTGTTTCTGAAGCTGCTGACCCACTCTCCCCCACAGAATGATTCTGAAGCAGCGGTCCTGCTATCTGTTCCACAGTTTCTGAAGCAGCTGCTATCCCGGCTCTCCCTCTCTCGCGGTTTCTGAAGCTGCTGTCCACACTCTCTAGCACACTGTTTCTGAAGCAGCTGTTCCTGCTCTTTCCCACATTCAGTCTGAAGTTGCTGTCCCACTTTCTCCCACACTGTTTCTCAAGCTGCAGTCCCTGCTCGCTCCCAAACTGTTTCTGATGAAGTTGTCCCCGATATCTCTAGCACGGTTTCTGAAGCTGCTGTCCTGCTCTTTCCCACACTGATTGTTATACAGCTGACCTGCTCTCTCCCACTGCTTCTGAAGTTGCTGGCTCGCTCTCTCCCAGAATGTTTCTCAAGCTGCTGTCCCCGCTCTGTCCCACACAGCTTCTGAAGCTGCTGAGCCACTCTCTCCCACACTGTTTCTGAAGAAGCTGTCCCTGATCTGTCTCGCGCGGTTTATGAAGCTGCTGTCCCACGCTGTATTCCACAGTTTCTGAAGCATCTGTCCCTGCTATCTCTCGCGCAGTTTCTGAAGCTGCTGTTCCTGCTCTCTCACACACTGTTTCTGAAGCTGCTGACCCACTCTCTCCCACACACTAATTCTGAAGCAGCTGTCTTGCTACCTGTTCCACAGTTTCTGAAGCAGCTGCTATTCCGGCTCTCTCTCTCTCACGGTTTCTGAAGCTGCTGTCCTGCTCCCGCCCACACTGTTTCTGAAGCTGCTGAGCCACTCTCTCCCACATTCTTTCTGAAGAAGCTGTCCCTGATCTCTCTTGCGCGGCTTCTGAAGCTGCTGTCACTGCTCTCTCACACACAGTTTCTGAATCTGCTGTCCCCACTCCCTCCCACACTGTTTCTGAAGCATCTGTCCCTGCTATATCTCACGCGGTTTCTGAAACTGCTGTCCCTGCTCTCTCCCACAATGTGTCTGAAGCTGCTTTCCAGCTCTCTCGTGCACTGTTTCTGAAGTTGCTGTCCCGCTCTCTCCCACACACTTTCTCAAGCTGCTGTCCCGCTCTCTAGCACACTGTTTCTGAAGCAGCTGTTCCTGCTCTCTCCCACACTGTGTCTGAACCTGCTTTCCTGCTCTCTCCCACACTGCTTCTGAAGCTGCTGTCCCCACTCCCTCCCACACTGTTTCTGAAACATCTGTCCCTGCTATCTCACACGCGGTCTGAAACTGCTGTCCCTGCTCTCTCCCACAGTTTCTCAAGCTGCTGTCCCGCTCTCTCCCACAGTTTCTGAAGCAGCTGTTCCTGCTCTCACCCACACTGTGTCTGAAGCTGCTTTCGTGCTCTCTCCCGCACTGTTTCTGAAGCTGCTGTCCTGCTCTCTCCCACAGTTTCTCAAGCTGCTGTCCCGCTCTCTAGCACACTGTTTCTGAAGCAGCTGTTCCTGCTCTCTCCCACACTGTGTCTGAACCTGCTTTCCTGCTCTCTCCCACACTGTTTCTCAAGCTGCTGTCCCCGCTCTCTCCCACACTGCTTCTGAAGCTGCTGTCCCGCTCTCTCCCACACTGCTTCTGAAGCTACTGTCCCCACTCCCTCCCACACTGTTTCTGAAACATCTGTCCCTGCTATCTCTCGCGCGGTCTGAAACTGCTGTCCCTGCTCTCTCCC
The DNA here is from genome assembly GCF_017639515.1 of Carcharodon carcharias. Taxonomy (NCBI): domain Eukaryota; kingdom Metazoa; phylum Chordata; class Chondrichthyes; order Lamniformes; family Lamnidae; genus Carcharodon; species Carcharodon carcharias. Next base: position 118,925,649 of record NC_054478.1, on the reverse strand, counting down.
ACAGTTTCTCAAGCTGCTGTCCCGCTCTCTCCCACACAGTTTCTGAAGCAGCTGTTCCTGCTCTCACCCACACTGTGTCTGAAGCTGCTTTCTTGCTCTCTCCTGCACTGTTTCTGAAGCTGCTGTCCTGCTCTCTCCCACAGTTTCTCTAGCTGCTGTCCCGCTCTCTCCCACACAGTTTCTGAAGCTGCTGTCCCGCTCTCTCCCACAGCTTCTCAAGCTGCTGTCCCCGCTCTCTCCCACACTGCTTCTGAAGCTGCTGTCCCGATCTCTCCCACACTATTTCTCAAGCTGCTGTACCTGCTCTGTCCCACACTGTTTCTGAAGCTGCTGTCCCTGCTGTCACCAACACTGTTTCTGAAGAAGCTGTCCCTGAACTCTCTAGCATGGTTTCTGAAGCTGCTGTCCTGCTCTCTGCCACAATGTTTCTGAAGCATCTGTTTCAGCTCTCTCCCACACTGTGTATGAAGCAACTGTTCCTGCTCTCTCTCTCACTGTTTCAGAAGCAGCTGTACCTGCTCTTTCCCACACTGATTGTTATGCAGCTGACCTGCGCTCTCCCACAGCTTCTGAAGTTGCTGTCCAGCTCTCTCTCATACTGTTTCTGAAGCAGCTGTTCCTGCTCTTTCCCACACTGATTGTTATGCAGCTGACCTGCGCTCTCCCACAGCTTCTGAAGTTGCTGTCCCGCTCTTTCCCACACTGTTTCTCAAGCTGCTGTCCCCACTCTCTCCCACACTGCTTCTGAAGCTGCTGTCCCGCTCTCTCCCACACTGTTTATTAAGCAGCTGTCCCCGCTCTCTCCCACACTGTTTATTAAGCAGCTGTCCCCGCTCTCTCCCACACTGTTTCTGAAGTTGCTGCCCCTCTCTCTACCACACAGTTTCTGAAGCAGATGTCATTGCTCTCTCTCGCGCAGTTTCTGAAGCCGCTGTCCCTGCTCTCTCCCACACTGTTTCTGAAGTTGCTGTCCCGCTCTCGAGCACACTGTTTCAGAAGCAGCTGTTCCTGCACTCTCCCACACTGTGTCTGAAGCTGCTGTCTCCACTCTCTAGCAAATTGTTTCTGAAGCAGCTGTTCGTGCTCTTTCCCACATTCAGACTGAAGTTGCTGTCCCACTTTCTCCCACACTGTTTCTCAAGCTGCTGTCCCCGCTCTATCCCACACTGTTTCTGAAGCTGCTGTCCCTGCTGTCTCCAACACTGTTTCTGAAGAAGCTGTCTCTGATCTCTCTCACGTGGTTTCTGAAGCTGCTTTCCGGCTCTCTCCCGCACTGTTTCTGAAGCTGCTGTCCCGCTCTCTCCCACACAGTTTCTCAAGCTGCTGTCCCTGCACTCTCCCACACTATTTCTCAAGCTGCTGTACCCGCTCAATAACACACTGCTTCTGAAGCTGCTGTCCCGCTCTCTCCCACACTGTTTCTGAAGCAGCTGTCCGGCTCTCTGTTCCACAATTTCTGAAGAAGCAGTCCGTGCTCTCTGTCCCGTGCTTTCTGCAGCTGCTATCCCGGCTCTCTCCCACAAAATTTCTGAAGAAGCTGTCCCTGATCTCTCTCGCATGGTTTCCGAAGCTGCTTTCCCACGCTCTGTTCCACAGTTTCTGAAGTATCTGTCCCTGCTATCTCTCGCGCGGTTTCTGAAGCTGCTGTCCCCACTCCCTCCCACACTGTTTCTGAAGCCGCTGTCCCTGCTCTCTCCCACACTTTCTGAAGTTGCTGTCCCGCTCTCGAGCACACTGTTTCAGAAGCAGCTGTTCCTGCACTCTCCCACACTGTGTCTGAAGCTGCTGTCTCCACTCTCTAGCACATTGTTTCTGAAGCACCTGTTCGTGCTCTTTCCCACATTCAGACTGAAGTTGCTGTCCCACTTTCTCCCACACTGTTTCTCAAGCTGCTGTCCCCGCTCTATCCCACACTGTTTCTGAAGCTGCTGTCCCTGCTGTCTCCAACACTGTTTCTGAAGAAGCTGTCTCTGATCTCTCTCACGTGGTTTCTGAAGCTGCTTTCCGGCTCTCTCCCGCACTGTTTCTGAAGCTGCTGTCCCGCTCTCTCCCACACAGTTTCTCAAGCTGCTGTCCCTGCACTCTCCCACACTATTTCTCAAGCTGCTGTACCCGCTCAATAACACACTGCTTCTGAAGCTGCTGTCCCGCTCTCTCCCACACTGTTTCTGAAGCAGCTGTCCGGCTCTCTGTTCCACAATTTCTGAAGAAGCAGTCCGTGCTCTCTGTCCCGTGCTTTCTGCAGCTGCTATCCTGGCTCTCTCCCACAAAATTTCTGAAGAAGCTGTCCCTGATCTCTCTCGCATGGTTTCCGAAGCTGCTTTCCCACGCTCTGTTCCACAGTTTCTTAAGTATCTGTCCCTGCTATCTCTCGCGCGGTTTCTGAAGCTGCTTTCCGGCTCTCTCCCGCACTGTTTCTGAAGCTGCTGTCCCGCTCTCTCCCACACAGTTTCTCAAGCTGCTGTCCCTGCACTCTCCCACACTATTTCTCAAGCTGCTGTACCCGCTCAATCTACACTGCTTCTGAAGCTGCTGTCCCGCTCTCTCCCACACTGTTTCTGAAGCAGCTGTCCGGCTCTCTCCCACACAGATTGTCAAGCTGATGTCCCACTCTCGAGCACACTGTTTCTGAAGCAGCTGTTCTTGCTCTCTCCCACACTGTGTCTGAACCTGCTTTCCTGCTCTATCCCGCACTGTTTCTGAAGCTGCTGTCCCGCTCTCTCCCACACAGTTTCTCAAGCTGCTGTCCCGCTCTCTCCCACACTGTTTCTGAAGCAGCTGTTCCTGCTCTCACCCACAGTCTGTCTGAAGCTGCTTTCCTGCTCTCTCCTGCACTGTTTCTGAATCTGCTGTCCCGCTCTCTCCCTCACAGTTTCTGAATCTGCTGTCCCCACTCCCTCCCACACTGTTTCTGAAGCATCTGTCCCTGCTATATCTCGCGTGGTTTCTGAAACTGCTGTCCCTGCTCTCTCCCACACTGTGTCTGAAGCTGCTTTCCTGCTCTCTCGTGCACTGTTTCTGAAGCTGCTGTCCCGCTCTCTCCCACACACTTTCTCAAGCTGCTGTCCCGCTCTCTAGCACACTGTTTCTGAAGCAGCTGTTCCTGCTCTCTCCCACACTGTGTCTGAACCTGCTTTCCTGCTCTCTCCCGCACTGTTTCTCAAGCTGCTGTCCCCGCTCTCTCCCGCACTGCTTCTGAAGCTGCTGTCCCGCTCTCACCCACACTTGTGTCTGAACCTGCTTTCCTGCTCTCTCCCGCACTGTTTCTCAAGCTGCTGTCCCCGCTCTCTCCCACATTGCTTCTGAAGCTGCTGTCCCGCTCTCTGCCACACTGCTTCTGAAGCTGCTGTCCCCACTCCCTCCCGCACTGTTTCAAAAACATCTGTCCCTGCTATCTCTCGCGCGGTTCTGAAACTGCTGTCCCTGCTCTCTCCCACACTGTGTCTGAAGCTGCATTCCTGCTCTCTCCCGCACTGTTTCTGAAGCTGCTGTCCTGCTCTCTCCCACAGTTTCTCAAGCTGCTGTCCCGCTCTCTCCCACACAGTTTCTGAATCAGCTGTTCCTGCTCTCACCCACAGTGTGTCTGAAGCTGCTTTCCTGCTCTCTCCTGCACTGTTTCTGAATCTGCTGTCCCGCTCTCTCCCTCACAGTTTCTGAATCTGCTGTCCCCACTCCCTCCCACACTGTTTCTGAAGCATCTGTCCCTGCTATATCTCGCGTGGTTTCTGAAACTGCTGTCCCTGCTCTCTCCCACACTGTGTCTGAAGCTGCTTTCCTGCTCTCTAGTGCACTGTTTCTGAAGCTGCTGTCCCGCTCTCTCCCACACACTTTCTCAAGCTGCTGTCCCGCTCTCTAGCACACTGTTTCTGAAGCAGCTGTTCCTGCTCTCTCCCACACTGTGTCTGAACCTGCTTTCCTGCTCTCTCCCGCACTGTTTCTCAAGCTGCTGTCCCCGCTCTCTCCCACACTGCTTCTGAAGTGCTGTCCCGCTCTCACCCACACTTGTGACTGAAGCTGCTTTCCTGCTCTCTCCCACACTGTTTCTGAAGCTGCTGTCCCGCTCTCTCCCACACAGTTTCTCAAGCTGCTGTCCCTGCTCTCTCCCACACTGCTTCTGAAGAAGCTGTCCCGCTCTCTCCCACACTGCTTCTGAAGCTGCTGTCCCGCTCTCTCCCACACTATTTCTCAAGCTGCTGTACCCGCTCGCTCCCACACTGCTTCTGAAGCTGCTGTCCAGCTCTCTCCCACACTGTTTCTGAAGCAGCTGTCCCCCTCTCTGTTCCACAGTTTCTGAAGAAGCAGTCCCTGCTCTCTGTCGCGTGCTTTCTGCAGCTGCTATCCCGGCTCTCTTCCACAAAATTTCTGAAGAAGCTGTCCCTGATCTCTCTCGCATGGTTTCTGAAGCTGCTTTCCCACGCTCTGTTCCACAGTTTCTGAAGTATCTGTCCCTGCTATCTCTCGCGCGGTTTCTGAAGCTGCTGTCCCCACTCCCTCCCACACTGTTTCTGAAGCTGCTGACCCACTCTCTCCCACACAATAATTCTGAAGCAGCGATCCTGCTAACTGTTCCACAGTTTCTGAAGCAGCTGCTATCCCGGCTCTCTCTCTCTCGCGGTTTCTGAAGCTGCTGTCCTGCTCTCTCCACACTATTTCTGAACAAGCTGTCCATTATCTCTCCCGCACGGTTTCTAAAGCTGCTGTCCTGCTCTCTTCCACACTGTTTCTGAAGCTGCTGTACCCGCTCTCTCCCACACAATTTCTAAAGAAGCTGATCCCTGATCTCTCTCACGCAGTTTCTGAAGCAGCTGTCTCTGCTCTCCATTGCCTGCTTTCTGCAGCTGCTCTCCCAGCTCTCTTCCACACTGTTTCTGAAGCTGCTGTCCCGATCTCTCCAAAAATGTTCCTGATGTTGCTGTCCCGCTCTCTTCCACACTGTTTCTGAAGCTGCAGTCCCCGCTCTATCCCACACTGTTTCTGAAGCTGCTGTCCCTGCTGTCACCAACACTGTTTCTGAAGAAGCTGTCCCTGAACTCTCTAGCATGGTTTCTGAAGCTGCTGTCCTGCTCTCTGCCACAATGTTTCTGAAGCATCTGTTTCAGCTCTCTCCCACACTGTGTATGAAGCAACTGTTCATGCTCTCTCTCTCTCTCACTGTTTCAGAAGCAGCTGTTCCTGCTCTTTCCCACACTGATTGTTATGCAGCTGACCTGCGCTCTCCCACAGCTTCTGAAGTTGCTGTCCCGCTCTTTCCCACACTGTTTCTCAAGCTGCTGTCCCCGCTCTCTCCCACACTGCTTCTGAAGCTGCTGTCCTGCTCTCTCCCACACTGTTTATTAAGCAGCTGTCCCCGCTCTCTCCCACACTGTTTCTGAAGCTGCTGACCCACTCTCTCCCACACACTGATTCTGAAGTTGCTGCCCCTCTCTCTACCACACAGTTTCTGAAGCAGATGTCATTGCTCTCTCTCGCGCAGTTTCTGAAGCCGCTGTCCCTGCTCTCTCCCACACTGTTTCTGAAGTTGCTGTCCCGCTCTCGAGCACACTGTTTCTGAAGCAGCTGTTCCTGCACTCTCCCACACTGTGTCTGAAGCTGCTGTCTCCACTCTCTAGCACATTGTTTCTGAAGCAGCTGTTCGTGCTCTTTCCCACATTCAGACTGAAGATGCTGTCCCACTTTCTCCCACACTGTTTCTCAAGCTGCTGTCCCCGCTCTATCCCACACTGTTTCTGAAGCTGCTGTCCCTGCTGTCTCCAACACTGTTTCTGAAGAAGCTGTCTCTGATCTCTCTCACGTGGTTTCTGAAGCTGCTTTCCGGCTCTCTCCCGCACTGTTTCTGAAGCTGCTGTCCCGCTCTCTCCCACACAGTTTCTCAAGCTGCTGTCCCTGCACTCTCCCACACTGCTTCTGAAGAAGCTGTCCCGCTCTCTCCCACACTGCTTCTGAATCTGCTGTCCCCACTCCCTCCCACACTGTTTCTGAAGCATCTGTCCCTGCTATATCTCACGCGGTTTCTGAAACTGCTGTCCCTGCTCTCTCCCACAATGTGTCTGAAGCTGCTTTCCTGCTCTCTCGTGCACTGTTTCTGAAGCTGCTGTCCCGCTCTCTCCCACACACTTTCTCAAGCTGCTGTCCCGCTCTCTAGCACACTGTTTCTGAAGCAGCTGTTCCTGCTCTCTCCCACACTGTGTCTGAACCTGCTTTCCTGCTCTCTCCCACACTGTTTCTCAAGCTGCTGTCCCCGCTCTCTCCCACACTGCTTCTGAAGCTGCTGTCCCGCTCTCTCCCACACTGCTTCTGAAGCTACTGTCCCCACTCCCTCCCACACTGTTTCTGAAACATCTGTCCCTGCTATCTCTCGCGCGGTCTGAAACTGCTGTCCCTGCTCTCTCCCACAGTTTCTCAAGCTGCTGTCCCGCTCTCTCCCACACAGTTTCTGAAGCAGCTGTTCCTGCTCTCACCCACACTGTGTCTGAAGCTGCTTTCTTGCTCTCTCCTGCACTGTTTCTGAAGCTGCTGTCCTGCTCTCTCCCACAGTTTCTCTAGCTGCTGTCCCGCTCTCTCCCACACAGTTTCTGAAGCTGCTGTCCCGCTCTCTCCCACAGCTTCTCAAGCTGCTGTCCCCGCTCTCTCCCACACTGCTTCTGAAGCTGCTGTCCCGATCTCTCCCACACTATTTCTCAAGCTGCTGTACCTGCTCTGTCCCACACTGTTTCTGAAGCTGCTGTCCCTGCTGTCACCAACACTGTTTCTGAAGAAGCTGTCCCTGAACTCTCTAGCATGGTTTCTGAAGCTGCTGTCCTGCTCTCTGCCACAATGTTTCTGAAGCATCTGTTTCAGCTCTCTCCCACACTGTGTATGAAGCAACTGTTCCTGCTCTCTCTCTCACTGTTTCAGAAGCAGCTGTACCTGCTCTTTCCCACACTGATTGTTATGCAGCTGACCTGCGCTCTCCCACAGCTTCTGAAGTTGCTGTCCAGCTCTCTCTCATACTGTTTCTGAAGCAGCTGTTCCTGCTCTTTCCCACACTGATTGTTATGCAGCTGACCTGCGCTCTCCCACAGCTTCTGAAGTTGCTGTCCCGCTCTTTCCCACACTGTTTCTCAAGCTGCTGTCCCCACTCTCTCCCACACTGCTTCTGAAGCTGCTGTCCCGCTCTCTCCCACACTGTTTATTAAGCAGCTGTCCCCGCTCTCTCCCACACTGTTTATTAAGCAGCTGTCCCCGCTCTCTCCCACACTGTTTCTGAAGTTGCTGCCCCTCTCTCTACCACACAGTTTCTGAAGCAGATGTCATTGCTCTCTCTCGCGCAGTTTCTGAAGCCGCTGTCCCTGCTCTCTCCCACACTGTTTCTGAAGTTGCTGTCCCGCTCTCGAGCACACTGTTTCAGAAGCAGCTGTTCCTGCACTCTCCCACACTGTGTCTGAAGCTGCTGTCTCCACTCTCTAGCAAATTGTTTCTGAAGCAGCTGTTCGTGCTCTTTCCCACATTCAGACTGAAGTTGCTGTCCCACTTTCTCCCACACTGTTTCTCAAGCTGCTGTCCCCGCTCTATCCCACACTGTTTCTGAAGCTGCTGTCCCTGCTGTCTCCAACACTGTTTCTGAAGAAGCTGTCTCTGATCTCTCTCACGTGGTTTCTGAAGCTGCTTTCCGGCTCTCTCCCGCACTGTTTCTGAAGCTGCTGTCCCGCTCTCTCCCACACAGTTTCTCAAGCTGCTGTCCCTGCACTCTCCCACACTATTTCTCAAGCTGCTGTACCCGCTCAATAACACACTGCTTCTGAAGCTGCTGTCCCGCTCTCTCCCACACTGTTTCTGAAGCAGCTGTCCGGCTCTCTGTTCCACAATTTCTGAAGAAGCAGTCCGTGCTCTCTGTCCCGTGCTTTCTGCAGCTGCTATCCCGGCTCTCTCCCACAAAATTTCTGAAGAAGCTGTCCCTGATCTCTCTCGCATGGTTTCCGAAGCTGCTTTCCCACGCTCTGTTCCACAGTTTCTGAAGTATCTGTCCCTGCTATCTCTCGCGCGGTTTCTGAAGCTGCTGTCCCCACTCCCTCCCACACTGTTTCTGAAGCCGCTGTCCCTGCTCTCTCCCACACTTTCTGAAGTTGCTGTCCCGCTCTCGAGCACACTGTTTCAGAAGCAGCTGTTCCTGCACTCTCCCACACTGTGTCTGAAGCTGCTGTCTCCACTCTCTAGCACATTGTTTCTGAAGCACCTGTTCGTGCTCTTTCCCACATTCAGACTGAAGTTGCTGTCCCACTTTCTCCCACACTGTTTCTCAAGCTGCTGTCCCCGCTCTATCCCACACTGTTTCTGAAGCTGCTGTCCCTGCTGTCTCCAACACTGTTTCTGAAGAAGCTGTCTCTGATCTCTCTCACGTGGTTTCTGAAGCTGCTTTCCGGCTCTCTCCCGCACTGTTTCTGAAGCTGCTGTCCCGCTCTCTCCCACACAGTTTCTCAAGCTGCTGTCCCTGCACTCTCCCACACTATTTCTCAAGCTGCTGTACCCGCTCAATAACACACTGCTTCTGAAGCTGCTGTCCCGCTCTCTCCCACACTGTTTCTGAAGCAGCTGTCCGGCTCTCTGTTCCACAATTTCTGAAGAAGCAGTCCGTGCTCTCTGTCCCGTGCTTTCTGCAGCTGCTATCCTGGCTCTCTCCCACAAAATTTCTGAAGAAGCTGTCCCTGATCTCTCTCGCATGGTTTCCGAAGCTGCTTTCCCACGCTCTGTTCCACAGTTTCTTAAGTATCTGTCCCTGCTATCTCTCGCGCGGTTTCTGAAGCTGCTGTCCCCACTCCCTCCCACACTGTTTCTGAAGCCGCTGTCCCTGCTCTCTCCCACACTTTCTGAAGTTGCTGTCCCGCTCTCGAGCACACTGTTTCAGAAGCAGCTGTTCCTGCACTCTCCCACACTGTGTCTGAAGCTGCTGTCTCCACTCTCTAGCACATTGTTTCTGAAGCACCTGTTCGTGCTCTTTCCCACATTCAGACTGAAGTTGCTGTCCCACTTTCTCCCACACTGTTTCTCAAGCTGCTGTCCCCGCTCTATCCCACACTGTTTCTGAAGCTGCTGTCCCTGCTGTCTCCAACACTGTTTCTGAAGAAGCTGTCTCTGATCTCTCTCACGTGGTTTCTGAAGCTGCTTTCCGGCTCTCTCCCGCACTGTTTCTGAAGCTGCTGTCCCGCTCTCTCCCACACAGTTTCTCAAGCTGCTGTCCCTGCACTCTCCCACACTATTTCTCAAGCTGCTGTACCCGCTCAATAACACACTGCTTCTGAAGCTGCTGTCCCGCTCTCTCCCACACTGTTTCTGAAGCAGCTGTCCGGCTCTCTGTTCCACAATTTCTGAAGAAGCAGTCCGTGCTCTCTGTCCCGTGCTTTCTGCAGCTGCTATCCCGGCTCTCTCCCACAAAATTTCTGAAGAAGCTGTCCCTGATCTCTCTCGCATGGTTTCCGAAGCTGCTTTCCCACGCTCTGTTCCACAGTTTCTGAAGCATCTGTCCCTGCTATCTCTCGCACGGTTTCTGAAGCTGCTGTCCCCACTCCCTCCCACACTGTTTCTGAAGCTTCTGACCCACTCTCCCCCACAAAATAATTCTGAAGCAGCGGTCCTGCTATCTGTTCCACAGTTTCTGAAGCAGCTGCTATCCCGGCTCTCCCTCTCTCGCGGTTTCTGAAGCTGCTGTCCCCACTCTCTAGCACACTGTTTCTGAAGCAGCTGTTCCTGCTCTTTCCCACATTCAGTCTGAAGTTGCTGTCCCACTTTCTCCCACACTGTTTCTCAAGCTGCAGTCCCTGCTCGCTCCCAAACTGTTTCTGATGAAGCTGTCCCCGATCTCTCTAGCACGGTTTCTGAAGCTGCTGTCCTGCTCTCTGCCACACTGTTTCTCAAGCAGCTGTTTCAGCTCTCTCCCACACTGTGACTGAAGCAACTGTTCCTGCTCTCTCTCTCTCTGCTTCAGAAGCAGCTGTCCCTGCTCTTTCCCACACTGATTGTTATACAGCTGACCTGCTCTCTCCCACTGCTTCTGAAGTTGCTGGCTCGCTCTCTCCCAGAATGTTTCTCAAGCTGCTGTCCCCGCTCTGTCCCACACAGCTTCTGAAGCTGCTGAGCCACTCTCTCGCACACTGTTTCTGAAGAAGCTGTCCCTGATCTGTCTCGCGCGGTTTATGAAGCTGCTGTCCCACGCTGTATTCCACAGTTTCTGAAGCATCTGTCCCTGCTATCTCTCGCGCAGTTTCTGAAGCTGCTGTCACCGCTCCCTCCCACTCTGTTTCTGAAGCCGCTGACCCACTCTCTCCCACACACTAATTCTGAAGCAGCTGTCTTGCTACCTGTTCCACAGTTTCTGAAGCAGCTGCTATTCCGGCTCTCTCTCTCTCGCGGTTTCGGAAGCTGCTGTCTTGCTCCCTCCCACACTGTTTCTGAAGCTGCTGAGCCGCTCTCTCCCACATTCTTTCTGAAGAAGCTGTCCCTGATCTCTCTTGCGCGGCTTCTGAAGCTGCTGTCCCTGCTCTCTCACACACTGTTTCTGAATCTGCTGTCCCCACTCCCTCCCACACTGTTTCTGAAGCATCTGTCCCTGCTATATCTCACGCGGTTTCTGAAACTGCTGTCCCTGCTCTCTCCCACAATGTGTCTGAAGCTGCTTTCCTGCTCTCTCGTGCACTGTTTCTGAAGCTGCTGTCCCGCTCTCTCCCACACACTTTCTCAAGCTGCTGTCCCGCTCTCTAGCACACTGTTTCTGAAGCAGCTGTTCCTGCTCTCTCCCACACTGTGTCTGAACCTGCTTTCCTGCTCTCTCCCGCACTGTTTCTCAAGCTGCTGTCCCCGCTCTCTCCCACACTGCTTCTGAAGCTGCTGTCCCGCTCTCTCCCACACTGCTTCTGAAGCTGCTGTCCCCACTCCCTCCCACACTGTTTCTGAAACATCTGTCCCTGCTATCTCTCGCGCGGTCTGAAACTGCTGTCCCTGCTATCTCTCGCGCGGTCTGAAACTGCTGTCCCTGCTCTCTCCCACAGTTTCTCAAGCTGCTGTCCCGCTCTCTCCCACACAGTTTCTGAAGCAGCTGTTCCTGCTCTCACCCACACTGTGTCTGAAGCTGCTTTCGTGCTCTCTCCTGCACTGTTTCTGAAGCTGCTGTCCTGCTCTCTCCCACAGTTTCCCAAGCTGCTGTCCCGCTCTCTGCCACACAGTTTCTGAAGCTGCTGTCCCGCTCTCTCCCACAGCTTCTCAAGCTGCTGTCCCCACTCTCTCCCACACTGCTTCTGAAGCTGCTGTCCCGCTCTCTCCCACACTATTTCTCAAGCTGCTGTACCTGCTCTCTCCCACACTGCTTCTGAAGCTGCTGTCCCTCTCTCTCCCACACACTAATTCTGAAGCAGCTGTCTTGCTACCTGTTCCACAGTTTCTGAAGCAGCTGCTATTCCACCTCTCTCTCTCTCGCGGTTTCTGAAGCTGCTGTCCTGCTCCCTCTCACACTGTTTCTGAAGCTGCTGACCCAATCTCTCCCAGACTGTTTCTGAAGAAGCTGTCCCTGATCTCTCTCGCATGGTTTCTGAAGCTACTGTCCTGCTCTCTCCCGCACTGTTTCTGAACCTGTTGTCCCCGCTCTATCCCACACTGTCTCTGAAGAAGCTGTCTTTGATCTCTCTTGCGCGGCTTCTGAAGCTGCTGTCCCTGCTCTCTCACACACTGTTTCTGAATCTGCTGTCCCCACTCCCTCCCACACTGTTTCTGAACCATCTGTCCCTGCTATATCTCGTGCGGTTTCTGAAACTGCTGTCCCTGCTCTCTCCCACACTGTGTCTGAAGCTGCTTTCCTGCTCTCTCCCGCACTGTTTCTGAAGCTGCTTTCCTGCTCTCTCCCGCACTGTTTCTGAAGCTGCTGACCCGCTCTCTCCCACACTGTTTCTGAAGAAGCCGTCACTGATCTCTCTCGCATGGTTTCTGAAGCTGCTGTCCCGCTCTCTCCCACACACTTTCTCAAGCTGCTGTCCCGCTCTCTAGCACACTGTTTCTGAAGCAGCTGTTCCTGCTCTCTCCCACACTGTGTCTGAACCTGCTTTCCTGCTCTCTCCCGCACTGTTTCTCAAGCTGCTGTCCCCGCTCTCTCCCGCACTGCTTCTGAAGCTGCTGTCCCGCTCTCACCCACACTTGTGTCTGAACCTGCTTTCCTGCTCTCTCCCGCACTGTTTCTCAAGCTGCTGTCCCCGCTCTCTCCCACATTGCTTCTGAAGCTGCTGTCCCGCTCTCTGCCACACTGCTTCTTAAGCTGCTGTCCCCACTCCCTCCCGCACTGTTTCAAAAACATCTGTCCCTGCTATCTCTCGCGCGGTTCTGAAACTGCTGTCCCTGCTCTCTCCCACACTGTGTCTGAAGCTGCATTCCTGCTCTCTCCCGCACTGTTTCTGAAGCTGCTGTCCTGCTCTCTCCCACAGTTTCTCAAGCTGCTGTCCCGCTCTCTCCCACACAGTTTCTGAAGCAGCTGTTCCTGCTCTCACCCACAGTGTGTCTGAAGCTGCTTTCCTGCTCTCTCCTGCACTGTTTCTGAATCTGCTGTCCCGCTCTCTCCCTCACAGTTTCTGAATCTGCTGTCCCCACTCCCTCCCACACTGTTTCTGAAGCATCTGTCCCTGCTATATCTCGCGTGGTTTCTGAAACTGCTGTCCCTGCTCTCTCCCACACTGTGTCTGAAGCTGCTTTCCTGCTCTCTAGTGCACTGTTTCTGAAGCTGCTGTCCCGCTCTCTCCCACACACTTTCTCAAGCTGCTGTCCCGCTCTCTAGCACACTGTTTCTGAAGCAGCTGTTCCTGCTCTCTCCCACACTGTGTCTGAACCTGCTTTCCAGCTCTCTCCCGCACTGTTTCTCAAGCTGCTGTCCCCGCTCTCTCCCACACTGCTTCTGAAGTGCTGTCCCGCTCTCACCCACACTTGTGACTGAAGCTGCTTTCCTGTTCTCTCCCACACTGTTTCTGAAGCTGCTGTCCCGCTCTCTCCCACACAGTTTCTCAAGCTGCTGTCCCTGCTCTCTCCCACACTGCTTCTGAAGAAGCTGTCCCGCTCTCTCCCACACTGCTTCTGAAGCTGCTGTCCCGCTCTCTCCCACACTATTTCTCAAGCTGCTGTACCCGCTCGCTCCCACACTGCTTCTGAAGCTGCTGTCCAGCTCTCTCCCACACTGTTTCTGAAGCAGCTGTCCCCCTCTCTGTTCCACAGTTTCTGAAGAAGCAGTCCCTGCTCTCTGTCGCGTGCTTTCTGCAGCTGCTATCCCGGCTCTCTTCCACAAAATTTCTGAAGAAGCTGTCCCTGATCTCTCTCGCATGGTTTCTGAAGCTGCTTTCCCACGCTCTGTTCCACAGTTTCTGAAGTATCTGTCCCTGCTATCTCTCGCGCGGTTTCTGCAGCTGCTGTCCCCACTCCCTCCCACACTGTTTCTGAAGCTGCTGACCCACTCTCTCCCACACAATAATTCTGAAGCAGCGATCCTGCTAACTGTTCCACAGTTTCTGAAGCAGCTGCTATCCTGGCTCTCTCTCTCTCGCGGTTTCTGAAGCTGCTGTCCTGCTCTCTCCACACTATTTCTGAACAAGCTGTCCATTATCTCTCCCGCACGGTTTCTAAAGCTGCTGTCCTGCTCTCTTCCACACTGTTTCTGAAGCTGCTGTACCCGCTCTCTCCCACGCAATTTCTAAAGAAGCTGATCCCTGATCTCTCTCACGCAGTTTCTGAAGCAGCTGTCGCTGCTCTCCATTGCCTGCTTTCTGCAGCTGCTCTCCCAGCTCTCTTCCACACTGTTTCTGAAGCTGCTGTCCCGACCTCTCCAAAAATGTTCCTGATGTTGCTGTCCCGCTCTCTTCCACACTGTTTCTGAAGCTGCAGTCCCCGCTCTATCCCACACTGTTTCTGAAGCTGCTGTCCCTGCTGTCACCAACACTGTTTCTGAAGAAGCTGTCCCTGAACTCTCTAGCATGGTTTCTGAAGCTGCTGTCCTGCTCTCTGCCACAATGTTTCTGAAGCATCTGTTTCAGCTCTCTCCCACACTGTGTATGAAGCAACTGTTCATGCTCTCTCTCTCACTGTTTCAGAAGCAGCTGTTCCTGCTCTTTCCCACACTGATTGTTATGCAGCTGACCTGCGCTCTCCCACAGCTTCTGAAGTTGCTGTCCCGCTCTTTCCCACACTGTTTCTCAAGCTGCTGTCCCCGCTCTCTCCCACACTGCTTCTGAAGCTGCTGTCCCGCTCTCTCCCACACTGTTTATTAAGCAGCTGTCCCCGCTCTCTCCCACACTGTTTCTGAAGTTGCTGCCCCTCTCTCTACCACACAGTTTCTGAAGCAGATGTCATTGCTCTCTCTCGCGCAGTTTCTGAAGCCGCTGTCCCTGCTCTCTCCCACACTGTTTCTGAAGTTGCTGTCCCGCTCTCGAGCACACTGTTTCAGAAGCAGCTGTTCCTGCACTCTCCCACACTGTGTCTGAAGCTGCTGTCTCCACTCTCTAGCACATTGTTTCTGAAGCACCTGTTCGTGCTCTTTCCCACATTCAGACTGAAGTTGCTGTCCCACTTTCTCCCACACTGTTTCTCAAGCTGCTGTCCCCGCTCTATCCCACACTGTTTCTGAAGCTGCTGTCCCTGCTGTCTCCAACACTGTTTCTGAAGAAGCTGTCTCTGATCTCTCTCACGTGGTTTCTGAAGCTGCTTTCCGGCTCTCTCCCGCACTGTTTCTGAAGCTGCTGTCCCGCTCTCTCCCACACAGTTTCTCAAGCTGCTGTCCCTGCACTCTCCCACACTATTTCTCAAGCTGCTGTACCCGCTCAATCTACACTGCTTCTGAAGCTGCTGTCCCGCTCTCTCCCACACTGTTTCTGAAGCAGCTGTCCGGCTCTCTCCCACACAGATTGTCAAGCTGATGTCCCACTCTCGAGCACACTGTTTCTGAAGCAGCTGTTCTTGCTCTCTCCCACACTGTGTCTGAACCTGCTTTCCTGCTCTATCCCGCACTGTTTCTGAAGCTGCTGTCCTGCTCTCTCCCACACAGTTTCTCAAGCTGCTGTCCCCGCTCTCTCCCACAATGCTTCTGAAGCTGCTGTCCCGCTCTCTGCCACACTGCTTCTGAAGCTGCTGTCCCGCTCTTTCCCACATTATTTTTCAAGCTGCTGTCCCCGCGCTCTCCCACACTGCTTCTGAACAAGCTGTCTATGATCTCTCTCGCATGGTTTCTAAAGCTGCTGTCCTGCTCTCTCCCTCACTTTTTCTGAACCTGCTGTCCCCGCTCTCTTCCACACTGTTTCTAAAGAAGCTGTCTCTGACCCCTGTTGCGGGCTTTCTGCAGCTGCTATCCTGGCTCTCTTCCACACTGTTCCTGAAGTTGCTGTCCCCGCTCTCTCCCACACTATTTCTGAAGAAGCTGGCCCTGATCTCTCTCACGTGGTTTCTGAAGAAGCTGTTCTGCTCCCTGCCACAATGTTTCTGAAGCAGCTGTTTCAGGTCTCTCCCACATTGTTTCAGAAGCAGCTGTTCCTGCTCTTTCCCACACTGATTGTTATGCAGCTGACCTGCGCTCTCCCACAGCTTCTGCTGTTCCTGTACCTCTCTCTCCCACACTGTTTCTCAAGCTGCTGTCCCCGCTCTCTCCCATACTGCTTCTGAAGTTGCTGCCCCTCACTCTCCCACACTGTTGCTGAAGAAGCTGTCCCTGATCTCTCTTGCATGGTTCCTGCAGCTGCTGTCCAGCTCTCTCCCACACTGTTTCTGAAGCAGCTGTCCCTGCACGTTCTAGCGCGTTTGCTGAATCTGCTGTCCCTGCTCTCTGTCGTGTGCTTTCTGCAGCTGCTCTCCCGGCACTCTTCCACACTGTCTCTGAAGCTGCTGTCCCGCTCTCTCTCACACGGTTTCTGAAACTGCTGTCCCTGCTCTCTCCCACAATTTTTCTGAAGTTGCTGTTCCACTCTCTCCCACGCTGTTTCTGAAGCTGCTGACCTGCTCGACCCAAAACTGCTTCTGAAGTTGCTGTCCCGCTCTCCCCCACACTGGTTCTAAAGAAGCTGCCCCTGATTTCTCTCGCGCGAATTCCGCAGCTGCTCTCCCACACTGCATGGGAAGCAGCTGTGCCTGCTGTCTCCAACAGTGTTTCTGAAGAAGCTGTCCTTAATATCTCTAACGCGGTTTCTGAAGATGCTGTCCTGCTCTCTCCCACACTGTGTCTGAAGTTGCTTTCCTGCTCTCTCCCACACTGTTTCTGAACCTGCTGCCCCGCTCTCTCCCACACTGCTTCTGAAGCATCTGTCCCTGCTATCTCTCGCGCGGTTTCTGAAGCTGCTGTCCCTGCTCTCTCCCACACTGTTTCTGAAGTTGCTGTCCCGCTCTCGAGCACACTGTTTCTGAAGCAGCTGTTCCTGCTCTCTCCCACACTGTGTTTGAAGCTGCTGTCCCCACTCTCTAGCACACTGTTTCTGCAGCAACTGTTCGTGCTCTTCCCCACATTCAGTCTGAATTTGCTGTCCCACTTCCTCCCACACTGTTTCTCAAGCTGCTGTCCCCGCTCTCTCCCACACTGTTTCTCAAGCTGCTGTCCCTGCTGTCTCCAACACTGTTTCTGAAGAAGCTGTCCCCGATCTCTCTAGCGCAGTTTCTGAAGCTGCTGTCCGGCTCCCTGCCACAATGCTTCTGAAGCAGCTGTTTCAGCTCTCTCCCACACTGTGTCTGAAGCAACTGTTCCTGCTCTCTCTCTCTCTCTGTTTCAGAAGCAGCTGTTCCTGCTCTTTCCCACACTGATTGTGATGCAGCTGACCTGCTCTCTCCCACTGCTTCTGAAGTTGCTATCCCACTCTCTCCCAGAATGTTTCTCAAGCTGCTATCCCCGCTCTGTCCCACACTGCTTCTGAAACTGCTGAGCCGCTCTCTCCCACATTGTTTCTGAAGCAGCTGTCCCTGCTCTCTGTCGCGTGCTTTCTGCAGCTGCTATCCCGGCTCTCTTCCACACTGTTTCTGAAGAACCTTTCCCTGATCACTCTCGCACGGTTTCTGAAGCCGCTGTCCCACGCTCTGTTCCACAGTTTCTGAAGCATCTGTCCCTGCTATATCTCGCTTGGTTTCTGAAACTGCTGACCCTGCTCTCACACACTGTGTCTGAAGCTGCTTTCCTGCTCTCTCCTGCACTGTTTCTCAAGCTGCTGCCCCCGCTCTCTCCCACACTGCTTCTGAAGCTGCTGTCCCGCTCTCTCCCACACTGCTTCTGAAGCTGCTGTCCAACTCTTTCCCACACTATTTCTCAGGCTGCTGTCCCTGCGCTCTCCCACACTGCGTCTGAAGCTGCTGTCCCGCTCTCTCACACACTATTTCTGAAGCTGCTGTACCCACACTCTCCCACACTGCTTCTGAAGCTGCTGTCCCGCTCTCTCCCATATTGTTTCTGAAGCAGCTGTCCCGCTCTCTGTTCCATAGTTTCTGAAGAAGCAGTCCCTGCTCTTTGTCACGTGCTTTCTGCAGCTGCTATCCTGGCTCTCTTCCACAATGTTTCTGAAGAAGCTGTCCCTGATCTCTCTCGCGTGGTTTCTGAAGCTGCTGTCCCACGCTCTGTTCCACAGTTTCTGAAGCATTTGTCCCTGCTATCTCTCATGCGGTTTCTGAAGCTGCTCTCCTTGCTCTCTCACACACTGTTTCTGAAGCTGCTGTCCCCACTCCCTCCCACACTGTTTCTGCAGCTGCTGACCCACTCACTCCCACACACTGATTCTGAAGCTCCTGTCCCTCTCTTTCCCACACACTGATTCTGAAGCAGCGGTCCTGCTATCTGTTCCACAGTTTCTGAAGCAGTTGCTATCCCGGCTGTCTCTCTCTCGCAGTTTCTGAAGCTGCTGTCCTGCTCTCTCCGAGCACTGTTTCTGAGGGTGCTGCCCCCGCTCTCTCTCACACTGTTTCTGAACAAGCTGTCCCTGATCTCTTCCGCACTGTTTCTGAACCTGCTGTCCCCGCTCTCTCCCACACTGTTTCTAAAGAAGATGTCTCTGACCTCTGTCGCGTGCTTTCTGCGCTGCTATCCCGGCTCTCTTCCAGTCTGTTTCTGAAGAAGCTGTCCCTGATCTCTCTTGCGCGGTTTCTGAAGCTGCTGTCCCTGCTCTCTCACACATTGTTCCTGAAGCTGCTGTCCCCGCTCTCTCCCACACTATTTCTAAAGAAGCTGGCCCTGATCTCTCCCACGTGGTTTCTGAAGCAGCTGTCCCTGCTCTCCATTGCCTGCTTTCTGCAGCTGCTCTCCCGGCTCTCTTCCACACTGTTTTTGAAGCTGCTGTCCTGATCTCTCCCAAAATGTTCCTGACGTTGCTATACTGCTCTCTCCCACACTGTTTCTCAAGCTGCTGTCCCCGCTCTCTCCCACACTGTTTCTGAAGCTACTGTCCCTGCTGTCACCAACACTGTTTCTGAAGCAGCTGCCCTGAACTCTCTAGCGTGGTTTCTGAAGCAGCTGTTTCAGCTCTCTCCCACACTGTGTCTGAAGCAACTGTTCCTGCTCTCTCTCTTACTGTTTCAGAAGCAGCTGTACCTGCTCTTTCCCACACTGATTGTTATGCAGCTGCCCTGCGCTCTCCCACAGCTTCTGAAGTTGCCGTCCCGCTCTCTCCCACAATGCTTCTGAAGTTGCTGTCCCTCACTCTCCCACATTGTTGCTGAAGAAGCTGTCCCTGATCTCTCTTGCATGGTTCCTGCAGCTGCTATCCAGCTCTCTCCCACACTGTTTCTGAAGCAGCTGTCCCACTCTCTGTTCCGCAGTTTCTGAAGCAGCTGTCCCTGCTCTTTCTAGTGCGGTTGCTGAATCTGCTGCCCCTGCTCTCTGTTGCGTGCTTTCTGCAGCTGCTCTCCCGGCACTCTTCCACACTGTCTCTGAAGCTGCTGTCCCGCTCTCTCCCACTATGTTACTGACGTTGCTGTCCTGCTCTCTCGCACACTGTTTCTAAAGAAGCTGCTCCTGACTTCTCTCGCACGGTTTCCGCAGCTGCTCTCCCACACTGCATGGGAAGCAGCTGTGCCTGCTGTCTCCAACAGTGTTTCTGAAGAAGCTGTCCTTAATCTCTCTAACGCGGTTTCTGAAGATGCTGTCCTGCTCTCTCCCACACTGTGTCTGAAGTTGCTTTCCTGCTCTCTCCCACAGTTTCTGAACCTGCTGCCCTGCTCTCTCCCACACAGTTTCTGAAGCATCTGTCCCTGCTATCTCTCATGCAGTTTCTGAAGCAGCTGTTCTTGCTCTCTCCCACACTGTGTCTGAAGCTGCTGTCCCCACTCTCTAGCACATTGTTTCTGAAGCAGCTGTTCCTGCTCTTTCCCACGTTCAGTCTGAAGTTGCTGTCCCACTTTCTCCCACACTGTTTCTCAAGCTGCTGTCCCCGCTCTCTCCCACACTATTTCGAACGAAGCTGGCCCTGATCTCTCTCACGTGGTTTCTGAAGCAGCTGTCCCTGCTCTCGGTTGCCTGCTTTCTGCAGCTGCTCTCCCGGCTCTCTTCCACACTGTTTCTGAAGCTGCTGTCTCTAACACTGTTTCTGAAGAAGCTGTGCCTGATCTCTCTAGCGTGGTTTCTGAAGCTGCTGTCCTGTTCTCTGCCACACTGTGTCTGAAGAAACTGTGCCTGCTCTCTCTCTCACCGTTTCAGAAGCAGCTGTTCCTGCTCTTTCCCACACTGATTGTTATGCAGCTGACCTGCTCTCTCCCACTGCTTCTGAAGTTGTTGTCCTGCTCTCTCCCACAATATTTCTCACGCTGCTGTCCCCGTTCTGTCCCACACTGCTTCTGAAGCTGCTGTCCCGCTCTCTCCCACAATGTTTCTGAAGCAGCTGTCCCTGCTCTCTGTCGCGTGCTTTCTGCAGCTGCTATCCCGGCTCTCTTCCACACTGTTTCTGAAGAAGCTTTCCTTGATCTCTCTCGCGCGGTTTCTGAAGCTGCTGTCCCACGTTCTGTTCCACAGTTTCTGAAGAAGCTGCCCCTGCTATGTCTCGCATGGTTTCTGAAGCAGCTGTCTCTGTTCTCTCACACACTGTTTCTGAAGCTGCTGTCCCCGCTCCCTCCCACACTGTTTCTGAAGCTGCTGACCCACTCTCTCCCACACACTGATTCTGAAGCAGCTTTCCTGCTGTCTGCTCCACAGTTTCTGAAGCAACTGCTATCCCAGCTCTCTCTCTGTCGTGGTTTCTGAAGCTGCTGTCCCCGCTCTCTCCACACTGTTTCTGAAGAAGCTGTCTCTGATCTCTCTTGCGCGGCTTCTGAACCTGCTATCCCTGCTCTCTCACAGACTGTTTCTGAAGCTGATGTCCCTATTCCCACCCGCAGTGTTTCAGAAGCATCTGTCCCTGCTATCTCTCGTCCGGTTTCTGAAGCTGCTGTCCCTGCTCTCTCCCACACTGTGTCTGAAGCTGCTTTCCTGCTCTCTCCCGCACTGTTTCTGAAGTTGCTGTCCCGCTCTCTAGCACATTGTTTCTGAAGCAGCTGTTCCTGCTCTCTCCCACACTGTGTCTGAAGCTGCTGTCCCGCTCTCTCCCACACAGTTTCTCAAGCTGCTGTCCTGGCTCTCTCCCACACTGCTTCTGAAGCTGCTGTCCAGCTCACTCCCCCACTGCTTCTGAAGCTGCTGACCTGCTGTCTCCCACACTGTTTCTCAAGCTGCTGTCCCCACGCTCTCCCAGACTGCTTCTGAAACTGCGATCCCGCTCTCTCCAACACTGCTTCTGAAGCTGCTGTCCCGCTCTCTCCCACACTGTTTCTCAAGCTGCTGTACCCGCTCTCTCCCACTCTGTTTCTGAAGTAGTTGGCCCGTTCTCTGTTCCACAGTTTCCGAAGAACCAGTCCCTGCTCTCTGTCGCGTGCTTTCTGCAGCTGCTATCCCGGCTCTCTTCCACAATGTTTCTGAAGAAGCTGTCCCTGATCTCTCTCGCGTGGTTTCTGAAGCTGCTGTCCCACGCTCTGTTCCACAGTTTCTGAAGCATCTGTCCCTGCTATCTCTCGCGCGGTTTCTGAAGCTGCTGTCTCTGTTCTCTCACACACTGTTTCTGAAGCTGCTGTCCCCGCTCCCTCCCACACTGTTTCTGAAGCTGCTGACCCACTCTCTCCCACATACTGATTCTGAAGCTGCTGTCCCTCTCTCTCCCACACACTGATTCTGAAGCAGCTTTCCTGCTATCTGTTCCACAGTTTCTGAAGCAACTGATATCCCGGCTCTCTCTCTCGCGCAGTTTCTGAAGCTGCTGTCCTGCTCTCTCTCACACTGTTTCTGAAGCTGCTGTCCCCGCTCTCTCCCACACTGTTTCTGAAGAAGCTGTCTCTGATCTCTCTTGCGCGGCTTCTGAACCTGCTATCCCTGCTCTCTCACAGACTGTTTCTGAAGCTGATGTCCCCATTCCCACCCACACTGTTTCAGAAGTATCTGTCACTGCTATCTCTCATTCTGTTTCTGAAGCTGCTGTCCCTGCTCTCTCCCACACTGTGTCTGAAGCTGCTTTCCTGCTCTCTCCCGCACTGTTTCTGAAGTTGCTGTCCCGCGCTCTAGCACATTGTTTCTGAAGCAGCTGTTCCTGCTCTCTCCCACACAGTGTCTGAAGCTGCTTTCCTGTTCTCTCCCGCACTGTTTCTGAAGCTGCTGTCCCGCTCTCTCCCACACAGTTTCTTAAGCAGCTGTCCCCGCTCTCTCCCACACTGCTTCTGAAGCTGCTGTCCAGCTCACTCCCACACTGCTTCTGAAGCTGCTGTCCTGCTGACTCCCACACTGTTTCTCAAGCTGCTGTAACCGCTCTCGCCCACTCTGTTTCTGGAGCAGTTGTCCAGTTCTCCGTTCCACAGTTTCTGAAGAACCAGTCCCTGCTATCTCTCGTGCGGTTTCTGAAGCTGCTGCCCCTGCTCTCTCACACACTGTTTCTCAAGCTGCTGTCCCCACTCCCTCCCACACACTGATTCTGAAGCTCCTGTCCCCCCCTCTCCCAGACACTGATTCTGAAGCAGCGGTCCTGCTATCTGTTCCACAGTTTCTGAAGCAGCTGCTATCCCGGCTATCTCTCTCTCGCGGTTTCTGACGCTGCTGTCCTGCTCTCTCCCACACTGTTTCTGAAGCTGCTGTCTCTGATCTCTCTTGCGCGGCTTCTGAAGCTGCTATCCCTGCTCTCCCACACCTGTTTCTGAAGCTGCTGTCCCGCTCTCTCCCACACTGCTTCTGAAGCTGCTGACCCACTCTCTCGCACACACTGATTCTGAAGCTGCTGTCCCTCTCTCTCCCACACACTGATTCTGAAGCAGCTTTCCTGCTATCTGTTCCACAGTTTCTGAAGCAACTGATATCCCGGCTCTCTCTCTCTCGCGGTTTCTGAAGCTGCTGTCCTGCTCTCTCTCACACTGTTTCTGAAGCTGCTGTCCCCGCTCTCTCCCACACTGTTTCTGAAGAAGCTGTCTCTGATCTCTCTTGCGCGGCTTCTGAACCTGCTATCCCTGCTCTCTCACAGACTGTTTCTGAAGCTGATGTCCCCATTCCCACCCACACTGTTTCAGAAGTATCTGTCCCTGCTATCTCTCATTCTGTTTCTGAAGCTGCTGTCCCTGCTCTCTCCCACACTGTGTCTGAAGCTGCTTTCCTGCTCTCTCCCGCACTGTTTCTGAAGTTGCTGTCCCGCTCTCTAGCACATTGTTTCTGAAGCAGCTGTTCCTGCTCTCTCCCACACAGTGTCTGAAGCTGCTTTCCTGTTCTCTCCCGCACTGTTTCTGAAGCTGCTGTCCCACTCTCTCCCACACAGTTTCTTAAGCAGCTGTCCCCGCTCTCTCCCACACTGCTTCTGAAGCTGCTGTCCAGCTCACTCCCACACTGCTTCTGAAGCTGCTGTCCTGCTGACTCCCACACTGTTTCTCAAGCTGCTGTAACCGCTCTCGCCCACTCTGTTTCTGAAGCAGTTGTCCCGTTCTCCGTTCCACAGTTTCTGAAGAACCAGTCCCTGCTATCTCTCGTGCGGTTTCTGAAGCTGCTGTCCCTGCTCTCTCACACACTGTTTCTGAAGCTGCTATCCCCACTCCCTCCCACACACTGATTCTGAAGCTCCTGTCCCCCCCCTTTCCCAGACACTGATTCTGAAGCAGCGGTCCTGCTATCTGTTCCACAGTTTCTGAAACAGCTGCTATCCCGGCTATCTCTCTCTCGCGGTTTCTGACGCTGCTGTCCTGCTCTCTCCCACACTGTTTCTGAAGCTGCTGTCTCTGATCTCTCTTGCGCGGCTTCTGAAGCTGCTATCCCTGCTCTCCCACACACTGTTTCTGAAGCTGCTGTCCCCACTCCCTCCCACACTGTTTCTGAAACATCTGTCCCTGATATCTCTCGTGCGGTTTCTGAAGCTGCTGTCCCCGCTCTGTCCCACACTGTGTCTGAAGCTGCTTTCCTGCTCTCTCCCGCACTGTTTCTGAAGCTGCTGTCCCCGCTCTCTCCCACAAAGCTTCTCAAGCTGCTATCCCCATTCTCTCCCACACTGCTTCTGAAGCTGCTGTCCCGCTCTCTCCCACACTGCTTCTGAAGCTGCTGTCCCGCTCTCTCCCACACTGCTACTGAAGGTGCTGTCCCGCGCTCTCCCACACTGTTTCTCAAGCTGCTGTCCCCACGCTCTCCCACACTGCTTCTGAAGCTGCTATCCCCGCTCGCACCAATACTGCTTCTGAAGCTGCTGTCCCGCTCTCTCCCACGCTGTTTCTCAAGCTGCTGTGCCCGCTCTCTCCCACACTGTTTCTGAAGCAGCTGTCCCGCTCTCTGTTCCACAGTTTCTGAAAAAGCAGTCCCTGCTCTCTGTCGCGTGCTTTCTGCAGCTGCTATCCTGGCTCTCTTCCACAATGTTTCTGAAGAAGCTGTCCCTGATCTCTTTCGCGTGGTTTCTGAAGCTGCTGTCCCACGCTCTGTTCCACAGTTTCTGAAGTATCTGTCCCTGCTAACTCTCGCGCTGTTTCTGAAGCTGCTGTCCCCACTCCCTCCCACACTGTTTCTGAAGCAGCTGTTCCTGCGCTTCCCCATATTCTGTCTGAAGTTGCTGTCCCGCTCTCTCCCACACTGTTTCTCAACCTGCTGTCCCTGCTCTCTCCCACACTATTTCTAAAGAAGTTGGCCCTGATCTCTCTCACGCGGCTTCTTAAGCAGCTGTCCCTCCTCTCCGTGGCCTGCTTTCTGCAGCTGCTCTCCTGGCACTCTTCCACATTGTCTCTGAAGCTGCTATCCCGCTTTCTCCCACTATGTTCCTGACGTTGCTGTACCGCTCTCTACCGCACTGTTTATGAAGCTGCTGTCCCCGCTCTCTACCACACACTCATCCTGAAGCTGCTGTCCATCTCTCTACCACACAGTTTCTGAAGCAGCTGTCCCTGCTCTCCCTCGCTCGGTTTCTGAAACTGCTGTCCCTGCTCTCTCCCACAGTTTCTGAAGATGCTCACCCGCTCTCTCCCACATACTGATTCTGAAGCTGCTGTCACTCTCTCTCCCACACACTGATTCTGAAGCAGCTGTCCAGCTATATGTTCAACAGTTTCTGAAGCAGCTGCTATCCTGGCTCTCTCTCTCTCCCTCGCGGTTTCTGAAGCTGCTGTCCTGCTCTCTCCCACACTGCTTCTGAAGCTGCTGCTCTGCTCTCCCCCACACTGTTTCTGAAGCTGCTATCCCTACTCTGTCCCACACTGTTTCTGAAGCTGCTGTACCACACTCTCGCTGTTTCTGAAGCTGCTGTCCCGCTCTCTCTCTCACAGTTTCTGAAGCTGCTGTTCCTGCTCTCCCACGCAAGCTTTCTGAAGCAGCTGTTCCCGCTCTCTCGCACAGTTTTTCTGAAGCTGCTATCCCGGTCTCTCTCACATGCTGTTTCTCAAGCGGCTGCTCTGCTCTCTCACACACACTGTTTCTGAAGCTACAGTCCCGCTCTCTCACACACATTGCTTCTGGAGCTGCTGTCCCAATCTCTCCCAAACTATTTCTGAAGCAGCTGTCCTGCTTTCTCCCACACTGTTTCTGAAGCCGTTGTCCCTGCTCCCTCCCACAATGTAGCTGAAGCAGCTGTTCCTGCTCTCTCGCGCTGTTTCTGAAGCTGCTGTCCCCGCGCTATAACAATTGGTACTTTCTGAAGCAGTTGCCCCCAGTCTCTCTCGCGCTGTTTCTGAAGCTGCTGAGCCTGCAATTTTCCACACACCAGTTCAGAAATTGCTGTTCCCAGTCTCTCACTCGCTGTTTCGGATGCAGCTGTCGCCATTTTCGCAATGTTTAGGAAGCTGCTGCCCCGGCTCTCTCAGACACAGTTTCTGAAGCTGCAATCCCTACTCTGTCCCACACTGTTTCCGAAGCTGCTGTCTCCGCTTTCTCCCACACTGTTTCTGAAGCTGCTGTCCGTGCTCTCTCCCACAATCCTACTGAAGCTGCTGTCCTTGCTCTCTCCCACACTGTTTCTGAAGCTGCTGTCCCTGGTCTCTCCCACACTGTTTCTGAAGCTGCTGTCCCTGCTCTCCCCCACACTGTTTCTAAAGCTCCTGTCCCTGATCTCTCTCGCGCCATTTCTGAAGCTTCTGTCCCTGCTCTCCCTCACACTGTTTCTGAAGCACCTGTCCCTGCTCTCTCCCGCGCCATTTCTGAACCTACTATCCCTGCTGTCTCTCACACTGTTACTGCAACTGCAGTCCCGCTCTCTCTCCCACAATGTTTCTGAAGCTTCCATCTCTGCGTTCGCCCACACTGTTTCTGAAGCAGCTGTCCCTGCTCTATCTCACGCGGTTTCTGAAGCTGCTGTCCCCGCTCTCTCCCACAGTTTCTGAAGCTGCTGTCCCGCTCTCTCTCACACAGTTTCTGAAGCTGCTGTTCCTGCTCTCCCACGCAGGCTTTCTTAAGCTCTCTCACACACACTGTTTCTGGAGCTGCTGTCCCGATCTCTCCCAAACTATTTCTGAAGCTGTTGTCCCTGCTCCCTCCCACACTGTTGAAGCAGCTGTTCCTGCTCTCTCGCGCTGTTTCTGAGGCTGCTGTTCCAGCGCTCTAACAATTGGTTCTTTCTGAAGCGGTTGCCCTCAGTCTCTCTCGCGCTGTTTCTGAAACTGCTAAGCCTGCAATTTTCCATGCACAAGTTCAGAAATTGCTGTCCCTAGTCTCACACTCGCTGTTTCGGAAGCAGCTGCCGCCACTCTCATGAAGCTTAGGAAGCTGCTGTCCCAGCTCTCTCATACAGTTTCTGAAGCTGCTGCTCCGCTCTCCCCCACAATGCTACTGAAGCTGCCATCCCCACTCTGTACCACACTGTATCTGAAGTGGCTGTCCCTGCTCTCTCCCACACTGTTTCTGAAGCTGCTGTCACCGCACCCTCCCACACTATTTCTGAAGCTGCTGCCCCGCTCTCTCTCACATGCTGTTTCCGAAGCTGCTGCCCTGCTCTCCCACACACTGTTTCTGAAGCTGCTGTCCCCACTCTCTACCACACTGTTTCTGAAGCTGCTGTCCCTGCTCACTCCCACAATGCTACTGAAGCTGCTGTGCCGCTCGCTCCCACACTATTTCTGAAGCTGCTGTCATCGCTCTCTCCCACACTGTTTCTGAAGCTGCTGTCACTGCTCTCCCCCACACTGTTTCTGAAGCTCCTGACCCTGGTCTCTCTCGCGCCATTTTTGAAGCTGCTGTCCCTGCTGTCTCCCACACTGTTACTGTGGCTGCAGTATCGCTCTCTCCCACAATGCTTCAGAAGCAGCTGTTCTGCATTTTCCAACACTGTTTCTGAATTTGCTGTCCCTGCTCTCTATCACACTGTTTCTCAAGTTGCTTTCCCTGCACACTCCAAGTTTCTGAAGCTGCTGACCCCGCTCTCTCCCACATTGTTTCTGAATTTGCTATCGCACTCTCTCCCACACAGTTTCTGAAGCTGCTGTCCCTGCTCCCTCCAACATTGTTTCTGAAGCTGCTGTCCCGCTCTGTCCCAAATTGTTTCCGAAGCTGTCCCTGCTCTCTCTCTCGCGGCTTCTGCAGCTGCTCTCCTGCTCTCTCCCACACAGTTTCTGCAGCTGCTGTCATGCTCTTTCCCACAGCATTTCTGAAGCTGCTGTCCCAGTCTTTCTCCCACGCTGCTTCTGAAGCAGCTGCCCTGCTCTCTCACACACACCGTTTCTGAAGCTGCTGCCCCGCTCTCCCCCACACTGTTTCTGAAGCTGCTATCCCTACTCTGTACAACACTGTTTCTGAAGCTGCTGTCCCTGCTCTCTCATGCAGCTTCTGAAGCTGCTGCTGTCCCCACTCCCACACTGTTTCTGAAGCTCCTGTCCCTGCTCTCTCCCACAATGGTACTGAAGCTGCTGTCCTTGCTTTCTCCCACACTGTTATTGAAGCTGCTGTCCCTGCTCTCTCTCCCCCACAATGTTTCTGAAGCTGCCATTTCTGCGTTCGCCACACTGTTTCTGAAGCAGCTGTCCCTGCTCTATCTCACGCAGTTTCTGAAGCTGCCGTCCCGCTCTCTCACACACAGTTACTGAACCTTCTGTCCCCGCTCTCTCACACTGTTTCTGAAGCTGCTGTTCCTGCTCTCCAACGCAGGCTTTCTGAAGCAGCTGCTCCCACAGTTTTTCTGAAGCTGCTGTCCCGGTCTCTCTCACATGCGGTTTCTGAAGCGGATGCTCTGCTCTCTCACACACACTGTTTCTGGAGCTGCTGTCCCGATCTCTCCCAAACTGTTTCTGAAGCTGTTGTCCCTGCTCCCTCCCACACTGTTGAAGCAGCTGTTCATGCTCTCTCGCGCTGTTTCTGAAGATGCTGTCCCCGCGCTCTAACAATTGGTTCTTTCAGTCTCTCTTGTGCTATTTCTGAAGCTGCTGAGCCTGCAATTTTCCATGCGCCAGTTCAGAAATTGCTGTCCCTAGTCTCTCACTCGCTGTTTCGGAAGCAGCTGCTGCCACTCTCATGAAGTTTAGGAAGCTGCTGTCCCAGCTCTCTCATACAGTTTCGGAAGCTGCTGCCCCGCTCTCCCCCACACTGTTTCAGAAGCTGCTGTCCCTACTCTGTACAACACTGTTTCTGAAGCTGCTGTCGCTGCTCTATCCCACACTGTTTCTGAAGCTGCTGTCCCTGTTCTCTCCCACAATGCTATTGAAGCTGCTGTCCTTGCTCTCTCCCACACTGTTACTGCAGCTGCAGGCCCGCTCTCTCTCCCACAATGTTTCTGAAGCCGCTGTCCCTGTTCTCCCCCACACTGTTTCTGAAGTTGCTGTCCCTGCTCTCTCCCACAATGCTATTGAAGCTGCTGTCCTTGCTCTCTCCCACACTGTTTCTGAAGCTGCTGTCCCTGCCCTCTCCCACAAAGCTATTGAAGCTGCTGTCCCTGCTCTCCCCCACACTGTTTCTCAAGCTCCTGTCCCTGCTCTCTCTCGCACCATTCTGAAGCTGCTGTCCCTGCTGTCTCCCACACTGTTACTGCAGCTGCAGTCACGTTCTCTCTCCCACAATGTTTCTGAAGCTGCCGTCTCTGCGTTCACCCGCACTGTTTCTGAAGCTGCTGTCACCGCATCCTCCCACACTATTTCTGAAGCTGCTGCCCCGCTCTCTCTCACATGCTGTTTCCGAAGCTGCTGCCCCGCTCTCCCACACACTGTTTCTGAAGCTGCTGTCCCCACTCTCTAACACACTGTTTCTGAAGCTGCTGTCCCTGCTCACTCCCACAATGCTACTGAAGCTGCTGTGCCGCTCGCTCCCACACTGTTTCGGAAGCTGCTGTCATTGCTCTCTCCCACACTGTTTCTGAAGCTGCTGTCATCGCTCTCTCCCACACTGTTTCTGAAGCTGCTGTCACTGCTCTCCCCCACACTGTTTCTGAAGCTCCTGTCCCTGGTCTCTCTCGCACCATTTTTGAAGCTGCTGTCCCTGCTGTCTCCCACACTGCTACTGTGGCTGCAGTATCGCTCTCTCCCACACTGCTTCAGAAGCAGCTGTTCCTGCTCTCTCGCGCTGTTTCTGAAGCTGCTGTCCCCGCGCTCTAACAATTGGTTCTTTCAGTCTCTCTTGTGCTATTTCTGAAGCTGCTGAGCCTGCAATTTTCCATGCGCCAGTTCAGAAATTGCTGTCCCTAGTCTCTCACTCGCTGTTTCGGAAGCAGCTGCTGCCACTCTCATGAAGTTTAGGAAGCTGCTGTCCCAGCTCTCTCATACAGTTTCGGAAGCTGCTGTTCCTGCTCTCCAATGCAGGCTTTCTGAAGCAGCTGTTCCCACACAGTTTTTCTGAAGCTGCTGTCCCGGTCTCTCTCACATGCAGTTTCTGAAGAGGCTGCTCTGCTCTCTCACACACACTGTTTCTGGAGCTGCTGTCCCGATCTCTCCCAAACTATTTCTGAAGCTGTTGGCCCTGCTCCCTCCCACACTGTTGAAGCAGCTGTTCCTGCTCTCTCGCGCTGTTTCTGAAGCTGCTGTACCCGCGCTTTAACAATTGGTTCTTTCTGAAGCAGTTGACCTCAGCCTCTGTTGTGCTGTTTCTGAAACTGCTGAGCCTGCAAATTTACACACACCGGTACAGAAATTGCTGTCCCCAGTCTCTCACTCGCAGTTTCGGATGCAGCTGTCACCACTTTCGGGATGTTTAGGAAGCTGCTGCCCCGGCTCTCCCAGACACAGTTTCTGAAGCTGCTGCCCCGCTCCCCCCCACACTGTTTCTGAAGCTGCTATCCTTACTCTGTCCCACACTGTTTCTGAAGCTGCTGTACCGCACACTCTCTCGTGGTTTCTGAAGCTGCTGTTCCTGCTCTCGCACGGTTTCTGAAGCTGCTATTCCCACTCTCTCCCACACTGTTTCTGAAGCTGTTGTCCCTGCTCCCTCCCACACTGTTGAAGCAGCTGTTCATGCTCTCTCGCGCTGTTTCTGAAGATGCTGTCCCCGCGCTCTAACAATTGGTTCTTTCAGTCTCTCTTGTGCTATTTCTGAAGCTGCTGAGCCTGCAATTTTCCATGCGCCAGTTCAGAAATTGCTGTCCCTAGTCACTCACTCGCTGTTTCGGAAGCAGCTGCTGCCACTCTCATGAAGTTTAGGAAGCTGCTGTCCCAGCTCTCTCATACAGTTTCGGAAGCTGCTGCCCCGCTCTCCCCCACACTGTTTCAGAAGCTGCTGTCCCTACTCTGTACAACACTGTTTCTGAAGCTGCTGTCGCTGCTCTATCCCACACTGTTTCTGAAGCTGCTGTCCCTGTTCTCTCCCACAATGCTATTGAAGCTGCTGTCCTTGCTCTCTCCCACACTGTTACTGCAGCTGCAGGCCCGCTCTCTCTCCCACAATGTTTCTGAAGCTGCTGTCCCTGTTCTCCCCCACACTGTTTCTGAATTTGCTGCCCTGCTCTCTCCCACAATGCTATTGAAGCTGCTGTCCTTGCTCTCTCCCACACTGTTTCTGAAGCTGCTGTCCCTGCTCTCTCCCACAATGCTACTGAAGCTGCTGTCCCTGCTCTCCCCCACACTGTTTCTCAAGCTCCTGTCCCTGCTCTCTCTCGCACCATTCTGAAGCTGCTGTCCCTGCTGTCTCCCACACTGTTACTGCAGCTGCAGTCACGTTCTCTCTCCCACAATGTTTCTGAAGCTGCCGTCTCTGCGTTCACCCGCACTGTTTCTGAAGCAGCTGTCCCTGCTCCATCTCACACAGTTTCCGAGGTTGCTATCCCCACTCTATCCCACACTGTTGCTGAATTTGCTGTCGCACTCTCTCCCCCACTGTTTCTGAAGCTGCTGTCCCCGTCCCCTCCAACATTGTTTCCGCAGCTGCTCTCCTGCACTCTCCCACACTGATTCTGAAGCTGCTGTCCCCGCGCTCTAACAATTGGTTCTTTCTGAAGCAGTTGCGCTCAGTCTCTCGGGCTGTTTCTGAAGCTGCTGAGCCTGCAATTTTCCATGCAACAGTTCAGAAATTGCTTTCCCTAGCCTCTCACTCGCTGTTTCGGAAGCAGCTGCTGCCACTCTCATGAAGTTTAGGAAGCTGCTGTCCCAGCTCTCTCATTCAGTTTCTGAAGCTGCTTCACCGCTCTCCCCCACATTGTTTCTGAAGCTGCTATCCCTATTCTGTACAACATTGTTTCCGAAGCAGCTGACCCTGCTCTCTCCCACAATGCTAGTGAAGCTGCTGTCCCTGCTACGCCCCACACTGTTTCTGAAGCTGCTGTCCTGCTCTCTGCCACACTGATTCTGAGGCAGCTGTTTCAGCTCTCTCCCACACTGTGTCTGAAGCAACTGTTCCTGCTCTCACTCTCAATGTTTCAGAAGCAGCTGTTCCTGCACTTTCCCACACTGATTGTAATGCAGCTGGCCTGCTCTCTCCCACTGCTTCTGAAGTTGCTGTCCTGCTCTCTCCCACACTGTTTCTCAACCTGCTGTCCCTGCTCTCTCCCACACTGCTTCTGAAGCTGCTGTCCCGCTCTCTCCCACACTGTTTCTGAAGCAGCTGTCCCGCTCTCTCTTCCACAATGTTTCAGAAGACGCTGTCCCTGATCTCTCTCACACGGTTTTTGAAGCTGCTGTCCCACGCTCTGTCCCACAGTTTCTGAAGCATCTGTCCCTGCTATCTATCGAGCGGTTTCTGAAGCTGCTGTCCCTGCTATCTCTCACGCGGTTTCTGAAGCTGCTGTCCCTGCTCTCTCACACACTCTTTCTGAAGCTGCTGTTCCCACTCCCTCCCATACTGATTCTGAATCTGCAGACCCACTCTCTCCCACACACTGAGTCTGAAGCTACTGTCACTCTCTCTCCCACACACTGATTCTGAAGCAGCTGTCCTGCTATCTGTTCCACAGTTACTTAAGCAGCTGCTATCCCGGCTCTCACTCTCTCGCGGTTTCTGAAGCTGCTGTCCCTGCTGTCTCCCACACTGTTACTGCAGCTGCAGTCCCGCTCTCTATCCCCTACAATGTTTCTGAAGCTGCCATCTCTGCGTTCGCCCACACTGTTTCTGAAGCAGCTGTCCCTGCTCTATCTCACGCGGTTTCTGAAGCTGCCATCCCGCTCTCTCACACACAGTTACTGAACTTTCTGTCCCCGCTCTCTCATACTGTTTCTGAAGCAGCTGTTCCCACTCTCTCGCACAGTTTTTCTGAAGCTGCTGTTCCGGTCTCTCTCACATGCGGTTTCTGAAGAGGCTGCTCTGCTCTCTCACACACACTGTTTCTGGAGCTGCTGTCCCGATCTCTCCCAAACTATTTCTGAAGCTGTTGTCCCTGCTCCCTCCCACACTGTTGAAGCAGCTGTTCCTGTTCTCTCGCGCTGTTTCTGAAGCTGCTGTCCCCGCGCTCTAACAATTGGTTCTTTCTGAAGCAGTTGCCCTCAGCCTCAGTTGTGCTGTTTCTGAAACTGCTGAGCCTGCAAATTTACACACACCGGTACAGAAATTGCTGTCCCCAGTCTCTCACTCGCTGCTTCAGATGCAGCTGTCGCCACTTTCGCGATGTTTAGGAAGCTGCTGCACCGGCTGTCCCAGACACAGTTTCTGAAGCTGCTGCCCCGCTCTCCCCCACAGTTTCTGAAGCTGCTATCCTTACTCTGTCCCACACTGTTTATGAAGCTGCTGTACCGCACTCTCTCTCGCGGTTTCTGAAGCTGCTGTTCCTGCTCTCGCACGGTTTCTGAGGCTGCTGTCCCCACTCTTTCCCAAACTGTTTCTGAAGCTGTTGTCCCTGCTCCCTCCCACAATGTTTCTGAATCTTCAGTTCTGTTGAAGGGTCATGAGGACTCGAAACGTCAACTGTTTTCTTCTCCGCCGACGCTTCCAGACCTGCTGAGTTTTTCCAGGTAATTCTGTTTTTGGTTGATGTTTCTGAAGCTGCTGTCCCGCTCTATCCCAAATTGTTTCCAAAGCTGCTGCCCCTGCTCTCTCCCACAATGCTAGTGAAGCTGCTGTCCCTGCCATCCCCCACACTGTTTCTGAAGCTGCTGTCCTGCTCTCTGCCACACTGATTCTGAGGCAGCTGTTTCAGCTCTCTCCCACACTGTGTCTAAAGCAACTGTTCCTGCTCTCACTCTCACTGTTTCAGAAGCAGCTGTTCCTGCACTTTCCCACACTGATTGTAATGCAGCTGGCCTGCTCTCTCCCACTGCTTCTGAAGTTGCTGACCTGTTCTCTCCCACACTGTTTCTCAAGCTGCTGTCCCTGCAATCTCCCACACTGCTTCTGAAGTTGCTGTCCTGCTCTCTCCCACACACTGTTTCTGAAGCTGCTGTCCCTGCTCTCTCACACACTCTTCCTGAAGCTGCTGTTCCCACTCCCTCCCATACTGATTCTGAATCTGCAGACCCACTCTCTCCCACACACTGAGTCTGAAGCTACTGTCACTCTATCTCCCACACACTGATTCTGAAGCAGCTGTCCTGCTATCTGTTCCACAGTTACTTGAGCAGCTGCTATCCCGGCTCTCACTCTCTCGCGGTTTCTGAAGCTGCTGTCCTGCTCTCTCCCACACTGTTTCTGAAGCTCCTGTCCCTGCTCTCTCTCGCGCCATTTCTGAAGCTGCTGTCCCTGCTGTCTCCCACACTGTAACTGCAGCTGCAGTCCCGCTCTCTCTCCCCCACAATGTTTCTGAAGCTGCCATCTCTGCGTTCGCCCACACTGTTTCTGAAGCAGCTGTCCCTGCTCTATCTCACGCGGTTTCTGAAGCTGCCATCCCGCTCTCTCACACACAGTTACTGAACCTTCTGTCCCCGCTCTCTCACACTGTTTCTGAAGCTGCTGTTCCTGCTCTCCCACACAGGCTTTCTGAAGCAGCTGTTCCCACTCACTCGCACAGTTTTTCTGAAGCTGCTGTTCCGGTCTCTCTCACATGCGGTTTCTGAAGCGGCTGCTCTGCTCTCTCACACACACTGTTTCTGGAGCTGCTGTCCCGATCTCTCCCAAACTATTTCTGAAGCTGTTGTCCCTGCTCCCTCCCACACTGTTGAAGCAGCTGTTCCTGTTCTCTCGCGCTGTTTCTGAAGATGCTGTCCCCGCGCTCTAACAATTGGTTCTTTCTGAAGCAGTTGCCCTCAGCCTCAGTTGTGCTGTTTTTGAAACTGCTGAGCCTGCAAATTTACACACACCGATACAGAAATTGCTGTCCCCAGTCTCTCACTCGCTGTTTCAGATGCAGCTGTCGCCACTTTCGCGATGTTTAGGAAGCTGCTGCCCCGGCTGTCCCAGACACAGTTTCTGAAGCTGCTGCCCGGCTCTCCCCCACACAGTTTCTGAAGCTGCTATCCTTACTCTGTCCCACACTGTTTCTGAAGCTGCTGTACCGCACTCTCTCTCGCGGTTTCTGAAGCTGCTGTTCCTGCTCTCGCACGGTTTCTGAGGCTGCTGTCCCCACTCTTTCCCACACTTTTTCTGAGGCTGTTGTCCCTGCTCCCTCCCACAATGTTTCTGAATCTTCAGTTCTGTTGAAGGGTCATGAAGACTCGAAACGTCAACTCTTTTCTTCTCCGCCGATGCTGCCAGACCTGCTGAGTTTTTCCAGGTAATTCTGTTTTTGGTTTATGTTTCTGAAGCTGCTGTCCCGCTCTATCCCAAATTGTTTCCGAAGCTGCTGTCCCTGCTCTCTCCCACAATGCTACTGAAGCTGCTGTCCCTGCCATCCCCCACACTGTTTCTGAAGCTGCTGTCCTGCTCTCTGCCACACTGATTCTGAGGCAGCTGTTTCAGCTCTCTCCCACACTGTGTCTGAAGCAACTGTTCCTGCTCTCACTCTCACTGTTTCAGAAGCAGCTGTTCCTGCACTTTCCCACACTGATTGTAATGCAGCTGGCCTGCTCTCTCCCACTGCTTCTGAAGTTGCTGACCTGCTCTCTCCCACACTGTTTCTCAAGCTGCTGTCCCTGCTCTCTCCCACACTGCTTCTGAAGATGCTGTCCTGCTCTCTCCCACACTGTTTCTCAAGCTGCTGTCCCACTCTCTAACTCACTGTTTCTGAAGCAGCTGTCCCGCTCTCTGTTCCACAGTTTCTGAAGAAGCTGTCCCTGATCTCTCTCACGCAGTTTTTGAAGCTGCTGTCCCACGCTCTGTTCCTCAATTTCTGAAGCATCTGTCCCTGCTATCTATCGAGCGGATTCTGAAGCTGCTGTCCCTGCTATCTCTCACGCGGTTTCTGAAGCTGCTGTCCCTGCTCTTTCACACACTCTTTCTGAAGCTGCTGTACCCACTCCCTCCCATACTGATTCTGAATCTGCAGACCCACTCTCTCCCACACACTGAGTCTGAAGCTACTGTCACTCTCTCTCCCACACACTGATTCTGAAGCAGCTGTCCTGCTATCTGTTCCACAGTTACTTAAGCAGCTGCTATCCCGGCTCTCACTCTCTCGCGGTTTCTGAAGCTGCTGTCCTGCTCTCTCCCACACTGTTTCTGAAGCTCCTGTCCCTGCTCTCTCTCGCGCCATTTCTGAAGCTGCTGTCCCTGCTGTCTCCCACACTGTAACTGCAGCTGCAGTCCCGCTCTCTCTCCCCCACAATGTTTCTGAAGCTGCCATTTCTGCGTTCGCCCACACTGTTTCTGAAGCAGCTGTCCCTGCTCTATCTCACGCGGTTTCTGAAGCTGCCATCCCGCTCTCTCACACACAGTTACTGAACCTTCTGTCCCCGCTCTCTCACACTGTTTCTGAAGCTGCTGTTCCTGCTCTCCCACGCAGGCTTTCTGAAGCAGCTGTTCCCACTCTCTCGCACAGTTTTTCTGAAGCTGCTGTTCCGGTCTCTCTCACAAGCGGTTTCTGAAGAGGCTGCTCTGCTCTCTCACACACACTGTTTCTGGAGCTGCTGTCCCGATCTCTCCCAAACTATTTCTGAAGCTGTTGTCCCTGCTCCCTCCCACACTGTTGAAGCAGCTGTTCCTGTTCTCTCGCGCTGTTTCTGAAGCTGCTGTCCCCGCGCTCTAACAATTGGTTCTTTCTGAAGCAGTTGCCCTCAGCCTCAGTTGTGCTGTTTCTGAAACTGCTCAGCCTGCAAATTTACACACACCGGTACAGAAATTGCTGTCCCCAGTCTCTCACTCGCTGTTTCGGATGCAGCTGTCGCCACTTTCGCGATGTTTAGGAAGCTGCTGCCCCGGCTCTCCCAGACACAGTTTCTGAAGCTGCAGCCCTGCTCTCCCCCACACAGTTTCTGAAGCTGCTATCCTTACTCTGTCCCACACTGTTTATGAAGCTGCTGTACCGCACTCTCTCTCGCGGTTTCTGAAGCTGCTGTTCCTGCTCCGCACGGTTTCTGAGGCTGCTGTCCCCACTCTCTCCCACACTGTTTCTGAAGCTGTTGTCCCTGCTCCCTCCCACATTGTTTCTGAATCTTCAATTCTGTTGAAGGGTCATGAGGACTCGAAATGTCAACTCTTTTCTTCTCCGCCGATGCTGCCAGACCTGCTGAGTTTATCTAGGTAATTCTGTTTTTGTTTTATGTTTCTGAAGCTGCTGTCCCGCTCTATCCCAAATTCTTTCCGAAGCTGTTGTCCCTGCTCCCTCCCACACTGTTGAAGCAGCTGTTCATGCTCTCTCGCGCTGTTTCTGAAGATGCTGTCTCCGCGCTCAAACAATTGGTTCTTTCAGTCTCTGTTGTGCTGTTTCTCAAGCTGCTGAGCCTGCAATTTTCCATGCGCCAGTTCAGAAATTGCTGTCCCTAGTCTCTCACTCGCTGTTTCGGAAGCAGCTGCCGCCACTCTCATGAAGCTTAGGAAGCGGCTGTCCCAGCTCCCTCATACAGTTTCTGAAGATGCTGCCCCGCTCTCCCCCACACTATTTCTGAAGCTGCTGTCCCTGCTCTAACCCACACTGTTTCTGAAGCTGCTGTCCCTGTTCTCTCGAACAATGCTATTGAAGCTGCTGTCCTTGCTCTCTCCCACACTGTTACTGCAGCTGCAGGCCCGCTCTCTCTCCCACAATGTTTCTGAAGCTGCTGTCCCTGTTCTCCCCCACACTGATTCTCAAGCTCCTGTCCCTGCTCTCTCTCGCACCATTCTGAAGCTGCTGTCCCTGCTGTCTCCCACACTAATACTGCAGTTGCAGTCCCGTTCTCTCTCCCACAATGCTTCTGAAGCTGCCGTCTCTGCGTTCGCCCGCACTGTTTCTGAAGCAGCTGTCCCTGCTCCATCTCACACAGTTTCTGAAGCTGCTGTCCCACTCTCTCCCACACTGTTTCTGAAGCTGTTGTCCCTGCTCCCTCCCACACTGTTGATGCAGCTGTTCCTGCTCTCTCACGCTGTTTCTGAAGATGCTGTCCCCGCGCTCTAACAATTGGTTCTTTCTGAAGCAGTTGCCCTCAGTCTCTCTCGCGCTGTTTCTGAAGCTGCTGAGCCTGCAATTTTCCATGCACCAGTTCAGACATTGCTGTCCCTAGCCTCTCACTCGCTGTTTCGGAAGCAGCTGCTGCCACTCTCATGAAGTTTAGGAAGCTGCTGTCCCAGCTCTCTCATTCAATTTCTGAAGCTGCTGCCCCGCTCTGCCCCACATTGTTTCTGAAGCTGCTATCCCTACTCTGTACAACATTGTTTCTGAAGCAACTGTCTCTGCTCCCTCCCACATTGTTTCTGAATCTTCAGTTCTGTTGAAGGGTCATGAGGACTCGAAACGTCAACTCTTTTCTTCTCCGCCGATGCTGCCAGACCTGCTGAGTTTATCCAGGTAATTCTGTTTTTGTTTTATGTTTCTGAAGCTGCTGTCCCGCTCTATCCCAAATTGTTTCCGAAGCTGCTGTCCCTGCTCTCTCCCACAATGCTACTGAAGCTGCTGTCCCTGCTATCCCCCGCACTGTTTCTGAAGCTGCTGTCCTGCTCTCTGCCACACTGATTCTGAGGCAGCTGTTTCAGCTCTCTCCCACACTGTGTCTGAAGCAACTGTTCCTGCTCTCACTCTCAATGTTTCAGAAGCAGCTGTTCCTGCACTTTCCCACACTGATTGTAATGCAGCTGGCCTGCTCTCTCCCACTGCTTCTGAAGTTGCTGTCCTGCTCTCTCCCACACTGTTTCTCAAGCGGCTGTCCCTGCTCTCTCCCACACTGCTTCTGAAGCTACAGTCCCGCTCTCTCACACACATTGTTTCTGGAGCTGCTGTCCCGATCTCTCCCACGCTGTTGAAGCAGCTGTTCCTGTTCTCTCGCGCTGTTTCTGAAGCTGCTGTCCCCGCGCTCTAACAATTGGTTCTTTCTGAAGCAGTTGCCCTCAGCCTCTGTTGTGCTGTTTCTGAATCTGCTGAGCCTGCAAATTTACACACACCGGTACAGAAATTGCTGTCCCCAGTCTCTCACTCGCTGTTTCGGATGCAGCTGTCACCACTTTCGGGATGTTTAGGAAGCTGCTGCCCCGGCTCTCCCAGACACAGTTTCTGAAGCTACTGCCCCGCTCTCGCCCACACTGTTTCTGAAGCTGCTATCCTTACTCTGTCCCACACTGTTTCTGAAGCTGCTGTAGCGCACTCTCTCTCGCGGTTTCGGAAGCTGCTGTTCCTGCTCTCGCACGGTTTCTGAAGCTGCTGTCCCCACTCTCTCACACATTGTTTCTGAAGCTGTTGTCCATGCTCCCTCCCACACTGTTGAAGCAGCTGTTCATGCTCTCTCGCGCTGTTTCTGAAGATGCTGTCTCCGCGCTCTAACAATTGGTTCTTTCAGTCTCTGTCGTGCTGTTTCTCAAGCTGCTGAGCCTGCAATTTTCCATGCGCTAGTTCAGAAATTGCTGTCCCTAGCCTCTCACTCGCTGTTTCGGAAACAGCTGCCGCCACTCTCATGAAGTTTATGAAGCTGCTGTCCCTGCTCTCTCCCACAATGCTAGTGAAGCTGCTGTCCCTGCTATCCCCCACACGGTTTCTGAAGCTGCTGTCCTGCTCTCTGCCACACTGATTCTGAGGCAGCTGTTTCAGCTCTCTCCCACACTGTGTCTGAAGCAACTGTCCCTGCTCTCTCCCACAATGCTAGTGAAGCTGCTGTCCCTGCTCTCCCCCACACTGTTTCTGAAGCTGCTGTCCTGCTCTCTGCCACACTGATTCTGAGGCAGCTGTTTCAGCTCTCTCCCACACTGTGTCTGAAGCAACTGTTCCTGCTCACTCTCTCACTGTTTCAGAAGCAGCTGTTTCTGGTCTTTCCCACACTGATTGTAATGCAGCTGGCCTGCTCTCTCCCACTGCTTCTGAAGTTGCTGTCCTGCTCTCTCCCACACTGTTTCTGAAGCAGCTGTCCCGATCTCTGTTCCACAGTTTCTGAAGAAGCTGTCCCTGATCTCTCTCACGCGGTTTTTGAAGCTGCTGTCCCACGCTCTGTTCCTCATTCTCTGAAGCATCTGTCCCTGCTATCTATCGAGCGGTTTCTGAAGCTGCTGTCCCTGCTATCTCTCGCGCGGTTTCTGAAGCTGCTGTCCCTGCTCTCTCCCATACTGTTTCTGAATCTGCAGACCCACTCTCTCCCACAAACTGATTCGGCAGCTACTGTCACTCTCTCTCCCTCACACTGATTCTGAAGCAACTGTCCTGCTATCTGTTCCACAGTTACTTAAGCAGCTGCTATCACGGCTCTCACTCTCTCGCGGTTTCTGTAGATGCTGTCCTCGTTCTCTCCCACACTGTTTCTGAAGAAGCTGTCCCTGATCACTCTCACATGGTGTATGAAGCTGCTATCCCTACTCTGTCCCACACTGTTTCTGAAGCTGCTGCCCCTGCTCTCTCACGCGGTTTCTGAAGCTGCTGCCCCCACTCTCTCCCACACGGTTTCTGAAGCTGCTGGCCCCACTCTGTCCCACACTGTTTCTGAAGCTGCTGTCCCGCTCTGTCCCAAATTGTTTCTGAAGCTGCTGTCCCCGCTCTCTCCCACAATGCTACTGAAGCTGCTGTCCCTGCTCTCTCCCACAATGCTAGTGAAGGTGCTGGCCCTGCTATCCCCCACACTGTTTCTGAAGCTGCTGTCCTGCTCTCTGCCACACTGATTCTGAGGCAGCTGTTTCAGCTCTCTCCCACACTGTGTCTGAAGCAACTGTTCCTGCTCTCTCTCACTGTTTCAGAAGCAGGTGTTCCTGGTCTTTCCCACACTGATTGTAATGCAGCTGGCCTGCTCTCTCCCACTGCTTCTGAAGTTGCTGACCTGCTTTCTCCCACACTGTTTCTCAAGCTGCTGTCCCTGCTCTCTCCCACACTGCTTCTGAAGTTGCTGTCCTGCTCTCTCCCACACTGTTTCTCAAGCTGCTGTCCCTGCTCTCTCCCACACCGCTTCTGAAGTTGCTGTCCTGCTCTCTCCCACACCGTTTCTCAAGCTGCTGTCCCACTCTCTAACTCACTGTTTCTGAAGCAGCTGTCCCGCTCTCTGTTCCACAGTTTCTGAAGAAGCTGTCCCTGATCTCTCCCACGCGGTTTTTGAAGCTGCTGTCCCACGTTCTGTTCCTCAGTTTCTGAAGCATCTGTCCCTGCTATCTATCGAGCGGTTTCTGAAGCTGCTGTTCCTGCTCTCGCACGGTTTCTGAAGCTGCTGTCCCCACTCTCTCCCACACTGTTTCTGAAGCTGCTGCCCCGGCTCTCCCAGACACAGTTTCTGAAGCTACTGCCCCGCTCTCGCCCACACTGTTTCTGAAGCTGCTATCCTTACTCTGTCCCACACTGTTTCTGAAGCTGCTGTACCGCACACTCTCTCGTGGTTTCTGAAGCTGCTGTTCCTGCTCTCGCACGGTTTCTGAAGCTGCTATTCCCACTCTCTCCCACACTGTTTCTGAAGCTGTTGTCCCTGCTCCCTCCCACACTGTTGAAGCAGCTGTTCATGCTCTCTCGCGCTGTTTCTGAAGATGCTGTCCCCGCGCTCTAACAATTGGTTCTTTCAGTCTCTCTTGTGCTATTTCTGAAGCTGCTGAGCCTGCAATTTTCCATGCGCCAGTTCAGAAATTGCTGTCCCTAGTCACTCACTCGCTGTTTCGGAAGCAGCTGCTGCCACTCTCATGAAGTTTAGGAAGCTGCTGTCCCAGCTCTCTCATACAGTTTCGGAAGCTGCTGCCCCGCTCTCCCCCACACTGTTTCAGAAGCTGCTGTCCCTACTCTGTACAACACTGTTTCTGAAGCTGCTGTCGCTGCTCTATCCCACACTGTTTCTGAAGCTGCTGTCCCTGTTCTCTCCCACAATGCTATTGAAGCTGCTTTCCTTGCTCTCTCCCACACTGTTACTGCAGCTGCAGGCCCGCTCTCTCTCCCACAATGTTTCTGAAGCTGCTGTCCCTGTTCTCCCCCACACTGTTTCTGAATTTGCTGCCCTGCTCTCTCCCACAATGCTATTGAAGCTGCTGTCCTTGCTCTCTCCCACACTGTTTCTGAAGCTGCTGTCCCTGCTCTCTCCCACAATGCTACTGAAGCTGCTGTCCCTGCTCTCCCCCACACTGTTTCTCAAGCTCCTGTCCCTGCTCTCTCTCGCACCATTCTGAAGCTGCTGTCCCTGCTGTCTCCCACACTGTTACTGCAGCTGCAGTCACGTTCTCTCTCCCACAATGTTTCTGAAGCTGCCGTCTCTGCGTTCACCCGCACTGTTTCTGAAGCAGCTGTCCCTGCTCCATCTCACACAGTTTCCGAGGTTGCTATCCCCACTCTATCCCACACTGTTGCTGAATTTGCTGTCGCACTCTCTCCCCCACTGTTTCTGAAGCTGCTGTCCCCGTCCCCTCCAACATTGTTTCCGCAGCTGCTCTCCTGCACTCTCCCACACTGATTCTGAAGCTGCTGTCCCCGCGCTCTAACAATTGGTTCTTTCTGAAGCAGTTGCGCTCAGTCTCTCGGGCTGTTTCTGAAGCTGCTGAGCCTGCAATTTTCCATGCAACAGTTCAGAAATTGCTTTCCCTAGCCTCTCACTCGCTGTTTCGGAAGCAGCTGCTGCCACTCTCATGAAGTTTAGGAAGCTGCTGTCCCAGCTCTCTCATTCAGTTTCTGAAGCTGCTTCACCGCTCTCCCCCACATTGTTTCTGAAGCTGCTATCCCTATTCTGTACAACATTGTTTCCGAAGCAGCTGACCCTGCTCTCTCCCACAATGCTAGTGAAGCTGCTGTCCCTGCTACGCCCCACACTGTTTCTGAAGCTGCTGTCCTGCTCTCTGCCACACTGATTCTGAGGCAGCTGTTTCAGCTCTCTCCCACACTGTGTCTGAAGCAACTGTTCCTGCTCTCACTCTCAATGTTTCAGAAGCAGCTGTTCCTGCACTTTCCCACACTGATTGTAATGCAGCTGGCCTGCTCTCTCCCACTGCTTCTGAAGTTGCTGTCCTGCTCTCTCCCACACTGTTTCTCAACCTGCTGTCCCTGCTCTCTCCCACACTGCTTCTGAAGCTGCTGTCCCGCTCTCTCCCACACTGTTTCTGAAGCAGCTGTCCCGCTCTCTCTTCCACAATGTTTCTGAAGACGCTGTCCCTGATCTCTCTCACGCGGTTTTTGAAGCTGCTGTCCCACGCACTGTCCCACAGTTTCTGAAGCATCTGTCCCTGCTATCTATCGAGCGGTTTCTGAAGCTGCTGTCCCTGCTATCTCTCACGCGGTTTCTGAAGCTGCTGTCCCTGCTCTCTCACACACACTTTCTGAAGCTGCTGTTCCCACTCCCTCCCACACTGATTCTGAATCTGCAGACCCACTCTCTCCCACACACTGAGTCTGAAGCTACTGGCACTCTCTCTCCCACACACTGATTCTGAAGCAGCTGTCCTGCTATCTGTTCCACAGTTACTTAAGCAGCTGCTATCCCGGCTCTCACTCTCTCGCGGTTTCTGAAGCTGCTGTCCCTGCTGTCTCCCACACTGTTACTGCAGCTGCAGTCCCGCTCTCTATCCCCTACAATGTTTCTGAAGCTGCCATCTCTGCGTTCGCCCACACTGTTTCTGAAGCAGCTGTCCCTGCTCTATCTCACGCGGTTTCTGAAGCTGCCATCCCGCTCTCTCACACACAGTTACTGAACTTTCTGTCCCCGCTCTCTC
The DNA here is from genome assembly GCF_017639515.1 of Carcharodon carcharias. Taxonomy (NCBI): domain Eukaryota; kingdom Metazoa; phylum Chordata; class Chondrichthyes; order Lamniformes; family Lamnidae; genus Carcharodon; species Carcharodon carcharias. The sequence continues at coordinate 118,882,772 of NC_054478.1, read as the reverse complement.
ATACTGTTTCTGAAGCAGCTGTTCCCACTCTCTCGCACAGTTTTTCTGAAGCTGCTGTTCCGGTCTCTCTCACATGCGGTTTCTGAAGAGGCTCCTCTGCTCTCTCACACACACTGTTTCTGGAGCTGCTGTCCCGATCTCTCCCAAACTATTTCTGAAGCTGTTGTCCCTGCTCCCTCCCACACTGTTGAAGCAGCTGTTCCTGTTCTCTCGCGCTGTTTCTGAAGCTGCTGTCCCCGCGCTCTAACAATTGGTTCTTTCTGAAGCAGTTGCCCTCAGCCTCAGTTGTGCTGTTTCTGAAACTGCTGAGCCTGCAAATTTACACACACCGGTACAGAAATTGCTGTCCCCAGTCTCTCACTCGCTGCTTCAGATGCAGCTGTCGCCACTTTCGCGATGTTTAGGAAGCTGCTGCGCCGGCTGTCCCAGACACAGTTTCTGAAGCTGCTGCCCCGCTCTCCCCCACACAGTTTCTGAAGCTGCTATCCTTACTCTGTCCCACACTGTTTATGAAGCTGCTGTACCGCACTCTCTCTCGCGGTTTCTGAAGCTGCTGTTCCTGCTCTCGCACGGTTTCTGAGGCTGCTGTCCCCACTCTTTCCCACACTGTTTCTGAAGCTGTTGTCCCTGCTCCCTCCCACAATGTTTCTGAATCTTCAGTTCTGTTGAAGGGTCATGAGGACTCGAAACGTCAACTGTTTTCTTCTCCGCCGACGCTTCCAGACCTGCTGAGTTTTTCCAGGTAATTCTGTTTTTGGTTGATGTTTCTGAAGCTGCTGTCCCGCTCTATCCCAAATTGTTTCCAAAGCTGCTGCCCCTGCTCTCTCCCACAATGCTAGTGAAGCTGCTGTCCCTGCCATCCCCCACACTGTTTCTGAAGCTGCTGTCCTGCTCTCTGCCACACTGATTCTGAGGCAGCTGTTTCAGCTCTCTCCCACACTGTGTCTAAAGCAACTGTTCCTGCTCTCACTCTCACTGTTTCAGAAGCAGCTGTTCCTGCACTTTCCCACACTGATTGTAATGCAGCTGGCCTGCTCTCTCCCACTGCTTCTGAAGTTGCTGACCTGTTCTCTCCCACACTGTTTCTCAAGCTGCTGTCCCTGCAATCTCCCACACTGCTTCTGAAGTTGCTGTCCTGCTCTCTCCCACACACTGTTTCTGAAGCAGCTGTCCCGATCTCTGTTCCACAGTTTCTGAAGAAGCTGTCCCTGATCTCACTCACGCGGTTTTTGAAGCTGCTGTCCCACGCTCTGTCCCACAGTTTCTGAAGCATCTGTCCCTGCTATCTATCGAGCGGTTTCTGAAGCTGCTGTCCCTGCTATCTCTCACGCGGTTTCTGAAGCTGCTGTCCCTGCTCTCTCACACACTCTTCCTGAAGCTGCTGTTCCCACTCCCTCCCATACTGATTCTGAATCTGCAGACCCACTCTCTCCCACACACTGAGTCTGAAGCTACTGTCACTCTATCTCCCACACACTGATTCGGAAGCAGCTGTCCTGCTATCTGTTCCACAGTTACTTAAGCAGCTGCTATCCCGGCTCTCACTCTCTCGCGGTTTCTGAAGCTGCTGTCCTGCTCTCTCCCACACTGTTTCTGAAGCTCCTGTCCCTGCTCTCTCTCGCGCCATTTCTGAAGCTGCTGTCCCTGCTGTCTCCCACACTGTAACTGCAGCTGCAGTCCCGCTCTCTCTCCCCCACAATGTTTCTGAAGCTGCCATCTCTGCGTTCGCCCACACTGTTTCTGAAGCAGCTGTCCCTGCTCTATCTCACGCGGTTTCTGAAGCTGCCATCCCGCTCTCTCACACACAGTTACTGAACCTTCTGTCCCCGCTCTCTCACACTGTTTCTGAAGCTGCTGTTCCTGCTCTCCCACACAGGCTTTCTGAAGCAGCTGTTCCCACTCACTCGCACAGTTTTTCTGAAGCTGCTGTTCCGGTCTCTCTCACATGCGGTTTCTGAAGCGGCTGCTCTGCTCTCTCACACACACTGTTTCTGGAGCTGCTGTCCCGATCTCTCCCAAACTATTTCTGAAGCTGTTGTCCCTGCTCCCTCCCACACTGTTGAAGCAGCTGTTCCTGTTCTCTCGCGCTGTTTCTGAAGATGCTGTCCCCGCGCTCTAACAATTGGTTCTTTCTGAAGCAGTTGCCCTCAGCCTCAGTTGTGCTGTTTTTGAAACTGCTGAGCCTGCAAATTTACACACACCGATACAGAAATTGCTGTCCCCAGTCTCTCACTCGCTGTTTCGGATGCAGCTGTCGCCACTTTCGCGATGTTTAGGAAGCTGCTGCCCCGGCTGTCCCAGACACAGTTTCTGAAGCTGCTGCCCGGCTCTCCCCCACACAGTTTCTGAAGCTGCTATCCTTACTCTGTCCCACACTGTTTCTGAAGCTGCTGTACCGCACTCTCTCTCGCGGTTTCTGAAGCTGCTGTTCCTGCTCTCGCACGGTTTCTGAGGCTGCTGTCCCCACTCTTTCCCACACTTTTTCTGAGGCTGTTGTCCCTGCTCCCTCCCACAATGTTTCTGAATCTTCAGTTCTGTTGAAGGGTCATGAAGACTCGAAACGTCAACTCTTTTCTTCTCCGCCGATGCTGCCAGACCTGCTGAGTTTTTCCAGGTAATTCTGTTTTTGGTTTATGTTTCTGAAGCTGCTGTCCCGCTCTATCCCAAATTGTTTCCGAAGCTGCTGTCCCTGCTCTCTCCCACAATGCTACTGAAGCTGCTGTCCCTGCCATCCCCCACACTGTTTCTGAAGCTGCTGTCCTGCTCTCTGCCACACTGATTCTGAGGCAGCTGTTTCAGCTCTCTCCCACACTGTGTCTGAAGCAACTGTTCCTGCTCTCACTCTCACTGTTTCAGAAGCAGCTGTTCCTGCACTTTCCCACACTGATTGTAATGCAGCTGGCCTGCTCTCTCCCACTGCTTCTGAAGTTGCTGACCTGCTCTCTCCCACACTGTTTCTCAAGCTGCTGTCCCTGCTCTCTCCCACACTGCTTCTGAAGATGCTGTCCTGCTCTCTCCCACACTGTTTCTCAAGCTGCTGTCCCACTCTCTAACTCACTGTTTCTGAAGCAGCTGTCCCGCTCTCTGTTCCACAGTTTCTGAAGAAGCTGTCCCTGATCTCTCTCACGCAGTTTTTGAAGCTGCTGTCCCACGCTCTGTTCCTCAATTTCTGAAGCATCTGTCCCTGCTATCTATCGAGCGGATTCTGAAGCTGCTGTCCCTGCTATCTCTCACGCGGTTTCTGAAGCTGCTGTCCCTGCTCTTTCACACACTCTTTCTGAAGCTGCTGTACCCACTCCCTCCCATACCGATTCTGAATCTGCAGACCCACTCTCTCCCACACACTGAGTCTGAAGCTACTGTCACTCTCTCTCCCACACACTGATTATGAAGCAGCTGTCCTGCTATCTGTTCCACAGTTACTTAAGCAGCTGCTATCCCGGCTCTCACTCTCTCGCGGTTTCTGAAGCTGCTGTCCTGCTCTCTCCCACACTGTTTCTGAAGCTCCTGTCCCTGCTCTCTCTCGCGCCATTTCTGAAGCTGCTGTCCCTGCTGTCTCCCACACTGTAACTGCAGCTGCAGTCCCGCTCTCTCTCCCCCACAATGTTTCTGAAGCTGCCATTTCTGCGTTCGCCCACACTGTTTCTGAAGCAGCTGTCCCTGCTCTATCTCACGCGGTTTCTGAAGCTGCCATCCCGCTCTCTCACACACAGTTACTGAACCTTCTGTCCCCGCTCTCTCACACTGTTTCTGAAGCTGCTGTTCCTGCTCTCCCACGCAGGCTTTCTGAAGCAGCTGTTCCCACTCTCTCGCACAGTTTTTCTGAAGCTGCTGTTCCGGTCTCTCTCACAAGCGGTTTCTGAAGAGGCTGCTCTGCTCTCTCACACACACTGTTTCTGGAGCTGCTGTCCCGATCTCTCCCAAACTATTTCTGAAGCTGTTGTCCCTGCTCCCTCCCACACTGTTGAAGCAGCTGTTCCTGTTCTCTCGCGCTGTTTCTGAAGCTGCTGTCCCCGCGCTCTAACAATTGGTTCTTTCTGAAGCAGTTGCCCTCAGCCTCTGTCGTGCAGTTTCTGACGCTGCTGAGCCTGCAAATTTACACACACCGGTACAGAAATTGCTGTCCCCAGTCTCTCACTCGCTGTTTCGGATGCAGCTGTCGCCACTTTCGCGATGTTTAGGAAGCTGCTGCCCCGGCTCTCCCAGACACAGTTTCTGAAGCTGCAGCCCTGCTCTCCCCCACACAGTTTCTGAAGCTGCTATCCTTACTCTGTCCCACACTGTCTATGAAGCTGCTGTACCGCACTCTCTCTCGCGGTTTCTGAAGCTGCTGTTCCTGCTCCGCACGGTTTCTGAGGCTGCTGTCCCCACTCTCTCCCACACTGTTTCTGAAGCTGTTGTCCCTGCTCCCTCCCACATTGTTTCTGAATCTTCAATTCTGTTGAAGGGTCATGAGGACTCGAAATGTCAACTCTTTTCTTCTCCGCCGATGCTGCCAGACCTGCTGAGTTTATCTAGGTAATTCTGTTTTTGTTTTATGTTTCTGAAGCTGCTGTCCCGCTCTATCCCAAATTCTTTCCGAAGCTGTTGTCCCTGCTCCCTCCCACACTGTTGAAGCAGCTGTTCATGCTCTCTCGCGCTGTTTCTGAAGATGCTGTCTCCGCGCTCAAACAATTGGTTCTTTCAGTCTCTGTTGTGCTGTTTCTCAAGCTGCTGAGCCTGCAATTTTCCATGCGCCAGTTCAGAAATTGCTGTCCCTAGTCTCTCACTCGCTGTTTCGGAAGCAGCTGCCGCCACTCTCATGAAGCTTAGGAAGCGGCTGTCCCAGCTCCCTCATACAGTTTCTGAAGATGCTGCCCCGCTCTCCCCCACACTATTTCTGAAGCTGCTGTCCCTGCTCTAACCCACACTGTTTCTGAAGCTGCTGTCCCTGTTCTCTCGAACAATGCTATTGAAGCTGCTGTCCTTGCTCTCTCCCACACTGTTACTGCAGCTGCAGGCCCGCTCTCTCTCCCACAATGTTTCTGAAGCTGCTGTCCCTGTTCTCCCCCACACTGATTCTCAAGCTCCTGTCCCTGCTCTCTCTCGCACCATTCTGAAGCTGCTGTCCCTGCTGTCTCCCACACTAATACTGCAGTTGCAGTCCCGTTCTCTCTCCCACAATGCTTCTGAAGCTGCCGTCTCTGCGTTCGCCCGCACTGTTTCTGAAGCAGCTGTCCCTGCTCCATCTCACACAGTTTCTGAAGCTGCTGTCCCACTCTCTCCCACACTGTTTCTGAAGCTGTTGTCCCTGCTCCCTCCCACACTGTTGATGCAGCTGTTCCTGCTCTCTCACGCTGTTTCTGAAGATGCTGTCCCCGCGCTCTAACAATTGGTTCTTTCTGAAGCAGTTGCCCTCAGTCTCTCTCGCGCTGTTTCTGAAGCTGCTGAGCCTGCAATTTTCCATGCACCAGTTCAGACATTGCTGTCCCTAGCCTCTCACTCGCTGTTTCGGAAGCAGCTGCTGCCACTCTCATGAAGTTTAGGAAGCTGCTGTCCCAGCTCTCTCATTCAATTTCTGAAGCTGCTGCCCCGCTCTGCCCCACATTGTTTCTGAAGCTGCTATCCCTACTCTGTACAACATTGTTTCTGAAGCAACTGTCTCTGCTCCCTCCCACATTGTTTCTGAATCTTCAGTTCTGTTGAAGGGTCATGAGGACTCGAAACGTCAACTCTTTTCTTCTCCGCCGATGCTGCCAGACCTGCTGAGTTTATCCAGGTAATTCTGTTTTTGTTTTATGTTTCTGAAGCTGCTGTCCCGCTCTATCCCAAATTGTTTCCGAAGCTGCTGTCCCTGCTCTCTCCCACAATGCTACTGAAGCTGCTGTCCCTGCTATCCCCCGCACTGTTTCTGAAGCTGCTGTCCTGCTCTCTGCCACACTGATTCTGAGGCAGCTGTTTCAGCTCTCTCCCACACTGTGTCTGAAGCAACTGTTCCTGCTCTCACTCTCAATGTTTCAGAAGCAGCTGTTCCTGCACTTTCCCACACTGATTGTAATGCAGCTGGCCTGCTCTCTCCCACTGCTTCTGAAGTTGCTGTCCTGCTCTCTCCCACACTGTTTCTCAAGCGGCTGTCCCTGCTCTCTCCCACACTGCTTCTGAAGCTACAGTCCCGCTCTCTCACACACATTGTTTCTGGAGCTGCTGTCCCGATCTCTCCCACGCTGTTGAAGCAGCTGTTCCTGCTCTCTCGCGCTGTTTCTGAAGCTGCTGTCCCCGCGCTCTAACAATTGGTTCTTTCTGAAGCAGTTGCCCTCAGCCTCTGTTGTGCTGTTTCTGAATCTGCTGAGCCTGCAAATTTACACACACCGGTACAGAAATTGCTGTCCCCAGTCTCTCACTCGCTGTTTCGGATGCAGCTGTCACCACTTTCGGGATGTTTAGGAAGCTGCTGCCCCGGCTCTCCCAGACACAGTTTCTGAAGCTACTGCCCCGCTCTCGCCCACACTGTTTCTGAAGCTGCTATCCTTACTCTGTCCCACACTGTTTCTGAAGCTGCTGTAGCGCACTCTCTCTCGCGGTTTCGGAAGCTGCTGTTCCTGCTCTCGCACGGTTTCTGAAGCTGCTGTCCCCACTCTCTCACACATTGTTTCTGAAGCTGTTGTCCATGCTCCCTCCCACACTGTTGAAGCAGCTGTTCATGCTCTCTCGCGCTGTTTCTGAAGATGCTGTCTCCGCGCTCTAACAATTGGTTCTTTCAGTCTCTGTCGTGCTGTTTCTCAAGCTGCTGAGCCTGCAATTTTCCATGCGCTAGTTCAGAAATTGCTGTCCCTAGCCTCTCACTCGCTGTTTCGGAAACAGCTGCCGCCACTCTCATGAAGTTTATGAAGCTGCTGTCCCTGCTCTCTCCCACAATGCTAGTGAAGCTGCTGTCCCTGCTATCCCCCACACGGTTTCTGAAGCTGCTGTCCTGCTCTCTGCCACACTGATTCTGAGGCAGCTGTTTCAGCTCTCTCCCACACTGTGTCTGAAGCAACTGTCCCTGCTCTCTCCCACAATGCTAGTGAAGCTGCTGTCCCTGCTCTCCCCCACACTGTTTCTGAAGCTGCTGTCCTGCTCTCTGCCACACTGATTCTGAGGCAGCTGTTTCAGCTCTCTCCCACACTGTGTCTGAAGCAACTGTTCCTGCTCACTCTCTCACTGTTTCAGAAGCAGCTGTTTCTGGTCTTTCCCACACTGATTGTAATGCAGCTGGCCTGCTCTCTCCCACTGCTTCTGAAGTTGCTGTCCTGCTCTCTCCCACACTGTTTCTGAAGCAGCTGTCCCGATCTCTGTTCCACAGTTTCTGAAGAAGCTGTCCCTGATCTCTCTCACGCGGTTTTTGAAGCTGCTGTCCCACGCTCTGTTCCTCATTCTCTGAAGCATCTGTCCCTGCTATCTATCGAGCGGTTTCTGAAGCTGCTGTCCCTGCTATCTCTCGCGCGGTTTCTGAAGCTGCTGTCCCTGCTCTCTCCCATACTGTTTCTGAATCTGCAGACCCACTCTCTCCCACAAACTGATTCGGCAGCTACTGTCACTCTCTCTCCCTCACACTGATTCTGAAGCAACTGTCCTGCTATCTGTTCCACAGTTACTTAAGCAGCTGCTATCACGGCTCTCACTCTCTCGCGGTTTCTGTAGATGCTGTCCTCGTTCTCTCCCACACTGTTTCTGAAGAAGCTGTCCCTGATCACTCTCACATGGTGTATGAAGCTGCTATCCCTACTCTGTCCCACACTGTTTCTGAAGCTGCTGCCCCTGCTCTCTCACGCGGTTTCTGAAGCTGCTGCCCCCACTCTCTCCCACACGGTTTCTGAAGCTGCTGGCCCCACTCTGTCCCACACTGTTTCTGAAGCTGCTGTCCCGCTCTGTCCCAAATTGTTTCTGAAGCTGCTGTCCCCGCTCTCTCCCACAATGCTACTGAAGCTGCTGTCCCTGCTCTCTCCCACAATGCTAGTGAAGGTGCTGGCCCTGCTATCCCCCACACTGTTTCTGAAGCTGCTGTCCTGCTCTCTGCCACACTGATTCTGAGGCAGCTGTTTCAGCTCTCTCCCACACTGTGTCTGAAGCAACTGTTCCTGCTCTCTCTCACTGTTTCAGAAGCAGGTGTTCCTGGTCTTTCCCACACTGATTGTAATGCAGCTGGCCTGCTCTCTCCCACTGCTTCTGAAGTTGCTGACCTGCTTTCTCCCACACTGTTTCTCAAGCTGCTGTCCCTGCTCTCTCCCACACTGCTTCTGAAGTTGCTGTCCTGCTCTCTCCCACACTGTTTCTCAAGCTGCTGTCCCTGCTCTCTCCCACACCGCTTCTGAAGTTGCTGTCCTGCTCTCTCCCACACCGTTTCTCAAGCTGCTGTCCCACTCTCTAACTCACTGTTTCTGAAGCAGCTGTCCCGCTCTCTGTTCCACAGTTTCTGAAGAAGCTGTCCCTGATCTCTCCCACGCGGTTTTTGAAGCTGCTGTCCCACGTTCTGTTCCTCAGTTTCTGAAGCATCTGTCCCTGCTATCTATCGAGCGGTTTCTGAAGCTGCTGTTCCTGCTCTCGCACGGTTTCTGAAGCTGCTGTCCCCACTCTCTCCCACACTGTTTCTGAAGCTGCTGTCCCACTCTCTCCCACACTGTTTCTGAAGCAGCTGTCCCGCTCTCTCTTCCACAATGTTTATGAAGACGCTGTCCCTGATCTCTCTCTGACGCGGTTTTTGAAGCTGCTGTCCCACGCTCTGTTCCACAGTTTCTGAAGCATCTGTCCCTGCTATCTATTGAGCCGTTTCTGAAGCTGCTGTCCCTGCTATCTCTCACGCGGTTTCTGAAGCTGCTGTCCCTGCTCTTTCACACACTCTTTCTGAAGCTGCTGTACCCACTCCCTCCCATACTGATTCTGAATCTGCAGACCCACTCTCTCCCACACACTGAGTCTGAAGCTACTGTCACTCTCTCTCCCACACACTGATTCTGAAGCAGCTGTCCTGCTATCTGTTCCACAGTTACTTAAGCAGCTGCTATCCCGGCTCTCACTCTTTCGCGGTTTCTGAAGCTGCTGTCCTGCTCTCTCCCACACTGTTTCTGAAGCTCCTGTCCCTGCTCTCTCTCGCGCCATTTCTGAAGCTGCTGTCCCTGCTGTCTCCCACACTGTAACTGCAGCTGCAGTCCCGCTCTCTCTCCCCCACAATGTTTCTGAAGCTGCCATCTCTGCGTTCGCCCACACTGTTTCTGAAGCAGCTGTCCCTGCTCTATCTCACGCGGTTTCTGAAGCTGCCATCCCGCTCTCTCACACACAGTTACTGAACCTTCTGTCCCCGCTCTCTCACACTGTTTCTGAAGCTGCTGTTCCGGCTCTCCCACACAGGCTTTCTGAAGCAGCTGTTCCCACTCTCTCGCACAGTTTTTCTGAAGCTGCTGTTCCGGTCTCTCTCACATGCGGTTTCTGAAGCGGCTGCTCTGCTCTCTCACACACATTGTTTCTGGAGCTGCTGTCCCGATCTCTCCCAAACTATTTCTGAAGCTGTTGTCCCTGCTCCCTCCCACACTGTTGAAGCAGCTGTTCCTGTTCTCTCGCGCTGTTTCTGAAGCTGCTGTCCCCGCGCTCTAACAATTGGTTCTTTCTGAAGCAGTTGCCCTCAGCCTCAGTTGTGCTGTTTCTGAAACTGCTGAGCCTGCAAATTTACACACACCGGTACAGAAATTGCTGTCCCCAGTCTCTCACTCGCTGTTTCGGATGCAGCTGTCGCCACTTTTGCGATATTTAGGAAGCTGCTGCCCCGGCTCTCCCAGACACAGTTTCTGAAGCTGCTGCCCCGCTCTCCCCCACACAGTTTCTGAAGCTGCTATCCTTACTCTGTCCCACACTGTTTATGAAGCTGCTGTACCGCACTCTCTCTCGCGGTTTCTGAAGCTGCTGTTCCTGCTCTCGCACGGTTTCTGAGGCTGCTGTCCCCACTCTCTCCCACACTGTTTCTGAAGCTGTTGTCCCTGCTCCCTCCCACATTGTTTCTGAATCTTCAGTTCTGTTGAAGGGTCATGAGGACTCGAAACGTCAACTGTTTTCTTCTCCGCCGATGCTGCCAGACCTGCTGAGTTTATCCAGGTAATTCTGTTTTTGTTTTATGTTTCTGAAGCTGCTGTCCCGCTCTGTCCCAAATTGTTTCCGAAGCTGCTGTCCCTGCTCTCTCCCACAATGCTACTGAAGCTGCGGTCCCTGCTATCCCCCACACTGTTTCTGAAGCTGCTGTCCTGCTCTCTGCCACACTGATTCTGAGGCAGCTGTTTCAGCTCTCTCCCACACTGTGTCTGAAGCAACTGTTCCTGCTCTCACTCTCACTGTTTCAGAAGCAGCTGTTCCTGCACTTTCCCACACTGATTGTAATGCAGCTGACCTGCTCTCTCCCACTGCTTCTGAAGTTGCTGTCCTGCTCTCTCCCACACTGTTTCTCAAGCGGCTGTCCCTGCTCTCTCCCACACTGCTTCTGAAGCTACAGTCCCGCTCTCTCACACACATTGTTTCTGGAGCTGCTGTCCCGATCTCTCCCACGCTGTTGAAGCAGCTGTTCCTGCTCTCTCGCGCTGTTTCTGAAGCTGCTGTCCCTGCGCTCTAACAATTGGTTCTTTCTGAAGCAGTTGCCCTCAGCCTCTGTTGTGCTGTTTCTGAAACTGCTGAGCCTGCAAATTTACACACACCGGTACAGAAATTGCTGTCCCCAATCTCGCTGTTTCGGAAGCAGCTGCCACCACTCTCATGAAGTTTAGGAAGCTGCTGTCCCAGCTCTCTCATTCAGTTTCTGAAGCTGCTGCCCCGCTCTCCCCCACCTTGTTTCTGAAGCTGCTATCCCTACTCTGTACAACATTGTTTCTGAAGCTGCTGTCCCTGCTAACTCACGCGGTTTCTGAAGCTGCTGTCCCCACTCCCACACTGTTTCTGAAGCTGCTATCCACGCTCCCTCCCACACTGTTTCTGCACCTGCTGTCCCTGCTCTCTCCCACAATGTTTCTGAATCTTCAGTTCTGTTGAAGGGCGATGAGGACTCGAAACGTCAACTCTTTTCTTCTCCGTCGATGCTGCCAGACCTGCTGAGTTTTTCCAGGTAATTCTGTTTTTGTTTTATGTTTCTGAAGCTGCTGTCCCGCTCTGTCCCAAATTGTTTCTGAAGCTGCTGTCCCTGCTCTCTCTCTCGCGGCTTCTGCAGCTGCTCTCCTGCTCTCTCCCACACTGTTTCTGCAGCTGCTGGCACCGCTCTCTCCAACACTGTTTCTGAAGCTGCGGTCTCGGCTTTCTCCCAAACTGTTTCTGAAGCTGCAGTCCCTGCTCTCTCCCACACTGTTTCTGAAGCTGCTGTTGCTGCTCTCCAACACATGCTTTCTGAAGCATGTGTTCCAGCTGTCTCTCACAATGTGTCTGATGAAGATATCCCTGCTCTCTCCCACACTGTTTCTGAAGTTGCTGTCACGCTCTCCCCCACAAGTATTTCTGAAGCTGCTGTCCCGGTCTTTTTCCCACGATGTTTCTGAAGCAGCGGCCCTCTCTCTCTCACTCACCGTTTCTGAAGCTGCTGTCCCACTCTCTCCCAAACTATTTCTGAAGCTGCTGCCCGCTCTCTCTCCCACAATCTTTCTGAAGCGGCTGTCCCACTCTCTCCCAAGCTATTTCTGAAGCAACTGTCCTGCTCTCTCCCACACTGTTTCTGAAGCTGTTGTCCCTGCTCTCTCCCGCACTGTTTCTCAAGTTGCTGTCCCTGCCCCCTCCCAATTTCTGAAGCTGCTGCCCCGCTCTCTCTCCCACAATCTTTCTGAAGCGGTTGTCCCGCTCTCTCCCAAGCTATTTCTGAAGCAGCTGTCCTGCTCTCTCCCACACTGTTTCTGAAGCTGCTGTCCCACTCTCTCCTACACTGTTTCTGAAGCTGATGCCCCTGCACCCTTCCACACTGTTGAAGCAGCTGTTCCTGCTCTCTCACGCTGTTTCTGAAGCTGCTATCCCCACGCTCTAACAATTGGTTCTTTCTGAAGCAGTTGCCCTCAGTCTCTCTCGTGCTGTTTCTGAAGCTGCTGAGCCTGCAATTTTCCATGCACCAGTTCAGAAATTGCTGTCCCTAGTCTCTCACTCGCTGTTTCGGAAGCAGCTGCCGCCACTCTCATGAGGTTTAGGAAGCTGCTGTCCCAGTACTCTCATTCAGTTTCTGAAGCTGCTGCCCCGCTCTCCCCCACATTGTTTCTGAAGCTGCTATCCCTACTCTTTCCCACACTGTTTCTGAAGCTGCTGTACCGCACTCTCTCACGCGGTTTCTGAAGCTGCTGTCCCCACTCCCACACTGTTTCTGAAGCTGCTATCCCCGCTCCCTCCCTCACTGTTTCTGACAATGCTGTCCCTGCTCTCTCCCACAATGTTTCTGAATCTTCAGTTCTGTTGAAGGGTCATGAGGACTCAAAACGTCAACCGTTTTCCTCTCCGCCGATGCTGCCAGACCTGCTGAGTTTTTCCAGGTAATTCTGTTTTTGTTTTAGATTTCTGAAGCTGCTGTCCCGCTCTGTCCCAAATTGTTTCCGAAGCTGCTGTCCCTGCTCTCTCCCACAATGCTACTGAAGCTGCTGTCCCTGCCATCCCCCACACAGTTTCTGAAGCTGCTGTCCTGCTCTCTGCCACACTGATTCTGAGGCAGCTGTTTCAGCTCTCTCCCACACTGTGTCTGAAGCAACTGTTCCTGCTCTCTCACTGTTTCAGAAGCAGCTGTTCCTGCACTTTCCCACAATGATTGTAATGCAGCTGTCCTGCTCTCTCCCACTGCTTCTGAAGTTGCTGTCCTGCTCTCTCCCACACTGTTTCTCAAGCTGCTGTCCCTGCTCTCTCACACACTGTTTCTGAAGCTGCTGTTCCCACTCCCTCCCATACTGATTCTGAATCTGCAGACCCACTCTCTCCCACACACTGAGTCTGAAGCAGCTGTCGTGCTATCTGTTCCGCAGTTACTTAAGCAGCTGCTATCCCGGCTCTCACTCTCTCGCGGTTTCTGAAGCTGCTGTCCTGCTCTCTCCCACACTGTTTCTGAAGCTGCTGTCCCCGCTCTCTCCCACACTGTTTCTGAAGAAGCTGTCCCTGATCTCTCTCACACAGTTTCTGAACCTGCTGTCCTGCTTTCTCCCACACTGTTTCTGAAGTTGCTGTCCTGCTCTCCCCGACACAGTTTCTGAAGCTGCTATACCTACTCTGTCCCACACTGTTTCTGAAGCTGCTGCCCCTGCTCTCTCACGCGGTTTCTGAAGCTGCTATCCCTACTCTCTCCCACACTGTTTCTGAAGCTGCTGGCCCCACTCTCTCCCACAGCATTTCCAAGGTTGCTGTTCCTGTTCTCTCACACACACTGTTTCTGAAGCTGCTGTCTCTGCTCTCTCATATACACCTTTCCTGAAGCTGCAGTCCCACTCTCTCCCACAATGTTACTGAAAGGTCTCTTATATGCACTGTTTCTGCAGCTGCTTTCCCGCTCTCTCCCACACTGCTTCTGCAGCTGCTATTCTGCATTCTCCAACACTGTTTCTCAAGTTGCTGGCCCTGCTCTTTCCCACACTGTTTCTCAAGTTGCTGTCCCTGCCCCCAACCCAGTTTCTGAAGCTGCTGCCCCGCTCTCTCTCCCACAATCTTTCTGAAGCGGTTGTCCCGCTCTCTCCCAAGCTATTTCTGAAGCAGCTGTCCTGCTCTCTCCCACACTGTTTCTGAAGCTGCTGTCCCACTCTCTCCTACACTGTTTCTGAAGCTGATGTCCCTGCACCCTCCCACGCTGTTGAAGCAGCTGTTCCTGCTCTCTCGCGCTGTTTCTGAAGCTGCTATCCCTCCGCTCTAACAATTGGTTCTGTCTGAAGCAGTTGCCCTCAGTCTCTCTCGTGCTGTTTCTGAAGCTGCTAACCCCGCGCTCTAACAATTGGTTCTTTCTGAAGCAGTTGCCCTCAGTCTCTCTCGTGCTGTTTCTGAAGCTGCTGAGCCTGCAATTTTTCATGCACCAGTTCAGAAATTGCTGGCCCCAGTCTCTCACTCGCTGTTTCGGAAGCAGCTGCCGCCACTCTCATGAAGTTTAGGAAGCTGCTGTCCCAGCTCTCTCATACAGTTTCTGAAGCTGCTGCCCCACTCTCCCCCACACTGTTTCTGAAGCTGCTATTCCTACTCTGTACAACACTGTTTCTGAAGCTGCTGTACCTGCTCCCTCATGCAGTTTCTGAAGCTGCTGTCCCCACTCCCACACTGCTTCTAAAGCTGCTGTCCTTGCTCTCTCCCACAATGCTACTGAAGCTGCTGTCCTTGCTCACTCCCACCATGCTATTGAAGCTGCTGTCCCTGCTCTCCCTCACACTGTTTCTGAAGCTCCTGTCCCTGCTCTCTCTCGTGCCATTTCTGAAGCTCCTGTCCCTGCTGTCTCCCACACTGTTACTGCAGCTGCAGTCCCGCTCTCTCTCCCGCACAATGTTTCTGAAGCTGCCATCTCTGCGTTCGCCCACACTGTTTCTGAAGCAGCTGTCCCTGCTCTATCTCACGCGGTTTCTGAAGCTGCTGTTCCCACCTCTCACACACAGTTACTGAAGCTTCTGTCCCCGCTCTCTCACACTGTTTCTGAAGCAGCTGTTCCCACTCTCTCGCACAGTTTTTCTGAAGCTGCTGTCCTGGTCTCTCTCACATGCGGTTTCTGAAGTGGCTGCTCCGCTGTCTCACACACACTGTTTCTGAAGCTACAGTCCCGCTCTCTCACACACATTGTTTCTGGAGCTGCTGTCGTGATCTCTCCCAAACTATTTCTGAAGCTGTTGTCCCTGCTCCCTCCCACACTGTTGAAGCAGCTGTTCCTGCTCTCTCACGTTGTTTCTGAAGCTGCTGTCCCCGCGCTCTAACAAATAGTTCTTTCTGAAGCAGTTGCCCTCAGTCTCTGTCGTGTTGTTTCTGACGCTGCTGAGCCTGCAATTTTCCACACACCGGTTCAGAAATTGTTGTCCTTAGTCTCTCACTCGCTGTTTCAGATGCAGCATTCGCCACTTTCGCAATGTTTAGGAAGCTGCTGCCCCGGCTCTCTCAGACACAGTCTCTGAAGCTGCTATCCTTACTCTGTCCCACACTGTTTCTGAAGCTGCTGTCCCGCACTCTCTCTCGCGGTTTCTGAAGCTGCTGTTCCGGCTCTCTCGTACGGTTTCTGAAGCTGCTGTCCCTACTCTCTCCCATTTTGTTTCTAAAGCTGTTATCCCTGCTCCCTCCCACGCTGTTGAAGTAGCTGTTCATGCTCTCTCCCACACTGTGTCTAAAGCAGCTGTTGCTGCTCTCTCGCACTGTTTCTGAAGCTGCTGAGCCTGCAATTTTCCATGCACCAGTTCAGAAATTGCTGTCCCTAGTCTCCCACTCGCTGTTTCGGAAGCAGCTGCCGCCACTCTTATGAAGTTTAGGAAGCTGCTGTCCCAGCTCTCTCATTCAGTTTCTGAAGCTGCTGCCCCGCTCTCCCCCACTTTGTTTCTGAAGCTGCTATCCCTACTCTGTACAATATTGTTTCTGAAGCTGCTGTCCCCACTCCCACACTGTTTCTGAAGCTGCTATCCACACTCCCTCCCACACTGTTTCTGCACCTGCTGTCCCTACTCTCTCCCACAATGTTTCTGAATCTTCAGTTCTGTTGAAGGGCGATGAGGACTCGAAATGTCAACTCTTTTCTTCTCCGTCGATGCTGCCAGACCTGCTGAGATTTTCCAGGTAATTCTGTTTTTGTTTTATGTTTCTGAAGCTGCTGTCCCGCTCTGTCCCAAATTGTTTCTGAAGCTGCTGTCCCTGCTCTCTCTCTCGCGGCTTCTGCAGCTGCTCTCTTGCTCTCTCCCACACTGTTTCTGCAGCTGCTGGCACCGCTCTCTCCAACACTGTTTCTGAAGCTGCGGTCTCGGCTTTCTCCCAAACTGTTTCTGAAGCTGCGGTCCCTGCTCTCTCCCACACTGTTTCTGAAGCTGCTGTTGCTGCTCTCCAACACACGCTTTCTGAAGCATGTGTTCCAGCTGTCTCTCACAATGTGTCTGATGAAGATATCCCTGCTCTCTCCCACAGTATTTCTGAAGCTGCTGTCCCGGTCTTTTTCCCACGCTGTTTCTGAAGCAGCGGCCCTCTCTCTCTCACACACCATTTCTGAAGCTGCTGTCCCACTCTCTCCCAAACTATTTCTGAAGCTGCTGCCCGCTCTTTCTTCCACAATCTTTCTGAAGCGGCTGTCCCGCTCTCTCCCAAGCTATTTCAGAAGCAGCTGTCCTGCTCTCTCCCACACTGTTTCTGAAGCTGTTGTCCCTGCTCCCTCCCACACTGTTTCTGAAACAGCTGTCCTGCTGTAGCCCACACTGTTTCTGAAGCTGCTTTCCCACTCTTTCCCACACTGTTTCTGAAGGTGACGTCGCTGCACCCTCCCACACTGTTGAAGCAGCTGTTCCTGCTCTCTTGCGCTGTTTCTGAAGATGCTGTCCCCGCGCTCTAACAATTGGTTCTTTCTAAAGCAGTTGCCCTCAGTCTCTCTCGCGCTGTTTCTGAAGCTACTGAGCCTGCAATTTTCCATGCACCAGTTCAGAAATTGCTGTCCCTAGTCTCTCACTCGCTGTTTCGGAAGCAGCTGCCGCCACTCTCATGAAGTTTAGGAAGCTGCTGTCCCAGCTCTCTCATTCAGTTTCTGAAGCTGCTGCCCCGCTCTCCCCCACATTGTTTCTGAAGCTGCTATCCCTACTCTGTACAACATTGTTTCTGAAGCTGCTGTCCCTGCTAACTCACGCGGTTTCTGAAGCTGCTGTCCCCACTCCCACACTGTTTCTGAAGCTGCTATCCACACTCCCTCCCACACTGTTTCTGCACCTGCTGTCCCTGCTCTCTCCCACAATGTTTCTGAATCTTCAGTTCTGTTGAAGGGCAATGAGGACTCGAAACATCAACTCTTTTCTTCTCCGTCGATGCTGCCAGACCTGCTGAGTTTTTCCAGGTAATTCTGTTTTTGTTTTATGTTTCTGAAGCTGCTGTCCCGCTCTGTCCCAAATTGTTTCTGAAGCTGCTGTCCCTGCTCTCTCTCTCGCGGCTTCTGCAGCTGCTCTCTTGCTCTCTCCAACACTGTTTCTGAAGCTGCGGTCTCGGCTTTCTCCCAAACTGTTTCTGAAGCCGCAGTCCCTGCTCTCTCCCACACTGTTTCTGAAGCTGCTGTTGCTGCTCTCCAACACACGCTTTCTGAAGCATGTGTTCCAGCTGTCTCTCACAATGTGTCTGATGAAGATATCCCTGCTCTCTCCTACACTGTTTCTGAAGTTGCTGTCACGCTCTCCCCCACAGTATTTCTGAAGTTGCTGTCCCGGTCTTTTTCCCACGCTGTTTCTGAAGCAGCGGCCCTCTCTCTCTCACACACCGTTTCTGAAGCTGCTGTCCCACTCTCTCCCAAACTATTTCTGAAGCTGCTGCCCGCTCTCTCTTCCACAATCTTTCTGAAGCGGCTGTCCCGCTCTCTCCCAAGCTATTTCAGAAGCAGCTGTCCTGCTCTCTCCCACACTGTTTCTGAAGCTGTTGTCCCTGCTCCCTCCCACACTGTTTCTGAAGCAGCTGTCCTGCTCTAGCCCACACTGTTTCTGAAGCTGCTTTCCCACTCTTTCCCACACTGTTTCTGAAGCTGATGTCGCTGCACCCTCCCACACTGTTGAAGCAGCTGTTCCTGTTCTCTTGCGCTGTTTCTGAAGATGCTGTCCCCGCGCTCTAACAATTGGTTCTTTCTAAAGCAGTTGCCCTCAGTCTCTCTCGCGCTGTTTCTGAAGCTACCGAGCCTGCAATTTTCCATGCACCAGTTCAGAAATTGCTGTCCCTAGTCTCTCACTCGCTGTTTCGGAAGCAGCTGCAGCCACTCTCATGAAGTTTAGGAAGCTGCTGTCCCAGCTCTCTCATACAGTTTCTGAAGCTGCTGCCCCACTCTACCCCACACTGTTTCTGAAGCTGCTATCCCTACTCTGTACAACACTGTTTCTGAAGCTGCTGTCCCTGCACTCTCACGCAGTTTCTGAAGCTGCTGTCCCCACTCCCACACTGTTTCCAAAGCTGCTGTCCCCGCTCTCTCCCACAATGCTACTGAAGCTGCTGTCCCTGCTCTCTCCCACAATGCTAGTGAAGCTGCTGTCCCTGCTCTCCCCCACACTGTTTCTGAAGCTGCTGTCCTGCTCTCTGCCACACTGATTCTGAGGCAGATGTTTCAGCTCTCTCCCACACTGTGTCTGAAGCAACTGTTCCTGCTCTCTCTCTCACTGTTTCAGAAGCAGCTCTTCCTGGTCTTTCCCACATTGATTGTAATGCAGCTGGCCTGCTCTCTCCCACTGCTTCTGAAGTTGCTGTCCTGCTCTCTCCCACACTGCTTCTGAAGCTGCTGTCCCGCTCTCTCCCACACTGTTTCTGAAGCAGCTGTCCCGCTCTCTGTTCCACAGTTTCTGGAGAAGCTGTCCCTGATCTCTCTCATGTGGTTTTTGAAGCTGCTGTCCCACGCTCTGTTCCTCAGTTTCTGAAGCATTTGTGCCTGCTATCTATCGAGCGGTTTCTGAAGCTGCTGTCCCTGCTATCTCTCGCGCGGTTTCTGAAGCTGCTGTCCCTGCTCTCTCCCATACTGTTTCTGAATCTGCAGACCCACTCTCTCCCACAAACTGATTCGGCAGCTACTGTCACTCTCTCTCCCTCACACTGATTCTGAAGCAACTGTCCTGCTATCTGTTCCACAGTTACTTAAGCAGCTGCTATCACGGCTCTCACTCTCTCGCGGTTTCTGTAGATGCTGTCCTCGTTCTCTCCCACACTGTTTCTGAAGAAGCTGTCCCTGATCACTCTCACATGGTGTATGAAGCTGCTATCCCTACTCTGTCCCACACTGTTTCTGAAGCTGCTGCCCCTGCTCTCTCACGCGGTTTCTGAAGCTGCTGCCCCCACTCTCTCCCACACGGTTTCTGAAGCTGCTGGCCCCACTCTGTCCCACACTGTTTCTGAAGCTGCTGTCCCGCTCTGTCCCAAATTGTTTCTGAAGCTGCTGTCCCCGCTCTCTCCCACAATGCTACTGAAGCTGCTGTCCCTGCTCTCTCCCACAATGCTAGTGAAGGTGCTGGCCCTGCTATCCCCCACACTGTTTCTGAAGCTGCTGTCCTGCTCTCTGCCACACTGATTCTGAGGCAGCTGTTTCAGCTCTCTCCCACACTGTGTCTGAAGCAACTGTTCCTGCTCTCTCTCACTGTTTCAGAAGCAGGTGTTCCTGGTCTTTCCCACACTGATTGTAATGCAGCTGGCCTGCTCTCTCCCACTGCTTCTGAAGTTGCTGACCTGCTTTCTCCCACACTGTTTCTCAAGCTGCTGTCCCTGCTCTCTCCCACACTGCTTCTGAAGTTGCTGTCCTGCTCTCTCCCACACTGTTTCTCAAGCTGCTGTCCCTGCTCTCTCCCACACCGCTTCTGAAGTTGCTGTCCTGCTCTCTCCCACACCGTTTCTCAAGCTGCTGTCCCACTCTCTAACTCACTGTTTCTGAAGCAGCTGTCCCGCTCTCTGTTCCACAGTTTCTGAAGAAGCTGTCCCTGATCTCTCCCACGCGGTTTTTGAAGCTGCTGTCCCACGTTCTGTTCCTCAGTTTCTGAAGCATCTGTCCCTGCTATCTATCGAGCGGTTTCTGAAGCTGCTGTTCCTGCTCTCGCACGGTTTCTGAAGCTGCTGTCCCCACTCTCTCCCACACTGTTTCTGAAGCTGCTGTCCCACTCTCTCCCACACTGTTTCTGAAGCAGCTGTCCCGCTCTCTCTTCCACAATGTTTATGAAGACGCTGTCCCTGATCTCTCTCTGACGCGGTTTTTGAAGCTGCTGTCCCACGCTCTGTTCCACAGTTTCTGAAGCATCTGTCCCTGCTATCTATTGAGCCGTTTCTGAAGCTGCTGTCCCTGCTATCTCTCACGCGGTTTCTGAAGCTGCTGTCCCTGCTCTTTCACACACTCTTTCTGAAGCTGCTGTACCCACTCCCTCCCATACTGATTCTGAATCTGCAGACCCACTCTCTCCCACACACTGAGTCTGAAGCTACTGTCACTCTCTCTCCCACACACTGATTCTGAAGCAGCTGTCCTGCTATCTGTTCCACAGTTACTTAAGCAGCTGCTATCCCGGCTCTCACTCTTTCGCGGTTTCTGAAGCTGCTGTCCTGCTCTCTCCCACACTGTTTCTGAAGCTCCTGTCCCTGCTCTCTCTCGCGCCATTTCTGAAGCTGCTGTCCCTGCTGTCTCCCACACTGTAACTGCAGCTGCAGTCCCGCTCTCTCTCCCCCACAATGTTTCTGAAGCTGCCATCTCTGCGTTCGCCCACACTGTTTCTGAAGCAGCTGTCCCTGCTCTATCTCACGCGGTTTCTGAAGCTGCCATCCCGCTCTCTCACACACAGTTACTGAACCTTCTGTCCCCGCTCTCTCACACTGTTTCTGAAGCTGCTGTTCCGGCTCTCCCACACAGGCTTTCTGAAGCAGCTGTTCCCACTCTCTCGCACAGTTTTTCTGAAGCTGCTGTTCCGGTCTCTCTCACATGCGGTTTCTGAAGCGGCTGCTCTGCTCTCTCACACACATTGTTTCTGGAGCTGCTGTCCCGATCTCTCCCAAACTATTTCTGAAGCTGTTGTCCCTGCTCCCTCCCACACTGTTGAAGCAGCTGTTCCTGTTCTCTCGCGCTGTTTCTGAAGCTGCTGTCCCCGCGCTCTAACAATTGGTTCTTTCTGAAGCAGTTGCCCTCAGCCTCAGTTGTGCTGTTTCTGAAACTGCTGAGCCTGCAAATTTACACACACCGGTACAGAAATTGCTGTCCCCAGTCTCTCACTCGCTGTTTCGGATGCAGCTGTCGCCACTTTTGCGATATTTAGGAAGCTGCTGCCCCGGCTCTCCCAGACACAGTTTCTGAAGCTGCTGCCCCGCTCTCCCCCACACAGTTTCTGAAGCTGCTATCCTTACTCTGTCCCACACTGTTTATGAAGCTGCTGTACCGCACTCTCTCTCGCGGTTTCTGAAGCTGCTGTTCCTGCTCTCGCACGGTTTCTGAGGCTGCTGTCCCCACTCTCTCCCACACTGTTTCTGAAGCTGTTGTCCCTGCTCCCTCCCACATTGTTTCTGAATCTTCAGTTCTGTTGAAGGGTCATGAGGACTCGAAACGTCAACTGTTTTCTTCTCCGCCGATGCTGCCAGACCTGCTGAGTTTATCCAGGTAATTCTGTTTTTGTTTTATGTTTCTGAAGCTGCTGTCCCGCTCTGTCCCAAATTGTTTCCGAAGCTGCTGTCCCTGCTCTCTCCCACAATGCTACTGAAGCTGCGGTCCCTGCTATCCCCCACACTGTTTCTGAAGCTGCTGTCCTGCTCTCTGCCACACTGATTCTGAGGCAGCTGTTTCAGCTCTCTCCCACACTGTGTCTGAAGCAACTGTTCCTGCTCTCACTCTCACTGTTTCAGAAGCAGCTGTTCCTGCACTTTCCCACACTGATTGTAATGCAGCTGACCTGCTCTCTCCCACTGCTTCTGAAGTTGCTGTCCTGCTCTCTCCCACACTGTTTCTCAAGCGGCTGTCCCTGCTCTCTCCCACACTGCTTCTGAAGCTACAGTCCCGCTCTCTCACACACATTGTTTCTGGAGCTGCTGTCCCGATCTCTCCCACGCTGTTGAAGCAGCTGTTCCTGCTCTCTCGCGCTGTTTCTGAAGCTGCTGTCCCTGCGCTCTAACAATTGGTTCTTTCTGAAGCAGTTGCCCTCAGCCTCTGTTGTGCTGTTTCTGAAACTGCTGAGCCTGCAAATTTACACACACCGGTACAGAAATTGCTGTCCCCAATCTCGCTGTTTCGGAAGCAGCTGCCACCACTCTCATGAAGTTTAGGAAGCTGCTGTCCCAGCTCTCTCATTCAGTTTCTGAAGCTGCTGCCCCGCTCTCCCCCACCTTGTTTCTGAAGCTGCTATCCCTACTCTGTACAACATTGTTTCTGAAGCTGCTGTCCCTGCTAACTCACGCGGTTTCTGAAGCTGCTGTCCCCACTCCCACACTGTTTCTGAAGCTGCTATCCACGCTCCCTCCCACACTGTTTCTGCACCTGCTGTCCCTGCTCTC
The DNA here is from genome assembly GCF_017639515.1 of Carcharodon carcharias. Classification (NCBI taxonomy): domain Eukaryota; kingdom Metazoa; phylum Chordata; class Chondrichthyes; order Lamniformes; family Lamnidae; genus Carcharodon; species Carcharodon carcharias. The sequence continues at coordinate 118,860,659 of NC_054478.1, read as the reverse complement.
TCCCACAATGTTTCTGAATCTTCAGTTCTGTTGAAGGGCGATGAGGACTCGAAACGTCAACTCTTTTCTTCTCCGTCGATGCTGCCAGACCTGCTGAGTTTTTCCAGGTAATTCTGTTTTTGTTTTATGTTTCTGAAGCTGCTGTCCCGCTCTGTCCCAAATTGTTTCTGAAGCTGCTGTCCCTGCTCTCTCTCTCGCGGCTTCTGCAGCTGCTCTCCTGCTCTCTCCCACACTGTTTCTGCAGCTGCTGGCACCGCTCTCTCCAACACTGTTTCTGAAGCTGCGGTCTCGGCTTTCTCCCAAACTGTTTCTGAAGCTGCAGTCCCTGCTCTCTCCCACACTGTTTCTGAAGCTGCTGTTGCTGCTCTCCAACACATGCTTTCTGAAGCATGTGTTCCAGCTGTCTCTCACAATGTGTCTGATGAAGATATCCCTGCTCTCTCCCACACTGTTTCTGAAGTTGCTGTCACGCTCTCCCCCACAAGTATTTCTGAAGCTGCTGTCCCGGTCTTTTTCCCACGATGTTTCTGAAGCAGCGGCCCTCTCTCTCTCACTCACCGTTTCTGAAGCTGCTGTCCCACTCTCTCCCAAACTATTTCTGAAGCTGCTGCCCGCTCTCTCTCCCACAATCTTTCTGAAGCGGCTGTCCCACTCTCTCCCAAGCTATTTCTGAAGCAACTGTCCTGCTCTCTCCCACACTGTTTCTGAAGCTGTTGTCCCTGCTCTCTCCCGCACTGTTTCTCAAGTTGCTGTCCCTGCCCCCTCCCAATTTCTGAAGCTGCTGCCCCGCTCTCTCTCCCACAATCTTTCTGAAGCGGTTGTCCCGCTCTCTCCCAAGCTATTTCTGAAGCAGCTGTCCTGCTCTCTCCCACACTGTTTCTGAAGCTGCTGTCCCACTCTCTCCTACACTGTTTCTGAAGCTGATGCCCCTGCACCCTTCCACACTGTTGAAGCAGCTGTTCCTGCTCTCTCACGCTGTTTCTGAAGCTGCTATCCCCACGCTCTAACAATTGGTTCTTTCTGAAGCAGTTGCCCTCAGTCTCTCTCGTGCTGTTTCTGAAGCTGCTGAGCCTGCAATTTTCCATGCACCAGTTCAGAAATTGCTGTCCCTAGTCTCTCACTCGCTGTTTCGGAAGCAGCTGCCGCCACTCTCATGAGGTTTAGGAAGCTGCTGTCCCAGTACTCTCATTCAGTTTCTGAAGCTGCTGCCCCGCTCTCCCCCACATTGTTTCTGAAGCTGCTATCCCTACTCTTTCCCACACTGTTTCTGAAGCTGCTGTACCGCACTCTCTCACGCGGTTTCTGAAGCTGCTGTCCCCACTCCCACACTGTTTCTGAAGCTGCTATCCCCGCTCCCTCCCTCACTGTTTCTGACAATGCTGTCCCTGCTCTCTCCCACAATGTTTCTGAATCTTCAGTTCTGTTGAAGGGTCATGAGGACTCAAAACGTCAACCGTTTTCCTCTCCGCCGATGCTGCCAGACCTGCTGAGTTTTTCCAGGTAATTCTGTTTTTGTTTTAGATTTCTGAAGCTGCTGTCCCGCTCTGTCCCAAATTGTTTCCGAAGCTGCTGTCCCTGCTCTCTCCCACAATGCTACTGAAGCTGCTGTCCCTGCCATCCCCCACACAGTTTCTGAAGCTGCTGTCCTGCTCTCTGCCACACTGATTCTGAGGCAGCTGTTTCAGCTCTCTCCCACACTGTGTCTGAAGCAACTGTTCCTGCTCTCTCACTGTTTCAGAAGCAGCTGTTCCTGCACTTTCCCACAATGATTGTAATGCAGCTGTCCTGCTCTCTCCCACTGCTTCTGAAGTTGCTGTCCTGCTCTCTCCCACACTGTTTCTCAAGCTGCTGTCCCTGCTCTCTCACACACTGTTTCTGAAGCTGCTGTTCCCACTCCCTCCCATACTGATTCTGAATCTGCAGACCCACTCTCTCCCACACACTGAGTCTGAAGCAGCTGTCGTGCTATCTGTTCCGCAGTTACTTAAGCAGCTGCTATCCCGGCTCTCACTCTCTCGCGGTTTCTGAAGCTGCTGTCCTGCTCTCTCCCACACTGTTTCTGAAGCTGCTGTCCCCGCTCTCTCCCACACTGTTTCTGAAGAAGCTGTCCCTGATCTCTCTCACACAGTTTCTGAACCTGCTGTCCTGCTTTCTCCCACACTGTTTCTGAAGTTGCTGTCCTGCTCTCCCCGACACAGTTTCTGAAGCTGCTATACCTACTCTGTCCCACACTGTTTCTGAAGCTGCTGCCCCTGCTCTCTCACGCGGTTTCTGAAGCTGCTATCCCTACTCTCTCCCACACTGTTTCTGAAGCTGCTGGCCCCACTCTCTCCCACAGCATTTCCAAGGTTGCTGTTCCTGTTCTCTCACACACACTGTTTCTGAAGCTGCTGTCTCTGCTCTCTCATATACACCTTTCCTGAAGCTGCAGTCCCACTCTCTCCCACAATGTTACTGAAAGGTCTCTTATATGCACTGTTTCTGCAGCTGCTTTCCCGCTCTCTCCCACACTGCTTCTGAAGCTGCTATTCTGCATTCTCCAACACTGTTTCTCAAGTTGCTGGCCCTGCTCTTTCCCACACTGTTTCTCAAGTTGCTGTCCCTGCCCCCAACCCAGTTTCTGAAGCTGCTGCCCCGCTCTCTCTCCCACAATCTTTCTGAAGCGGTTGTCCCGCTCTCTCCCAAGCTATTTCTGAAGCAGCTGTCCTGCTCTCTCCCACACTGTTTCTGAAGCTGCTGTCCCACTCTCTCCTACACTGTTTCTGAAGCTGATGTCCCTGCACCCTCCCACGCTGTTGAAGCAGCTGTTCCTGCTCTCTCGCGCTGTTTCTGAAGCTGCTATCCCTCCGCTCTAACAATTGGTTCTGTCTGAAGCAGTTGCCCTCAGTCTCTCTCGTGCTGTTTCTGAAGCTGCTATCCCCGCGCTCTAACAATTGGTTCTTTCTGAAGCAGTTGCCCTCAGTCTCTCTCGTGCTGTTTCTGAAGCTGCTGAGCCTGCAATTTTTCATGCACCAGTTCAGAAATTGCTGGCCCCAGTCTCTCACTCGCTGTTTCGGAAGCAGCTGCCGCCACTCTCATGAAGTTTAGGAAGCTGCTGTCCCAGCTCTCTCATACAGTTTCTGAAGCTGCTGCCCCGCTCTCCCCCACACTGTTTCTGAAGCTGCTATTCCTACTCTGTACAACACTGTTTCTGAAGCTGCTGTACCTGCTCCCTCATGCAGTTTCTGAAGCTGCTGTCCCCACTCCCACACTGCTTCTAAAGCTGCTGTCCTTGCTCTCTCCCACAATGCTACTGAAGCTGCTGTCCTTGCTCACTCCCACCATGCTATTGAAGCTGCTGTCCCTGCTCTCCCTCACACTGTTTCTGAAGCTCCTGTCCCTGCTCTCTCTCGTGCCATTTCTGAAGCTCCTGTCCCTGCTGTCTCCCACACTGTTACTGCAGCTGCAGTCCCGCTCTCTCTCCCGCACAATGTTTCTGAAGCTGCCATCTCTGCGTTCGCCCACACTGTTTCTGAAGCAGCTGTCCCTGCTCTATCTCACGCGGTTTCTGAAGCTGCTGTTCCCACCTCTCACACACAGTTACTGAAGCTTCTGTCCCCGCTCTCTCACACTGTTTCTGAAGCAGCTGTTCCCACTCTCTCGCACAGTTTTTCTGAAGCTGCTGTCCTGGTCTCTCTCACATGCGGTTTCTGAAGTGGCTGCTCCGCTGTCTCACACACACTGTTTCTGAAGCTACAGTCCCGCTCTCTCACACACATTGTTTCTGGAGCTGCTGTCGTGATCTCTCCCAAACTATTTCTGAAGCTGTTGTCCCTGCTCCCTCCCACACTGTTGAAGCAGCTGTTCCTGCTCTCTCACGTTGTTTCTGAAGCTGCTGTCCCCGCGCTCTAACAAATAGTTCTTTCTGAAGCAGTTGCCCTCAGTCTCTGTCGTGTTGTTTCTGACGCTGCTGAGCCTGCAATTTTCCACACACCGGTTCAGAAATTGTTGTCCTTAGTCTCTCACTCGCTGTTTCAGATGCAGCATTCGCCACTTTCGCAATGTTTAGGAAGCTGCTGCCCCGGCTCTCTCAGACACAGTCTCTGAAGCTGCTATCCTTACTCTGTCCCACACTGTTTCTGAAGCTGCTGTCCCGCACTCTCTCTCGCGGTTTCTGAAGCTGCTGTTCCGGCTCTCTCGTACGGTTTCTGAAGCTGCTGTCCCTACTCTCTCCCATGTTGTTTCTAAAGCTGTTATCCCTGCTCCCTCCCACGCTGTTGAAGTAGCTGTTCATGCTCTCTCCCACACTGTGTCTAAAGCAGCTGTTGCTGCTCTCTCGCACTGTTTCTGAAGCTGCTGAGCCTGCAATTTTCCATGCACCAGTTCAGAAATTGCTGTCCCTAGTCTCCCACTCGCTGTTTCGGAAGCAGCTGCCGCCACTCTTATGAAGTTTAGGAAGCTGCTGTCCCAGCTCTCTCATTCAGTTTCTGAAGCTGCTGCCCCGCTCTCCCCCACATTGTTTCTGAAGCTGCTATCCCTACTCTGTACAATATTGTTTCTGAAGCTGCTGTCCCCACTCCCACACTGTTTCTGAAGCTGCTATCCACACTCCCTCCCACACTGTTTCTGCACCTGCTGTCCCTACTCTCTCCCACAATGTTTCTGAATCTTCAGTTCTGTTGAAGGGCGATGAGGACTCGAAATGTCAACTCTTTTCTTCTCCGTCGATGCTGCCAGACCTGCTGAGTTTTTCCAGGTAATTCTGTTTTTGTTTTATGTTTCTGAAGCTGCTGTCCCGCTCTGTCCCAAATTGTTTCTGAAGCTGCTGTCCCTGCTCTCTCTCTCGCGGCTTCTGCAGCTGCTCTCTTGCTCTCTCCCACACTGTTTCTGCAGCTGCTGGCACCGCTCTCTCCAACACTGTTTCTGAAGCTGCGGTCTCGGCTTTCTCCCAAACTGTTTCTGAAGCTGCAGTCCCTGCTCTCTCCCACACTGTTTCTGAAGCTGCTGTTGCTGCTCTCCAACACACGCTTTCTGAAGCATGTGTTCCAGCTGTCTCTCACAATGTGTCTGATGAAGATATCCCTGCTCTCTCCCACAGTATTTCTGAAGCTGCTGTCCCGGTCTTTTTCCCACGCTGTTTCTGAAGCAGCGGCCCTCTCTCTCTCACACACCATTTCTGAAGCTGCTGTCCCACTCTCTCCCAAACTATTTCTGAAGCTGCTGCCCGCTCTCTCTTCCACAATCTTTCTGAAGCGGCTGTCCCGCTCTCTCCCAAGCTATTTCAGAAGCAGCTGTCCTGCTCTCTCCCACACTGTTTCTGAAGCTGTTGTCCCTGCTCCCTCCCACACTGTTTCTGAAACAGCTGTCCTGCTGTAGCCCACACTGTTTCTGAAGCTGCTTTCCCACTCTTTCCCACACTGTTTCTGAAGGTGACGTCGCTGCACCCTCCCACACTGTTGAAGCAGCTGTTCCTGCTCTCTTGCGCTGTTTCTGAAGATGCTGTCCCCGCGCTCTAACAATTGGTTCTTTCTAAAGCAGTTGCCCTCAGTCTCTCTCGCGCTGTTTCTGAAGCTACTGAGCCTGCAATTTTCCATGCACCAGTTCAGAAATTGCTGTCCCTAGTCTCTCACTCGCTGTTTCGGAAGCAGCTGCCGCCACTCTCATGAAGTTTAGGAAGCTGCTGTCCCAGCTCTCTCATTCAGTTTCTGAAGCTGCTGCCCCGCTCTCCCCCACATTGTTTCTGAAGCTGCTATCCCTACTCTGTACAACATTGTTTCTGATGCTGCTGTCCCTGCTAACTCACGCGGTTTCTGAAGCTGCTGTCCCCCCTCCCACACTGTTTCTGAAGCTGCTATCCACACTCCCTCCCACACTGTTTCTGCACCTGCTGTCCCTGCTCTCTCCCACAATGTTTCTGAATCTTCAGTTCTGTTGAAGGGCAATGAGGACTCGAAACATCAACTCTTTTCTTCTCCGTCGATGCTGCCAGACCTGCTGAGTTTTTCCAGGTAATTCTGTTTTTGTTTTATGTTTCTGAAGCTGCTGTCCCGCTCTGTCCCAAATTGTTTCTGAAGCTGCTGTCCCTGCTCTCTCTCTCGCGGCTTCTGCAGCTGCTCTCTTGCTCTCTCCAACACTGTTTCTGAAGCTGCGGTCTCGGCTTTCTCCCAAACTGTTTCTGAAGCTGCAGTCCCTGCTCTCTCCCACACTGTTTCTGAAGCTGCTGTTGCTGCTCTCCAACACACGCTTTCTGAAGCATGTGTTCCAGCTGTCTCTCACAATGTGTCTGATGAAGATATCCCTGCTCTCTCCTACACTGTTTCTGAAGTTGCTGTCACGCTCTCCCCCACAGTATTTCTGAAGTTGCTGTCCCGGTCTTTTTCCCACGCTGTTTCTGAAGCAGCGGCCCTCTCTCTCTCACACACCGTTTCTGAAGCTGCTGTCCCACTCTCTCCCAAACTATTTCTGAAGCTGCTGCCCGCTCTCTCTTCCACAATCTTTCTGAAGCGGCTGTCCCGCTCTCTCCCAAGCTATTTCAGAAGCAGCTGTCCTGCTCTCTCCCACACTGTTTCTGAAGCTGTTGTCCCTGCTCCCTCCCACACTGTTTCTGAAGCAGCTGTCCTGCTCTAGCCCACACTGTTTCTGAAGCTGCTTTCCCACTCTTTCCCACACTGTTTCTGAAGCTGATGTCGCTGCACCCTCCCACACTGTTGAAGCAGCTGTTCCTGTTCTCTTGCGCTGTTTCTGAAGATGCTGTCCCCGCGCTCTAACAATTGGTTCTTTCTAAAGCAGTTGCCCTCAGTCTCTCTCGCGCTGTTTCTGAAGCTACCGAGCCTGCAATTTTCCATGCACCAGTTCAGAAATTGCTGTCCCTAGTCTCTCACTCGCTGTTTCGGAAGCAGCTGCAGCCACTCTCATGAAGTTTAGGAAGCTGCTGTCCCAGCTCTCTCATACAGTTTCTGAAGCTGCTGCCCCACTCTACCCCACACTGTTTCTGAAGCTGCTATCCCTACTCTGTACAACACTGTTTCTGAAGCTGCTGTCCCTGCACTCTCACGCAGTTTCTGAAGCTGCTGTCCCCACTCCCACACTGTTTCCAAAGCTGCTGTCCCCGCTCTCTCCCACAATGCTACTGAAGCTGCTGTCCCTGCTCTCTCCCACAATGCTAGTGAAGCTGCTGTCCCTGCTCTCCCCCACACTGTTTCTGAAGCTGCTGTCCTGCTCTCTGCCACACTGATTCTGAGGCAGATGTTTCAGCTCTCTCCCACACTGTGTCTGAAGCAACTGTTCCTGCTCTCTCTCTCACTGTTTCAGAAGCAGCTCTTCCTGGTCTTTCCCACATTGATTGTAATGCAGCTGGCCTGCTCTCTCCCACTGCTTCTGAAGTTGCTGTCCTGCTCTCTCCCACACTGCTTCTGAAGCTGCTGTCCCGCTCTCTCCCACACTGTTTCTGAAGCAGCTGTCCCGCTCTCTGTTCCACAGTTTCTGGAGAAGCTGTCCCTGATCTCTCTCATGTGGTTTTTGAAGCTGCTGTCCCACGCTCTGTTCCTCAGTTTCTGAAGCATTTGTGCCTGCTATCTATCGAGCGGTTTCTGAAGCTGCTGTCCCTGCTATCTCTCGCGCGGTTTCTGAAGCTGCTGTCCCTGCTCTCTCCCATACTGTTTCTGAATCTGCAGACCCACTCTCTCCCACACACTGATTCTGAAGCTGCTGTCCTCTCTCTCCCACACACTGATTCTGAAGCAGCTGTCCTGCTATCTGTTCCACAGTTTCTTAAGCAGCTGCTATCCCGGCTCTCACTCTCTCGCGGTTTCTGAAGCTGCTGTCCTGCTCTCTCCCACACTGTTTCTGAAGCTGCTGTCCCCGCTCTCTCCCACACTGTTTCTGAAGAAGCTGTCCCTGATCTCTCTCACATGGTTTCTGAAGCTGCTATCCCTACTCTGTCCCACACTGTTTCTGAAGCTGCTGCCCCTGCTCTCTCACGCGGTTTCTGAAGCCGCTGCCCCCAGTCTCTCCCACACTGTTTCTGAAGCTGCTGGCCGCACACTCTCCCACACTGTTTCTGAATTTGCTGTCCCTGCTCTCTCCCACAGCATTTCCAATGTTGCTGTTCCTGTTCTCACACACACACTGTTTCTGAAGCTGCAGTCCCACTCTCTCCCACAATGTTACTGAAGCTGCTCTCCATGGTCTCTTATATGCACTGTTTCTGCAGCTGCTTTCCCGCTGTCTCCCACACTGCTTCTGAAGCTGCTATTCTGCATTCTCCAACACTGTTTCTCAAGTTGCTGGCCCTGCTCTCTCCCACACTGTTTCTCAAGTTGCTGTCCCTGCCCCCTCCCAGTTTCTGAAGCTGCTGCCCCGCTCTCTCTCCCACAATCTTTCTGAAGCGGCTGTCCTGCTCTCTCCCAAGCTATTTCTGAAGCAGCTGTCCTGCTCTCTCCCACACTGTTTCTGAAGCTGATGTCCCTGCACCCTCCCACGCTGTTGAAGCAGCTGTTCCTGCTCTCTCGCGTTGTTTCTGAACCTGCTATCCCCGCGCTCTAACAATTGGTTCTTTCTGAAGCAGTTGCCCTCAGTCTCTCTCGTGCTGTTTCTGAAGCTGCTGAGCCTGCAATTTTCCATGCCCCAGTTCAGAAATTGCTGGCCCCAGTCTCTCACTCGCTGTTTCGGAAGCAGCTGCCGCCACTTTCATGAAGTTTAGGAAGCTGCTGTGTCAGCTCTCTCATACAGTTTCTGACGCTGCAATCCCTACTCTGTACAACACTGTTTCTGAAGCGGCTGTCCCTGCTCTCTCCCACAATGCTAATGAAGCTGCTGTCCCTGCTCTCTCCCACAATGCTATTGAAGCTGCTGTCCCTGCTCTCCCTCACACTGTTTCTGAAGCTCCTGTCCCTGCTGTCTCTAGCGCCATTTCTGAAGCTCCTGTCCCTGCTGTCTCCCACACTGTTACTGCAGCTGCAGTCCCGCTCTCTCTCCCCCACAATGTTTCTGAAGCTGCCATCTCTGCGCTCGCCCACACTGTTTCTGAAGCAGCTGTCCCTGCTCTATCTCACACGGTTTCTGAAGCTGCCGTCCCACTCTCTCCCACACTGTTTCTGAAGCTGCTGTTCCTGCTCTCCCACGCAAGCTTTCTGAAACAGCTGTTCCCGCTCTCTCGCACAGTTTTTCTGAAGCTGCTGTCCCGGTCTCTCTCACATACGGTTTCTGAAATGGCTGCTCCGCTCTCTCACACACATTGTTTCTGGAGCTGCTGTCTCGATCTCTCCCAAACTATTTCTGAAGCAGCTGTCCTGCTCTCTCCCACACTGTTTCTGAAGCTGTTGTCCCTGCTCCCTCCCACACTGTTGAAGCAGCTGTTCCTGCTCTCTCACGTTGTTTCTGAAGCTGCTGTCCCCGTGCTCTAACAAATGGTTCTTTCTGAAGCAGTTGCCCTCAGTCTCTGTCGTGTTGTTTCTGACGCTGCTGAGCCTGCAATTTTCCACACACCGGTTCAGAAATTGTTGTCCTTAGTCTCTCACTCGCTGTTTCAGATGCAGCTGTCGCCACTTCCGCGATGTTTAGGAAGTTGCTGCCCCGGCTCTCTCAGACACAGTTTCTGAAGCTGCTATCCTTACCCTGTCCCACACTGTTTCTGAAGCTGCTGTACCGCACTCTCTCTCTCGCGGTTTCTGAAGCTGCTGTTCCTGCTCTCTCGCACAGTTTCTGAAGCTGCTGTCCCCACTCTCCCCCACATTGTTTCTGAAGATGCTATCCCTACTCTGTACAACATTGTTTCTGATGCTGCTGTCCCTACTCTCTCACGCGGTTTCTGAAGCTGCTGTCCTCACTCCCACACTGTTTCTGAAGCTGCTATCCACGCTCCCTCCCACACTGTTTCTGAAGCTGCTGTCCCTGCTCTCTCCCACAATGTCTCTGAATCTTCAGTTCTGTTGAAGGGTGATGAGGACTCGAAACGTCAACTCTTTTCTTCTCCGTCGATGCCTCCAGACCTGCTGAGTTTTTCCAAGTAATTCTGTTTTTGTTTTATGTTTCTGAAGCTGCTGTCCCGCTCTGTCCCAAATTGTTTCTGAAGCTGCTGTCCCTGCTCTCTCTCTCGCGGCTTCTGCAGCTGCTCTCCTGCTCTCTCCCACACTGTTTCTGCAGCTGCTGGCACCACTCTCTCTCACACTGTTTCTGAAGCTGCGGTCTCGGCTTTCTCCCAAACTGTTTCTGAAGCTGCAGTCCCTGCTCTTTCCCACACTGTTTCTGAAGTTGCTGTTCCTGCTCTCAACACACACTTTCTGAAGCACGTGTTCCTGCTGTCTCTTACAATGTGTCTGATGCAGATATCCCTGCTCTCTCCCACACTGTTTCTGAAGCTGCTGTCCCTGCTGTCTCCCACACTGTTATGCAGCTGCAGTCCCACTCTCTCTCCCCCACAATGTTTCTGAAGCTGCCATCTCTGGGTTTGCCCACACGGTTTCTGAAGCAGCTCTCCCTGCTCTATCTCACGCGGTTTCTGAAGCTGCCGTCCCGCTCTCTCACACACAGTTACTGAAGCTTCTGTCCCTGCTCTCTCCCACAATGCTCTCCCATGCTCTGTTCCTCAGTTTCTGAAGCATCTGTCCCTGCTATCTATCGAGCGGTTTCTGAAGCTGCTGTCCCTGCTATCTCTCGCGGGTTTCTGAAGCTGCTGTCCCTGTTCTCTCCCATACTGTTTCTGAATCTGCAGACCCACTCTCTCCCACACACTGATTCTGAAGCTACTGTCACTCTCTCTCCCACACACTGATTCTGAAGCAGCTGTCCTGCTATCTGTTCCACAGTTACTTAAGCAGCTGCTATCCCGGCTCTCACTCTCTCGCGGTTTCTGAAGCTGCTGTGCTGCTCTCTCCCATGCTGTTTCTGAAGCTGCTGTCCCAGCTCTCTCCCACACTGTTTCTGAAGAAGCTGTCCCTGATCTCTCTCACACGGTTTCTGAAGCTGCTGTCCTGATCTCTCCAACACTGTTTCTGAAATTGCTGTCCCGCTCTCCCCGACACAGTTTCTGAAGCTGCTGTCCCTGCTCTCTCCCACAGCATTTCCAATGTTGCTGTTCCTGTTCTCACACACACTGTTTCTGAAGCTGCTGTCTCTGCTCTCTCATATACACCTTTCCTGAAGCTGCAGTCCCACTCTCTCCCACAATGTTACTGAAGCTGCTCTCCATGGTCTCTTATATGCACTGTTTCTGCAGCTGCTTTCCCGCTCTCTCCCACACTGCTTCTGAAGCTGCTATTCTGCATTCTCCAACACTGTTTCTCAAGTTGCTGGCCCTGCTCTCTCCCACACTGTTTCTCAAGTTGCTGTCCCTGCCCCCTCCCAGTTTCTGAAGCTGCTGCCCCGCTCTCTCTCCCACAATCTTTCTGAAGCGGCTGTCCCGCTCTCCCAAGCTATTTCTGAAGCAGCTGTCCTGTTCTCTCCCACACTGTTTCTGAAGGTGATGTCCCTGCACCCTCCCACGCTGTTGATGCAGCTGTTCCAGCGCTCTCGCGCTGTTTCTGAACCTGCTATCCCCGCGCTCTAACAATTGGTTCTTTCTGAAGCAGTTGCCCTCAGTCTCTCTCGTGCTGTTTCTGAAGCTGCTGAGCCTGCAATTTTCCATGCACCAGTTCAGAAATTGCTGGCCCTAGTCTCTCACTTGTTGTTTCGGAAGCAGCTGCCGCCACTCTCATGAAGTTTAGGAAGCTGCTGTCTCAGCTCTCTCATACAGTTTCTGAAGCTGCTATCCCTACTCTGTACAACACTGTTTCTGAAGCGGCTGTCCCTGCTCTCTCCCACACTGTTTCTAAAGCTGCTGTCCTTGCTCCCTCCCACAATGCTACTGAAGCTGCTGTCCCTGCTCTCTCCCACAACGCTATTGAATCTGCTGTCCCTGCTCTCCCTCACACTGTTTCTGAAGCTGCTGTCCCTGCTCTCTCCCACAATGCTATTGAAGCTGCTGTCCTTGCTCTCTCCCACACTGTTTCTGAAGCTGCTGTCCCTGCTCTCTCCCACAATGCTATTGAAGCTGCTGTCCCTGCTCTCCCCCACACTGTTTCTGAAGCTCCTGTCCCTGCTCTCTCTCGCACCATTCTGAAGCTGCTGTCTCTGCTGTCTCCCACACTAATACTGCAGCTGCAGTCCCATTCTCTCTCCCACAATGTTTCTGAAGCTGCCGTCTCTGTGTTCGCCCACACTGTTTCTGAAGCAGCTGTCCCTGCTCCATCTCAAACAGTTTCTGAAGTTGCTGTCCCCACTCTCTCCCACACTGTTGCTGAATTTGCTGTCGCACTCTCTCCCACACTGTTTCTGAAGCTGCTGTCCCCGCTCCCTCCAACACTGTTTCTGCAGCTGCTCTCCTGCTCTCTCCCACACTGTTGCTGCAGCTGCTGGCACCGCTCTCTCCCACACTTTTTCTAAAGCTGCTGTCCCTGTACTCTCCCACACTGTTTCTGAAGCTGCTGTCCCACTCTCTCCCACACTGTTTCTGAAGCTGATGTTCCTGCACCATCCCACACTGTTGAATCAGCTGTCCCTGCTCTCTCCCACAAAGCTACTGAAGCTGCTGTCCTTGCTCGCGCCCACACTGTTTCTGAAGCTGCTGTCCCACTCTCTCCCTCACTGTTTCTGAAGCTGATGTCCCTGCACCCTCCCACACTTTTGATGCAGCTGTTCCTGCTCTCTCGCGGTTTCTGAAGATGCTATCTCCACGCTCTAACAATTGGTTCTTTCTAAAGCAGTTGCCCTCAGTCTCTCTCGTGCTGTTTCTGAAGCTGCTAAGCCTGCAATTTTCCATGCACCAGTTCAGAAATTGCTGTCCCTAGTCTCTCACTCACTGTTTCGGAAGCAGCTGCCGCCACTCTCATGAAGTTTAGGAAGCTGCTGTCCCAGCTCTCTCATTCAGTTTCTGAAGCTGTTATCCCTACTCTGTACAACATTGTTTCTGAAGCTGCTGTCCCTGCTCTCTCACGCGGTTTCTGAAGCTGCTGTCCCCACTCCCACACTGTTTCTGAAGCTGCTATCCCCGCTCCCTCCCACACTGTTTCTGAAGCTGCTGCCCCGCTCTCCCACACACTGTTTCTAAAGCTGCTGTCACTGCTCTCTCCCACAATGCTACTGAAGCTGCTGTCCTTGCACTCTCCCACACTGTTTCTGAAGCTGCTGTCCCTGCTCTTTCCCACAATGCTATTGAAGCTGCTGTCTCTGCTCTCCCCCACACTGTTTCTGAAGCTCCTGTCCCTGCTCTCTCTCGCGCCATTTCTGAAGCTGCTGTCCTGATGTCTCCCACACTGTTACTCCAGCTGCAGTCCCGCTATCTCTCCCACAATGTTTCTGAAGCTTCCGCCTCTGCGTTCGCCCACACTGTTTCTGAAACAGCTGTCCCCGCTCTATCTCACATGGTTTCTGAAGCTGCCGTCCCGCTCTCTCTCACACAGTTTCTGAAGCCTCAGTCCCCGCTCTCTCCCACAGTTTCTGAAGCTGCCGTCCCGCTCTCTTTCACACAGTTTCTGAAGCTGCTGTTCCTGCTCTCCCACGCAGGCTTTCTGAAGCACCTTTTCCCGCTCTCTCACACAGTTTTTCTGAAGCTGCTGTCCCGGTCTCTCACACACGCTGTTTCTGAAGCGGCTGCTCCGCTCTCTCATACGCACTGTTTCTGAAGCTACAGTCCCACTCTCTCACACACATTGTTTCTGGAGCTGCTGTCCCGATCTCTCCCAAACTATTTCTGAAGCAGCTGTCCCGCTCTCTCCCACACTGTTTCTGAAGCTGTTGTCCCTGCTCCCTCCCACACTGCTGAAGCAGCTGTTCCTGCTCTCTTACGCTGTTTCTGAAGCTGCTGTCCCCGCGCACTAACAAATGGTTCTTTCTGAAGCAGTTGCCCTCAGTCTCTGTCGTGTTGTTTCTGACGCTGCTGAGCCTGCAATTTTCCACACACCGGTTCAGAAATTGCTGTCCCCAGTCTCTCACTCGCTGTTTCAGATGCAGCTGTCGCCACTTTCGCGATGCTTAGGAAGCTGCTGCCTCGGCTCTCTCAGTCACAGTTTCTGAAGCTGCTATCCTTACTCTGTCCCACACTGTTTCTGAATCTGCTGTACTGCACACTCGTGGTTTTTGAAGCTGCTGTTCCTGCTCTCTCGCATGGTTTCTGAAGCTGCTGTCCCTGCTCCCTCCCATGCTGTTGAAGTAGCTGTTCATGCTCTCTGCCACACTGTGTCTGAAGCAGCTGTTTCTGCTCTATCACGCTGTTTCTGAAGCTGCTGTCCCTGCACTCTAACAATTGGTTCTTTCTGAAGCAGTTGACCTCAGTCTCTGTCGCGCTGTTTCCGAAGCTGCTAAGCCTGCAATTTTCCATGCACCAGTTCAGAAGTTGCTGTTCCCAGTCTCTCACTCGCTGTTTCGGATGCAGCTGTCGCCACGTTCGCAATTTTTAGGAAGCTGCTGCCCCGGCTCTCTCAGACACAGTTTCAGAAGCGGCTGCCCCGCTCTCCCCCACACTGTTTCTGAAGCTGCTATCCCTACTCTGTCCCACACTGATTCTGAAGCTGCTGTACCGCTCTGTCTTGCGCGGGATCAGAAGCTGCTGTCCCTGCTCTCTCGCACGGTTTCTGAAGCTGCTGACCCACTCTCTCCCATTCTGTTTCTGAAGCTGCTGTCCCTGCTCACTCCCACAATGCTACTGAAGCTGTTGTGCCGTTTGCTCCCACACTGTTTCTGAAGCTGCTGTCATTGCTCTCTCCCAATCTGTTTAAGCTCCTGTCCCTGCTCTCTCTCGCGCCATTTCTGAAGCTGCTGTCCCACTCTCTCCCACACTGTTTCTGAAGCTGATGTCCCTGAAACCTCCCACACTGTTGAAGCAGCTGTTTATGGTCTCTCCCGCACTGTGCCTTATGCAGCTGTTCCTGCTCTCTCGCGCTGTTTCTGAAGCTGCTGTCCCCGCGCTCTAACAATTGGTTCTTCCTGAAGCAGTTGCCCTCAGTCTCTCTCGTGCTGTTTCTGAAGCTGCTGAGCCTGAATTTTCCATGCACCAGTTCAGAAATTGCTGTCCCCAGTCTCTCACTCGCTGTTTCGGAAGCAGCTGCCGCCACTCTCACGAAGTTCAGGAAGCTGCTGTCCCCGGTCTCTCATACACATTTTCTGAAGCTGCTGTCCCTATTCTCTCTCACTAGCTGTTTCCGAAGCTGCTGCCCCGCTCTCCCCCACACTGTTTCTGAAGCTGCTGTCCCTTCTCTCTCTCGCGCCATTTCTGAAGCTGCTGTCTCTGCTGTCTCCCACACTGTTACTGCAGCTGCAGTCCCGCTCTCTCCCACACACGCTTTCTGAAGCAGCTGTTCCTGCTGTCTCTCACAATGTGTCTGAAGCTGCTGTCCCGGTCTCTCTCCCACACTGTTTCTGAAGCTGCTGTCCCGCTCACTCCCAAACTATTTCTGAAGCAGCTAACCTGCTCTCACCCACAATGCTACTGAAGGTGCTGTCCCCGCTCTCTCCCACACTGCTTCTGAAGCTGCTGTTCTTGTTGTGTCCCACACTGTTTTTGAAGCTGCTGTCCATGCTCTCCCCCACACTGTTTCTGAAGCTCCTGTCCCTGCTCTCTCTCACGCCATTTCTGAAACTGCTGTCCCTGCTGTCTCCCACACTGTTACTGCGGCTGCAGTACCACTCTCTCTCCCACACTGTTTCTGAAGCTGCTGTCCCGCTCACTCCCAAACTTTTTCTGAAGCAGCTAACCTGCTCTCACCCACAATGCTACTGAATGTGCTGTCCCCGCTCTCTCCCACACAGCTTCTGAAGCTGCTGTTCTGCATTTTCCAACACTGTTTCTCAAGTTGCTGTCCATGCTCTCTCCTACAGTTTCTCAAGTTGCTGTCCCTGCCCCCTCCCAGTTTCTGAAGCTGCTGTCCAAGCTGTCACTCCCACAATGTTTCTGAAGCTGCCGTCTCTGCGTTCGCCCACACGGTTTCCGAAGCAGCTTTCCCTGTTCTCTCCCATACTGTTTCTGAAGCTGCTGTCCCGCTCTCTCTCACACAGTTTCTGAAGCTGCTGTCCCTGCTCACTCCCACACTGTTTCAGAAGCTGCTGTCCCTGCTCACTCCCACAATGCTACTGAAGCTGTTGTGGCGCTTGCTCCCACACTGCTTCTGAAGCTGCTGTCATTGCTCTCTCCCACATTGTTTCTCAAGCTGCTGTCCCTGCTCTCTCTCGCGCCATTTTTGAAGTTGCTGTCCCTGCTGTCTCCCACACTGTTACTGTGGCTGCAGTCCCGCTCTCTCCCATACTGTTTCTGAAGCTGCTGTCCCGCTTCTCTCTCACACAGTTTCTGAAGCTGCTGTCCCTACTCACTCCCACACTGTTTCGGAAGCTGCTGTCACTGCTCACTCCCACAATGCTACTGAAGCTATTGTGCCGCTTGCTCCCACACTGTTTCTGAAGCTGCTGTCATTGCTCTCTTCCACAATGTTTCTCAAGCTCCTGTCCCTGTTCTCTCTCACGCCATTTTTGAAGCTGCTGTCCCTGCTGCCTCCCACACTGTGACTGAGCCTGCAGTATCGCTCTCTCCCATACTGCTTCTGAAGCAGCTGTTCTGCATTCTCCAACACTGTTTCTGAAGTTGTTGTCCCTGCTCTCTACCACACTGTTTCTCAAGTGGCTTTCCCTGCATCCTCCAAGTTTCTGAAGCTGCTGACCCAGCTCTCTCCCACACTATTTCTGCATTTGCTGTAGCACACTCTCCCACACTGTTTTTCAAGCTGCTGTCATCACTCTGTCCAACATTGTTTCTGAAGCTGCAGTCCCTGCTCTCTCCCAAGCTATTGAAGCTGCTGTCCCTGCTCTCCCTCACACTGTTTCTGAAGCTCCTGTCCCTGCTCTCTCTCGCGCCATTTCTGAAGCTGCTGTCTCTGCTGTCTCCCACACTGTTACTGCAGCTGCAGTCCCGCTCTCTCTCCCACAATGTTTCTGAAGCTGCTATCTCTGCGTTCGCCCACACTGTTTCTGAAGTCGCTGTCCCTGCTCTATCTCACGTGGTTTCTGAAGCTGCCGTTCCGCTCTCTCACACACAGTTACTGAACCTTCTGTCCCCGCTCTCTCACACTGTTTCTGAAGCTGCTGTTCCTGCTCTCCCACGCAGGCTTTCTGAAGCAGCTGTTCCCGCTCTCTCGCACAGTTTTTCTGAAGCTGCAGTCCTGGTCTCTCTCACATGCGGTTTCTGAAGCGGCTGCTCTGCTCTCTCACACACACTGTTTCTGAAGCTACAGTCCCGCTCTCTCACACACATTGTTTCTGGAACTGCTGTCCCGATCTCTCCCAAACTATTTCTGAAGCTGTTGTCCCTGCTCCCTCCCACACTGTTGAAGCAGCTGTTCCTGCTCTCTCGCGCTGTTTCTGAAGCTGCTGTCCCCCCGCTCTAACAATTGGTTCTTTCTGAAGCAGTTGCCCTCAGCCTCTGTCGTGCTGTTTCTGAAACTGCTGAGCCTGCAAATTTACACACACCGGTACAGAAATTGCTATCCTCAGTCTCTCACTCGCTGTTTCAGATGCAGCTGTCGCCACTTTCGTGATGTTTAGGAAGCTGCTGCCCCGGCCCTCCCAGACACAGTTTCTGAAGCTGCTGCCCCGCTCTCCCCCACACTGTTTCTGAAGCTGCTATCCTTACCCTGTGCCACACTGTTTCTGAAGCTGCTGTATCGCACTCTCTCGCGGTTTCTGAAGCTGCTGTTCCTGCTCTCTCGCACGATTTCTGAAGCTGCTGCCATGCTCTCCCCCACACTGTTGCTGGAGCTGCTGTCCCCACTCTGTACAACACTGTTTCTGAAGCTGCTGACCCTGTTCTCTCCCACAATGCTATTGAAGCTGCTGTCCTTGCTCCCTCCCACACTGTTGAAGCAGCTGTTCCTGCTCTCTCGCGCTGTTTCTGAAGCTGCTGTCCCCCCGCTCTAACAATTGGTTCTTTCTGAAGCAGTTGCCCTCAGCCTCTGTCGTGCTGTTTCTGAAACTGCTGAGCCTGCAAATTTACACACACCGGTACAGAAATTGCTATCCTCAGTCTCTCACTCGCTGTTTCAGATGCAGCTGTCGCCACTTTCGCGATGTTTAGGAAGCTGCTGCCCCGGCCCTCCCAGACACAGTTTCTGAAGCTGCTGCCCCGCTCTCCCCCACACTGTTTCTGAAGCTGCTATCCTTACCCTGTGCCACACTGTTTCTGAAGCTGCTGTACCGCACTCTCTCGCGGTTTCTGAAGCTGCTGTTCCTGCTCTCTCGCACGATTTCTGAAGCTGCTGCCATGCTCTCCCCCACACTGTTGCTGGAGCTGCTGTCCCCACTCTGTACAACACTGTTTCTGAAGCTGCTGACCCTGTTCTCTCCCACAATGCTATTGAAGCTGCTGTCCTTGCTCCCTCCCACACTGTTTCTGAAGCTGCTGTCCCTGCTCTCCCCGACACTGTTGCTGAAGCTCCTGTCCCTGCCCTCTCTCGCACCATTCTGAATCTGCTGTCCCTGCTGTCTCCCACACTGTTACTGCAGCTGCAGTCACGTTCCCTGTCCCACAATGTTTCTGAAGCTGCCGTTTCTGCGTTCACCCGCACTGTTTCTGAAGCAGCTGTCCCTGCTCTATCTCACGCGGTTTCTGAAGCTGCCGTCCCGCTCTCTCACACACAGTTACTGAACCTTCTGTCCCCACCCTCTCACACTGTTTCTGAAGCTGCTGTTCCTGCTCTCCCACGCAGGCTTTCTGAAGCAGCTGCTCCCGCTCTCTCACACAGTTTTTCTGAAGCTGCTGTCTCTCTCACATGCGGTTTCTGAAGCGGCTGCTCTGCTCTCTCACACACACTGTTTCTGAAGCTACAGTCCCACTCTCTCACACAAATTGTTTCTGGAGCTGCTGTCCCGATCTCTCCCAAACTATTTCTGAAGCTGTTGTCCCTGCTCCCTCCCACACTGTTGAAGCAGCTGTTCCTGCTCTCTCACACTGTTTCTGAAGCTGCTGTCCCCGCGCTCTAACAATTGGTTCTTTCTGAAGCAGTTGCCCTCAGCCTCTGTCGTGCAGTTTCTGACGCTGCTGAGCCTGCAAATTTACACACACCGGTACAGAAATTGCTGTCCCCAGTCTCTCACTCGCTGTTTCAGATGCAGCTGTCGCCACTTTCGCGATGTTTAGGAAGCTGCTGCCCCGGCTCTCCCAGACACAGTTTCTGAAGCTACTGCCCCGCTCTCCCCCACATTGTTTCTGAAGCTGCTATCCTTACTCTGTGCCACACTGTTTCTGAAGCTGCTGTACCGCACTCTCTCTTGCGGTTTCTGAAGCTGCTGTTCCTGCTCTCTCGCACGGTTTCTGAAGTTGCTGTCCCCACTCTCTCCCACAGTATTTCTGAAGCTGATGGACCGGTCTTTCTCCCACGTTGTTTCTGAAGCAGCTGCCCTGCTTTCTCACACACACCATTTCTGAAGCTGCTGTCCCACTCTCTCCCAAATGATTTCTGAAGCAGCTATCCTGCTCTCTGCCACAGTGTTTCTGAAGCAGCTGTCCTGCTCTTCCCCACACTGTTTCTGAAGCTGCTGTCCCACTCTCTCCCACACTGTTTCTGAAGCTGATATCCCTGCACCCTCCCACACTGTTGAAGCAGCTGTTCATGCTCTCTCGCGCTGTTTCTGAAGATGCTGTCCCCGCGCTCTAACAATTGGTTCTTTCAGTCTCTCTCGTGCTGTTTCTGAAGCTGCTGAGCCTGCAATTTTCCATGCACCAGTTCAGAAATTGCTGTCCCTAATCTCTCATTCGCTGTTTCGGAAGCAGCTGCCACCACTCTCATGAAGTTTAGGAAGCTGCTGTCCCAGCTCTCTCATACAGTTTCTGAAGCTGCTGCCCCGCTCTCCCCCACACTGTTTCTGAAGCTGCTGTCCCTACTCTGTACAACACTGTTTCTGAAGCTGCTGTCCCTGCTCTATCCCACACAGTTTCTGAAGCTGCTGTCCCTGGTCTCTCACAAAATGCTATTGAAGCTGCTGTCCTTGCTCTATCCCACACTGTTACTGCAGCTGCAGTCCCGCTCTCTCTCCCACAATGTTTCTGAAGCTGCTGTCCCTGCTCTCCCCCACACTGTTTCTGAAGCTCCTGTCCCTGCTCTCTCTCGCACCATTCTGAAGCTGCTGTTCCTGCTGTCTCCCACACTGTTACTGCAGCTGCAGTCCCGTTTCCTCTCCCACAATGTTTCTGAAGCTGCCGTTTCTGCGTTCACCCGCACTGTTTCTGAAGCAGCTGTCCCGGCTCCATCTGACACAGTTTCTGAAGCTGCTGTCCCCGCTCCCTCCAACATCGTTTCCGCAGCTGCTCTCCTGCTCTCTCCCACATTGCTGCTGCAGCTGCTGGCACCGCTCTCTCCCACACTGTTTCTAAAGCTGCTATCCCTGTACCCTCCCACACTGTTTCTGAAGCTGCTGTCCCACTCTCTCCCACACTGTTTCTGAAGCTGATATCCCTGCACCGTCCCACACTGTTGAAGCGGCTGTCCCTGCTCTCTCCCACAAAGCTACTGAAGCTGCTGTCCTTGCTCGCTCCCACACTGTTTCTGAAGCTGCTGTCCCCACTCTCTCCCACACTGTTTCTGAAGCTGTTGTCCCTGCTCCCTCCCACGCTGTTGAAGTAGCTGTTCATGCTCTCTCCCACACTGTGTCTGAATTAGCTGTTCCTGCTCTCTCGCGCTGTTTCTGAAGCTGATGTCCCTGCAACCTCCCACACTGTTGCTGCAGCTGCTGGCACCGCTCTCTCCCACACTGTTTCTAAAGCTGCTGTCCCTGTACTCTCCAACACGGTTTCTGAAGCTGCTGTCCCACTCTCTCCCACACTGTTTCTGAAGCTGATATCCCTGCACCGTCCCACACTGTTGAAGCGGCTGTCCCTGCTCTCTCCCACAAAGCTACTGAAGCTGCTGTCCTTGCTCGCTCCCACACTGTTTCTGAAGCTGCTGTCCCCACTCTCTCCCACACTGTTTCTGAAGCTGTTGTCCCTGCTCCCTCCCACGCTGTTGAAGTAGCTGTTCATGCTCTCTCCCACACTGTGTCTGAATTAGCTGTTCCTGCTCTCTCGCGCTGTTTCTGAAGCTGCTGTCCCCACACTCTAACAATTGGTTCTTTCTGAAGCAGTTGCCCTCAGTCTCTGCCACGCTGTTTCTGAAACTGCTGAGCCTGCAATTTTCCAAGCACCAGTTCAGAAATTGCTGTCCCCAGTCTCTCGCTCGCTGTTTCGGCTGCAGCTGTCGCCACGTTCGCTATGTTTAGGAAGCTGCTGCCTCGGCTCTCTCAGATACAGTTTCAGAAGCTGCAGCCCCGCTCTCTCTCACACACTGTTTCCGAAGCTGCTGTCCCTACTCTGTACAACATTGTTTCTGAAGCTGCTGTCCCTGCTTTCTCACGCGGTTTCTGAAGCTGCTGTCCACACTCCCAAACTGTTTCTGAAGCTGCTATCCCCGCTCCCTCCCACAATGCTACTGAAGCTGCTGTCCTTGCTCTCTCCCACACTGTTTCTGAAGCTGCTGTCCCTGCTCTTTCCCACAATGCTATTGAAGCTGCTGTCCTTGCTCTCCCCCACACTGTTTCTGAAGCTGTTGTCCCTGCTCCCTCCCACACTGTTGAAGCAGCTGTTCCTGTTCTCTCGCTCTGTTTCTGAAGCTGCTGTCCCCCTGCTCAAACAATTGGTTCTTTTTGAAGCAGTTGCCCTCAGTCTCTGACGTGTTGTTTCTGACGCTGCTGAGCCTGCAATTTTCCACACACCGGTTCAGACATTGCTGTCCCCAGTCTCTCAGTCGCTGTTTCGGATGCAGCTGTTGCCACTTTCGTGATGTTTAGGAAGATGCTGCCCCAGCTCTCTCAGACACAGTTTCTGAAGCTGCTATCCTTACTCTGTCCCACACTGTTTCTGAAGCTGCTGTACTGCACTCTCTCTCGCGGTTTCCAAAGCTGCTGTTCCTGCTCTCTCGCACGGTTTCTGAAGCTGCTGTCCCCACTCTCTCCCACACTGTTTCTGAAGCTGTTGTCCGTGCTCCCTCCCACGCTGTTGAAGTAGCTGTTCATGCTCTCTCCCACACTGTGTCTGAAGCAGCTGTTCCTGCTCTCTCGTGCTGTTTCTGAAACTGCTGTCCCCGCACTCTAACAATTGTTTTTTTCTGAAGCAGTTGCCCTCAGTCTCTGTCGTGCTGTTTCTGAAACTGCTGAGCCTGCAATTTTCCATGCACCAGTTCAGAAATTGCTGTCCCCAGTCACTTACTCGCTGTTTCGGCTGCAGCTGTCGCCACGTTCGCGATGTTTAGGAAGCTGCTGCCCCGGCTCTCTCAGACACAGTTTCAGAAGCTGCAGCCCCACTCTCTCTCACACTGTTTCTGAAGCTGCTATCCCTACTCTGTCCCACACTGATTCTGAAGCTGCTGTACCGCTCTGTCTTGTGTGGGATCAGAAGCTGCTGTCCCTACTCTCTCCCACACTGTTTCTGAAGCTGTTGTCCCTGCTCACTCCCACAATGCTACTGAAGCTGTTGTGCCGCTTGCTCCCACACTGTTTTTGAAGCTGCTGTCATTGCTCTCTCCCACACTGTTTCTGCAGCTCCTGTCCCTGCTCTCTCTCGTGCCATTTCTGAAGCTGCTGTCCCACTCTCTCCCACACTGTTTCTGAAGCTGATGTCCCTGAACCCTCCCACACTGTTGAAGCAGCTCCCACTGTTGGTCTCTCCCACACTGTGCCTTATGCAGCTGTTCCTGCTCTCTCACGCTGTTTCTGAAGCTGCTATCCCCGCGCTCTAACAATTGGTTCTTCCTGAAGCTGTTGCCCTCAGTCTCTCGTGCTGTTTCTGAAGCTGCTAAGCCTGCAATTTTCCATGCACCAGTTCAGAAATTGCTGTCCCCAGTCTCTCACTCACTGTTTTGGAAGCAGCTGCAGCCACTCTCACGAAGTTCAGGAAGCTGCTGTCCCCGCTCTCTCATACACAGTTTCTGAAGCTGCTGTCCCTGCTCTCTCTCACAAGCTGTTTCCGAAGCTGCTACCCCTGCTCTCTCTCGCACCATTTCTGAAGCTGCTGTCCCTGCTGTCTCCCACACACGCTTTCTGAAGCAGCTGTTCCTGCTGTCTCTCACAATGTGTCTGAAGCTGCTGTCCCGGTCTCTCTCCCACACTGCTTCTGAAGCTGCTGTTCTTGTTCTGTCCCACACTGTTTTTGAAGCTGCTGTCCCTGCTCTCTCTCACGCCATTTCTGAAACTGCTGTCCCTGCTGTCTCCCACACTGTTACTGCGGCTGCAGTACCACTCTCTCCCACATTGTTTCTGAAGCTGCTGTCTCGCTCGCTCCCAAACTATTTCTGAAGCAGCTAACCTGCTCTCACCCACAATGCTACTGAAGGTGCTGTCCCCGCTCTCTCCCACACAGCTTCTGAAACTGCTGTTCTGCATTTTCCAACACTGATTCTCAAGTTGCTGTCCATGCTCTCTCCCACAGTTTCTCAAGTTGCTGTCCCTGCCCCCTCCCAGTTTCGGAAGCTGCTGTCCAGGCTCTCACTCCCACAACGTTTCTGAAGCTGCCGTCTCTGCGTTCGCCCACACGGTTTCCGAAGCAGCTGTCTCTGCACTCTCCCATACTGTTTCTGAAGTTGCTGTCCCGCTCTCTCTCACACAGTTTCTGAACCTTCTGTCCCCGCTCTCCCACACTGTTTCGGAAGCTGTTGTCCTTGCTCACTCCCACAATGCTACTGAAGCTATTGTGCCGCTTGCTCCCACACTGTTTCTGAAGCTGCTGTCATTGCTCTCTCCCACAATGTTTCTCAAGCTCCTGTCCCTGCTCTCTCTCACGCCATTTTTGAAGCTGCTGTCCCTGCTGTCTCCCACACTGTTACTGTGACTGCAGTATCGCTCTCTCCCATACTGCTTCTGAAGCAGTTGTTCTGCATTCTCCAACACTGTTTCTGAAGTTGTTGTCCCTGCTCTCTACCACACTGTTTCTCAAGTGGCTTTCCCTGCACGCTCCAAGTTTCTGAAGCTGCTGATCCCGCTCTCGCACACACTATTTCGGAATTTGCTGTCGCACACTCTCCCACACTGTTTTTCAAGCTGCTGTCATCGCTCTGTGCAACATTGTTTCTGAAGCTGCTGTCCCTGCTCTCTCTCTCGTGGTTTCTGCAGCTGCTCTCCTGCTCTCTTCCACACTGTTTCTGCAGCTGCTGGCACCACTCTCTCCCACACTGTTTCTGAAGCTGCTGTCCCTGCTCTCTCTCATGAGGTTTCTGAAGCTGCTGTGCCACTCTCTCCCAAACTATTTCTGAAGCTGCTGTCCCACTCTCTCCCACACTGTTTCTGAAGCTGATGTCCCTGAACCCTCCCACACTGTTGAAGCAGCTGTTCATGGTCTCTCCCACACTGTGCCTTAAGCAGCTGTTCCTGCTCTCTCACGCTGTTTCTGAAGCTGCTATCCCCGCGCTCTAACAATTGGTTCTTTCTGAACCAGTTGCCCTCAGTCTCTCTCGTGCTGTTTCTGAAGCTGCTGAGCCTGCAATTTTCCATGCACCAGTTCAGAAATTGCTGTCCCCAGTCTCTCACTCGCTGTTTCGGAAGCAGCTGCCGCCACTCTCACGAAGTTCAGGAAACTGCTGTCCCCGCTCTCTCATACACAGTTTCTGAAGCTGCTGCCCCTGCTCTCTCATACACAGTTTCTGAAGCTGCTGTCCTGCTCTCTCTCACAAGCTGTTTCCGAAGCTGCTGCCCCGCTCTCCCCAACACTGTTTCTGAAGCTGCTGTCCCTGCTCTCTCCTGCATCGTTTCTGAAGCTGCTGTCCCTGCTGTCTCCCACACTGTTACTGCAGCTGCAGAACCACACACGCTTTCTGAAGCAGCTGTTCCTGCTGTCTCTCATAATGTTTCTGAAGCTGCTGTCCCGGTCTCGCTCCCACACTGTTTCTGAAGTTGCTGTCACGCTCTCTCCCACACTGTTTCTGAAGCTGCTGTCCCTGCTCTCTCCCACATCATTTCCAATGTTGCTGTTCCTGTTCTCTCACACACACTGTTTCTGAAGCTGCTGTCTCTGCTCTCTCATATACACCTTTCCTGAAGTTGCAGTCCCACTCTCTCCCACAATGTTACTGAAGCTGCTCTCCATGGTCTCTTATATGCACTGGTTCTGCAGCTGCTGTCCCGCTCTCCCCCACACTGCTTCTGAAGCTGATGTCCCTGCACCCTCCCACAATGTTGAAGCAGCTGCCCTGCTCTCTCCCACAATGTTTCTGAAGCTGCTGTCCCACTCTCTCCCACACTGTTTCTGAAGCTGATGTCCCTGCACCCTTCCACAATGTTGAAGCAGCTGTTCCTGCTCTCTCGCGCTGTTTCTGAAGATGCTATCCCCGCGCTCTAACAATTGCTTCTTTCTGAAGCAGTTGCACTCAGTCTCTCTCGCGCTGTTTCTGAAGCTGCTGAGCCTGCAATTTTCCATGCACCAGTTCAGAAATTGCTGTCCCCAGTCTCTCACTCACTGTTTCGGAAGCAGCTGCCACCACTCTCATGAAGTTTAGGAAGCTGCTGTCCCAGCTCTCTCATACAGTTTCTGAAGCTGCTGCCCCGCTCTCCCCCGCACTGTTTCTGAAGCTACTATCCCTACTCTGCACAACACTGTTTCTGAAGCTGCTGTCCCTGCTCTCACGCAATTTCTGAAGCTGCTGTCCCTGCTCTATCTCACGCGGTTTCTGAAGCTGCTGTTCCTGCTCTCTCGCACAGTTTTTCTGAAGCTGCTGTCACGCTCTCTCACACACACTGTTTCTGAAGCTAGTCCCGTTCTCTCACACACATTGTTTCTGGAGCTGCTGTCCCAATCTCTCCCAAACTATTTCTGAAGCTGTTGTCCCTGCTCCCTCCCACACTGTTGAAGCAGCTGTTCCTGTTCTCTCACGCTGTTTCTGAAGCTGCTGTCCCCGCGCTCTAACAATTGGTTCTTTCTGAAGCAGTTGCCCTCAGCCTCTGTCGTGCTGTTTCTGACGCTGCTGATCCTGCAAATTTCCACATACCGGTTCAGAAATTGCTGTCCCCAGTCTCTCACTCGCTGTTTCGGATGCAGGTGTCGCCACTTTTGCTGTACCGCACTCTCTCACGCGGTTTCTGAAGCTGCTGTCCCCACTCTCTCCCACGGTTTCTGAAGCTGTTGTCCCTGCTCCCTCCCATGCTGTTGAAGTAGCTGTTCATGCTCTCTCCCACAGTGTCTGAAGCAGCTGTTCCTGCTCTCTCGCGCTGTTTCTGAAGCTGCTGTCCCCGCGCTCTAACAATCGATTCTTTCTGAAGCAGTGCGCTCAGTCTCTCTCGCGCTGTTTCTGAAGCTGCTGCCCCGCTCTCCCCCACATTGTTTCAGAAGCTGCTATCCCCACTCTATACAACATTGTTTCTGAAGCTGCTGTCCCTGCTCTCTCACATGTTTTCTGAAGCTGCTGTCCCCACTCCCACACTGCTTCTGAAGCTGCTATCCCCGCTCCCTCCCACACTGTTTCTGAAGCTGCTGTCCCTGATCTCTCCCACAATGTTTCTGAATCTTCAGTTCTGTTGAAGGGTCATGAGGACTCGAAACGTCAACTCTTTTCTTCTCCGCCGATGCTGCCAGACCTGCTGAGTTTTTCCAGGTAATTCTGTTTTTGTTTTATGTTTCTGAAGCTGCTGTCCCGCTCTCTCCCACAGTTTCTGAAGCAACTGTCCTGCTCTCTGTTCCACAGTTTCTGAAGATGCTGTCCCTGCTCTCTATCGCGTGCTTTCTGAAGCTGCTGTCCCTCTCTCTCCCACACACTGATTCTGAAGCAGCTGTCCTGCTATCTGTTCCACAGTTTCTGAAGCAGCTGCTAGCCCGGCTCTCTCTCTCTCGCGATTTCTGAAGCTGCTGTCCTGCTCTCTCCCACACTGTTTCTGAAGCTGCTGTCCCCACTCTCTCCAACACTGTTTCTGAAGAAGCTGTCCCTGATCTCACTCGCACGGTTTCTGAAGCTGCTGTCCTGCCCTCTCCCGCACTGTTTCTGAACCTGCTGTCCCCGCTCTCTCGCGCAGTTTCTAAAGAAGCAGTCTCTGATTTCTGTCACGTGCTTTCTGCAGCTGCTGTGCCAGCTCTCTTCCACACTGTTTCTGAAGAAGCTGTCCCTGCTATCTCGCGCATGGTTTCTGAAGCTGCTGTCCCTGCTCTCTCACACACTGTTTCTGAAGCTGCTGTCCCTACTCCCTCCCACACACTGATTCTGAAGCAGCTGTCCTGCTCTCTCCCACACTGTTTCTGAAGCTGCTGTCCCCGCTCTCTAGCACACTGTTTCTGAAGAAGATGTCCCTGATCTCTCTCACGGGGTTTCTGAAGTTGCTATCCCGCTCTCTAGCACACTGTTTCTGAAGCAGCTGTTCCTGATCTCTCCCACACTGTGTCTGAAACTGCTTTCCTGCTCTCTCCAGCGCTGTTTCTGAACCTGCTGTCCCCGCTCTGTCCCACACTGTTTCTGAAGCATCTGTACCTGCTATCTCTCGTGTGGTTTCTTAAGCTGCTGTCCCTGCTCTCTCCAACACTGTTTCTGAAGTTGCTGTCTTGCTCTCTAGCACACTGTTTCTGAAGCAGATGTTCCTGCTCTCTCCCACACTGTGTCTGAAGCTGCTGTCTCCACTCTCTAGCACACTGTTTCTGAAGCAGTTGTTCCTGCTCTTTCCCAACATTCTGTTGCTGTGCCACTCTCTCCCACGCTGTTTTTCAAGCTCATGTCCCCGCTCTCTCACACACTAAAGAACCTGGCCCTGATCTCTCACACGCAGTTTCTGAAGCAGCTGTCCCTGCTCTCCGTTGATGCTTTCTGCAGCTGCTCTCCCGGCTCTCTTCCGCACTGTTTCTGAAGCTGCTGTCCTGATCTCTCCCAAAACGTTCCTGACGTTGCTGACCCGCACTCGCCCACACTGTTTCTGAAGCTGCAGTCCCCGCTCACTCCCACACTGTTTCTGAAGCTGCTGTCCCTGCTGTCTCCAACACTGTTACTGAAGAAAATGTCCCTGACCTCTCTAGCGTGGTTTCTGAAGCTGCTGTCCTGCTCTCTGCCACATTGTTTCTGAAGCAGCTGTTTCAGCTCTCTCCCACACCGTGTCTGAAGGAACTGTTCCTGCTCTCTCTCTCACTCTTTCATAAGCAGCTGTCCCTGCTCTCCATTGCCTGCTTTCTGCAGTTGCTCTCCCGGCTCTCATCCACACTGTTTCTGAAGCTGAAGCCCCTGCTCTCTCCCACACTATATCTGAAGCTGTTGTCCCTGCTATCTCCAACAATTTCTGAAGAAGCTGTCCCTGATCTCTCTAGCGCGGTTTCTGAAGCTGCTGTCCTGTTCTCTGCCACATGGTTCCTGAAGCAGCTGTTTCAGCTCTCTCCCACACTGTGTCTGAAGCA
Organism: Carcharodon carcharias; assembly: GCF_017639515.1. Classification (NCBI taxonomy): domain Eukaryota; kingdom Metazoa; phylum Chordata; class Chondrichthyes; order Lamniformes; family Lamnidae; genus Carcharodon; species Carcharodon carcharias. The sequence continues at coordinate 118,832,287 of NC_054478.1, read as the reverse complement.
ACTGTTCCATCTCTCTCTCTCACTGTTTCAGGAACAGCTATTCCTGCTCTTTCTCACACTGATTGTTATGCAGCTGAACTGCTCTCTCCCACTGCTTCTGAAGTTGCTGTCCCACTCTCTCCCACAATGCTTCTCAAGCTGCTGCCCCCGCACTCTCCCACGCTGTTTCTGAAACAGCTGTCCCTGCTCTCTGTCACGTGCTTTCTGCAGCTGCTATCCCGGCTCTCTTCCACACCGTTTCTGAAGAAGCTGTCCCTGATCTCTCTCGCGTGGTTTCTGAAGCTGCTGTCCCACGCTCTGTTCCACAGTTTCTGAAGCATCAGTCCCTGCTATCTCTCGCGCAGTTTCTGAAGCTGCTGTCCCTGCTCTCTCACTGTTTCTGAAGCTGCTGTCCCTGCTCTCTCACACACTGTTTCTGAAGCTGCTGTCCCTACTCCCTCCCACACTGTTACTGAAGCTGCTGACCCACTCTCTCCCACACACTGATTCTGAAACTGCTGTCACTCTCTCTCACACACACTGATTCTGAAGCAGCTGTCCTGCTATCTGTTCCACAGATTCTGAAGCAGCTGCTATCCCGGCTCTCACTCTCTCGCGGTTTCTGAAGCTGCTGTCCTGCTCTCTCCCACACTGTTTCTGAAGCTGATGTCCCCACTCTCTAGCACACTGTTTCTGAAGAAGCTGTCCCTGATCTCTCTCGCACGGTTTCTGAAGCTGCTGTCCTGCTCTTTTCCACACTGATTGTTATGCAGCTCACCTGCTCTCTCCCACTGCTTCTGAAGTTGCTGTCTCGCTCTCTCCCACACTGTTTCTCAAGCTGCTGTCCCCACTCTCTCCCACACTGCTTCTGAAGCTGCTGTCCCGCTCTCTCCCACACTGTTTCTGAAGCAGTGTCCCGCTCTCTGTTCCACAGTTTCTGAAGAAGCTGTCTCTGCTCTCCGTCGCGTACTTTCTGCAGCTGCTATCCCGGCTCTCTCCCACACAGTTTCTGAAGAAGCTGTCCCTGATCTCTCTCGCGCGGTTTCTGAAGCTGCTGTCCCCACTCCCTCCCACACACTGATTCTGAAGCAGCTGTCCTGCTATCTGTTCCACAGTTTCTGAAGCAGCTGCTATCCCGGCTCTCTCTCTCACGGTTTCTGAAGCTGCTGTCCTGCTCTCTCCCACACTGTTTCTGAAGCTGCTGTCCCCAGTCTCTAGCACACTGCTTCTGAAGAAGCTGTCTCGGATCTCTCTCGCACGGTTCCTGAATCTGCTGTCCTGCTCTCTCCCGCACTGTTTCTGAACGTCCTGTCCCCGCTCTCTTCCACGCTGTTTCTGAAGAAGCTGTCTCTGATATCTCTTGCTCGGTTTCTAAAGCTGCTGTCCCTGCTCTCTCACTCACTGTTTCTGAAGCTGCTGTCCCCATTCCCTCTCACACTGTTTCTGAAGCATCTGACCCTGCTTTCTCTCACACGGTTTCTGAAGCTGCTGTCCCACTCCACCCCACATTGTTTCTGAAGCTGTTGACCCACTCCCTCCCACACACTGATTCGGAAGCTACTGTCCCTCTCTCTCTGAAGAAGCTGCCCCTCCATTCTCCAGCGCGGTTTCTGAAGCTGCTGTCCTGCTCTCTGCCACACTGATTCTGAAGCAACTGCTTCAGCTCTCTTCCACACTGTGTCTGAAGCAACTGTTCCTGCTCTCTCCCACACTGTTTCTGAAGCAGCTGTCCTGCTCTCTGTTCCACAGTTTCTGAAGAAGCTGTCCCTGATCTCTCTCACGCAGTTTGTGAAGCTGCTGTCCCACGCTCTGTTCCACAGTTTCTGAAGCATCTGTCCCTGCTATCTATCGAGCGGTTTCTGAAGCTGCTGTCCTTGCTATCTCTCGTGCGGTTTCTGAAGCTGCTGTCCCCACTCCCTCCCATACTGTTTCTGAATCTGCAGAACCACTCTCTCCCACACACTGATTCTGAAGCTACTGTCACTCTCTCTCCCACACTGTTTCTGAAGCTGCTGTCCCCGCTCTCTCCCACACTGTTTCTGAAGAAGTTGTCCCTGATCTCTCACACACGGTTTCTGAAGCTGCTGTCCTGCTCTCTCCCGCATTGTTTCTGAAGAAGCTGTCTCTGATCTCTCTCGCGCAGTTTCTGAAGCTGCTGTCCCTGCTCTCTCACACACTGTTTCTGAAGCAGCTGACCCACTCTCTCCCACACACTCATTTTGAAGCTGCTGTCCCTCTCTCTCCCACACACTGATTCTGAAACAGCTGTCCTGCTCTCTCCCACACTGTTTCTGAAGCTGCTGTCCCCGCTCTCTAACACACTGTTTCTCAAGAAGATGTCCCTGATCTCTCTCGCGCAGTTTCTGAAGTTGCTATCCCGCTATCTGGCACACTGTTTCTGAAGCAGCTGTTCCTGCTCTCTCCCACACTGTGTCTGAAGCTGCTTTCCTGCTCTCTCCCTCACTGTTTCTGAACCTGCTGTCGCCGCTCTGACCCACACTGTTTCTGAAGCATCTGTCCCTGCTATCTCTCGCGCGGTTTCTTAAGCTGCCATCACTGCTCTCTCCAACACTGTTTCTGAAGATGTCCCTGATCTCTCCCGCACGGTTTCTGAACCTGCTGTCCTGCTCTCTCCAACACTGTTTCTGAAGAAGCTGTCTCTGATCTCCCTTGTGCGGTTTCTGAAGTTGCTGTCCCGCTCGCTGGCACACTGTTTCTGAAGCGGCTGTTCCTGCTCTCTCCCACACTGTGTCTGAAGCTGCTTTCCTGCTCTCTCCCGCACTGTTTCTGAACCTGCTGTCCCCGCTCTATCCCACACTGTGTCTGAAGCATCTGTCCCTGCTATCTCTTGCGCGGTTTCTTAAGCTGCTGGCCCTGCTCTCTCCAACACTGTTTCTGAAGTTGCTGTCCCGCTCTCTAGCACACTGTTTCTGAAGCAGCGGTTCTTCCTCTTTCCCACATTCTGTGTGAAGTTGCTGTCCCACTCTCTCCCACGCTGTTTCTCAAGCTTGTGTCCCCGCTCTCTCCCAAACTATTTCTAAAGAACCAGGCCCTGATCTCTCACATGCAGTTTCTGAAGCAGCTCTTCCTGCTCTCCGTTGTCTGCTTTCTGCAGCTGCTCTCCCAGCTCTCTTCCACACTGTTTCTGAAGCTGCTGTCCCGATCTCTCCCAAAATATTCCTGACGTTGCTGACCCGCACTCTCCCACACTGTTTCTGAAGCTGCTGTCCCTGCTGTCTCCAACACTGTTTCTAAAGAAGCTGTCCCTGAACTCTCTAGCGCGGTTTCTGAAGCTGCTGTCCTGTTCTCTGCCACACTTTTTCTGAAGCAGCTGTTTCAGCCCTCTCCCACACTGTGTCTGAAGCAACTGTTCCTGCTCTCTCTCTCACTGTTTCAGAAGCAGCATTTCCCACACTGACTGTTATGCAGCTGGCCTGCTCTCTCCAACTGTTTCTGAAGTTGCTGTTCCGCTCTCTCCCACACTTTCTCAGGCTGCTGTCCCCGCTCTCTCAAACACTGCTTCTGAAGCTGCTGTCCCGCTCTCTCCCACACTGGTTCTGAAGCAGCTGTCCCGCTCTCTGTTCCACAGTTTCTGAAGAAGCTGTCCCTGCTCTCTGTCGCGTGCTTTCTGCAGCTGCTTTCACGGCTCCCCTCCACACAGTTTCTGAAGCATCTGTCCCTGCTATCTCTCGCGCGGTTTCTGAAGCTGCTGACCCCACTCTCTCCCACACTGTTTCTGAAGCTGCTGACCTACTCTCTCCCACACACTGATTCTGAAGCTGCTGTCCCTCTCTCCCACACACTGATTCTGAAGCAGCAGTCCTGCCAACTGTTCCACAGTTTCTGAAGCAGCTGCTATTCCGGCTCTCTCTCTCTCTCGCGGTTTCTGAAGCTGCGGTCCTGCTCTCTCCCACACTGTTTCTGAAACTGCTGTCCCCGCTCTCTAGCACACTGTTTCTGAAGAAGCTGTCCCTGATCTCTCTCCCATGGTTTCTGAAGCTGCTGTCCAGCTCTCTCCCACACTGTTTCTTAAGCAGCTGTCCCTGCTCTTTCTAGCGCGGTTGCCTAATATGCTGTCCCTGCTCTCTGTCGCGTGCTTTCTGCAGCTGCTCTCCCGGCACTCTTCCACACTGTCTCTGAAGCTGCTGTCCCGCTCTCTCCCACTATGTTACTGACGTTGCCATCCTGCTCTCTCCCACACTGTTTCTAAAAAAGCTATTTCTAATGAAGCTCGCCCTGATCTCACTCACGTGGTTTCTGAAGCTGCTGTCCCCACTCTCTCCCACAGTTTCTGCAGCTGCTGACCCACTCTCCCACACACTGATTCTGAAGCTGCTGTCCCTCTCTCCCACACACTGATTCTGAAGCAGCTGTCCTGCTATCTGTTCCACAGTTTCTGAAGCAGCTGCTATCCCGGCTCTCTCTCTCGTGGTTTCTGAAGCTGCTGTCCTGCTCTCTCCCACAGTGTTTCTGAAGCTCTGTCCATGATCCCTCCTGCACTGTTTCTGAATCTGCTTTCCCTGCTCTATCCTACACTGTTTCTGAAGAAGCTGTCTCTGATATCTCTCGCGCGGTTTCTGAAGCTGCTGTTCCCACTGCACCCCACACCGATTCTGAAGCTACTGTCCCTCTCTCTCTGAAGAAGCTGACCCTGAAATCTCTAGCGTGGTTTCTGAAGCTCCTGTCCTGCTCTCTCCCACACTGTTTCAGAAGCAGCCGTTCCTGGTCTTTCCCACACTGATTGTTATGCAGCTGGCCTGCTCTCTCCAACTGCTTCTGAAGTTGCTGTCCTGCTCTCTCCCACACTGTTTCTCAAGCGGCTGTCCCTGCTCTCTCCCACACTGCTTCTGAAGCTGCTGTCCCGCTCTCTCCCACACTGTTTCTGAAGCAGTTGTCCCGCTCTCTGTTCCACAGTTTCTGAAGAAGCTGTCCATGCTCTCTGTTGCGTGCTTTCTGCAGCTGCTATCACGGCTCTCTTCCACACTGTTTCTGAAGAAGCTGTCCCTGATCTCTCTCAGGCAGTTTTTGAAGCTGCTGCCCGACGCTCTGCTCCAGTTTCTGAAGCATCTGTCCCTGCTATCTATCAAGCGGTTTCTGATGCTGCTGTCCCTGCTATCTCTCGCGCGGTTTCTGAAGCTACTCTCCTGCTCTCTCCCACACTGTTTCTGAAGAAGCTGTCTCTGATCTCTCTCGCACGGTTTCTGAAGCTGCTGTCCCTGCGCTCTCACACACTGTTTCTGAAGCTGCTGTCCCTGCTCTCTCCCAAACTATTTCTAAAGAAACTGGCCCTGATCTCTCTCACGTGGTTTCTGAAGCAGCTGTGCCTGCTCTCCATTTCCTGCTTTCAGCAACTGCTCTCCCGTCTCTCTTCCACACTGTTTCTGAAGCTGCTGTCCCGATCTCTCCCAAAATGTTCCTGCCGTTGCTGTCCCGCTCTCTCCCACACTGTTTCTCAAGCTGCAGTCCCCGCTCTCTCCCACACTGTTTCTGAAGCTGCTGTCCCTGCTGTCACCAACACTGTTTCTGAAGAAGCTGTCCCTGAACTATCTAGCGTGGTTTCTGAAGCTGCTGTCCTGCTCTCTGCCACAATGTTTCTGAAGCAGCTGTTTCAGCTCTCTCCCACAGTGTCTGAAGGAAATGTTCCTGCTCTCTCTCTCACTGTTTCAGAAGCAGCTGTTCCTGCTCACTCTCACACTGATTGGTATGCAGCTGACCTGCGCTCTCCCACAGCTTCTGGAGTTGCTGTCCCGCTGTCCCCCACACTGTTTCTCAAGCTAGTGTCCCTGCTTTCTCCCACACTGCTTCTGAGGCTGCTGTCCCTCACTCTCCCACACTGTTTCTGAAGAAGTTGTCCCTGATCTCTCTCACACGGTTTCTGAAGCTGCTGTCCTGCTCTCTCCCGCACTGTTTCCGAAGAAGCTGTCTCTGATCTCTCTTGCGCGGTTTCTGAAGCTGCTGTCCCTGCTCTCTCACACACTGTTTCTGAAGCGGCTGACCCACTCTCTCCCACACACTCATTTTGAAGCTGCTGTCCCTCTCTCTCCCACACACTGATTCTGAAACAGCTGTCCTGCTCTCTCCCACACTGTTTCTGAAGCTGCTGTCCCCGCTCTCTAACACACTGTTTCTCAAGAAGATGTCCCTGATCTCTCTCGCGCAGTTTCTGAAGTTGCTATCCCGCTCTCTGGCACACTGTTTCTGAAGCAGCTGTTCCTGCTCTCTCCTACACTGTGTCTGAAGCTGCTTTCCTGCTCTCTCCCGCACTGTTTCTGAACCTGCTGTCCCCGCTCTGTCCCACACTGTTTCTGAAGCATCTGTCCCTGCTATCTCTCGCGCGAATTCTTAAGCTGCCGTCCCTGCTCTCTCCAACACTGTTTCTGAAGAAGATGTCCCTGATCTCTCTCGCACGGTTTCTGAAGCTGCTGTCCTGCTCTCTCCCGCACTGTTTCTGAACCTGCTGTCCCCGCTCTCTCCAACACTGTTTCTGAAGAAGCTGTCTCTGATCTCCCTCGCACGGTTTCTGAAGTTGCTGTCCCGCTCGCTGGCACACTGTTTCTGAAGCGGCTGTTCCTGCTCTCTCCCACACTGTGTCTGAAACTGCTTTCCTGCTCTCTCCCACACTGTTTCTGAACCTGCTGTCCCCGCTCTATCCCACACTGTGTCTGAAGCATCTTTCCCTGCTATCTCTTGCGCGGTTTCTTAAGCTGCTGGCCCTGCTCTCTCCAACACTGTTTCTGAAGTTGCTGTCCCGCTCTCTAGCACACTGTTTCTGAAGCAGCGGTTCTTCCTCTTTCCCACATTCTGTGTGAAGTTGCTGTCCCACTCTCTCCCACGCTGTTTCTCAAGCTTGTGTCCCCGCTCTCTCCCAAACTATTTCTAAAGAACCTGGCCCTGATCTCTCACATGCAGTTTCTGAAGCAGCTCTTCCTGCTCTCCGTTGTCTGCTTTCTGCAGCTGCTCTCCCGGCTCTCTTCCACACTGTTTCTGAAGCTGCTGTCCCGATCTCTCCCAAAATATTCCTGACGTTGCTGACCCGCACTCTCCCACACTGTTTCTGAAGCTGGAGTCCCCGCTCTCCCCCACACTGTTTCTGAAGCTGCTGTCCCTGCTGTCTCCAACACTGTTTCTAAAGAAGCTGTCCCTGAACTCTCTAGCGCGGTTTCTGAAGCTGCTGTCCTGTTCTCTGCCACACTTTTTCTGAAGCAGCTGTTTCAGCCCTCTCCCACACTGTGTCTGAAGCAACTGTTCCTGCTCTCTCTCTCACTGTTTCAGAAGCAGCATTTCCCACACTGACTGTTATGCAGCTGGCCTGCTCTCTCCAACTGTTTCTGAAGTTGCTGTTCCGCTCTCTCCCACACTTTCTCAGGCTGCTGTCCCCGCTCTCTCCCACACTGCTTCTGAAGCTGCTGTCCCGCTCTCTCCCGCACTGGTTCTGAAGCAGCTGTCCCGCTCTCTGTTCCACAGTTTCTGAAGAAGCTGTCCCTGCTCTCTGTCGCGTGCTTTCTGCAGCTGCTATCGCGGCTCCCCTCCACACTGTTTCTGAAGAAGCTGTCCCTGATCTCTCTCGCGCGGTTTCTGAAGCTGGGGTCCCATGCTCTGTTCCACAGTTTCTGAAGCATCTGTCCCTGCTATCTCTCGCGCGGTTTCTGAAGCTGCTGTCCCCACTCTCTCCCACACTGTTTCTGAAGCTGCTGACCTACTCTCTCCCACACACTGATTCTGAAGCTGCTGTCCCTCTCTCCCACACACTGATTCTGAAGCAGCTGTCCTGCCAACTGTTCCACAGTTTCTGAAGCAGCTGCTATTCCGGCTCTCTCTCTCTCGCGGTTTCTGAAGCTGCGGTCCTGCTCTCTCCCACACTGTTTCTAAAGCTGCTGTCCCCACTCTCTAGCACACTGTTTCTGAAGAAGCTGTCCCTGATCTCTCTCCCATGGTTTCTGAAGCTGCTGTCCAGCTCTCTCCCACACTGTTTCTTAAGCAGCTGTCCCTGCACTTTCCAGCGCAGTTGCCTAATATGCTGTCCCTGCTCTCTGTCGCGTGCTTTCTGCAGCTGCTCTCCCGGCACTCTTCCACACTGTCTCTGAAGCTGCTGTCCCGCTCTCTCCCACTATGTTACTGACGTTGCCATCCTGCTCTCTCCCACACTGTTTCTAAAAAAGCTGCCCCTGATTTCTCTCGCGTGGTTTCTGCAGCTGCTCTCCCACACTGCATGGGAAGCAGCTGTGCCTGCTGTCTCCAACAGTGTTTCTGAAGAAGTGGTCCTTGATCTCTCTAACGCAGTTTCTGAAGATGCTGTCCTGTTCTCTCCCAAACTGCTTCTGGAGCAGCTGTTCCTGCTCACTCCTACAGTGTCTGAAGTTGCTTTCCTGTTCTCTCCCGCACTGTTTCAGAACCTACTGTCCCCACTCTCTCCCACACTGTTTCTGAAGCTGCTGTCCCCACTCTCTAGCACACTGTTTCTGAAGCAGCTGTTCCTGTTCTTTCCCACATTCTATCTGAAGTTGCTGTCCCGCTCTCTCCCACACTTTTTCTCAAGCTGCTGTCCCCGCTCTCTCCCACACTATTTCTAATGAAGCTCGCCCTGATCTCACTCACGTGGTTTCTGAAGCTGCTGTCCCCACTCTCTCCCACACTGTTTCTGCAGCTGCTGACCCACTCTCCCACACACTGATTCTGAAGCTGCTGTCCCTCTCTCCCACACACTGATTCTGAAGCAGCTGTCCTGCTATCTGTTCCACAGTTTCTGAAGCAGCTGCTATCCCGGCTCTCTCTCTCTCTCGTGGTTTCTGAAGCTGCTGTCCTGCTCTCTCCCACAGTGTTTCTGAAGCTCTGTCCATGATCTCTCCTGCACTGTTTCTGAACCTGCTGTCCCCGCTCTATCCCACACTGTTTCTGAAGAAGCTGTCTCTGATATCTCTCGCGCGGTTTCTGAAGCTGCTGTTCCCACTGCACCCCACACCGATTCTGAAGCTACTGTCCCTCTCTCTCTGAAGAAGCTGACCCTGAAATCTCTAGCGTGGTTTCTGAAGCTCCTGTCCTGCTCTCTCCCACACTGTTTCAGAAGCAGCCGATCCTGGTCTTTCCCACACTGATTGTTATGCAGCTGGCCTGCTCTCTCCAACTGCTTCTGAAGTTGCTGTCCTGCTCTCTCCCACACTGTTTCTCAAGCGGCTGTCCCTGCTCTCTCCCACACTGCTTCTGAAGCTGCTGTCCCGCTCTCTCCCACACTGTTTCTGAAGAAGCTGTCCATGCTCTCTGTTGCGTGCTTTCTGCAGCTGCTATCACGGCTCTCTTCCACACTGTTTCTGAAGAAGCTGTCCCTGATCTCTCTCAGGCAGTTTTTGAAGCTGCTGCCCGACGCTCTGCTCCAGTTTCTGAAGCATCTGTCCCTGCTATCTATCAAGCGGTTTCTGATGCTGCTGTCCCTGCTATCTCTCGCGCGGTTTCTGAAGCTACTCTCCTGCTCTCTCCCACACTGTTTCTGAAGAAGCTGTCTCTGATCTCTCTCGCACGGTTTCTGAAGCTGCTGTCCCTGCGTTCTCACACACTGTTTCTGAAGCTGCTGTCCCTGCTCTCTCCCAAACTATTTCTAAAGAAGCTGGCCCTGATCTCTCTCACGTGGTTTCTGAAGCAGTTGTGCCTACTCTCCATTTCCTGCTTTCAGCAACTGCTCTCCCGTCTCTCTTCCACACTGTTTCTGAAGCTGCTGTCCCGATCTCTCCCAAAATGTTCCTGCCGTTGCTGTCCCGCTCTCTCCCACACTGTTTCTCAAGCTGCAGTCCCCGCTCTCTCCCACACTGTTTCTGAAGCTGCTGTCCCTGCTGTCACCAACACTGTTTCTGAAGAAGCTGTCCCTGAACTATCTAGCGTGGTTTCTGAAGCTGCTGTCCTGCTCTCTGCCACAATGTTTCTGAAGCAGCTGTTTCAGCTCTCTCCCACAGTGTCTGAAGGAAATGTTCCTGCTCTCTCTCTCACTGTTTCAGAAGCAGCTGTTCCTGCTCACTCTCACACTGATTGGTATGCAGCTGACCTGCGCTCTCCCACAGCTTCTGGAGTTGCTGTCCCGCTGTCCCCCACACTGTTTCTCAAGCTAGTGTCCCTGCTTTCTCCCACACTGCTTCTGAGGCTGCTGTCCCTCACTCTCCCACACTGTTTCTGAAGAAGTTGTCCCTGATCTCTCTCACACGGTTTCTGAAGCTGCTGTCCTGCTCTCTCCCGCACTGTTTCCGAAGAAGCTGTCTCTGATCTCTCTTGCGCGGTTTCTGAAGCTGCTGTCCCTGCTCTCTCACACACTGTTTCTGAAGCGGCTGACCCACTCTCTCCCACACACTCATTTTGAAGCTGCTGTCCCTCTCTCTCCCACACACTGATTCTGAAACAGCTGTCCTGCTCTCTCCCACACTGTTTCTGAAGCTGCTGTCCCCGCTCTCTAACACACTGTTTCTCAAGAAGATGTCCCTGATCTCTCTCGCGCAGTTTCTGAAGTTGCTATCCCGCTCTCTGGCACACTGTTTCTGAAGCAGCTGTTCCTGCTCTCTCCTACACTGTGTCTGAAGCTGCTTTCCTGCTCTCTCCCGCACTGTTTCTGAACCTGCTGTCCCCGCTCTGTCCCACACTGTTTCTGAAGCATCTGTCCCTGCTATCTCTCGCGCGAATTCTTAAGCTGCCGTCCCTGCTCTCTCCAACACTGTTTCTGAAGAAGATGTCCCTGATCTCTCTCGCACGGTTTCTGAAGCTGCTGTCCTGCTCTCTCCCGCACTGTTTCTGAACCTGCTGTCCCCGCTCTCTCCAACACTGTTTCTGAAGAAGCTGTCTCTGATCTCCCTCGCACGGTTTCTGAAGTTGCTGTCCCGCTCGCTGGCACACTGTTTCTGAAGCGGCTGTTCCTGCTCTCTCCCACACTGTGTCTGAAACTGCTTTCCTGCTCTCTCCCACACTGTTTCTGAACCTGCTGTCCCCGCTCTATCCCACACTGTGTCTGAAGCATCTTTCCCTGCTATCTCTTGCGCGGTTTCTTAAGCTGCTGGCCCTGCTCTCTCCAACACTGTTTCTGAAGTTGCTGTCCCGCTCTCTAGCACACTGTTTCTGAAGCAGCGGTTCTTCCTCTTTCCCACATTCTGTGTGAAGTTGCTGTCCCACTCTCTCCCACGCTGTTTCTCAAGCTTGTGTCCCCGCTCTCTCCCAAACTATTTCTAAAGAACCTGGCCCTGATCTCTCACATGCAGTTTCTGAAGCAGCTCTTCCTGCTCTCCGTTGTCTGCTTTCTGCAGCTGCTCTCCCGGCTCTCTTCCACACTGTTTCTGAAGCTGCTGTCCCGATCTCTCCCAAAATATTCCTGACGTTGCTGACCCGCACTCTCCCACACTGTTTCTGAAGCTGGAGTCCCCGCTCTCCCCCACACTGTTTCTGAAGCTGCTGTCCCTGCTGTCTCCAACACTGTTTCTAAAGAAGCTGTCCCTGAACTCTCTAGCGCGGTTTCTGAAGCTGCTGTCCTGTTCTCTGCCACACTTTTTCTGAAGCAGCTGTTTCAGCCCTCTCCCACACTGTGTCTGAAGCAACTGTTCCTGCTCTCTCTCTCACTGTTTCAGAAGCAGCATTTCCCACACTGACTGTTATGCAGCTGGCCTGCTCTCTCCAACTGTTTCTGAAGTTGCTGTTCCGCTCTCTCCCACACTTTCTCAGGCTGCTGTCCCCGCTCTCTCCCACACTGCTTCTGAAGCTGCTGTCCCGCTCTCTCCCGCACTGGTTCTGAAGCAGCTGTCCCGCTCTCTGTTCCACAGTTTCTGAAGAAGCTGTCCCTGCTCTCTGTCGCGTGCTTTCTGCAGCTGCTATCGCGGCTCCCCTCCACACTGTTTCTGAAGAAGCTGTCCCTGATCTCTCTCGCGCGGTTTCTGAAGCTGGGGTCCCATGCTCTGTTCCACAGTTTCTGAAGCATCTGTCCCTGCTATCTCTCGCGCGGTTTCTGAAGCTGCTGTCCCCACTCTCTCCCACACTGTTTCTGAAGCTGCTGACCTACTCTCTCCCACACACTGATTCTGAAGCTGCTGTCCCTCTCTCCCACACACTGATTCTGAAGCAGCTGTCCTGCCAACTGTTCCACAGTTTCTGAAGCAGCTGCTATTCCGGCTCTCTCTCTCTCGCGGTTTCTGAAGCTGCGGTCCTGCTCTCTCCCACACTGTTTCTAAAGCTGCTGTCCCCACTCTCTAGCACACTGTTTCTGAAGAAGCTGTCCCTGATCTCTCTCCCATGGTTTCTGAAGCTGCTGTCCAGCTCTCTCCCACACTGTTTCTTAAGCAGCTGTCCCTGCACTTTCCAGCGCAGTTGCCTAATATGCTGTCCCTGCTCTCTGTCGCGTGCTTTCTGCAGCTGCTCTCCCGGCACTCTTCCACACTGTCTCTGAAGCTGCTGTCCCGCTCTCTCCCACTATGTTACTGACGTTGCCATCCTGCTCTCTCCCACACTGTTTCTAAAAAAGCTGCCCCTGATTTCTCTCACGTGGTTTCTGCAGCTGCTCTCCCACACTGCATGGGAAGCAGCTGTGCCTGCTGTCTCCAACAGTGTTTCTGAAGAAGTGGTCCTTGATCTCTCTAACGCAGTTTCTGAAGATGCTGTCCTGTTCTCTCCCAAACTGCTTCTGGAGCAGCTGTTCCTGCTCACTCCTACACTGTGTCTGAAGTTGCTTTCCTGTTCTCTCCCGCACTGTTTCAGAACCTACTGTCCCCACTCTCTCCCACACTGTTTCTGAAGCTGCTGTCCCCACTCTCTAGCACACTGTTTCTGAAGCAGCTGTTCCTGTTCTTTCCCACATTCTATCTGAAGTTGCTGTCCCGCTCTCTCCCACACTTTTTCTCAAGCTGCTGTCCCCGCTCTCTCCCACACTATTTCTAATGAAGCTCGCCCTGATCTCACTCACGTGGTTTCTGAAGCTGCTGTCCCCACTCTCTCCCACACTGTTTCTGCAGCTGCTGACCCACTCTCCCACACACTGATTCTGAAGCTGCTGTCCCTCTCTCCCACACACTGATTCTGAAGCAGCTGTCCTGCTATCTGTTCCACAGTTTCTGAAGCAGCTGCTATCCCGGCTCTCTCTCTCTCTCGTGGTTTCTGAAGCTGCTGTCCTGCTCTCTCCCACAGTGTATCTGAAGCTCTGTCCATGATCTCTCCTGCACTGTTTCTGAACCTGCTGTCCCCGCTCTATCCCACACTGTTTCTGAAGAAGCTGTCTCTGATATCTCTCGCGCGGTTTCTGAAGCTGCTGTTCCCACTACACCCCACACCGATTCTGAAGCTACTGTCTCTCTCTCTCTGAAGAAGCTGTCCCTGAAATCTCTAGCGTGGTTTCTGAAGTTCCTGTCCTGCTCTCTGCCACACTGTTTCAGAAGCAGCCGTTCCTGGTCTTTCCCACACTGATTGTTATGCAGCTGGCCTGCTCTCTCCAACTGCTTCTGAAGTTGCTGTCCTGCTCTCTCCCACACTGTTTCTCAAGCGGCTGTCCCTGCTCTCTCCCACACTGCTTCTGAAGCTGCTGTCCCGCTCTCTCCCACACTGTTTCTGAAGCAGTTGTCCCGCTCTCTGTTCCACAGTTTCTGAAGAAGCTGTCCATGCTCTCTGTTGCGTGCTTTCTGCAGCTGCTATCACGGCTCTCTTCCACACTGTTTCTGAAGAAGCTGTCCCTGATCTCTCTCAGGCAGTTTTTGAAGCTGCTGCCCGACGCTCTGCTCCAGTTTCTGAAGCATCTGTCCCTGCTATCTATCAAGCGGTTTCTGATGCTGCTGTCCCTGCTATCTCTCGCGCGGTTTCTGAAGCTACTCTCCTGCTCTCTCCCACACTGTTTCTGAAGAAGCTGTCTCTGATCTCTCTCGCACGGTTTCTGAAGCTGCTGTCCCTGCGCTCTCACACACTGTTTCTGAAGCTGCTGTCCCTGCTCTCTCCCAAACTATTTCTAAAGAAGCTGGCCCTGATCTCTCTCACGTGGTTTCTGAAGCAGCTGTGCCTGCTCTCCATTTCCTGCTTTCAGCAACTGCTCTCCCGTCTCTCTTCCACACTGTTTCTGAAGCTGCTGTCCCGATCTCTCCCAAAATGTTCCTGCCGTTGCTGTCCCGCTCTCTCCCACACTGTTTCTCAAGCTGCAGTCCCCGCTCTCTCCCACACTGTTTCTGAAGCTGCTGTCCCTGCTGTCACCAACACTGTTTCTGAAGAAGCTGTCCCTGAACTATCTAGCGTGGTTTCTGAAGCTGCTGTCCTGCTCTCTGCCACAATGTTTCTGAAGCAGCTGTTTCAGCTCTCTCCCACAGTGTCTGAAGGAAATGTTCCTGCTCTCTCTCTCACTGTTTCAGAAGCAGCTGTTCCTGCTCACTCTCACACTGATTGGTATGCAGCTGACCTGCGCTCTCCCACAGCTTCTGGAGTTGCTGTCCCGCTGTCCCCCACACTGTTTCTCAAGCTAGTGTCCCTGCTTTCTCCCACACTGCTTCTGAGGCTGCTGTCCCTCACTCTCCCACACTGTTTCTGAAGAAGTTGTCCCTGATCTCTCTCACACGGTTTCTGAAGCTGCTGTCCTGCTCTCTCCCGCACTGTTTCCGAAGAAGCTGTCTCTGATCTCTCTTGCGCGGTTTCTGAAGCTGCTGTCCCTGCTCTCTCACACACTGTTTCTGAAGCGGCTGACCCACTCTCTCCCACACACTCATTTTGAAGCTGCTGTCCCTCTCTCTCCCACACACTGATTCTGAAACAGCTGTCCTGCTCTCTCCCACACTGTTTCTGAAGCTGCTGTCCCCGCTCTCTAACACACTGTTTCTCAAGAAGATGTCCCTGATCTCTCTCGCGCAGTTTCTGAAGTTGCTATCCCGCTCTCTGGCACACTGTTTCTGAAGCAGCTGTTCCTGCTCTCTCCTACACTGTGTCTGAAGCTGCTTTCCTGCTCTCTCCTGCACTGTTTCTGAACCTGCTGTCCCCGCTCTGTCCCACACTGTTTCTGAAGCATCTGTCCCTGCTATCTCTCGCGCGAATTCTTAAGCTGCCGTCCCTGCTCTCTCCAACACTGTTTCTGAAGAAGATGTCCCTGATCTCTCTCGCACGGTTTCTGAAGCTGCTGTCCTGCTCTCTCCCGCACTGTTTCTGAACCTGCTGTCCCCGCTCTCTCCAACACTGTTTCTGAAGAAGCTGTCTCTGATCTCCCTCGCACGGTTTCTGAAGTTACTGTCCCGCTCGCTGGCACACTGTTTCTGAAGCGGCTGTTCCTGCTCTCTCCCACACTGTGTCTGAAACTGCTTTCCTGCTCTCTCCCACACTGTTTCTGAACCTGCTGTCCCCGCTCTATCCCACACTGTGTCTGAAGCATCTTTCCCTGCTATCTCTTGCGCGGTTTCTTAAGCTGCTGGCCCTGCTCTCTCCAACACTGTTTCTGAAGTTGCTGTCCCGCTCTCTAGCACACTGTTTCTGAAGCAGCGGTTCTTCCTCTTTCCCACATTCTGTGTGAAGTTGCTGTCCCACTCTCTCCCACGCTGTTTCTCAAGCTTGTGTCCCCGCTCTCTCCCAAACTATTTCTAAAGAACCTGGCCCTGATCTCTCACATGCAGTTTCTGAAGCAGCTCTTCCTGCTCTCCGTTGTCTGCTTTCTGCAGCTGCTCTCCCGGCTCTCTTCCACACTGTTTCTGAAGCTGCTGTCCCGATCTCTCCCAAAATATTCCTGACGTTGCTGACCCGCACTCTCCCACACTGTTTCTGAAGCTGGAGTCCCCGCTCTCCCCCACACTGTTTCTGAAGCTGCTGTCCCTGCTGTCTCCAACACTGTTTCTAAAGAAGCTGTCCCTGAACTCTCTAGCGCGGTTTCTGAAGCTGCTGTCCTGTTCTCTGCCACACTTTTTCTGAAGCAGCTGTTTCAGCCCTCTCCCACACTGTGTCTGAAGCAACTGTTCCTGCTCTCTCTCTCACTGTTTCAGAAGCAGCATTTCCCACACTGACTGTTATGCAGCTGGCCTGCTCTCTCCAACTGTTTCTGAAGTTGCTGTTCCGCTCTCTCCCACACTTTCTCAGGCTGCTGTCCCCGCTCTCTCCCACACTGCTTCTGAAGCTGCTGTCCCGCTCTCTCCCGCACTGGTTCTGAAGCAGCTGTCCCGCTCTCTGTTCCACAGTTTCTGAAGAAGCTGTCCCTGCTCTCTGTCGCGTGCTTTCTGCAGCTGCTATCGCGGCTCCCCTCCACACTGTTTCTGAAGAAGCTGTCCCTGATCTCTCTCGCGCGGTTTCTGAAGCTGGGGTCCCATGCTCTGTTCCACAGTTTCTGAAGCATCTGTCCCTGCTATCTCTCGCGCGGTTTCTGAAGCTGCTGTCCCCACTCTCTCCCACACTGTTTCTGAAGCTGCTGACCTACTCTCTCCCACACACTGATTCTGAAGCTGCTGTCCCTCTCTCCCACACACTGATTCTGAAGCAGCTGTCCTGCCAACTGTTCCACAGTTTCTGAAGCAGCTGCTATTCCGGCTCTCTCTCTCTCGCGGTTTCTGAAGCTGCGGTCCTGCTCTCTCCCACACTGTTTCTAAAGCTGCTGTCCCCACTCTCTAGCACACTGTTTCTGAAGAAGCTGTCCCTGATCTCTCTCCCATGGTTTCTGAAGCTGCTGTCCAGCTCTCTCCCACACTGTTTCTTAAGCAGCTGTCCCTGCACTTTCCAGCGCAGTTGCCTAATATGCTGTCCCTGCTCTCTGTCGCGTGCTTTCTGCAGCTGCTCTCCCGGCACTCTTCCACACTGTCTCTGAAGCTGCTGTCCCGCTCTCTCCCACTCTGTTACTGACGTTGCCATCCTGCTCTCTCCCACACTGTTTCTAAAAAAGCTGCCCCTGATTTCTCTCGCGTGGTTTCTGCAGCTGCTCTCCCACACTGCATGGGAAGCAGCTGTGCCTGCTGTCTCCAACAGTGTTTCTGAAGAAGTGGTCCTTGATCTCTCTAACGCAGTTTCTGAAGATGCTGTCCTGTTCTCTCCCAAACTGCTTCTGGAGCAGCTGTTCCTGCTCACTCCTACACTGTGTCTGAAGTTGCTTTCCTGTTCTCTCCCGCACTGTTTCAGAACCTACTGTCCCCACTCTCTCCCACACTGTTTCTGAAGCTGCTGTCCCCACTCTCTAGCACACTGTTTCTGAAGCAGCTGTTCCTGTTCTTTCCCACATTCTATCTGAAGTTGCTGTCCCGCTCTCTCCCACACTTTTTCTCAAGCTGCTGTCCCCGCTCTCTCCCACACTATTTCTAATGAAGCTCGCCCTGATCTCACTCACGTGGTTTCTGAAGCTGCTGTCCCCACTCTCTCCCACACTGTTTCTGCAGCTGCTGACCCACTCTCCCACACACTGATTCTGAAGCTGCTGTCCCTCTCTCCCACACACTGATTCTGAAGCAGCTGTCCTGCTATCTGTTCCACAGTTTCTGAAGCAGCTGCTATCCCGGCTCTCTCTCTCTCTCGTGGTTTCTGAAGCTGCTGTCCTGCTCTCTCCCACAGTGTTTCTGAAGCTCTGTCCATGATCTCTCCTGCACTGTTTCTGAACCTGCTGTCCCCGCTCTATCCCACACTGTTTCTGAAGAAGCTGTCTCTGATATCTCTCGCGCGGTTTCTGAAGCTGCTGTTCCCACTACACCCCACACCGATTCTGAAGCTACTGTCTCTCTCTCTCTGAAGAAGCTGTCCCTGAAATCTCTAGCGTGGTTTCTGAAGTTCCTGTCCTGCTCTCTGCCACACTGTTTCAGAAGCAGCCGTTCCTGGTCTTTCCCACACTGATTGTTATGCAGCTGGCCTGCTCTCTCCAACTGCTTCTGAAGTTGCTGTCCTGCTCTCTCCCACACTGTTTCTCAAGCGGCTGTCCCTGCTCTCTCCCACACTGCTTCTGAAGCTGCTGTCCCGCTCTCTCCCACACTGTTTCTGAAGCAGTTGTCCCGCTCTCTGTTCCACAGTTTCTGAAGAAGCTGTCCATGCTCTCTGTTGCGTGCTTTCTGCAGCTGCTATCACGGCTCTCTTCCACACTGTTTCTGAAGAAGCTGTCCCTGATCTCTCTCAGGCAGTTTTTGAAGCTGCTGCCCGACGCTCTGCTCCAGTTTCTGAAGCATCTGTCCCTGCTATCTATCAAGCGGTTTCTGATGCTGCTGTCCCTGCTATCTCTCGCGCGGTTTCTGAAGCTACTCTCCTGCTCTCTCCCACACTGTTTCTGAAGAAGCTGTCTCTGATCTCTCTCGCACGGTTTCTGAAGCTGCTGTCCCTGCGCTCTCACACACTGTTTCTGAAGCTGCTGTCCCTGCTCTCTCCCAAACTATTTCTAAAGAAGCTGGCCCTGATCTCTCTCACGTGGTTTCTGAAGCAGCTGTGCCTGCTCTCCATTTCCTGCTTTCAGCAACTGCTCTCCCGTCTCTCTTCCACACTGTTTCTGAAGCTGCTGTCCCGATCTCTCCCAAAATGTTCCTGCCGTTGCTGTCCCGCTCTCTCCCACACTGTTTCTCAAGCTGCAGTCCCCGCTCTCTCCCACACTGTTTCTGAAGCTGCTGTCCCTGCTGTCACCAACACTGTTTCTGAAGAAGCTGTCCCTGAACTATCTAGCGTGGTTTCTGAAGCTGCTGTCCTGCTCTCTGCCACAATGTTTCTGAAGCAGCTGTTTCAGCTCTCTCCCACAGTGTCTGAAGGAAATGTTCCTGCTCTCTCTCTCACTGTTTCAGAAGCAGCTGTTCCTGCTCACTCTCACACTGATTGGTATGCAGCTGACCTGCGCTCTCCCACAGCTTCTGGAGTTGCTGTCCCGCTGTCCCCCACACTGTTTCTCAAGCTAGTGTCCCTGCTTTCTCCCACACTGCTTCTGAGGCTGCTGTCCCTCACTCTCCCACACTGTTTCTGAAGAAGTTGTCCCTGATCTCTCTCACACGGTTTCTGAAGCTGCTGTCCTGCTCTCTCCCGCACTGTTTCCGAAGAAGCTGTCTCTGATCTCTCTTGCGCGGTTTCTGAAGCTGCTGTCCCTGCTCTCTCACACACTGTTTCTGAAGCGGCTGACCCACTCTCTCCCACACACTCATTTTGAAGCTGCTGTCCCTCTCTCTCCCACACACTGATTCTGAAACAGCTGTCCTGCTCTCTCCCACACTGTTTCTGAAGCTGCTGTCCCCGCTCTCTAACACACTGTTTCTCAAGAAGATGTCCCTGATCTCTCTCGCGCAGTTTCTGAAGTTGCTATCCCGCTCTCTGGCACACTGTTTCTGAAGCAGCTGTTCCTGCTCTCTCCTACACTGTGTCTGAAGCTGCTTTCCTGCTCTCTCCTGCACTGTTTCTGAACCTGCTGTCCCCGCTCTGTCCCACACTGTTTCTGAAGCATCTGTCCCTGCTATCTCTCGCGCGAATTCTTAAGCTGCCGTCCCTGCTCTCTCCAACACTGTTTCTGAAGAAGATGTCCCTGATCTCTCTCGCACGGTTTCTGAAGCTGCTGTCCTGCTCTCTCCCGCACTGTTTCTGAACCTGCTGTCCCCGCTCTCTCCAACACTGTTTCTGAAGAAGCTGTCTCTGATCTCCCTCGCACGGTTTCTGAAGTTACTGTCCCGCTCGCTGGCACACTGTTTCTGAAGCGGCTGTTCCTGCTCTCTCCCACACTGTGTCTGAAACTGCTTTCCTGCTCTCTCCCACACTGTTTCTGAACCTGCTGTCCCCGCTCTATCCCACACTGTGTCTGAAGCATCTTTCCCTGCTATCTCTTGCGCGGTTTCTTAAGCTGCTGGCCCTGCTCTCTCCAACACTGTTTCTGAAGTTGCTGTCCCGCTCTCTAGCACACTGTTTCTGAAGCAGCGGTTCTTCCTCTTTCCCACATTCTGTGTGAAGTTGCTGTCCCACTCTCTCCCACGCTGTTTCTCAAGCTTGTGTCCCCGCTCTCTCCCAAACTATTTCTAAAGAACCTGGCCCTGATCTCTCACATGCAGTTTCTGAAGCAGCTCTTCCTGCTCTCCGTTGTCTGCTTTCTGCAGCTGCTCTCCCGGCTCTCTTCCACACTGTTTCTGAAGCTGCTGTCCCGATCTCTCCCAAAATATTCCTGACGTTGCTGACCCGCACTCTCCCACACTGTTTCTGAAGCTGGAGTCCCCGCTCTCCCCCACACTGTTTCTGAAGCTGCTGTCCCTGCTGTCTCCAACACTGTTTCTAAAGAAGCTGTCCCTGAACTCTCTAGCGCGGTTTCTGAAGCTGCTGTCCTGTTCTCTGCCACACTTTTTCTGAAGCAGCTGTTTCAGCCCTCTCCCACACTGTGTCTGAAGCAACTGTTCCTGCTCTCTCTCTCACTGTTTCAGAAGCAGCATTTCCCACACTGACTGTTATGCAGCTGGCCTGCTCTCTCCAACTGTTTCTGAAGTTGCTGTTCCGCTCTCTCCCACACTTTCTCAGGCTGCTGTCCCCGCTCTCTCCCACACTGCTTCTGAAGCTGCTGTCCCGCTCTCTCCCGCACTGGTTCTGAAGCAGCTGTCCCGCTCTCTGTTCCACAGTTTCTGAAGAAGCTGTCCCTGCTCTCTGTCGCGTGCTTTCTGCAGCTGCTATCGCGGCTCCCCTCCACACTGTTTCTGAAGAAGCTGTCCCTGATCTCTCTCGCGCGGTTTCTGAAGCTGGGGTCCCATGCTCTGTTCCACAGTTTCTGAAGCATCTGTCCCTGCTATCTCTCGCGCGGTTTCTGAAGCTGGGGTCCCATGCTCTGTTCCACAGTTTCTGAAGCATCTGTCCCTGCTATCTCTCGCGCGGTTTCTGAAGCTGCTGTCCCCACTCTCTCCCACACTGTTTCTGAAGCTGCTGACCTACTCTCTCCCACACACTGATTCTGAAGCTGCTGTCCCTCTCTCCCACACACTGATTCTGAAGCAGCTGTCCTGCCAACTGTTCCACAGTTTCTGAAGCAGCTGCTATTCCGGCTCTCTCTCTCTCGCGGTTTCTGAAGCTGCGGTCCTGCTCTCTCCCACACTGTTTCTAAAGCTGCTGTCCCCACTCTCTAGCACACTGTTTCTGAAGAAGCTGTCCCTGATCTCTCTCCCATGGTTTCTGAAGCTGCTGTCCAGCTCTCTCCCACACTGTTTCTTAAGCAGCTGTCCCTGCACTTTCCAGCGCAGTTGCCTAATATGCTGTCCCTGCTCTCTGTCGCGTGCTTTCTGCAGCTGCTCTCCCGGCACTCTTCCACACTGTCTCTGAAGCTGCTGTCCCGCTCTCTCCCACTCTGTTACTGACGTTGCCATCCTGCTCTCTCCCACACTGTTTCTAAAAAAGCTGCCCCTGATTTCTCTCGCGTGGTTTCTGCAGCTGCTCTCCCACACTGCATGGGAAGCAGCTGTGCCTGCTGTCTCCAACAGTGTTTCTGAAGAAGTGGTCCTTGATCTCTCTAACGCAGTTTCTGAAGATGCTGTCCTGTTCTCTCCCAAACTGCTTCTGGAGCAGCTGTTCCTGCTCACTCCTACACTGTGTCTGAAGTTGCTTTCCTGTTCTCTCCCGCACTGTTTCAGAACCTACTGTCCCCACTCTCTCCCACACTGTTTCTGAAGCTGCTGTCCCCACTCTCTAGCACACTGTTTCTGAAGCAGCTGTTCCTGTTCTTTCCCACATTCTATCTGAAGTTGCTGTCCCGCTCTCTCCCACACTTTTTCTCAAGCTGCTGTCCCCGCTCTCTCCCACACTATTTCTAATGAAGCTCGCCCTGATCTCACTCACGTGGTTTCTGAAGCTGCTGTCCCCACTCTCTCCCACACTGTTTCTGCAGCTGCTGACCCACTCTCCCACACACTGATTCTGAAGCTGCTGTCCCTCTCTCCCACACACTGATTCTGAAGCAGCTGTCCTGCTATCTGTTCCACAGTTTCTGAAGCAGCTGCTATCCCGGCTCTCTCTCTCTCTCGTGGTTTCTGAAGCTGCTGTCCTGCTCTCTCCCACAGTGTTTCTGAAGCTCTGTCCATGATCTCTCCCGCACTGTTTCTGAACCTGCTGTCCCCGCTCTATCCCACACTGTTTCTGAAGAAGCTGTCTCTGATATCTCTCGCGCGGTTTCTGAAGCTGCTGTTCCCACTGCACCCCACACCGATTCTGAAGCTACTGTCCCTCTCTCTCTGAAGAAGCTGACCCTGAAATCTCTAGCGTGGTTTCTGAAGCTCCTGTCCTGCTCTCTCCCACACTGTTTCAGAAGCAGCCGTTCCTGGTCTTTCCCACACTGATTGTTATGCAGCTGGCCTGCTCTCTCCAACTGCTTCTGAAGTTGCTGTCCTGCTCTCTCCCACACTGTTTCTCAAGCGGCTGTCCCTGCTCTCTCCCACACTGCTTCTGAAGCTGCTGTCCCGCTCTCTCCCACACTGTTTCTGAAGAAGCTGTCCATGCTCTCTGTTGCGTGCTTTCTGCAGCTGCTATCACGGCTCTCTTCCACACTGTTTCTGAAGAAGCTGTCCCTGATCTCTCTCAGGCAGTTTTTGAAGCTGCTGCCCGACGCTCTGCTCCAGTTTCTGAAGCATCTGTCCCTGCTATCTATCAAGCGGTTTCTGATGCTGCTGTCCCTGCTATCTCTCGCGCGGTTTCTGAAGCTACTCTCCTGCTCTCTCCCACACTGTTTCTGAAGAAGCTGTCTCTGATCTCTCTCGCACGGTTTCTGAAGCTGCTGTCCCTGCGTTCTCACACACTGTTTCTGAAGCTGCTGTCCCTGCTCTCTCCCAAACTATTTCTAAAGAAGCTGGCCCTGATCTCTCTCACGTGGTTTCTGAAGCAGCTGTGCCTGCTCTCCATTTCCTGCTTTCAGCAACTGCTCTCCCGTCTCTCTTCCACACTGTTTCTGAAGCTGCTGTCCCGATCTCTCCCAAAATGTTCCTGCCGTTGCTGTCCCGCTCTCTCCCACACTGTTTCTCAAGCTGCAGTCCCCGCTCTCTCCCACACTGTTTCTGAAGCTGCTGTCCCTGCTGTCACCAACACTGTTTCTGAAGAAGCTGTCCCTGAACTATCTAGCGTGGTTTCTGAAGCTGCTGTCCTGCTCTCTGCCACAATGTTTCTGAAGCAGCTGTTTCAGCTCTCTCCCACAGTGTCTGAAGGAAATGTTCCTGCTCTCTCTCTCACTGTTTCAGAAGCAGCTGTTCCTGCTCACTCTCACACTGATTGGTATGCAGCTGACCTGCGCTCTCCCACAGCTTCTGGAGTTGCTGTCCCGCTGTCCCCCACACTGTTTCTCAAGCTAGTGTCCCTGCTTTCTCCCACACTGCTTCTGAGGCTGCTGTCCCTCACTCTCCCACACTGTTTCTGAAGAAGTTGTCCCTGATCTCTCTCACACGGTTTCTGAAGCTGCTGTCCTGCTCTCTCCCGCACTGTTTCCGAAGAAGCTGTCTCTGATCTCTCTTGCGCGGTTTCTGAAGCTGCTGTCCCTGCTCTCTCACACACTGTTTCTGAAGCGGCTGACCCACTCTCTCCCACACACTCATTTTGAAGCTGCTGTCCCTCTCTCTCCCACACACTGATTCTGAAACAGCTGTCCTGCTCTCTCCCACACTGTTTCTGAAGCTGCTGTCCCCGCTCTCTAACACACTGTTTCTCAAGAAGATGTCCCTGATCTCTCTCGCGCAGTTTCTGAAGTTGCTATCCCGCTCTCTGGCACACTGTTTCTGAAGCAGCTGTTCCTGCTCTCTCCTACACTGTGTCTGAAGCTGCTTTCCTGCTCTCTCCCGCACTGTTTCTGAACCTGCTGTCCCCGCTCTGTCCCACACTGTTTCTGAAGCATCTGTCCCTGCTATCTCTCGCGCGAATTCTTAAGCTGCCGTCCCTGCTCTCTCCAACACTGTTTCTGAAGAAGATGTCCCTGATCTCTCTCGCACGGTTTCTGAAGCTGCTGTCCTGCTCTCTCCCGCACTGTTTCTGAACCTGCTGTCCCCGCTCTCTCCAACACTGTTTCTGAAGAAGCTGTCTCTGATCTCCCTCGCACGGTTTCTGAAGTTGCTGTCCCGCTCGCTGGCACACTGTTTCTGAAGCGGCTGTTCCTGCTCTCTCCCACACTGTGTCTGAAACTGCTTTCCTGCTCTCTCCCACACTGTTTCTGAACCTGCTGTCCCCGCTCTATCCCACACTGTGTCTGAAGCATCTTTCCCTGCTATCTCTTGCGCGGTTTCTTAAGCTGCTGGCCCTGCTCTCTCCAACACTGTTTCTGAAGTTGCTGTCCCGCTCTCTAGCACACTGTTTCTGAAGCAGCGGTTCTTCCTCTTTCCCACATTCTGTGTGAAGTTGCTGTCCCACTCTCTCCCACGCTGTTTCTCAAGCTTGTGTCCCCGCTCTCTCCCAAACTATTTCTAAAGAACCTGGCCCTGATCTCTCACATGCAGTTTCTGAAGCAGCTCTTCCTGCTCTCCGTTGTCTGCTTTCTGCAGCTGCTCTCCCGGCTCTCTTCCACACTGTTTCTGAAGCTGCTGTCCCGATCTCTCCCAAAATATTCCTGACGTTGCTGACCCGCACTCTCCCACACTGTTTCTGAAGCTGGAGTCCCCGCTCTCCCCCACACTGTTTCTGAAGCTGCTGTCCCTGCTGTCTCCAACACTGTTTCTAAAGAAGCTGTCCCTGAACTCTCTAGCGCGGTTTCTGAAGCTGCTGTCCTGTTCTCTGCCACACTTTTTCTGAAGCAGCTGTTTCAGCCCTCTCCCACACTGTGTCTGAAGCAACTGTTCCTGCTCTCTCTCTCACTGTTTCAGAAGCAGCATTTCCCACACTGACTGTTATGCAGCTGGCCTGCTCTCTCCAACTGTTTCTGAAGTTGCTGTTCCGCTCTCTCCCACACTTTCTCAGGCTGCTGTCCCCGCTCTCTCCCACACTGCTTCTGAAGCTGCTGTCCCGCTCTCTCCCGCACTGGTTCTGAAGCAGCTGTCCCGCTCTCTGTTCCACAGTTTCTGAAGAAGCTGTCCCTGCTCTCTGTCGCGTGCTTTCTGCAGCTGCTATCGCGGCTCCCCTCCACACTGTTTCTGAAGAAGCTGTCCCTGATCTCTCTCGCGCGGTTTCTGAAGCTGGGGTCCCATGCTCTGTTCCACAGTTTCTGAAGCATCTGTCCCTGCTATCTCTCGCGCGGTTTCTGAAGCTGCTGTCCCCACTCTCTCCCACACTGTTTCTGAAGCTGCTGACCTACTCTCTCCCACACACTGATTCTGAAGCTGCTGTCCCTCTCTCCCACACACTGATTCTGAAGCAGCTGTCCTGCCAACTGTTCCACAGTTTCTGAAGCAGCTGCTATTCCGGCTCTCTCTCTCTCGCGGTTTCTGAAGCTGCGGTCCTGCTCTCTCCCACACTGTTTCTAAAGCTGCTGTCCCCACTCTCTAGCACACTGTTTCTGAAGAAGCTGTCCCTGATCTCTCTCCCATGGTTTCTGAAGCTGCTGTCCAGCTCTCTCCCACACTGTTTCTTAAGCAGCTGTCCCTGCACTTTCCAGCGCAGTTGCCTAATATGCTGTCCCTGCTCTCTGTCGCGTGCTTTCTGCAGCTGCTCTCCCGGCACTCTTCCACACTGTCTCTGAAGCTGCTGTCCCGCTCTCTCCCACTATGTTACTGACGTTGCCATCCTGCTCTCTCCCACACTGTTTCTAAAAAAGCTGCCCCTGATTTCTCTCACGTGGTTTCTGCAGCTGCTCTCCCACACTGCATGGGAAGCAGCTGTGCCTGCTGTCTCCAACAGTGTTTCTGAAGAAGTGGTCCTTGATCTCTCTAACGCAGTTTCTGAAGATGCTGTCCTGTTCTCTCCCAAACTGCTTCTGGAGCAGCTGTTCCTGCTCACTCCTACACTGTGTCTGAAGTTGCTTTCCTGTTCTCTCCCGCACTGTTTCAGAACCTACTGTCCCCACTCTCTCCCACACTGTTTCTGAAGCTGCTGTCCCCACTCTCTAGCACACTGTTTCTGAAGCAGCTGTTCCTGTTCTTTCCCACATTCTATCTGAAGTTGCTGTCCCGCTCTCTCCCACACTTTTTCTCAAGCTGCTGTCCCCGCTCTCTCCCACACTATTTCTAATGAAGCTCGCCCTGATCTCACTCACGTGGTTTCTGAAGCTGCTGTCCCCACTCTCTCCCACACTGTTTCTGCAGCTGCTGACCCACTCTCCCACACACTGATTCTGAAGCTGCTGTCCCTCTCTCCCACACACTGATTCTGAAGCAGCTGTCCTGCTATCTGTTCCACAGTTTCTGAAGCAGCTGCTATCCCGGCTCTCTCTCTCTCTCGTGGTTTCTGAAGCTGCTGTCCTGCTCTCTCCCACAGTGTTTCTGAAGCTCTGTCCATGATCTCTCCTGCACTGTTTCTGAACCTGCTGTCCCCGCTCTATCCCACACTGTTTCTGAAGAAGCTGTCTCTGATATCTCTCGCGCGGTTTCTGAAGCTGCTGTTCCCACTGCACCCCACACCAATTCTGAAGCTACTGTCTCTCTCTCTCTGAAGAAGCTGTCCCTGAAATCTCTAGCGTGGTTTCTGAAGTTCCTGTCCTGCTCTCTGCCACACTGTTTCAGAAGCAGCCGTTCCTGGTCTTTCCCACACTGATTGTTATGCAGCTGGCCTGCTCTCTCCAACTGCTTCTGAAGTTGCTGTCCTGCTCTCTCCCACACTGTTTCTCAAGCGGCTGTCCCTGCTCTCTCCCACACTGTTTCTGAAGCAGTTGTCCCGCTCTCTGTTCCACAGTTTCTGAAGAAGCTGTCCATGCTCTCTGTCGCGTGCTTTCTGCAGCTGCTATCACGGCTCTCTTCCACACTGTTTCTGAAGAAGCTGTCCCTGATCTCTCTCAGGCAGTTTTTGAAGCTGCTGCCCGACGCTCTGCTCCAGTTTCTGAAGCATCTGTCCCTGCTATCTATCAAGCGGTTTCTGATGCTGCTGTCCCTGCTATCTCTCGTGCGGTTTCTGAAGCTACTCTCCTGCTCTCTCCCACACTGTTTCTGAAGAAGCTGTCTCTGATCTCTCTCGCACGGTTTCTGAAGCTGCTGTCCCTGCGCTCTCACACACTGTTTCTGAAGCTGCTGTCCCTGCTCTCTCCCAAACTATTTCTAAAGAAGCTGGCCCTGATCTCTCTCACGTGGTTTCTGAAGCAGCTGTGCCTGCTCTCCATTTCCTGCTTTCAGCAGCTGCTCTCCCGTCTCTCTTCCACACTGTTTCTGAAGCTGCTGTCCCGATCTCTCCCAAAATGTTCCTGCCGTTGCTGTCCCGCTCTCTCCCACACTGTTTCTCAAGCTGCAGTCCCCGCTCTCTCCCACACTGTTTCTGAAGCTGCTGTCCCTGCTGTCACCAACACTGTTTCTGAAGAAGCTGTCCCTGAACTATCTAGCGTGGTTTCTGAAGCTGCTGTCCTGCTCTCTGCCACAATGTTTCTGAAGCAGCTGTTTCAGCTCTCTCCCACAGTGTCTGAAGGAAATGTTCCTGCTCTCTCTCTCACTGTTTCAGAAGCAGCTGTTCCTGCTCACTCCCACACTGATTGGTATGCAGCTGACCTGCGCTCTCCCACAGCTTCTGAAGTTGCTGTCCCGCTGTCCCCCACACTGTTTCTCAAGCTAGTGTCCCTGCTTTCTCCCACACTGCTTCTGAAGCTGCTGTCCCTCACTCTCCCACACTGTTGCTGAAGAAGCTGTCCCTGATCTCCCTTGCACGGTTCCTGTAGCTGCTGTCCAGCTCTCTCCCAGACTGTTTCTGAAGCAGCTGTCCCTGCTCTTTCTAGCACGGTTGCTGAATCTGCTGTCCCTGCTCACTGTCGCGTGCTTTCTGCAGCTGCTCTCCCGGCACTCTTCCACACTGTCTCTGAAGCTGCTGTCATGCTCTCTCCCACTATGTTACTGATGTTGCTGTCCCGCTCTCCCCCACCCTGTTTATGAAGCTGCTGTCCCCGCTCTCTCCCCCACTGTTTCTGAAGCAGCTGTTCCTGCTCTTTCCCACACTCTGAAGTTGCTGTCCAGCTCTCTCTCACCCTGGTTCTCAAACTGCTGTCTCCGCTCTCTCCTTCACTGCTTCTGAAGCTGCTGCCCCGCTCTCTCCCACACTGTTTCTAAAGAAGCTGCCCCTGATTTCTCTCGCGCGGTTTCTGAAACAGCTGTCCTTGCACTCTGTCGCGGGCTTTCTTCAGCTGCTCTCCCGGCTCCCTTTCCACACTGTTTCTGAAGCTGCTGTCCGGCTCTCTCTCGCGCCGTTTCTCAAGCTGCTGTCCCCGCACTCTCCCACACTGCTTTTGAAGCTGCTGTCCCGGCTCTCTTCCACACTGTTTCTGAAGAAGCTGTCACTGATCTCTCTCGCGTGGTTTCTGGAGCTGCTGTCCCACGCTCTATTCCACAGTTTCTGAAGCATCTGTGCCTACTCTCTCTCACGTGGTTTCTGCAATTGCTGTCCCTGCTATCTTTCACACTGATTCTGAAGCTGCTGTCGCTCTCTCTCCCACCCCGTTTTTGAAGCTGCTGTCCCAGCTCTCTGTTGCGTGGTTTCAGCAGCTGCTGTCCCGCTTTCTCCCACAATGTTTCTGAAGCAGCTGTCCCGCTCTCTGTACCACTGTTTCTGAAGCTGCAGTCCCCGCTCTCTCCCACACTGTTTCTGAAGCTGCTGTCCCTGCTGTCAACAACACTGTTTCTGAAGAAGCTGTCCCTGATCTCTCTAGTGTGGTTTCTGAAGCTGCTGTCCTGCTCTCCGCCACACTGTTTCTGAAGCAGCTGTTTCACCTCTCTCCCACACTGTGTCTGAAGCAACTGTTCCTGCTCTCTCTCTCACTGTTTCAGAGCTCTTTCCCACACTGTTCCGGCTCTTTCCGACAATGTTTCTGAAGTTGCTGTTCCGCTCTCTCCCACGCTGTTTCTCAAGCTGTTGACCCGCTCTCCCCAAAACTGCTTCTGAAGCTGCTGTCCCGCTTTCTCCCACACTGCTTCTGAAGCTCCTATCCTGTTCTCTCCCACACTGTTACTGAAGGAGCTGTCCCTGATCTCACTCGCGCGGTTTCTGAAGCTGCTGTCTCTCTCTCTCTCTCCCACCCTGTTTCTGAAGCTGCTGTCCGCACTCTCTGTCACGTGGTTTCTGCAGCTGCTGTCCCACTCTCTCCCACACTGTTCTGAGCAGCTATCCTGCTCTCTGTACCACTGTTTCTGAAGCAGCTGTTCCTGCTCTTTCCCACACTCTGTCTGAAGTTGCTGTCCCGCTCTCTCCCAAACTGTTTCTCAAGCTGCCGTCCCCGTTCTCTCCCACACTGCTTCTGAAGCTGCTGTCCCGCTCTCCCCCACACTGTTTCTCAAGCTGCAGTCCCTGCTCTCTTCCACACTGTTTCTCAAGCTGCTATCCCTGCTATCTCCAACATTGTTTCTGAAGAAGCTGCTCCTGATCTCTCTAGTGCGGTTTCTGAAGCTGCTGCCCTGCTCTCTGCCACACTGTTTCTGAAGCAACAGTTTCAGCTCTCTGCCACACTGTTTCTGAAGCAACTGCTCCTGCTCTCTCTCTCACTGTTTCAGAAGCAGCTGTTCCTTCTCTTTCCCACACTGATTGTTATGCAGCTGTCCTGCTCTCTCCCACACAGTTTCTGAAGTTGCTGTCCCGCTCTCTCCCACACTGCTGCTGAAGTTGTTGTCCCGCTCTCTCCCACACTGTTGCTGTCTCTGATCTCTCTTGCACGGTTTCTGAAGCTGCTGTCCCGCTCTCTGTACCACTGTTTCTGAAGCAGCTGTCCCTGCTCTCTCCCACACTGCTTCTGAAGCTGCTGTTCCACTCTCTGTTCCAGTTTCTGAAGCAGCTGTCCCTGCTCTCTCTAGCGCGGTTTCCGAAGAAGCTGTCCCTGCTCTCTGTCGCGTGCTTTCTGCAGCTACTCTTCCAGCTCTCTTCCACACTGTCTCTGAAGCTGCTGTCCCTGCTCTCTGCCACAATGTTTCTGAAGCTGCTGTTCCACTCTCTCCCAAACTGTTTCTCAAGCTGCTGTCCCACTATCTCCCACACTGCTTCTGAAGCTGCTGTCCCGCTCTCTGTTCCACAGTTTCTGAAGCAGCTATCCCTGCTCTCTCTAGCGCGGTTTCTGAAGAAGCTGTCCCTACTCTTCACGCGTGCTGTTTGCAGCTGCTGTCCCAGCTCTCTTCCACACTGTCTCTGAAGCTGCTATCCCTGCTCTTTCCCACAATGTTTCTGAAGCTGCTGTTCCGCTCTCTCCCACACTGTTTCTGAAGCTGCTGTCCCCGCTCTCTACCACACTGTTTCTGAAGCAGTTGTTCCAGCTCTCACCCACACTGTGTCTGAAGAAACTGTTCCTGCTCTCTCTCTCTCTCTCTGTTTCAGAGGCAGCTGTTTCGGCCCTTTCCCACAATGTTTCTGAAGTTGCTGTTCCGCTCTCTCCCATGCTGTTTCTGAAGCTGCTGACCCGCTCTCCCCAAAACTGTTTCTGAAGCTGCTATCCCTGCTCTCTGCCACAATGTTTCTGCAGCTGCTGTCCCACTCTCTCCCACACTGTTCTGAAGCTGCTGTCCTGCTCTCTGCCACACTGTTTCTAAAGCAACAGTTTCAGCTCTCTCCCACATTGTGTCTGAAGCAACTGCTCCTGCTCGCTCTCTCACTGTTTCAGAAGCAGCTGTTCCTGCTCTTTCCCACACATTGTTATGCAGCTGTCCTGCTCTCTCCAACACAGTTTCTGAAGTTGTTGTCCCGCTCTCTCCCACACTGTTGCTGAAGAAGCTGTCTCTGATCTCTCTTGCACGGTTTCTGAAGCTGCTGTCCCGCTCTCTGTACCAGTGTTTCTGAAGCAGCTGTCCCTGCTCTCGCCCACACTGTTTCTGAAGCAGCTGTTCCTGCTCTTTCCCACACTGCTTCTGAAGTTGCTGTTCCGCTCTCTCCCATGCTGTTTCTGAAGCTGCTGACTCGCTCTCCCCAAAACTGCTTCTGAAGCTGCTATCCCTGCTCTCTGCCACAATGTTTCTGAAGCTGTTGTTCCACTCTCTCCCAAGCTGTTTCTGAAGCTGCTGTCACCACTCTCTCCCCCACTGTTTCTGAAGCAGCTGTTCCTGCTCTTTCCCACACTCAAGTTGCTGTCCAGCTCTCTCTCACCCTGGTTCTCAAACTGCTGTCTCCGCTCTCTCCTTCACTGCTTCTGAAGCTGCTGTCCCGCTCTCTCCCACACTGTTTCTAAAGAAGCTGCCCCTGATTTCTCTCGCGCGGTTTCTGAAGCAGCTGTCCTTGCACTCTGTCGCAGGCTTTCTTCAGCTGCTCTCCCGGCTCCCTTTCCACACTGTTTCTGAAGCTGCTGTCCCGCTCTCTCCCACACGGTTTCTCAAGCTGCTGTCCCTGCTCTCGCCCAAACTGTTTCTGAAGCTGCTGTTCCGCTCTCTCCCACACTGTTTCTAAAGAAGCTGCCCCTGATTTCTCTCGCGTGGTTTCTAAAGCTGCTGTCCTTGCACTCTGTCGCGTGCTTTCTTCAAATACTCTCCCGGCTCTTTTCCACACTGTTTCTGAAGCTGCTGTCCGGCTCTCTCCCAAAATGTTTCTGAAGCTGCTGTCCCTGCTCTCTCCCATACTGTTTCTGAAGCTGCTGATTCGCTCTCTCCCATACTGTTTCTGAAGCTGCTGTCCGGCTCTCTCTCGCGCCGTTTCTCAAGCTGCTGTCCCCGCACTCTCCCACACTGCTTTTGAAGCTGCTGTCCCGGCTCTCTTCCACACTGTTTCTGAAGAAGCTGTCACTGATCTCTCTCGCGTGGTTTCTGAAGCTGCTGTCCCACGCTCTATTCCACAGTTTCTGATATATCTGTGCCTGCTATCTCTCACGTGGTTTCTGCAACTGCTGTCCCTGCTATCTTTCACACTGATTCTGTAGCTGCTGTCGCCCTCTCTCCCACCCCGTTTTTGAAGCTGCTGTCCCAGCTCTCTGTTGCGTGGTTTCAGCAGCTGCTGTCCCGCTCTCTCCCACAATGTTTCTGAAGCAGCTGTCCCACTCTCTGTACCACTGTTTCTGAAGCAGCTGTTCCTGCTCACTTCCACTGCTTCTGAAGTTGTTGTCCCGCTCTCTCCCACACTGTTTCTCAAGCTGCTATCCCCGCTCTTTCCCACATTGTTGCTGAAGAAGCTGTCCCTGATCTCTCTTGCACAGTTCCATTTTTGAAGCAGCTGTCCCGGCTCTCTGTTGTGTGGTTTCAGCTGCTGCTGTGCTGCTCTCTCCCACACTGTTTCTGAAGCAGCTGTCCCGCTCTCTGTTCCACAGTTTCTGAAGCAGCTATCCCTGCTCTCTCTAGTGCGGTTTCTGAAGCTGCTGTCCCTGCTCTCAGTCGTGTGCTTTCTGCAGCTGCTCTCCCGGCACTCTTCCACACTGTCTCTGAAGCTGCTGTCCCACTCTCGCCTACTATGTTCCTGACTTTGCTGTCCCGCTCTCTCCCACACTGCTTATGAAGCTGCTGACCTGCTCTCTCCCACACACTGATTCTGAAGTTGCTGTCCCTCTCTCCACCACACAGATTCTGAAGCAGCTGTCCGTGCTCTCTCTCGCACGGTTTCTGAACTGCTGTCCCTGCTCTCTCCCACAATGTTTCGGAAGTTGCTGTTCCGCTCTCTCCCACACTGCTGCTGAAGCTGCCGTTCCCGTTCTCTACCATACCGTTTCTGAAGGAGCTGTTCCTGCTCTCTCCCACACTGTGTCTGAAGCTGCTTTCCTGCTCTCTCCCACACTCTTCCTGAACCTGCTGTACCCGCTCTCCCACACTGTTTCTGAAGCATCTGTCCCTGCTATCTCTCGCGTGATTTCTGAAGCTGCTGTCCCTGCTCTCTCCAACACTCTTTCTGAAGTTGCTGTCCCGCTCTCTAGCACACTGTTTCTGAAGCAGCTGTTCCTTCTCTCTCCCACACTGTTTCTGAAGCTGCTGCCCCCACTCTCTAGCACACTGTTTCTGAAGCAGCTGTTCTTGCTCTTTCCCACATTCTGTCTGAAGTTGCTGTCCCACTCTCTCCCACACTGTTTCTCAAGCTGCTGTCCCTGCTCTCTCCCACACTATTTTTAAAAGAAGCTGGCTCTGATCTCTCTCGCGCGGTTTCTGAAGCAGCTGTCCCTGCTCTCCGTTGGCTGCTTTCTGCAGCTGCTCTCCGGGCTCTCTTCCACACTATTTCTGAAGCTGCTGTCCCGATCTCTCCCAAAATGTTCCTGACATTGCTATCCCGCTCCCTCCCACAATGTTCCTGAAGCTGCAGTCCCCGCTCTCTCCCACACTGTTTCTGAAGCTGCTGTGCCTGCTGTCTCCAACATCGTTTCTGAAGAAGCTGCCCCTGAACCCTCTAGCGCAGTTTCTGAAGCCGCTGTCCTGCTCTCTGCCACACTGTTTCTGAAGCAGCTGTTTCGGCTCTCTCCCACATTGTGTCTGAAGCAACTGTTCCTGCTCTCTCTCTCACTGTTTCAGAAGCAGCTGTTCCTGTTCTTTCCCACACTGATTGTTATGCAGCTGACCTGCTCTCTCCTACACGGTTTCTCAAGCTGCTGTCCCCGCACTCTCCCACACTGTTGCTGAAGAAGCTGTCCCTGATCTGTCTAGCATGTTTCCTGCAGCTGCTGTCCAGCTCTCTCCCACACTGTTTCTGAAGCAGCTATTCCAGCTTTCCCACACTCTGTCTTAAGCTGCTGTGCTGCTCTCTCCCACACTGTTTCTGAAGCAGCTGTCCCGCTCTCTGTTCCACTGTTTCTGAAGCAGCTGTCCCTGCTCTCTCTAGCGTGCTTTCTGCAGCTGCTCTCCCGGCACTCTTCCACATTGTCTCTGAAGCTGCTGTCCCGCTCTCTCCCCCTATGTTCCTGACGTTGCTGTCCCGCTCTCTCCCACACTGTTTATAAAGCTGCTGTCCTCGCTCTCTCCCACACTGTTTCTGAAGCTGCTGACCTGCTCTCTCCCACACACTGATTCTGAAGTTACTGTCCCTCTCTCTACCACACATTTTCTGAAGCAGCTGACCCTGCTCTCTCTCTCATGGTTTCTGAAGCTGCCGTCCCTGTTCTCTACCACACTGTTTCTGAAGTTGCTGTCCTGCTCACTCCCACACTGCCTCTGAAGTCGTGGTCCCGTTCTCTCCCACACTGTTGCTGAAGCAGCTGTTCCTGCTCTATCCCACACACTGTCTAAAGTTGCTGTCCCGCTCTCTCCCAAACTGTTTCTCAAGCTGCTGTCCCACTCTCTCCCACACTGCTTCTGAAGCTGCTGTCCCGTTCTCTGTTCCACAGTTTCTGAAGCAGCTGTCCCTGCTCTCTCTAGCGCGGTTTCTGAAGAAGCTGTCCCTACTCTTCGTCGTGTGCTGTCTGCAGGTGCTGTCCCAGCTCTCTTCTACACTGTCTCTGAAGCTGCTATCCCTGCTCTTTCCCACAGTGTTTCTGAAGCTGCTGTTCCGCTCTCTCCCACACTGTTTCTGAAGCTGCTGTCCCCACTCTACCACACTGTTTCTGAAGCAGTTGTTCCAGCTCTCTCCCACACTGTGTCTGAAGTAACTGTTCCTGCTCTCTCCCCCACCGTTTTCTGAAGCAGCTGTTCCTGCTCTTTCCCACACTCTGTCTGAATTTGCTGTCCCACTCTCTCCCACATAGTTTCTCAAGCTGCTGTTTCCGATCTCTCCTACACTGCTTCTGAAGCTGCTGTCCCGCTCTCTCCCACACTGTTTCTAAAGAAGCTGCCCCTGATTTCTCTCGCGTGCTTTCTTCAGCTGCTCTCCCGGCTCTCTTCCACACTGTTTCTGAAGCTGCTGTCCCGCTCTCTCCCAAAATGTTTCTGAAGCTGCTGATTCGCTCTCTCCCACACTGTTTCTGAAGCTGCTGTCCCACTTTCTCTCACGCCGTTTCAGAAGCTGCTGTCCTTGTTCTCTCTCCCACAGTTTCGGAAGCTGCAGTCCCGCTCTCTCGCGCGGTTTCTGCAGCTGCTCTCCCCTCTCTCTCCCACATTGTATGGGAAGCGGCTGTCCCTGCTGTCTCCCACACTGCTTCTAAAGAAGCTGCCCCTGATTTCTTTCACGCGGTTTCTGAAGCAGCTGTCCCTGCACTCTAACGCGTGCTTACGCAGCTGCTCTTCCAGCTCTCTCCCACACTGTTTCTGAAGCTGCTGTCCCGATGTCTCCCACAGTTTTGGAAGCTGCTGTCCCGCTGTCTCCCACAGTTTCTGCACCTGCAGTCCCGCTCTCTCCCACACTGTTTCTGAAGCTGCTGTCCCAGTCGTCTCCAACAGTGTTTCTGAAGAAGCTGTCCCTGATCTCTCTAGCGCAGTTTCTGAAGCTGCTGTCCTGTTCTCTCCCACACTGTTTCTGAAGCAACTGTTCCTGCTCTCGCTCTCACTGTTTCAGAAGCAGCTGTTCCTGGTCTTTTCTGCACTGATTATTATGCAGCTGTCCTGCTCTCTCCCACACTGTTTCTGAATTTGCTGTCCCACTCTCTCCCACACTGCTTCTCAAGCTCTGTCCCCACTCTCTCCCACAGTGCTTCCGAAGCTGCTGTCCAGCTCTCTACTACACTGTTACTGAAGACGCTGTCCCGGATCTCTCTCACGCGGTTTCCGCAGCTGCTGTCCCTCTCTATCCCCCATCCTTTTTCTGAAGCTGCTGTCCCTGCTCTCTGTCACGTGGTTTCTGCAGCTTTTGTCCCGGCTCTCTTTCACACTGTTTCTGAAGAAGCTGTCCCTGATCTCTCTTGCGCGATTTCTGAAGCTGCTGTCCTGCTCTCTCCCACACTGCTTCTGAAGCAGCTGTCCCGCTCTCTGTTCCACAATTTCTGAAGCAGCTGTCCCTGCTCTCTCTCGCATGGTTTCTGAAGCTGCCGTCCTGCTCTCTCCCACGCTGTTTCTGAAGCTGCTGTCCCGCTCTCTCCCACGCTGTTTCTGAAGCTGCTGTCCCGCTCTCTCCCACACTGTTTCTGAAGCTGCTGTCCTTGATCTCTCTTGCGCGGTTTCTGAAGCTGCTGACGCCATTCTTCTCTTGCATCGTTTCTGAAGTTGCTGTCCACGTGCACTCTCGCACTGTTTCTTAAGCTGCTGTCCCCACTACCTCTCGCGCTGTTTCTGAAGAGGCTGTCCTTGCCCTCTTTCGGGTTGTTTCAGAAGCTGCTGTCCTCATACTCTATTGCGTCAATTATGAAGCTGCTGTCCCCGCTCTCTTGTGATGTTTCAGAAGCTGCTGTCCCCACTCTCTGTTGCGATTTCGTGAAACTGGTTTCCCCATGCTCTCGCGATGTTTCTGAAGCTGCTGTTCCCCAATATCTCTTGTGATGTTGCAGAAATTGCTGTTCCTGCTCTCATGCAAAATTCATGAAGCTGCTGTCCCCATTCTTTCTCTTGCACTGTTACTGAATGTTCTGTTCCTGCTCTCTCTCCCACTAAAGCTTTTGTCCCAGTGCTCTCTCGCTCTGTTTCAGAAGCTGCTGTGCCTGTGCTCTCTCATGCTGTTGACCCTGTTCTTTGTCTCGCTCTGTTTCTGAAGCTGCTATCCTTATTCTCTCCCACACTCTCTCGTGCAGTGTTTGTGAAGCTGCTGACACCGTTCTCTCTTTCATTGTTTATGAAATTGCTATCATTAACTTAATGCAATAACTTAATGCTAAGGTCAGCGTTAATTGCTTTAAGTGAGACTTCTACCCTTATTTTGGAATGAAGATGCACTTTAGAGAGCTGCCGGCCAATTGGATAGCCACCAGCTCTGTAGTCCCATTAGTGCCGGATGGGAGCAACGGCCATTGCTTGTTTGTCGGCAGTCTTGACGAAGAGGAGCCCGGACTTAAGTCTACAGTATCATTGGGGCCAGGATGGGGGTCTGGTTTTGAGAGGTTGGTGGAAGAAGGGGAAGGAGGTAGAATGTAGTGGGGGTTACCCCACACCCCCTTTGGGGCCAGGGGACCCACAAATAAGAAATCCACCCCCTTGCCTGACACGAGACAGGTAAAACTATCGAGCTTCCCCCATGGGTAGGCTTAGATAAAATAGCAGTGGGATAGGAAGAGACCCTAAAGTGGCCATTAATTGCCCACTTAATGGCCTCAATAGGTCTAAGGGCGGATGGACCGCCTGACACTTCCACCGCCCTCCATTAAATTTGAGACAGCTCAGGGGTTGACGGTTAGGCAGCAGTCAGGCCACTCACCGGACTTTACAAGGTATTCTGCTTTCAAATCTGCTGGCAGGATAGTGTAAAATCCAGTCGTATGAGAATAGAATGGTAGTTAACGTAAAAAGAAACCGAAAATCTTCTACTGGCATGTAAATAGCAAGCATGTAGTAAGAGGCAACATGGGGTTTATTCGCAACAAAAAAGATGATATATGTTTAGGGGTGCAGGACAAGGCTAGAATATTAATGAATACATGGTATCAGAGTTTACTAAGGAAGAGGATGCTGACAAAATAGCATTAGGAGCGGAGATGGTAGAGGTTGGGGAAGGTAGGGTTGTTCTCCTCAGAGCAAAGGAGAACAAGGAGATATTTGATGGAGCTGTACAAGAATACCACCATTTTAAATAAGGTGGACAAAGAAAAGCTGTTCCCAATTTTCTGATGGTACAAGGACTAGAAAATACAGATTTAAAGTTTTGGGAAAGATGTGAGGGAGAAATATTTTATGCAGCAAGCAGTAAGGGCCTGAAACTCGCTGCAAACGATGTTGGTGAAAGTGGAAGTGATTAATGATTTCAAGAGGAAATTGATGGGCAGTTGAGGGAAATAAAGTTAGAGGGCCATGGGGATAGAGCAGTGGAACGGAACTGACTGGATTCCTCTATGGAGAGCCGGCATGGACCTGATGGGCTGTGTTGTAATGAATCTATAACTGCTATTGATGAGTGATAGGAGTGTAGTGCATCAGAAAGCATGGCAGGCTGATGGTTTGTTGGTACGAGGCATGATGTGAAGATGCATCCACTGACTTTGACCATGTTTCTGATGTCACCAAACATCTTTATAAGCTGCTACCAGGCCCTTGGGCCATCGAGCTCCCTGGTCAACTGCTCCCACTCACTTCTGAGGATATGCCTTTTGAGGGCCTCCTGGTTCCCAAGGAAACATGGCTTCTCCCTTCTAACCACCAATGTCACTAATGCCTCTAGAGCAGTATCAGTCAATCTTGTAGCACTCTTCTTGGGCTGGTGCTTAATTTTCTTTCACTTTGAATGTTTCTATTTCAGTTGTTTTCAGATTTGAGTGTCTTCAAATCTTCCTTTAAGAGGGAGAGATCACCTTTAAAAGCTGGAGGCTAGCTGGCATATTACATGCTCTTAGCTTCCTTATTGTGCATGCAGCCAGCAACACAAGTCGTGTTCCACTGCACACCATAATCATGATTGTGGAGGCAGCATGGAGTTAGCATACTGCCTGCCTCCAACGGAATGGGCATGAACAAGTTGCGAAATGCAACCCCGACACCTAATTAACAGTGCAGATGAATTTTTAGCCGCAACACATTTGTGAACATCCAATGTTTGGATTTACAAGCAATGATCATGAGAAATGGTTTTTGCACATGTGATACAAAAAGAACCCCTTTGACATCTCAAGTGTTGCAGGTAAGTTTAGATGCAACTAAGTATGTTGTCAGGCTGTGAAGCCACCAGCGAACGTGAGTCTTTATTCATTCCTGGGATGTGGGCATCGCTGACAAGGCCAGCCATTACTGTCCATCCCTAATTGCCCTTGAGAAGGTGGTAGTGAGCCACTGTCTTCAACTACTGCAGTCCATTTGGCATAGGCACACCCACACTGCTTTTAGGGAGAGAATTCCAGGATATTGATTCAGCATAGCAAAGGAACAAAGATATAGTTCCAAGTCAGGATGGTGGTGAACTTGGAAGTGGAGATGTTCCCATGTGTCTATTGCCCTTGTCCTTCTAGGTGGTAGAGGTTTGGAAGATGCTGTTGAAGGAGCCTTGGCGGGTTGCTGCAATGGAACTTAAAGTTGGTACAGAATGCTGCCACTTGTTCATCAGTGGCAGAGAAATGCCTGAATTTTCATGGGGATGGAAGGGGTCTCTGGCCCCCAAAATGGGACCAGAGCCCCAATTCTGGAAGTACCACCTCCAAAACTGTCACCCACCATTTTCACTGGGAAGTGGGTTGTAGTTTGTACATCTGTGGTTCCTGGAGGCAGCTGCACATGTAAGAGTGGAGCTGCCTTCAAACGCTTGCAATTTTCATTGGTGGCATATGTGTAACACAGCCCATGGGCATTAGACATTTGAGCAAAAGGCCTAAAGATTTGGAGAGGTACAAGGACGCCTTTGAGAGAGGTCAAATGCCCTTTGGCAGAGGTCAACGTCCCAAACTCTTTAAATTAAAAAAAGACAGCCAAGTGTAACTGCTTGTAATTTCAATAGATGACATAAGCCTGAAATCTACAACATAGACATCTACCCAGCAAAATTGCCCAGGTATGTCCTGTACACAAAAAACAGGACAAATCCAACCCAGCCAATTACCTCCCCTTTAGTCTGCTCTCCACCATCAGTAAAGTGATGGAAGGGGTCATCAACAGTTCTATCAAGCAGCACTTGCTTCATGTGGCAACAAGGAACCCCAGAAAAATTGTAGTCAATGGGAATCGGGGGTAAGTCTCCGCTGGTTGGGGGCATGTAGAGGTGGGGGGGAAGGTTGGGAACGTGCAGGGGGGGATGGAGATATAGAGGGGATGGGGAGATGGGGGAATGTGTAGAGGGGTTGGTGAGCTGGGGGGTGTAGAGCGGGTGGAGTGCTGAGAGTATAGAAGGGATGAGGGTTGGGGTTGTAGAGGGGGTGGATGTCTGGGGTGGCATAGAGGGCATCTGGGGTGGTGTAGAGGGGGTGGAGGGGATGGGGATGTAGAGGAGGTGGCGGGCTGGGGGGGCTGTAGAGGGGGCAGGGGGCTGGAGGGTGTAGAATGGAGTGGGGACTGGGGGGTTTAGATGGGTTGTTGGGATTAAGGATGTGTAGAGGGGGTGGGGGGCTGGGGAGTTGTAGAGGGGTTGGGGTCATGTAGAAGGAGTGGGGGGCTGGGGGTGTGGGTCTGAGAGGGTGTGAGGGTATGGGGCATATAGAGGGATTGGAGATCTGGCGGTAGGGGAAATAGATGGGGTGGGGCTAAAGACAGGGTAGGGGGTGAGGGATGTAGAAGGGGTGGGGTGATGGGTGGTGTCGAGGAGGTGGAAGGTGTAGAGGGGCTGGGGGCTTGGGGTGTAGAGGAGGTGGGGGCTGGCTGTTTTGAGGGGTTGGTAGTAGGACATTGGGATGTAGGGTTGGCGGTTTGGGGGTAGAAGGAGGTTTGGGAGAGGTGCGGGGGTATTGAGTGGTGGGTTTTGTGTGTTTGTGCGGTACAGGGGAGGGGGCTAGGACAGGGTGTGGGGCTAGAGGTGGTGGGGCGTGGGAGTGGTAGAGGGTGTTGGGTGTAGGGGTAGTGCATAATGGATAGTGGCTTTTTTATAATTCAACCACATGACCTGGGCCAGCGTTTATTGCTCATCCCTAGTTGCCCTTGAGAAGGTGGTGGTGAGCTGCCTTCTTGAACTTCTGCAGTCCATGTGGTGTAGGTACACTGACAGTGCTGTTAGGAAGGGGATTCCAGGAATTTGACCCAGTGACAGTGAAGGAATGGCGATATATTTCCAAGTCAGGATGGCGAGTGACTTGGTGAGGAACTTCTAGGTGGTGGTGCTCCCATCTATCTGCTGCCCTTGTCCTTCTAGATAGTAGTGGTTGTGGATTTGGAAGATGCTGTCCTAAGGAGCCTTGGTGAATTCCCGCAATGTCTCTTGTAGATGGTACACACAGCTGATATGATGCATCGGTGGTGGGGGGAGTGAATGTTTGTGGATGTGGTATCAATCAAATGGGCTGCGTTGTCCAGGATGGTGTCAAACTTCTTGAGTGCTATGGGAGCTGCACTCATCCAGACAAGTGGAGAGTATTCCATCACACTCCTGACTTGTGCCTTGTAGATGGTGAACAGGCTTTGGGGAGTCAGGAGGTGAGATACCTGTCGCAGGATTCCTAGCCTCTGACCTGCTCTTGTAGCCACAGTATTTATATGGTTAAGATAAAAGCAAAAAACTGCGGATGCTGGAAATCCAAAACAAAAACAAAAATACCTGGAAAAACTCAGCAGGTCTGACAGCATCTGCAGAGAAGAACACAGTTAACGTTTCGAGTCCATTTCACTCTTCAGCAGAACTAAGGAAAAATAGAAAAGAGGTGAAATATAAGCTGGTTTAAGGGGGTGTGATTCAGGTAGAGCTGGAAAGAGGGCCAGTGATAGGTGAAGATAACCAAAAGATGTCATAGACAAAAGGTTAAAGAGGTGTTGAAGGTGGTGATATTATCTAAGGAATGTGATAATAGGTGACATTAAGGGTAGAAAGCAAGACAAGAAAGGTACAGATAGCCCTAGCGGGGGTGGGGTGGGGGGGAAGAGATTTAAATAGGCTAAAAGGTAGAGATAAAACAATGGATGGAAATACATTTAAAAATAATGGAAATAGGTGGGAAAAGAAAAATCTATATAAATTATTGTAAAAAAGGGGGATCGGAGCGGAGATGGGGATCGAGGAGAGACTTCATGATCTAAAATTGTTGAACTTAATGTTCAGTCCAGAAGGCTGTAAAGTGCCTAGTCGGAAAATGAGGTGCTGTTCCTCCAATTTGCATTGAACTTCACTGGAACAATGCAGCAGGCCAAGGATGGACATGTGGGCATGAGAGCAGGTTGGAGTGTTGAAATGGCAAGCGACAGGGAGGTCTGGGTCATGCTTGCGGACAGACCACAGCTGTTCCACAAAGCGGTCACCCAGTCTGCGTTTGGTCTCTCCAATGTAGAGGAAACCACATTGGGAGAGGCAAATGCAATAGACTAAATTGAGGGAAGTGCAAGTGACATGCTACTTCACTTGAAAGGAGTGTTTTGGCCCTTGGACAGTGAGGAGAGGCGAAGTAAATGGGCAGGTATTGCACCTTCTTTGGTTGCATGGGAAGGTGCCGTGGGAGGGGGTTGAGGTGTAGGGGGTGATGGAGGAGTGGACCAGGGTGTCCCAGAGGGAACGATCCCTGCAGAATGCTGCCAGGGGTGATGAAGGGAAGATGTGTTTGATGGTGGCATCATGCTAGTGTCGGCAAAAATTGTGGAGGATGATCCTTTGAATGAGGAGGCTGGTGGGGTGATAAGTAAGGACAAGGGGGACTCTATCATGGTTCTGGGAGGGAGAGGAAGGTGTGAGGGCGGATGCGCGGGAGATGGGCCAGACACGGTTGAGGGCCCTGTCAACCACCGTGGGGGGAAAACCTCGGTTAAGGAAGAAGGAAGACATGTCAGAGGAAATGTTTTTGAAAATGACATCATCGGAACAGATGCGACGGAGGCGAAGGAACTGAGAGAATGGGATGGAGTCCTTACAGGAAGCGGGGTGTGAGGAGCTGTAGTCGAGGTAGCTGTGGGAGTCGGTAGGCTTGTAATGAATATTGGTGGACAGTCTATCACTAGAAATTGAGACAGAGAGGTCAGGGAAGGGAAGTGTCAAGAGATAGTTCCGGACTGAATATTGAATTCAAAAATTTTAGATCATGACCTCTCTCCTCCATCCCCATCCCCATTCTGATCCCCCTTTTTTCCAATAATTTATATAGATTTTTCTTTTCCCACCTAT
Organism: Carcharodon carcharias; assembly: GCF_017639515.1. Lineage (NCBI taxonomy): Eukaryota > Metazoa > Chordata > Chondrichthyes > Lamniformes > Lamnidae > Carcharodon > Carcharodon carcharias. Next base: position 118,789,768 of record NC_054478.1, on the reverse strand, counting down.
TTCCATTATTTTTAAATGTATTTCCATCCATTGTTTTATCTCTACCTTTTAGCCTATTTCAATCCCTTCCCCCACCCCACCCCCGCTAGGGCTATCTGTACCTTGCTTGTCTTGCTTTCACATAGGGCTCTTTGCCTGCAGCTAAATTCCCACTCTGTTCAAAAGAGAACTTCTTCTGTCTTTAGATTCTTAAGAAAATAATGCAATTTTATGGACCCATCGGTATTTATATAATAAAACTGATCTGTCTGCCATATAAGGAATTTTGGAAGAGTCCAAGGGGTTCTTTGGGAGAAGTCAAGTGCCCTTTGGGATTTTTAAAAGTAGACATGAATGTCTGAAAAAAAGCAGAAAACCTCTTTGGAACTGTCAAGCTGTCCCAAGCTCTTTAAATTAATAAAAACAGCCGACCGTGACTTCTTGCAATTTCAATAGATGGTTACTGATAGAAGCCTGAAGGTTATCATTATAGGATTAGTACTGCATGACTGATTCAACAATCTATCATTATCACAGAGGGGGGTGGGGGTGCTTGTAAATTCACAATTTGATTTAGCTATAAAGTCTTTGATGAGGGGCTATAAGACCATAAGACATAGGAGCAGAAATTAGACCAATCGGCCCATCAAGTCTGCTGCGCCATTCAATCATGACTGATAAGTTTCTCAACCCCCTTCTTCCGCCTCCTCCCCGTAATCTTTGATCCCCTTACCAATCAAGAACCTATCTATCTCGGTCTTAAATACACTCAATGACCTGGCCTCCACAGCCTTCTGTGACAATGAATTCCATAGATTCACCACTCTCTGGCTAAAGAAGTTTCTTCTCATCTCTGTTCTAAAAGGTCTTCCCTTTACTCTGAGGCTGTGCCCTCGGGTCCTAGTCTCTCCTACTAATGGAAACACCTTCCCCACATCCACTCTATCCAAGCCTTTCAGTATTCAGTATTCAATTAGATCCCCCCTCATCCTTCTAAACTCCATCGAGTATAGACCCAGAGTCCTCAAACGTTCCTCATGTGTTAAGCCTTTCATTCCTGGGATCATTCTCGTGAACCTCCTCTGGACCCTCTCCAGGGCCAGCACATCCTTCCTGGGATACGGGGCCCAAAATTGCTTGCAATATTCTAAATGTGGTCTGACCAGAGCCTTATAAAGCCTCAGCAGCACATCCCTGCTTTTATATTCTAGTCCTCTCGAAATAAATGCCAACACTACATTTGCCTTCCTAACTACCGACTCAAGGCCATTGATGAAGCAGCTGAAGATGGTTTAGCTGAGGACACTACCCTGAGGACCTCCTATAATGATGTCCTAGAGCTGAGATGACTGACCTCCACAGCCATCTTACTTTGTGCTAGGGATGACTCCAGCCAATGGAGAGTTTTTCCCCTGATTTCCATTGACTTGCTAGGGCTCCTTGATGCCTCACTCAGTCAAATGCGGCCTGGATGTCAAGGGCAGTCATTCTCACCACATCTTGGGAGTTCAGCTCTTTTGTCCATGTTTAAAGCAAAGGAGGTCAGCTGAGTGGCCCTGGACGAACCCAAACTGGTTATTGCTACGCAATTGCCGCTTGATAGCACTGTTGATGACAACTTCCATTACTTTACTGATGGCTGAGAGTAGACTGATTGGCCGGGTTGGATTTGTCCTCCTTTTTGTGTATAGGATGTACCTGGGCAATTTTGTACGTAGCTGGGTAGATGCCAGGGTTGTAGCTGTACTGGAACAGCTTGGCTAGGGACGCAGCAAGTTCTAGAGCACAAGTGTTTAGTGCTATTGCCAGAATATTGTCAGGGCCCATAGGCTTTGCAATATCCCGTGCCTTCAGCCGTTTCTTGATATCATGAGGAGTGAATTGAATTGGCTGAAGACTGGCATTTGTGATGCTGGGGACCTCTGGAGGGGGCCGAGTTGGATCATCCACTTGGCACTTCTGGCTGAAGATTGTAGCAAACGCTTCAGCCTTATCTAGTTCTGATTCGTTGGTTGTGAGATCGCTTAGCCCTATCACTTGCTGCTTATGTTGTTTGGCACGCAAGTAGTCCTGTGCTGTAGCTTCACCAGGTTGACACCTGATTGTCAGGTGAGCCTGGTGCTGCTCCTGCCCTCCTGCACTCTTCATTGAACCAGGTTTGATCCCCTGGCTTGATGGTAATGGTAGAATAGGGGGATATGCCAGGCCATGAGGTTACAGATTGTGCTCAAGTACGATTCTGCTGCTGCTAATGGCCCACAGCGCTTCATGGATGCCCAGTCTTAAGTTGCTAAATTGATCCCATTTAGTACGGTGATAGTGCCACACAACAACTGTCACTCCTACCCATACTGTCATGGATCGATGCATCTGCGGCAGGCAGGTTGGTAAGGATGTTTTTTCCCTCTTGTTGGTTCCTCCACCACCTGCTGCAGACCCAGTCTAGCAGCTATGTCCTTTAGGGCTCAGCCAGCTCAGTCAGTAGTGGTGCTACTGAGCCACTCTTGGTAATGAACAATGATGTCCCCCACCCAGATACATTCTGTGCCCTTGCCACCCTCAATGCTTCCTCCAAGTGGTGTTCAACATGGAGGAGCACATGCAGGTTTCCTTGCCCATGTTTGATGCCATAAGACTTCATGGGGTCCAGAGTCGATGTTGAGGACTCCCATGGCAACTCCCTCCGGATTGTATCCCGCTCTGTTGCCACATCTGGCAGGACAGGACATACCGAGCAATGGTGATTGTGGTGTCTGGGACATTATCTATAAGTTATGATTCCCATGAGGATGGCTATTACTTGACTAGTCTGCAAGAGAGCTCTCCCCATTTTGGCATTAACTCCCAGATGTTAGTAAGGAGGGCTTTGCAGGGTTTGTTGTCGTTTCCAGTGGTCCATTCGGTTTCATTCCTTTTTTGGGGCTTTGATATCTGAGTGGCTTGTTAGGCCATTTAAGAGTCAACCACATTGCTGTGGATCTGGAGTGTAGGCCAAGGATGATTGATTTCCTTCCCTAAAGGGGCGTTAGAGAACCAGATGGGTTTTTATGACAACAGTTTCATGGTCATCATTAGACTTTTTAATTCCAGATTTTTATTGAATTCAAATTCCACCATCTGCCGTGGAGTTTGAACCTGGGTCTGGAGCATTAGCCTAGGTCTCCAGATTACTAGTCCAGTGACAATACCACTACATCATATTGGTTGTAGGAGAGGATACGGTGTTTGGCGGGGTTGGACACAGGAGAATTTAGGGGGTTGGGTGTAGGTGAGGGTCAGGTCCCCACTAGCTCTTGATATCCATATCTGGTGCCTCTGTCTGAAAAAGGCTTTTTAAAATTCTGCTTTAATTTTAAACATAGAAGGACCTCAGCTGTCTTTAAATTCAGAGCTGTCCCTGTGTGCGTGTGTGTGTGTGTGTGTGTGTGTGTGTTCAAATGGGAAGTTTTTGGCTCCTTCTGCCTTTAAAAAATTGTAACCATTTATTCAATTCTAAAGTATACGCTGCTAATTATATATGAATTCTACCTAATATCTATATGCTGCCTAACTATATCTCTATACTCTATGATATTGGAAATAGGGAGGCAGACTACCAGGCTGGCCAATACTAATTGCTGGTACGTGCACTTCACAGGACCAAATTTCCAAGTATGGGCTGCATGAGGGGCTTAGTTAATTTTCAACAACAATTTCTATTTGTGCTGCAGCTAGCTACAGGGACTACAACAACAACATTCTAACCATGAGCGCTTAAACAAGCCAGCACTTGTGAGCACACTTATGAGCTAGCTGATCACTGATTCATGAGGGTTTAACACCAATGATGTCAGATGAACAGTTGGTATTCACAATTGATGCGGTTTCAGGTTAGTTCCTTCATTTGATTACTTTCAAATGTCAGATGATGATTTAAAAATCACTTTCGAACACAGAATTTTGCCACTGAGTGCAAGTTAACACAGTTGCGCGCAGAATTCTGTCAAAGTTTTCAGGTACAGAAGGAATCTAGCTCCTGACAACCTTCATCATGTCCTTTGGTCAATTTTGCTTTAACTGTCTCCTTTTCAGCATTTGGTCTTCCCCTGAGATATTCCAACATATCATGTCAACAATCCTCACGCGCAAGCAAGAGGCTTTCTGCCATTTGGATGACATCCTTATACATGGTTCCACTGTAGACAAACACGACTATAGGGTAAGGGAGGTCCTCAAGGCACTCCAGGAAACAGCTCTCATGCTGAACAAGTGTGAGCTTGCCAGGGTCAACATAGAAGTGCCAAAGTCATATGGGAACAATGGAAATTGCATTAAAAGGGAGAAAGAGGTATAAAGGAGAAGAGGCTTTGTGTCAGGGTAGGCATTTTAATAACTACCTGAAGCTGAAAAGCCTCCAGTACTTGTGCATTAAGTTGCTGTCTACAGAATCTGAAGCTGGGAAAAGCCACATTGAATTCTACTGCTCAGGGTATTGTGTTAACTGGCTGGAATCTATTTACAATCTATTATTTTGTTTACCGTTGCCTTAATAGGGGTGTAACCGGAAGCCAGATTAATTAGGGGTTTTAGGTGTTATTACAGTAGCAATTTGTAGACCTATGTAAGTGCTTGAAATCTTTTCTTTTGTAAATAAATGTTTAATTTAGTTTTCTAAAAAAAACTCAAGTGTGGGTGGACTTACTACTATTGAATTCAGGGCACGCATCTTGAAATAAATAAAAATTGTGAAACTGTTGTGACCGTTTGATCAAGTTTCCCTCATGGATTTGATCTGCCTGGCACACATCATCTGCTGGGTCATAACAAATTGGGGGCTCTTTGTGGGATCTTTGAAATTCCTTGATTGATATGGAGTTGGTGAATCTTAAAGTTATGAGTTCGAGAAGCACTTTGAATTCATAAGCTCGTGTGAGGAATTTTTAAAGTGGTGAGTCTGCAAAAAATGGCAGTATCCATGATTAAAACATTTTTGGAAGTAGAAGATATACCTCTGATTGGGTTACAAAAAGTATCTAAAGATAAATTAACAGAGTTGGTGGATAAATTGCAGTTGAGGTTCCCTGTAGGGGCAAAGAAAGCAGACATAGTTGAAGTGATAGCACAGTATTTGAAGTTGCAAGTGATACCTGACACTAGTGAGTCATAGATGGAAGTAGTGAGACTTCAGTTAGAACTAAGAAACTTGAATCTGAACAAGCAAAGGAACTGAAAATACTTGAATTGGAGGTGAAAGAAAAATAATTGGAATTGAAAAGGCTAGAGGCAGCAGAAAAGGAAAGGGAAAAAGAGAGATTATTTCAAAAAGAAATGGAAATGCGAAAACCTGACCTCCAGAAGGAAAAGTTAGCAATAAAGGAGAGAGATAAGGAAAGAGACAGAGAGTACCGACTTAAAAAGCTGGGCTTTAAAAAAAAGGACATCAGATGCTGAGTAAAATTCTGATGATGAAAAAACCTTTAACCTAAAACCCAGTGGGGAGATGTTTAAATTTGTGCAAGCTCTTTTGAAGTTTGAAGAGATGTGGAGGTGTTCTTTATTTCATTTGAGAAGATAGCTAGACAGATGAAATGGCCACAAGAAAACTGGACATTGTTGTTACAATCTAGGTTAGTGGGTAGAGCACATGAGATTTATGCTTCACTGTCAGAAGAAATGTCAGTGGACTATAATGTGGTACAAAAGGTTATTTTGAGTACATCTGGGTTGATTCCTGAGGCATACAGGCAGAAATTTAGGAATATAAGAAAACAGCCTGGGCAAACTTAGGTTGAGTTTGAGGGAGGAAAACAAAGTAATTTTGACTGGTGGATATGGGCATTAAAGACAGAGACAACACATACAGCTCTTAGAGAAGTAATTCTTTTGGAAGAATTTAAAGATTCAACTCCTTCAGTAGTGAGAACTCAAGTGGAGGAACAAGAGGGTTAAAATGGTAAGACTAGCAACAGAGATAGCTGATGATTATGAGTTAGTTCATAGATTTTTTTTGTCACCCTTTTAAATCAGAGAAAGGATAGAAAGTGGGAAGGTGAAAGGAAGGTGCGTAGTCAGGGAAGAGGAGTAGGTGGAAATTCCCAGGAAGCTGAGGGTAGAAGTGACACTCAAAAATTGAGATGTTTTCATTGTAATAAGGTAGGGCACACAAAGTCAGTGTGTTGGAAATTACAGGGAAAATCTGTTGAAATTATTAGGATGCAGAAAAGTTCTGGAAGTAAAAGTACTATGGGTGCTGAGGTTCAGGCACAGGATAAAACCAGTGGTTTATGTACAGGCAAAGCAGGAAGAATCAGTGATAGGTAAAAAAGTAGGAATGTGTTCACAATTTACCAAAGGGAATTCTGAGGAGCAGGTTGCAGAAATGTTTAAAGGTTTTGTATGTGAAAGGGAAGTCCTTCCATGTGTACAGGGTGCAGTAGGTAAAAATAATGGAAAAATTGCCCATCGCAGGGGTCCAATTTATTTTAGGTAATGATACAGCTGGGTCACAGATGTAGGTGATGCCCATGGTGGTTGAGCAGCCTGTAGATGTGTTTTCAATGGAGGTGTTGCAGAAAGAGTGTCTGGGTTGTTTTCCAATTGTGTGGTGACAAGATCACAAGCTCACAGGTTGAAGCAGGGAGGATTGGAAGTTAAAAGACAGGGAGAAGGTGTTGAAATTCAATTAGCTGTCTCCAAGGGTGGTCCAAAAACAGCCCTATCTTATCAGCAAATACAATGAGCAATGAGCCCACTTGACCATTGTGTACAACCTCCTCGTTTATGACCATTGTTTAGTCATTGCATATGCCATATGACAAAACATTCTTCACAGTCTCCATGGAGGTCATTTTGGCATCACTAAATGCAGAGCGGAGAGCCCTACAATCGGTGTGGTGGCTGGGTATCACACAAGTGGTCCAGGATTTTGTCCTATTCTGCCACACCTGCAGCATTCACACTCCAACACCACCGGAACCCCTGGGACCATCTGTCTTTCCTCGCCGCCTGGGGTAGAAGTTGACCTCTTTGACTTCCATGGCAAGCCATACTTCATGGTTAATGATCATTATTCTCGACGGTTAGAGATAATCAGACTTCACACAACCACAGTGGAATTAATCATCAAAGCGTTACATTTTTTACACCCATAGGCTCCTGGATGCAATTATTTCAGGTAACGGGCCCCAATTCGCCAACAACCATATTTGGTAGTTCATTGTTGATAACGAGATCACTCACGTCACAAACTCACCTCTTGACTCACAAGCCAATGGGGAGGCTGAGTGAGCAGTTGACACTAGTAAGGACCTGGATAAGAATTTGGATTGGCATGCAGCTCTCAAGCAGTATCGGGCTACTATCCTGGCCATCAGATTCTCTCCGCCAAATTCCTCATGGGCCATCATTTAAAAACGCAATTCCCCTGTTACCTTCAAGACTTCAGTCGCATACCACCCCCACTGCACCCCCACTGACCATAAGTCAGTAACAGCGAAGGAGTTGAATCTCTGGGAAAAGCAATGCCAATGGTGCAATGCCAGACACAGAGCAAAAGCTTTGCCACCTTTGACATTGGGCCAGTGAGTCTGGATCTGGGACCAGAACACCAAAGGCCTCATTCTCACTAACAGCTTGTCCAGATGCCATCTGGTACTAACTGAAGAAACAGAACAGCCCTCATTGCACTCATTCCCAGCAGACAAGAAGATTTAGAATATCCCGAGATGTGGCCGGACAACTCCCACAACACTCCAGATGCTCCAAGGGTTGTTGACTTAACCACTTCCAGTCCTCCGACCTAGTGGGGCAATCACCAGGACACACTCGGGCAGAATGGGTAAGGCTCCCCAGTGACTCAATTTTGTAACTGGGGGACTTAGGGGGCTGCAGGGAGAGGGAGACAGCAACGTGAATAGTTTAAAAAACAAAAGTCATGGAAATAGCTAAAGAGATAGTTTCATATTGTTGTTAAAAAGAAGATAGTGTACTTGGGGCAAGGTGCACTATAAAGGGTTAACGGAATCGATGTTAATCTATGGGGCACGTGCTATGTGGCATTGATGTCAGGCAGCAGTGTATTAGGTACTGTAGGGAACAGACAGGCAGTGCTGAGGGGTGATGTGCCTTCCCAATAACTCTCTCTGCACATAGTGTAAATAAACAAGTTTTTAAGTAGATACCCAGATACGCTTGTGGCTCCTCCTTGCTAGAATCCGGACCTAGCACCTTCAATTCAATTTCTGCTCAATACTCAAGGCCATGTATAGGCTTGAAGTTTCCACATGATTTCCACCCAGATATCAGCTTAGATCATGCAGATCGCGTGTCATCAAATGAAATATAGTGCTAAAGGTAGAAGGATTTCAAGCATAAGAAGCCCACACTTTGGCATATCCAGAATCTTTTACTCTGATTCAAACAGCTGTGACCACGTGAATACAGCTTTAAACACCTGCAGCAGCGGTGACCAGCATTCAGTTTAAGCCAGTTAAAAAATAGGACAAAGACACTGGTCAGTGGAAAAGTGGCTCTCTTGGAAATTTTGCTCCACTTTGTACTGCCCTGTCCCAGTCACGAATTAATTATCTAATAAGTTGCTCACTTGTTTTGATTCATGGGACATTTAATAGGTTTTCATGGAAACTTTAGCGTAGCTTCACTTCGATGCATAATGCATTATAGGTGCATTTTGCTGATTGAACTGGGGCACTTACCTTCTTCCCACCTTTCTTCTTTGTACTTTTATCCCTGTCCACTGATAGTTTTAAGTTCTTCAGTTCCTGTCTCATTAGCTCATCTACCTGTAATATGGAACAGCGCATATATTAGTCAGAAATTTCATATTGTCATTGGTTCACCATTCAGTACCAATGAAACCATAAGCTCTGACTGAGCTGCTATAGAGATTTCAATTTATGTATGCATTTATAAATAAATAATGAGGACAGAAGTTAAATCTGCTTAAAATCTTAAATATACACAAAAAATGCTACGAATACACAAGTCAATCAGCACCTGTAAAGAAGAAAGATTTAAATTTGAGACGTAAGAAACATCTGACTGAAGAAAAGGCAGGAAAGGGGTTTCACAACATCTGCCCCTTTTTCTCATACAATAAAAAAGGGATAAGGGAAAGAAAAGGAGCACAGGCAAGACCAAGATTAAAAATAAGAATTACAGTTTCACGTGAGTCCAGAGTCCAGAATCAAAAGGTCCAGTGGCATATTGTTTCAGAGGTTAGTAAGCTGTTGCAGGGTGATCCGTCTTTCCAGAAGCGAGGACTTCCACAATGAGAGAAGACGTGTCAAGACAAGACATAGTCTTGAAGGCACAGATACATTAGTTCCAATGTTCCAGTAGTTCACAGTGTAGACAAGGGCCAGGCACATTACCTAGATGGAACTCTTTCTGTCGCTACCTGACAGATGATAAAATGGTAGACTGCCTTGGTTCACCAGGGAGGTAGTGGTATTGTCACTGGACTGGTATTCCAAAGACCCACCAAGGATTCAAATCCCACCATGGCAGATGTTGGAATTTAAAATCAACAAATATCTGCAATTAAAAGTCTGATGATGACTTTGTCAACGTTGTAAAAACCCATCTGATTCAGTAATATCCTTTAGGGAAAGAATTCTACTGTCCTTACCTGGTCTGGACTACATGTAACTCCAGACCCACAGCAATGTGGTTGACTCTTTAATGGCCTCTGAACAAGGGCAGTTAGAGATGGGCAATAAATGCTGGCCCAGCCAGTGATGCCCACATCCCATGAACAAATATAAAGAAAAAGTTCCACATGGTAATATTATAGGTTCTAGCAACTTGGGGGAGGTCGTGACATACCTCCCACTTCTTCTCCTGGGTGTTGGACAAAAGATGTATTTTCCCAGGTCTGGAATCTCGAGGTGTTTAATAAAGGAGTCCTTTGCAGACAAACCGTCTCTGTTGACCGGAGCTCTGCCTTAAAATGTAAAAGGGTACACGTCTTTGGAATTTGATTGTCAGCAGACACAGCGTATTAGCTCCTCTTTAAAGATAACAAGGGCCCCACTGGTTTCTGAAGATTAGAAATTCCTCTGGAATGAGTCTTGGCTAGGTAAAGCCTTGCCCATTTTTAAAATAAAAATAATAACTTTATAAAGTAGCCAGGTTGACGTAGATATATATCATATATATATTTTCCTTTCTGGCTTCTGGCCAGGATACCACAATATTTCGGTTGAGGCCTAAACAGTGTTTTATAAAGTTCTAATGTGATATCTGTGCTCTCATATTCTATTCCTGTATTTATAAACCCAAGTGATTTGTATATATTTTTATAACCATATTTTTGCCCTGCCACATTTTAAGATTTGTGCACATGGATCTCAGGGTCTCTCTGCTCCCTACGTTTTTCAAGAGCGGGCAATTTACAGGATGCTGTCATTTCATATTAGCTTTTCCAAATTGCATCATTTCGCATTTCTCTGCATTGAACTTCATCTACCATGCTTCTGTCTATTTCAACGCCTGTATTTGTCATCCCGAAGTCTGTAACTATCCTCATTCCTGTCTCCTAGTTTGCAAATTTTTGTATCATCTGCAAACTTGTTAGGACCAGGATAGAAGGAATGCACGTATGATCTAGCCCCGCTACTCCGCAGGCTGTACCAGTAATTTAAAAGTTTAATTTTCTTACCAAGTAGCCAATCGTCTATTGCCCCTACTTGTGCCCTGAATAAAAGTCTTCAACCAGGCTTCTTTCAATACACTCAGAACGACTGTTTATTATAAAACAAAGCTTCTTTTTAACAAGATGCAGTACAGGTTAACATACAATTGTAATCTCTCGCTTCCTAAAGAATTCTCCCAGCACAGACACAAACACAGACAAACAAAGGACAAATAGGCCAGAAATTTCCCCCCCGTCGGGATGGTTGTGCGGGGGCGGGTGTGAACCCGATCAGCATCCCGGTCGGGACCATGCCGCCATTTTATGTGGGCGGGTCAATTAAGGTTGGATGGGCAGCTCAGTTAATTACTTTAATTGCTTTTTAACAGGCCTTAAGAGGCCTTTGACAGTTCAGCGGGCGCGCAGCCAAGTCGGCTGCGCGCCCACCGAGCTGAATATCTGAATGACCTGCGGTGACGTCTCCAGGCATCATTTTACACGTCGGCGAGTGGGCTCTGCCCCCACTGCTCGCCGATGGAAAAATGCTGCCCACAGAGTCTCTCTACAAAGATGGGCTTTAGATAATGGGTGTTACAAAGAAAGGACAAAGTTCGCAGGGTCTCAACATTGTTGACCTGGAATTCCCTCATGTGGACATCTGGAAGTTCTCACCAGTTGGTCTCAGCTTTATAGGTTCAAATGCAGACCAGTTATACTCAGTGTGGATTCTCTGACTACAGGTTGATAGCCACACACAATTGCAGGCAAGTTAGAGAGAGAGACCGAGCCAGTCAGGGTAGCCTTCCTGCTTCAGCTTGTTCCTCAACAAGACTGCCTTCAAATCCAGCAGGTTCACAAGTTAAGTTTTTTTACCTCTCCCATGTGATTTCTAGCAAATTACCAACTTTTGTCTTTTCAGTCTTTTTCCCTATCAATAAAAGTGATTGCTGTTCAAAAAAAACAACCAATTCTTCCTCAAGTACCATAAAGGTCAGGTGATTCCTTGGAAGAGGCCTGTTTGTTGATAATTCCAAGATGAACTTATAACCTTTTAAAAAAAATCCCAGGTCAGCATCGAAATGTATAGATAATGCCAAGCCCTTCCATTTTGTAGAAGAAAAATTCAGTCTTGAGAGAAACGATTCTAACAAACTTTACAATGCCACCCAAGTCCAGGTGTTTATAAAAAATGAAACAGCAATGGACCCAAACTGATCATAAAGTAACACTGCTGCAAATCAGCTCCTATTCTAATAAAGACCCATCCACTTTGTTTCCTGAGAGAATTTTGTATCCATACTGCCACTTTCCATTTATGGACTTTCAGTAGGCCTCCTGTGTGGCACTTCAAAGCCTTCCAAAAGTTTTTGCATACAACAAACATCTATGAACTACCTTGATCACCTTTCTGTGTTACTTCATCAAATAATTCAGGCAAAAATAAAAATACCTATATCAGCAGGTCTGGCAGCATCTGTGGAGAGGAACACAGTTAATGTTTCGAGTCCGTATGACTCTTCAACAGAACTAAGTAAAAATAGAAAAGAAGTGAAATATCAGCTGGTTTAAGTGGGGGTGGGACAGGTAGAGCTGGATAGAGGGCCAGTGATAGATGGAGATAGCCAAAAGATGTCATAGACAAAAAGAGGTGTTGAAGGTGGTGATATTATTTAAGGAATGTGCTAATTAAGGGTAGAAAGCAGGACAAGAAAGGTACAGATAGTCCTAGTGGGGGTGGGGTGGGGTGCAGGGAAGGGATCGAAAAACGCTAAAAGGTAGAGATAAAACAATCTCACAATGGAAATCTTGTTTAACCCAAATGCAAGTTTATTTTGTTCCGGATAATGAGTTTCCAATAACTTACCCATCTCCAATGCTCAGCTATTGGCCTGCAATTTTCTGGATTATCCTTTTCTCCTTTCTTAGACAAAGGTTTAAAAGCAACCATTAGTCCTCCAGCACTACTACTGTACCCATTGAGGATTGAAAGATTTTGATCAATACCTCCACTATTTATACCTTTGCTTTTTTCTGCAATTTAGGATGCAGATCTGGTCCAGGTGATCAATGCTGATCTTTTTACTACATCTTCTCTATCTATTACAATCCTGTCCATAATTTCTCTTTCTGCTTTTAGTATAATCATTGTATTATTTGCTTATGCTATGAAAGCAGATGCAAAGCACTTATTTAGTACTTTAGTCATGCCCCCTGCATTTACTTGAAGATCTCCCTTTTGGTGCTTAATAACTTTTTCTTAGCTAACTACACCAGGCCAGAGGAGGAGTATGGCAAGATTTTACCCCGAGTTAAGTGTATGCCGATATAATTGAAAACCAGCGCAGAAGAGGGCTCAGATTAATCCAGGAAGGCAGTCATCGGAAAAACCAAGGGCACACTGTCCCTACTCTCTGGCCTGGCCTGCTCCGATGGCCTACCATCCGGCCTGGCCTGCCTCGATGACCTACCCTCAGTACTGGCCTGCCCCAATGGCCTACCCTCCGGACTTGCATAACCTCCATTGCCCCTCTGCAGAGCCCTTTGCCCAGTCATTGCGAGCAGCCTTTCTAAGGCTTTCAGGTCTTCCTTTATACAGGCCGCCGGGTCACCATTGTACCCGGTGGGCTGAGTGTGCCTGCCGCCACCCGCCCACTTCCGCTATGCATGGGAGTCGTGAAGTACGCTGGGCAGGCCCTAATTGGCCTGCCTGAGTAAAATGGCAGTGCAGACCTGATCGCTAGCGGCGATCAGGTCTGCCCGCATGCGCTGTGCCCCCCCTGTCATCCAGAAAATTCTGCCCGATGTACCTGTGTGCAGCTAACCCCTAGAAATAGCTGGCAGCCTAAAAATTCAAAACTACTGTGACCTTAAGTGCCACTGGCAGGACATGTGGATCTGTTGACAGTGGTGCCAGATCTTGTTGCACCATGGTGCATATCTGAGTAACCAATTCCTGGATTAATCTGAGCCCTCTCCTGCGCTGGTTTTCAATTATATCGGCATACACTTAACTCGGGGTAAAATCTTGCCATACTCCTCCTCTGGCCTGGTGTAGTTAGCTAAGAAAAAGTTATTAAGCACCAAAAGGGAGATCTTCATGTAAATGCAGGGGGCATGACCAAAGTACTAAATAAGTGCTTTGCATCTGCCTTCATTGCATAAGCAAATAATACAATGATTATACTAAAAGCAGAAAGAGAAATTATGGACATGATTGTAATAGATAGAGAAGATGTAGTAAAAAGATCAGCATTGATCACCTGGACCGGATCTGCATCCTAAATTGCAGAAAAAAGCAAAGGTATAAATAGTGGAGGTATTGGTCAAAATCTTTCAATCCTCAGTGGGTACAGTAGTAGTGCTGGAGGACTAACGGTTGCTTTCAAACCTTTGTCTAAGAAAGGAGAAAAGGATAATCCAGAAAATTGCAGGCCAATAGTTGAGCATTGGAGGTGGGTAAGTTATTGGAAACTCATTATCAGGAACAAAATAAACTTGCATTTGGGTTAAACAAGATTTCCATTGTGAGATTGTTTTATCTCTACCTTTTAGCATTTTTCAATCCCTTCCCTGCACCCCACCCCACCCCCACTAGGGCTACCTGTACCTTTCTTGTCCTGCTTTCTACCCTTAATTAGCACATTCCTTAAATAATATCACCACCTTCAACACCTCTTTTTGTCTATGACATCTTTTAGCTATCTCCACCTATCACTGGCCCTCTATCCAGCTCTACCTGTCCCACCCCCTCTTAAACCAGCTGATATTTCACTTCTTTTCTATTTTTACTTAGTTCTGTTGAAGAGTCATACGGACTCGAAATGTTAACTGTGTTCCTCTCCGCAGATGCTGCCAGACCTGCTGATATAGGTATTTTTATTTTTGCCGAAGCAATGAAACACATGTCCGAGCGCCATGTGTCTTCCATGGAGAGAGTGGCAACTCTCGTGGATAGCCTCTCCAAGGCTTCCTAGGGATGCGCTCTGACCAGCAAGCCCTCACATCGGCATTGACCTTAGCTGGTCAGTGCCAGTGTGGGAGATGGTGTGGGCACCAAGTTTCCCAGTTCGGTGCCTATCCATCCACGGTGAGCAGGGAGGTCTGAAGTGACCTCACGTTGGCGCAGCTGCTGCCTGTTGTCTCTGCAGGCACCTCTCAGGGCATTCTAGATGGGGGTTGTAGCTCCTTAGACCCTCTCCCAGTGACCATAGCATCCAGTAAGGCTGCAATGACTGGGGAGATGCCAGCTGTGGAACTGGCAGATCCTTCCCAGGTGCGGCCAGCACAGGCTCCACAGGCAAGAGGACGACCGCCAAGGTCATCGAGGCCAACAGGACAGCAGAGTCAGCAGGCTGTCTCAGATGCCACTCCCAGTGATGGGGCAGTACCAAGACGTCGCACCCGGAAACGTAAACATAAGGCATGTTAGGCACACAACGGGTTTATCACTGGTGCTTTTGTGTTGGCCCAAGATGAGGTCTTTATGATTTGCTTTAAATTGGAACACCCTTGTCATTTTGTTTCATTAAGTTTCTTTGCCTGTGATATTAAATTCAGACATGTGACCATGACTGAGGGTGCCTCTTTTCTTCTGCATGTGCATGGTTTCCAAAAATAAGCTTTGTGGGATATTCAGCTTTATTAACAGGGCCCTTAGTTACTGTTGATAACTTGGAAGATTTGGCACTAGCTAATATCGAGTATGGAGCCTACAGCCCAGGCTTGTCCTGGAGGTCCATCTGTGGTGTGCTAGCTGAAGGTTCGTTGGATTAAAGCCTCCTGGGTGTTCTTGCCTCCCTGTAGTATGCCTGGGTCACGTCTAGCCACTCAGCATTTCCCTGTGCATGCTCATCCTCGGATTCACTGCTGGACTCATTGTGTGCAGCCACAGCCACTGCATCGATGTCTTCATCGTCCACTGCATTACCCCTTTCTAACGCAAGATTGTGCAGAGCGCAGCGTGCAACCACTATCACTGACCCACGATCTGGGGGGTACTGGAGTGCGTCCAGGCATCAGAAGCGCATCTTGAGAAGACTGATGGCTCTCTCCACCACAGCCCTTGTGGAGGCGTGGCTCCTATTGTACCGTGGCTCAGCTTCTGTTCTGGGATGGCGGAGAGGCATCATGAGCCACATTCTGAGGAGATAGCTCTTGTCACCCAGCAGCCATCCATCAAACCGGGCTGGAGCACTGAAGAGTCCCGGCACCTACAAGTGTCTGAGGATGTAGGTGTCGTGGGAGCTGCCTGGGTACCTTGCACAGACTTGTAGAATCAGCATCCTGTGATCACACACTATCTGCACGTTCATGGGTGGGAGCCCTTCCTGTTGACGAAGGCATCGGGCTCACCTGCTGGCGCCTTGATGGCCACATGTGTGCAGTCTAATGCACCCTGGACGTGGGGGAAGCCAGCAGTGGCCACGAAGCCTCTGGCTTGCTGTGTCTGGCTTGCCTGGTCCCAACGGAAGTGGGTGAAGGTCAATGCACGCCTAAACAGAGTGTATAACCTGCTTGACACGAATGTGGACAGCTGATTGGGAGAGACTGCAAAGATCACCCACATACCCCTGGAAGGAGCCAGAGCCTTAGAAGTTGAGGGCAGCTGTGACGTTTAGAGCCACTGGCATAGGGTGTCCACCCACACAGTGGGCGGAGATCACAGGCCCAATCATGTGACAGATTGATTTGCACGCGAGCAGGGGAGAGACCTCATTGTGAGTGAGACACAGCCAGAGTGAGTGTGGGTATTGGCAATTTGGAGCACAGTGAGAATTCGGTGCATAGGGGAAGAGGTGCTCTTTGCATTTTTTCTTTGCTATCCAACTTCTTAAATCTTCAGAGAGTGGTCTTGCCCTGCTGCAGCAGTAGAGGCTACAAGGGAAAGGAATGATTGGTAAGTAGTGCGTAAGGTCGGTTAAGTATTTACTCCTTTTATCACTTATAGCTTAAGGTCTTTTTGTGGTTTATAGTTTATATATTCTGTAGTAAGGAGGATCAGGAAAGGAGGGCCCTAGAGTAATTGAGTTAAAAGGTTTAATTTAAAGGGATAAGTCATGGCAGGAGAGCTCAAAGCCGTGGTGTGCTCCTCATGCTCCATGTGGGAAGCCAGGAGCATTTCCAGCGCCTAGGACCAGCATGTGTGCAGGAAATGTGTCCTGCTGCAGCTCCTGGAAGCTCGGGTTTCAGAGCTGGAACGGCAGCTGGGGACACCGTGGAGCATCCGTGAGTCTGAGAGCATTGAGGATAGCATGTTTAGAGAGGTGGTCACACCGCAGCTGAAGGGACTTGAGGAAGGAAGGGAATGGTGACCACCAGGCAGTCCAAGAGAAACAAGCAGGTAGTTCAGGAGTCCCCTGGGGTCCCGCTTGCAAATCAGTATTCCATTTTGGAGGCTGGTGAGGGCGCTGGTTCCTCCAGGGAGTGCAGACGGAGCCAAGCTTCCCTTGCCACAAGCTATACAGGAGGGGAGGAAGAGAGGATGTGCAATAGTAATAGGGGATTCCATAGTTAGGGGAACAGATAGGTGCTACTGTGGCCATCAACATGACTGTAGGATGGTATGTTGCCTCCCTGGTACCAGGTCCAGGATGTCACTGAACAGCTGCAGGGCATCCTGAAGGGGGAGGGTGATAAGGCAGAGGTCATGGTACATGTTGGTACCAATGACATAGGTAGAAAGAGGGATGAGGTCTTGCATCAAGAATTCAGGGAGTTAGGCCGTAGACTAAAAAGTAAGACTTCTAGGGCTGTAATCTCTGGATTACTCCCAGTGCCATGTGCTAGCGAGCTCAGAAATAGGAGAAAAGCGCTGATGAATACATGGCTTAAGAGTTGGTGCAGGAGGGAGGGTTTTAGATTCTTGGATCACTGGGACCTGAACAAGCAGGATGGTCTACATTTGAACCAGAGGTTTGCTACTGTTGTTGGGAGGAGTTTAAACTAATTCAGCAGGGAGAGGGGACACAGAATGTAAGCAGAATAGGGACATGTCATAATACAGTAAAACAATCAAGTCAGAGGGAGTACAACTGCATTAAGTTTCAAGGGAGTAAGGCAAGGCTGGATGGCCTCTATTTTAATGCAAGGAGTATTACAGATGAAACAGATGAGTTAAGGGTGAGGATTGACATGTGGAATTGTGATATAGTAGCCATCACAGAGACACTGGAGGGGGTGCAGAGGAGATTCACCAGGATGCTGCCTGGGATGAAACATTTAAATTATGAAGAGAGGTTGGATAGACTTAGGTTGTTTTCATTGGAGCAGAGAAGACTGTGAGGCGACCTGATCGAGGTGTACAAGATTCTGAGGGGCATGGACAGAGTGGATAGGGAGCAGCTGTTCCCCTTAGTTGAAGGGTCAGTCACGAGTTCAAGGTGAGGGGCAGGAGGTTTAGGGGGGATGTGAGGAAAAGTTTTTTTACCCAGAGGGTGGTGATGGTCTGGAATGCACTGCCTGGGAGGGTGGTGGAGGCGGGTTGCCTCACATCCTTTAAAAAGTACCTGGATGAGCTCTTGGCACATCATAACATTCAAGGCTATGGGCCAAGTGCTGGTAAAGGGATTAGGTAGGTAGGTCAGGTGTTTCTCAAGTGTCGGTGCAGACTCGATGGGCCGGAGGGCCTCTTCTGCACTGTGTGACTCTGTGACCATCTCCCTTGAGAGACGGAGCCTCCTTTGGCATTGCACCTCAGACATATTGAGGTAGCTGGTTTGCCGCCTGGATACCCTGGCAGCAAGATAGTGGCGTCTTCTGCGACCCCTTCTGCCTTGGTCTACCTCTTGGCCCTGCGCCTCTTGTGCCTGCATCTGTCCTCCCAAAGGTGGCTCCCCTGGAGGCTGAATGTGCACTCCTGGCCTCCTCCCCCTTCTAGCCCTCCCTTCCTCCTCAGAGGCGGTGACTCCAGTGAAGAGTTCAGCTCCCATTCCCAGGCTATGAGTAGGCTTCCAGAAACCTGCAGGCCCAAAAAAGATTCATCACTGCAGAGTGCTGACCTGAGGGTTAAGAGTCCAGACAAGGCAGCTCATATGCGTTTTGAAGTATTGCAGATCACACAGACAAGTTTCAAAAGCTTTGAAAAATCAATACCTGAGAGAGCATACTCACGTCCCCAGTCAGCCCTCTTATCCTACCCATGGATGAGGTTTATACAAATTTGTCCTACCCGCCTGCCTGTTGCGCCCATGCGCTGACTCAAAGGTTGGTTGCATAGGTGCTGAAAAATCGGCATCGATTGGTGAGTCAAGGGCCTTAAGTTGCCTGTTAATTAATGGCAGGCATGCAGCGGATATCATCACACGCCCACCCAATGAAATATTGCGATGGCATGCGGTGACGTCGGGGCGCTCGCCTGACATCACTGCACGTCATTTTATGCACAGACATGCGGGGCCCACCCTCACACGCCAATGGGAAATTTCTGTCCATCAAAGCCGTTACAGATGCCCCCTTTGCTCAGGTGAGGGAGCACATAAACCTTCCAATGGATGTAGTGGCATTGAGGCAGAGGGCCAGGGGGATATTGAATTAGCAGGTTTCCCTCAAGTACAGGGGGCTATCGCGTGTACCTATGTCGCCATAAGGACACCAAGTTATCAAGCGGATACCTTCAAAAACAGGAAACCCTTCCACTCTTTGAATGTGCAGGTGATGTGTGACCACACCAAGTGTTCCCACATATATGTTCACGGTACCCTGGAAGCTACCACTATTCTTTTATACTGAGGACTTTGCAGCTGCTTCAGCTATTTTGCACATCAACACAAATATGTGGTTGGTTTCTGGGGGACAAGGGAGACCCCTTAAGGAAGTGGCTAAGGACCCCCTTTAGGCAGCCGTAGACAAAGCCCAAAGAGCACTACAACAACAGCTATGTGCTGACCTGCAACACAACAGAGCACTCCAGGTGCCTTGACCATTCTGGAGGAGCACTACAGTATTCCCCTGCAAGAGTCTCCAGAATTGTTGTCTTGTGCTGGATGCTACACAAGATATCGCAGCAGAGGGGGCAGAAGCTGGCCCTATAGCCATAACAGGATGAAGACATTGTGGAAGATGAGAAACAGGAGGAGGAGGCCCTGTTCAAGGTCATGGAGATGACGAGGAGGAGGAAGAGGGAACCAATGGGCAACCACCTGAAGGGCATGTTATTCACAATAAGAGATTGTGGTGGAAGAATTAATCCAGACTGGTCTCTTGGTTAAAGCTGGTTTATTTCCAAGACAACTCCTCAGTGCTACTAACTTCCTGCCCCTTTACTTCCCCTCTCCTCACCGTCCAAGGGCCCAAACACTCCCTTCGAAGTGAAGCAGCATTTCACTTGCACTTCCCTCAATTTATCCTACTGCATTTGCTGCTCCCAATGCATTGGAGAGACCAAACGCAGACTGGGTGACCACTTTGTGGAACACCTTCGGTCTGTCCGCAAGCATGACCCAGACCTCCCTGTCTCTTGCCATTTCAACAATCCACCCTGCTCTCATGCCCACATGTCTGTCCTTGGCCTGCTGCAATGTTCCAGTGAAGCTCAACGCAAACTGGAGGAACAGCACCTCATCTTCCGATTAGGCACTTTACAGCCTTCCGGACTAAATACTGAGTTCAACAACTTTAGATCATGAACTCTCCTTCATCCCCACCCCCTTTCCGATCCCCCTCTTTTCCAATAATTTATATATATTTTTCTTTTCCCACCTATTTCCATTATTTTTAAATGTATTTCCATCCGTTGTTTTATCTCTACCTTTTAGCCTATTTTGATCCCTTCCCCCCACCCTACCCCCACTAAGACTATCTGTACTTTGCTCGTCCTGCTTTCTACCCTTAATGTCACCATTAGCACATTTCTTAGCTAATAACACCACCGTCAACACCTCTTTGTCCTTTTGTCTATGACATCTTTAGGCAATCTCCACTTTTCACTGGCCCTCTATCCAGCTCTACCTGTCCCATCCTCCCACAAACCATTTTATATTTCACCTCTCTTCTATTTTTCCTTAGTTCTGTTGAAGAGTCATATGAAACGTTAACCGTATTCCTCTCCGCAAATGCTGTCAGACCTGCTGAGTTTTTCCAGGTATTTTTATTTTTGTTTTTGTTTTGGATTTCCAGCATCGGCAGTTTTTTGCTTTTATCATATGGCTGAAACCATAATCATCATGGCACTTAGCCTCAACATAACACCTTGAGGAAGACCTTCACAACCTAGCCCATCCACATATATGTTACTGGCTGTCAATGAGCCAGAGAAAATGCCACCTTGTGCCTCGTCAAACCATGCCCACTATGCAATGGGTCCCAGTAGGAGGCATGACTTTATATCCATAACCTTCAGATATGATTGTATGTGCTAAAAGAATTGCAGCAGCTGCTCATTGTGCAGGGTGATGCCACACGTGTGTGCGTGCAAATCCTACTACCTTCCACATTATCCATCTACCACCAGTGTCCAGCGTCAACAGTGTGTGACATCTGTAACACTTAATGCTGCCAAACATCTCGGCTTCCAGCAAGCCCATGGCCTCTACCACCTAGAAGACAAAGGCTTCAACCGTTGTGGAGAATACCACACAAGCATCCATAGATGGTAGCTTGACATGTGGGAAACCCACTTAAAAGTCACTGTGTAACAATCAGCTGTAGATAACTGCCTTCTACACAGCATACATGCTTGAAGTGCACCTGATCAACTGGATTTGGTCATTAAGTCTGATCACTGATACTCCCTTAAAGACAATCATTGATGAACATGAAATGCTGCAAGGATCATCTCTATACCCAACCCTTAGTGTACCATAACCTTATCTGAATGTCTCATGAAGTCTTCAACTGCCAGACATGCATAAGCATACCCTTACTTATGATGGTGTCAATGAGAAGTGGACCTCAGCAGTCTTCAGAGCCAATGGTAAGAACCTCCTCCTCCAGCGACACCCACATCCCATGAAAGAATTTTTTAAAACTCTGCAAACATTCCCTTGTGGGTATTAGTGTACAAAATCAGGCTGAACCATTTTTGCCAACAGTGATTTATATTTAGAATGTGCTTAATTGTGATATAAACAAAGTGAAATGAATGAAACCACGGTAAATCCATCAGTGAACAACGTGACACAGTGTCCAGTGCTCATGAACTCTTCTATATTCTGCCCCTCCTATCCCCGTATTGCCTCAGAGGAAGTAGAGGCAGGTTATTCACCTCTCATGCAATATGGTCTCGTTGTGCAGGGACTGCGGCCGCTGCATTTCTATTGAGACAAGTAAGGGTAGAATAGGGCTCTGGTGAAGGGCTGGGTAATTAGAAGATAAGGATGCTGAGATGCTCTCATAATCTTCCCCCTCCTCACTAACCTCCACAACCCTAAATTGGCCTTCAGGTGGGTTAGCCGGGGCTGGCTGCTGGGGCTCAGCAGTTGTCCATTACAGCAACTGCTGTGCCACCAGTGTGAACATCCTCTTCAGGGAACGCAGCTCCGCACGTGTTCATGGATGTCAGCACTCAAACTCTGAGTGGACTGCTCTAGGCAGCTGGGTGAGCTTTGTACCTTTTGCAAGGAATTACAATCACGCAGTCAAGCCCCATGGACTCTTCATTGCCTCAGCAAACTTCAGATGTTCACACATCTGCTGATGATGCTCTAAACATAGTGCCAATAATATGACTCTCGAGGCCCTACCTCCAGGCCTACTGGAGCATTATCATGATTTTCCTCCTTCCTCCGAGGGGGACTGTTCACAGCTTTGCGCTCAGACATCTCCTCCCGCACTCTGGTGTGGCACCTTCACCACATGCCACCAACTCGAAAAACATCTGCATTGGCAGAATGTGGACTAGTTACATGTGACGCTGCCTCCTTGGAAATCTCTTCCAACTGCTGATACCCAGGGGATGAGGTGGCCCAGGGTGGGGGGTATGGTGGGGGCAGTGGCACTGGGACTTGTGTGAGACACAAAAGGAGGTAATGAGATTTAGTCCTTTTCATTGTGAAAACACACGCTGATACACGCCATTGCCTTTAGCCTCTAACCATAATTCTGGTGCCCTTATTATGCAACCTAAACTTCTCACTCCTTCCCCTACCAACATTCCCTTCTACTCAGTGAACTAACAGGATCACCTCCAATATGTCCACCATGTTCCAAAGTGCCTCCACCAGCGCCTTTAGAATCTGCTATGAGTGTTTCTCCATTTCCTAAAAATGAGCCGGGTATGTGCCAGTACTACCTCCATGGCTGTCTCCTCCACATTCCTGATCATCCATTACCTTGCAGCCCCAGGCAGTCTGGGCCATTGTCCATCGCATTATGGGCCCCCTTGTCCTGCAGACATTCAGAGGGATGTTAGCTCAATATAAAGTGCTGTCAGGAACGAATCTCTTGAATCTGGCAATGCATCACAGTGTACATTTGCATCTCTACAGTGTGCACCTCCAGGAGCAGCTTGGTCATAGAAGCCTCCATGCTACAGGAGAGGTATGTGCCAGGTCTCTCATCATAGATGCAACATTCAGATGTGAACTATCGCTTGGATCTCTGCCTGCTTCTGCCGAACAACTCACCTTGCCAGAGCTCAGCAGGTTGTGAAACCTCTTCCTGCATTGAATCCATGATTGGTCATGGTCCCCAGCTGTGCTCATGTCAGACACCATCTCCTGCCATGGTCTCGTAGGCACTGTGGGCATGTTCCACTGGTCACTAGGATGTAAGGTGCTGCGGCTTCTCTAGACCTCCTCGAACAAGACCTGCAGCTCCTGGTCGCTGAAGCAGGGTGCAGCCCCTCCCACTTCTTCCCCCCATACCCTGCTTTGTGACATTCTGGCATGATAAGTGAAAAAAGAACCTCTGTAAGCCTTCCAGCTTTGAATGGTCTCACACAAGTATTCTCTTCTCTCTATCTCATCAATGCCTAATGTTTGGGGTTGGCGGGGAGAAAAGGGGCTGGAAAAATACAGGATGTCTGTTATTTGTTCCTGTTACTACCAGATGGCATTATGTGCTCCCGAACACAAACTACCTTGCTGGCCTGCTCCCTCTGACTCCCTCACACTTTTCTGTCATGACGGTGTGCAGATATGAGAGTCCTGATCAAGGTTCAATTGCATGGCTGCATCCTTAGAGATGGGTGGAAAGAGGGTAGCTGGTAGGGCATAGGTTCCTGGCAAATGTGTGCATCAGTCATCTCCTGAATTATTAAACTAACCTTAAGGTTAGAATATCGTGAGCAGCTAATGGTGCCAAGATGTTGCCATCTTCATTGCTGTGTCTTGTGATGCTTTGCCCACCTTAACTTCGTAGACCGTGCTCCTTCATTACAATGTGAATCAGCAGCAATATAGTTTCCTTTGGAAAACCCATGATGGGCCATCTCCTTCAATCTCAGCAACCAATTGGACAACTATTACAGTTAATACTCACCTGACTGTTGATTGACATCTCTTCCGAGCAACAGCAGCACTTGCATCCACTTCCTGACTGGGTTGCTTTACTCAAGCAGGGCCCACCTTCACGTCTGTACTGCTTCCGGGGGCGGCGGGTCCGACTCCATCATGCTCCTGTCCCCTCTAACTCAAGTTCCAAAAGGTCACATTGGACTTAAAACTTTAACTCTATTTCTCTCCACAAATGCTGCCACACCTGCTGAGTTTTTCTAGTGCTTTCTGTTTTTATTTCAGATCTTCAATATCTGGAGTATTTTGCTTTTATTATTATCTAGGACCATCTCTTAGATTTTTTTGTGTTTGTGACCTGGAATACTGCTATCACAATCAAAGACTGATTTGTGTTTCAGGGACCACATTTTTATACCTGTACTCTGATTTCCTCCTCCACCTCTTTGCGTTTATCTTCCTTGATGAGTTCAGCAACGTGCTTCTGGGGGAAGTTCATGCATTCATTTCGGTTCTGCCATACCACTGCAGTTCAGGAAGCAGAAAAGAAGTTGAAGCTTTATTCACAAAGCAGATGGTCAACTTTTTAAATAACACCACCAATAATTCTTTTTTTTCAAGGGTAAACAGGTAGTGAGATAAAATTTGGCCCCAAATTTCTGTAATTCAATGTTGAGCTAGATCGGTTATTCATTGTGGACTGAAGATAT
This sequence comes from Carcharodon carcharias, assembly GCF_017639515.1. Taxonomy (NCBI): domain Eukaryota; kingdom Metazoa; phylum Chordata; class Chondrichthyes; order Lamniformes; family Lamnidae; genus Carcharodon; species Carcharodon carcharias. The sequence goes on along the minus strand of NC_054478.1, from coordinate 118,765,058 downwards.
AGACACAATGTTTGAGGAGATTTGGATCCACCACAGAGAGGGAAGGAAATATCAAGGGCAGGTCACTCCAGTCTATTCTGTCATCATCCTGTTTGCAGCTGACAAATCATCAAGTTTGCCAGTTGTTTTGCGGTAAGTTGCATCTTTGGTTAGATATAAATAGTTTACATCAATAGATACAATAGGATGGGGAGTTAATTTACCTGAAAACCAGGAATCATAAAAGAATGATGTAAAAATAAGAATAAGTTTCTACATCATTACAGATCATATGGAGGACCAATCCATTCAGCTTGCCAATGCCTATTTTCTAAAATATAAATACATAATGTAAAATAACGTAAAAGATGTGCATAACAGTGTTAAAAATAGTCATTTGGTAGTACACAACTTGAGTATTGCTGAAAAAAGAGACACGTTGAAGCTTTTTGTTTTGCACACTTCAGGACACCACAAGAATACCAATATAGGGGTAAAACAACAATTTATACTGTGTGTGTGAAGGGAATGCGGATTGGTTAGCAAGTGGACTCTGATTGGTAGAGGCGTTGCCATGGAGAATGCACCAGTGATGGTAGCTGACAGTTAACTGCCAAGCATTGTTTGAAATTTAAACCAGGCAGTTTGACCCTCTTTGGTCAAGGCATTGCTCTGAGAAATGAGTCAGTGAACTGAAAAGTGCCCAGTCTACCTCAGATTACCATGGAAGGGCAAGGTATCTCAAAGGTTTGAGCAACAGGTGCTATTTCATACTGCTACCCAAGAGGACATGCAGTAACAACACAAGTGGTATTCACCACTAACAGGATCTTGCCGTCAAGCCAAAAAGACGCTCTGCCTATCACATAAATGAGTATTGTGGTATACAAATTTCAGTGCCAGTGTGATGTCCCAAAGACTGATGGATTGTATCAAACCGCATGTCCCAGTTTGCAACTGGCAAGGTACAGACTATACCTAAACAGCTTGCAAAACTCAAAGCACAGTGACATTAGATGTGATTCCACGATTAGACAAAATTTGCTAAATAATCCTTAACGTGCTAAGAATTACACTGACAACCAATTTAAGATTTCAGACGGGCTCACAGTGTGGCACGTTTTTGTGTACTTGAAGCTACATGTATTAATACACAGGGCCCTGTTCTTTGCAGTCAGAAAGAACATAAACACACATTGTGCCTGTTTCAACTAAACAAAATAAGTGACAGCCATTTGCTGATTCATTCCTCAGGACAGTGCCTTGACCAATCAGGATCAAGCTGTCTGGTTTAAATTTCAAATAATGCTTGGCAGTTAACTGTCATTCATCATCACTGGTGCATTCTCCATGGCAATGCCTCTACCAATCAGAGTCCATCAGCCAACCAATCAGCACTCTCTTCACATACAGTATAAATTGTTGTTTTCCTGTTATATTGGTATTCTTGCGAAGTGTCCTGATGACTGCAAGATGAAAAGCTTTGACGTGTCTCTTTTTTCAGTGTTAAAAAAATAAGTAACTCAATATAATGCAATTAGAATCTGGTGGGAGAGGTGGAAAATGTGTCTTGTTTTTTCAAGATATTTGACAACAGAAAACAAGTTGGATTAACCCCTTAGTAAGGATGTGTATCATCCATTTACAATGTCATTAAGGCTCCCTCTGGGAAATTCACAATATTACAAAGGTTCTCTCTCACATTCCTCTGAATAAAAGACAGAATACCAGTTGTTAAGAGCATTTAGGTTGTTCCTGGCAACAGAAATCCTTGAAGCATAACATTACACTTTTACGGGATATTTTTCTAAGAACCGCCTAAATTACATACCCTGCCAGTTAACATTGTCCATTAACAGAAAGGAGTACTTAGAAAAATAATTTCCTTAGATTAAACTGCATTGGAAGTCCGAGAAGGCTGAAGAATATGGAGTATTCTAGAGACTGGATTACTAAGTAGTGTTGCTATGCAAAGTCTGAGGAGAGAATATTGTTTTCTTCCATCAAAGTGACCTTACTACTGGCAAAATTGTCAAATAAATTTCAAGTGAGAATACATGAACACAACAACAAAAGGTATCTTTATGCATCTGTAAGATAGAGTACGCTTTCAGTGTCTCCAGGGACCAAAATGCAAGTTATGTTCATTGGTGTTAAATGTGCAAACCAGCTTGTGATAAAATGCACAAATGAGGTCTATCAATCTATGATATTGTGATTTATGCAGCTTTACTTGAACGAACTAATGAACACATATGCAAAAGGATATATGTAAACAGCCGGTTCATGCATGTCTGTCAAAAATTTAATCTGTCCACAATGGGAGAGGCCAACCACACATTCCTGTGCATGAAAACTTAAAGACATAAGAATATAAGAAAAAGGAGCAGGAGTGAGTCATTCGGCCCTTCAAGTCTGCTCCACTATTTAATTATGACTGATCTTCTACCTTAACTCCACCTTCCCATTTTATCCCCATTTCCTTTAATTCCCATAGTATTAAAAAATCTATCCATCTCTGTCTTGAATATATTCAAGAACTGAGCATCTACAGCTCTCTGAGTAGAGAATTTCACAACTTTTTGGTGGAAAAAGTTTCTCCTCATCTCAGTAATAATGACTGATCTCAGACTATAAGCCTACTTCTGGATTCCCCAGTAAATACTCTGTCAAGGCCCTTAAGATTTTACATGGTTCAACATGATCACCTCACATTCATCGGAATGCTAGGGAATCTAGGCCTGACCTAGTCAATCTCTCACAGCCAATGAGGTACTTTTGAAGTGTAGTCACAGCTGCAAATGACTCTATGCCTCTTCTCATAGAACAATTCTGTCATCACAGAAATCAGTCTAGTGAAACTTCTATGCATTCCTCTCATCACTAGGTAAAGAGACCAAAACTGTACATAGTATTCCAGATGCAGTGTCAGCAAGGCCATATACAATTGTACTTAGACTTTACTTCTACATACATACGTACATACATGCAAGCTTACGAATTAGGAGCAGGAGTAGTTCACTTAACCCTTCGAGCCTACTCCGCCATTCAGTAAGATCATGGCTGATCTGATTGTACCCTCAACCCCACATTCCTGCCTACTGGCAATAACCTTCCACACCCCCCTGTTAATCAAGACTCTATTTAGCTTTGCCTTAAAAATATTCAAAGACTCTGCTTCCACTACCTTTTGAGGAAGAGAGTTCCAAAGACTCATGACCCTCTGGAAGAAAAAAATTTCTCCTCATCTCTGTCTTAAATGAGTGACCCCTTATTTTTAAACAGTGACCCCCAGTTCTACATTGTTCCACAAGGGGAAACATCCTCTCCACGCCCACCCTGTCAAGACCCTTTAGGATCTTAAAGGTTTCAGTCAAGTTGCCTTATTCTTCTAAACTCCAGTCAATACAAGCCTAACCTGTCCAATATTTCCTCATAAGACAACCCACCCATTCCTGATATTATTCCTGGTAAACCTTCTCTGAACTGCTACTAATGCATTTACACATTTCCTTAAATAAGGAGACCAATACTGCACACAGTACTCCAGATGTGATCTCACCAGTGTCCTGTACAACTGAAGCATAACCTTTCTACTTTTGTAAACAATTCCACTCACAATAAACAATAACATTCTATTCAAAAACAGAATTACCTTGAAAAACTCAGCAGGTCTGGCAGCATCGGCAGAGAAGAAAAGAGTTGACGTTTCGAGTCCTCATGACCCTTCAACAGAACTGTACCCTCTGTTCTGTTGAAGGGTCATGAGGACTCGAAACGTCAACTCTTTTCTTCTCCGCCGATGCTGCCAGACCTGCTGAGTTTTTCCAGGTAACTCTGTTTTTGTTTTGGATTTCCAGCATCCGTAGTTTTTTTTGTTTTTAATAACATTCTACTAGCTTTCAAAAGTGCTTGCTGTGCCTGCATACTACTAGCCTTTTGTGATTCATGCACTAGGACATCCAGATCCATCTGAATTTCAGAGCTCTGCAATCATTTAGATAATATGCTTTTTTATTCTTCTTGCCAAAATGGGCAATTTTGCATTTGCCCACATTATACTTCATTTGCAGATCTTTGCCCACTCACTTAACCTATCTATGTCCCTTTGTAGGCTCCTCATGTCCTCTTCACAACTTACTTTCCTACTTATTTTTGTGTCGCTGGTCCCTTCATCCAAGTAATTTATATAAATTGTAAAAAGTTGAGGCCCAAACACTGACACACCATTTGTTACATCCCGCCAACCAGAAAAAGACCCATTTATGCCAACTCTCTGTTTCCTGCTAGCTACCCAATATTTTACCCACCCCCTACACCATGAGCTTTTATTTTCCACAATAACCTTTGATGCATCACCTTATCAAATGCCTTCTGGAAATCTAAGTACAGTACATCCACCCTTTATCCACAGCAAGTAACTCCTTCAAAGAGCTCCAATAAATTGGTTAAACATAAGAACATAAGAAATAGGAACAGGAGTAGACCATTCGGCCACTTGAGCCTGCTCCGCCATTCAATAAGATCATGGCTGATCTTCTTGTGCTTCGATTTCCGCATTCCCATCTAACCCCAATAACCATTGATTCCCTTGCCTAACAAGAATCTATCTACCTTTGCCTTAAAAATATTCAATGATCCTGCCTCCACCATGAGGCAAAAATTTCTCCTCATCTCTGTCCTAAAAGGGCAACACCTAATTTTAAAACAGTGCCCCTTAGTTCTGCACATAAGCACAAGAGGAAGCATCCTTTCGAAGTCCACCTTGTCAGGGCCATTCAGGATCTTGTATACTTCAATCAAATCACCCCTGAATCTTCTAAACACCTGCGGAAACAAGTCCAGTCTGTCCAACCTTTCCTCATAAGACAACCCATTCATTCCAGATATCAATGTAGTAAACCTCCTTTGAACTGCCTCCAATGCATTTACATCCTTCCTTAAATAAAGAGACCAAAACTGCACACAGTATTCGAGGTACGGTCTCACCGATGATTTCCCTTTCACAAAACAATGTTGACTCAACGTTGATGGTGGGCCACATTTCCCGTCTCTGCACGTCGGGAACTTCACCTTAATACATCTGCATAACAATATAAGCCCTGCTCACCAGAATCATACCCACATACTGGGTCATCCAGGCACGTTAGCGTGGTTGCATGCTGACGTGTTTCACAACTAAACATAAGCGACATGCAATTGGCAAGCTGCACTTCATTCAAGATTTTGAGGCTTGTTTGCCTACCTTGCTTCAGGCAGGCTTCGTAGGCAGCACAACATCACTTTTAGAGGGTATCACGGGCAGGTCTCTACTTACAAGACCAGCTGTGAGGCAGGGTGGCTTTTCTATGGCTGCAGGGCTATGGCTTGCTTGGGGAAGGAGATATGTGGCTCAGACAAGGGAGGAGGCTGCAGGGCTAGGGCATTATTTGGGGAGGAGGGTATCCCCAGGGTGTGTATGGAGACACATGTTGATCTGTGCAAGCGGCCTCAAGAGGGTGAAGGCTGAGGAGGCAATCTCCAAAGGAGATGAGGCCAGATGGAGGTGGGAGGGTATATGTGAGTGGTGATGTCCCTTGAGCTGGCAGTGAGTGAGAAGCCAGTGAATGTGTGATGATCTTGTGAGTGTGTGAGTTTAGAGTGATGAGATGGTTTCCTTACCCTGGCAGCACGGATGAGATCATTCATCCTCTTTCTGCACTGGATGACGAACCTCTTCTGTGAAGCATTTGCACTGACTGCCTCTGTTACTGCCTCCCAAGCTGGAGCAGTGACACTGATAAGCCTCCTGTAGCCAAAGCAGGGGGTAAAGGACATTGCGGCAGGCTCCAACACTGTCCAGAAGACAGCGCTGTCCCAGGGATGCATCGCTGAATCAGGGGGCTGCAGTCTTCTTGCCTTTCAGGGCCATGTCTCCTGGGCTGGAAGAGATGGGCAGGTGGCTACACTTTAAATCTGAGGAAGCCAGCGAGGTGATGGTGTGACGCATGAATCGGAGGCCACCTGCCATTGAAACAGCATGTTTCCTAGGAATGTATGATTAATAAGGCTGGACTGGGACGATATAAAGTGAAAAGCCGCCATTGTGGCCAACGAGTAAAATGCTCTTTTTCCCACCCACTGGGACGATTCTTCTCCACGTCTAGAACCATTTCATTACAGTGCCTGACCATTTTCTGCGCAGTATCGACATGAGTGAAGCCTCTAAGAAAGTTGTGGTTGGCCAAGGCATCTCTGAGACCAGCTTCAGAGGTTTATATAATGTTGACTCATGAGTTAGAACCTGAAGATTGTGTTAGTCCCCCGATGCCTCTGCATTATAGAGAGCTCAATGTGGATCTTACAGGATTGAATGGCAATGCACATGGAGTGAGTATCTTTCATTGACCTCTATATACTTCCCTCAAGCCTTGAGTGAGCTTACATATGAATCCAAACTCAGAGCTCTTATGTGTTCATGTCTGCCTGCAGCGTTATCTCATGTTCGTGTGTACATCTGAACATTAGTCTTCACCTTCAACCTCCATGATTTAGATCTATGAGCCTCGCTGACAGATGTTGAGTCTTGCGATTCCTGCTAGATGGTTAAAACTGTGCATTGTGTGCAGAGGCCCCAGATGCCTGCCTTGGACACGGAAGGATGCAGCACTTCCCAGTGAAAGTCTGGCTAGCAGCTTGTCACATTAACCCTCTGCCAGTTCTGAGATGGTTAATCAACATGGTAATGTGCAACTTACTATCACATCAGTTTTCCTGGGCTCCATGTGCATGTATCAGGCTGTTGGAATGAAAATGTTGAGTCCCAAATGGGATCAGGGTGAGGCTCCAGGACATCTTATGTGTGTTCTTTATTATCAGCGATTGAGGTCCTCAAGGCAGAGATGGAGTATCATCATTTTCTTTCGGGCCCACAAATGCTACAGCTAGGCAGCAAGGGATATTGAGAAACTCCAAACAGAGGCCATGAGTGCTGGACAGATATCAGACAATTCTGCTCCTGGAAGTTTCGTCCACTGAAAGGTGCGCTGAAGTGCAGCCTCTCAACCATTACTGAGAGTTACAGATGACTGTGTCCTGAAGAAATATATAATGCTGGGGCCTGAGTATGATGATGAGGCCTGAACATTTGTTTTGCATGAATGATTGCCTGTGTGGACAAAACGCAGTGCAAATTCAGAATTGAATTCACGCATGAAGGTGAGAACCGCTGTGTAATGATTGTCCTACTTGAGGTGCCTTGTCAGACTGCAAGCATATTGCCACGAGAGCACTGAGGATTGCAGTGCTGCTGTTGCCTCTTGAAGGCTGCCGTAGGCAGTGAAATGTTGGCAACATGCTTGAAGAGGCTGCACCATCTCAACTCTGCGCACAAAACACCATGTTGCAGTTATCATCCCATATCAGAAAGGCCATATGCTCCAGAGTCTGCCGTACCTTCCAAGGATGAGTACATCATGACTCAAGGCTTATTCAGAGATGGAGTTGACCTGATTAGGATCACAAACAAGATGGTAAGGTGGACCCAGTATGGAGGGCACAAGTTAAAGAGGCTCATATGATCTATTCATCATCACCCACCTGGAACCTAGTAGCTATAAACATAACACGTGCACATCTGCCTCGTCCAGCCCATGCTATGTAGTCTTCCTCTGCAGCCTCAGTTTCCTCACCCTCAACGAGCTCAGCCCTCTCGATATCCTCATCATTAGAGGAGACGTGCAGTTCCTCCATCTCTCATTCTGGCAAGACATACCCCATTTGAAGCAGCAGGTTGTATAGAGCGCAGCAAACCACGATGATCCATGAGACCCTCTGAGACTGGAGTGTGCCGCCTGACCTGTCCAGACATCAAAAAAGCATTTTCAAAATGCCAAAGGTCTCCGCAATCAATAAGCATGTCGCAGAATGAGCAGCATTATACATCTCCTCTGAGGCACTTTGTGGTTATTGAGCAGACGTCATCAGCCACATCATTTGTGGGTAGTCTTTGTCAGCAAGAAGCCAGCCCTGGATGCAATGAGGGTCCTCGAGGATTCTTGTGAGTGACTCCAGGTGCACGAGTCATGGGAGCTTTCAGGGTTCCTTGCACATAACTGCATTATCTGCTTCTGGTGGTTGCAGACCAGCTGCGTATAGAGGGTGCTGCTGATGAATTGTACTGGCTGTTCCCAGCGAGCTCCTAAAACCATATGAGTGCAGTCGATGGCATCCTGCACCTGTGGGAATCCAAAGATTGCTGCAAATCTCATTGCTCTGGCTCCCTTCCTAAATAGGGCATCAGCAAACTATCGAATACATTTGTGAGGAGATGCTTGAGAAATCCTGCAGAGATCCCTAGTGGAGCCCTGGAACGAGACACTCGTGAAGAAGTTCAGTTCAGAGCAGCAGTCACTTTTAGAGCCACTGGCAATGGAAGGCCTCCCAGTCCCTGTGGTGTCAACTCCTCCCAGAAAAAGTGGAAGATCTGAAACACCACATGCCCAGACATGTGAAGGCATCTCAGGCACTGTCTCTCACTCATCTGGTGGTATGAGAGGAATCTTCTATACGCCCTTGGTCTCACCAGGCACTTCTGCTCAATGGTTCTGTCAGCCTCAGCTTCCGGATCTTGAGGGCCTCTTTCATCAGAGTGAGGCTCTTCCCTTAGCACAGCCTGGAGATGATTCTTCTCCCCCTTCTTAGTTGCCTGATTCCAGGGTGAAAGCAAGATGGCTCCATCCAAGAGGTACTCATGCTTGTGTCTGCAGAAACATTGAACATAAGCCTGCAATGGTCAGCTACCAGTCGCTAACTATGGAGTCATTATGGAGCCCATATGTCATTTTCATCCCAGACATTACATCCTCACTTAGTCCCTTGGATTATTGCAGCCTTCTGGATCAACGATAGAGCATGCAATCCTGCAACTCCTCCCCACGCCCCCCCCACCCCAAACAACACAAGCACGGCAGAGTTTTGATGTACAAACATGCAAACGTACGAACGAGGAAAAAGGGTAGGTCATTCAGCCTCTCGAGCCTGCTCTGCATTTAAGAAGATCATGGATGATCTGATAGTAACCTCAAATCCGCCTACTCCCAATAACCTATCACCCCCTTGCTTAACAAGAATCTATCCATCTCTGGCTTTAAAATGTTCACAGATTCTGCTTCCATTACCTTTTCAGGAAGAGTTCCAAAGTCTCAACCCTCTAAGAGTAAAAATTTTGCCTCACCTGTTTTAAATGGGCAACCCATTATTTTTAAACAGTGACCCCTAGCCCTAGATTATCCCACAAGAGGAAATATCCTCTCCACATCCACCCTGTCAAGGATCTTCCATGTTTCAATCAAATCACGTCTGACTCTTCTAAACTCCAGTGGATACAAGCCTAGCCTGTCCAACCTTTCCTCATTACACAACCCACCCATTCCCAATACTAGTCTGGTAAACCCTCTCTGAGCTGCTTCCAATGCATTTATATCCTTCCTTAAGTAAGGTGATGAATACTGTACACAGTACTCAAGATATGGTCATACTAGTGCTCTGCATAACTGAAACATAACCTCCCTAGTTTTGTATTCAATTCTACTCGCAATAAATGATAACATTCTATTAGCTTACCTTATTACTTGCTATACCTGCATACTAGCCTTTTGAGATTCATGCACTAAGATACCCGGATACCTCTGCATCTCAGAGATCTGCAGTCTCTCACCATTTAGATAATATGCTTCTCTTTTATTCTTCCTGCAAAAATGAATAATTTCACATTTTTCATTTGCCAGATCTTTGCCAACTTACTTAAACTATCTTTTTGTAGCCTCCTTATGTCCTCTTCACAACTTACTTTCCTACCTCTGTTCATGTCATCGGCAAATTTGGCAACCATCCTATCCATTCCTTCAACCAATTCATTTATATAAATTATAAATAGTTGAGGGCCCAGCACTGATCCCTGTGGCACACCACTCATTACACCTTGCCAGCCTGAAAAAGACCCATTTATGCCTACTTTCTGCTTCCTGTTAGCCGGCCAATTTTCTATCCATGCCAATATGTTACCCCTCCATGAGCTTTTATTTTCTGCAATAACATTTATCAAATGTCTTCTGGATATCTAAGTACACCAGTTCCCCTTTAACCACCGCACGTTGCTTCTTCAAAGAACTCCAATAAGTTGGTTAAACATGATTTCCCTTTCACAAAACCATGCTGACTCTGCCTGAGTACCTTGAACTTATCAAGTGCCCTGCTATAGTTTCCTTAATAATACCTTCTAACATTTTTCCTATGACAGATGTTAAGCTAATTGGCCTGTCGATTCCCGCTTTCTGTCTCCCTCACTTTTTGAATAATGGAGTTACATTTGCTATCTTCCAATCTAATGAGACCGCACCCAAATCTGTGGAGTTTCAGAAAATTAAAACCAATGCATGAACTATCTCACTAGCCATTTCGTTTAAGGTCCTAAGATGAAGTTGCTCAGGACCTGGGCACGTGTCAGCCCGCAGTTCCAACAATTTACTCAGTACCACTTCGCTGGTGATTATAATTTTTCTAAGTTATTCCAGTTCCCGATTGTAGCTGCTTCTGGGATGTTACCTTTATAGTGAAGACTGATGCAAAATCCCTGTTCAATTCATCTGCCATTTCCTTGTTTTCCATTATCAATTCTCCAGACTTTCTAAAGAACCAATGCTCAATTTGTTCACTCGTTTCTTTTTAAAATATTTATAGAATCTCTTACTACCCATTTTTATATTTCTGGCTAGCTTTCTCTCATTCTCTAATTTTTCCCCCCTTATTAATCTTTTAGGCCCCCACTGCTATTCCTTATAATCTGTCCAATCTTCTGGCCTTCCACCAATTTTTGCGAAGTTAAATATTTTTATTTAAGTTTGATACTATCTTTAACCTTTCTAGTTAACCATGTGTGTCTGTCCCTGGGACCTTCTGTTTCTTGTTGGAATATATCTATTCTTTGTATACTGAAATATCCCCTTAAAAGTTTGCGACTGCATTTCTATTCACCCATCCCTTAACCTAATTTGCCAATTTGCTTTAGCTAGCTCTGTTTTCATGCCCTCATAATTGCCCTTATTTAAATTTAAAAACATAGGGTTGAATTTTCCCAGATTCGCACCAAGTGCTATAGCAGGCAGGCAAAATGGTGTCCTACCCACTGACAGCGATGGCAGGATTTCGTGCTGTATTGTCCCAAATCAGCCTCATTATTTATGTATTCCTGGGAAACACACCGTTTCCATGGTGGGCAGGCTTTCATTTGCCCTCCCGCCATCACCCCACCGTTGCAGCATGCTGGCTGCCACGTTTAAAAGGCCAACACAGCGCTCATCGCTACCAGCTCACCACCGCTACCCGGGAGACATGGCCAGCAAAGGAAAAAAGACTGCAGCATCCCATTTCAACAACGGGTCCCTCAAGCGACTGCTGGATGCTGTGGAGGCCAGCCGGGATGTCCTGTATCCCCGCCTGAGCCACAGGATGAGCATCAACGTTACCAACCCAGTTTGGGAGGTGGTGGCAGCGGCAGTCAGTGCAAACGCCCTTCAGAAGAGGACAGCCACCCATTTCCACAACTGGGTAAGTCACTCTTTTCATCATTCTCAACTCACACACTCAAAAAAAATTACACATCCACAGGGCCCTCACTCACTGCCAGTTCAAGGGACATCACCATTCACTCTCTCACACACACCTGCATTGTCCTCAGCCGGTCCATGGGACCACTCAACACCCACACAGGCCAAGCAGGTATATCATCCGGCCCAACAGGTATCCTAATACACTCTCCCCATCTCTATCCATGCAGGGCAAATTGGCACACAACAGGTCGCAGACCGGTGGAGGAATGCCGGAGTTCAAGGTCCTTATGGAATTTGAGAACAGAGGCATTCGGCTGCCTGACGATGATCAGGATCAGTCCTAAGCTGACGATGAGGTCAGCGCTGCTCTACCAAATGAGGATCCAGCAGTGCAACATCTATCAGACAACCATGCTGAGTAATGTGTTCATGCCACAGGCCACTGCCATGCACTAATTATCTCCCTTTGCATCCACAAGGCCCATCAATCCAAGAGCCAATGACCCAGAGCCTCCAAGCCAGTTCGAAAGGGACATCCGAAGGGGAACTGTAATGCATCCCTCTACAGGTTCTGTCACAATGCTCACCCACTCCCTTGGTGGGACCTAGCTCTAGAATAGGCACGGGATCACATAGGACAGAATTTTACGGCCTCACTTCAGCGGGTACGGGGCCGTAAAATGCAGCAAGTCATTATAAACCCCATTGGCTTCAGCAAGAATGTAAAATCCTGCTGCCATAAGATTCTGCCCATAGTGGTGAGCACAGTGCATAGCCTGATCCACAGCAGGCAGCGACAGGGATTCCCAGGTTGCCGGCATTTAGAGGGCTGCTGGAGGCCAGGAGCCTGTTGAGTCAGAGTCAGATAACGAGCCTCTGGGCCTAGTCATGTCACACTTGCTGAAACCACAAAGGCAAGCTAGGGAACATCAGAAAGGAGTGTCTGCTACACTTCTCAGATTGTAAAGCATGATGGAGGAGTCTGTCCACCTTCTGGCTGAGGTGACAGCACCGGCATTGCAACACACCGAGGTCAACACTGGCAGGATGGCGGCCGCCATGGAGACCTTGGTCGCTCCTGCACTGCTGCGCGGGCTTATATCCTTCGCTGATGCCATATTTGGCCTCCAACAGTGTGTATGCGAGAGGGGTGCCAGGCTGCTTGATCTCTCTCCAGCTACCCCATTCCTCTCATGGAGTCAGCTGGGGCCCTCGGGCACCCATTGGGAGGAGGATCAGCGTGTGCACACCCCTAAGTCATCCACTCAGGTGACTCCAGGAGTGTCCAGCCCATCCAAATCTCCTCTTCCTGTGACCTCCGCAACGCCAGCTTCACAGGCCAAGGAGGGTGCCATTGCTACGCAACAGGACTCCTAAAGCAGGCCAGGGCCCTCCAAGTCTCGCCCCTCCAGAGGACCAAAGTCATTAGAGACAGGGTGTTTTGCAGTCAGCAGGCTGCCTCTACCTCCACTGTGAATGTCTAGGGTGCACCAAGACTTGGTGGCAAGGTTAGGGCAGTTAAGGAAAACCCAGGTTGTCGATCACTTGTACATACTATTCACGATTGTCAATCAACTCCTAAGAATGTCTCGCTGCCTCTGGCTCCTTGTTCTGGTGAGAAGTGTTCTTGTCACTCAGATGTGAAACCTTTCTACACAAGATAAAAGGTCAGGTGTCTCAGTACAGGGCCTCTTCCCTGTGTTCGGTGCAGCCTTTAGACCACAGTGATGGTCCAGCCTCACACTCCCTGGAAACAATTACTGATGACTGTTCTTTGGTGGTGCTGGTCATTGCTGCTAGAATGTAGTGGGCAGGTGCCACATAGTTCTTGCCTTCTCTCTGTGTGCTCTCAGGGCACTTAAGGTGGGGCTGGCCCCTATCACACCAGCGCCTGCAACCAGTGATGCTGTGCACCAGCTCCTGAAGGGCTCAGGTGGTGAAGGCGGACACAGCGTCGGTGCGTCTAAAGTTTCATGGTTGTGTCTCTATGAGATGGCTCTGATCATGGAGCACAAGCAAGCTGCCCTCAGTCAGACAGGAGTCAAACATTCACAGAGGCTATGTGAAGACTCATGGAGTGTCCTCACTGCATGTTGTAATCATCCTCCTGCGATCGGGCAACTATTAGGGCCTCCACTGCATCTCCATGACAGGCACATTCTCACAGAGGCTTTTGGCGCTGCCATAAGCCAGACTGGAGTCAAACGTTCACAACTGCGATGTGAGGATCTATAGGGACACTTCACTGCATGTCGTCTTATCCTCCACAAGTCTGCAGCTATGAGGGTCTCCCAAGCACGCCTGTCTCGGCTAGCCAGTGCGAGTGCCTCATCCGTGTCACCGTCACTACTGAGGACCTCCTCACCCTCATACCTGTTGCCGTCCTCCTCGTCTGAGGAGACCTCCAGCTCCTCCAACTCTTCCTTAGCCAACTCGTCTCTCCATTGGAGTGCAAGGTTATAAAGGGCACAGCAGACAACAATGATGTGTGACACCCTCTGTGGACTATATTTCAGGGAACCGCCAGACCTCTCCAGGCACCAGAAACGCATCTTCAGTGGTTCCACCAAGATGGTCTGCTCCACCAAGCAAGCTGCAGCATGAGCTTCATTATATTGTTGCTCTGCTGCTATCTGAGGCCACCGCACGGGTGTCATCAGCCACTCTGCCGGTAGCCTTTGACCCTGAGGAGCCATCCCTGCAGCCTCTGTGGACCCTGGACAACTGCAGGGATCTGTGAGCGACTGAGGATGAAGGCACACTCCCTGGAAACCATGCGCACACCTGCAGAACGTGTTTCTGGTGGTCGCATACCAGCTGCACGTTCAGTGAGTGGAAGCCCTTGACCTCATGGATGCAATTGTGGATGGCAGCCTGTGAGATCCCACGGAGGTCACCTGTGGAGCCCTGAAAGGAGCCACTAGCATAGAAATTAAGCATCACAGTCACTTTCACACCACTGGCAGAGGATGCCCTCCATGTCCACTTGGCGCCAAGTCCTGCAGTAAATGGCAGATATGAGTGACCAGGTCTCTAGACATGCGCAGTCTTCGGTGACACTGGTTCTTGGTCATCTGCAGGAATGACAGGCGGTGACTTTCGACCCTGGGTGTCGCTAGTTGCCGACCAGCTACGGCTTGCTGTCACTTCTGGGCAGTGTGTGCGGAAGCCCCAGCACCCTCTTCTTCCTGAGATTGCTGCTTCTGCCTTTGCGCTGCCAGGAGCCTCAGTCGCTCTCTCCTCTGTCTCCTACAGAGAGTAGGCCATCAGGCGCACAGCTAGATCACTAGAATCCATGATCCTAATGTGGTCCTCCTGCAGCATGAGAGAGAGAGAGAGATGTGGTTAGCATGGGTATACTTAGCATCCTTTCCTGGTCCTTTGTGACCGCCCCTTAACACTTCCCAGGAAATGCTGGCCAACCCTCAGATGGCCGCAGATGAATGTGCTGCATGGCTACCTTGTCGACATACGACATGGGGGCACTGGTCCAAACTGGGACGCTGAGATTGCAAGGAGTTGTGAGCGCCTCCAGCAGTGACTGCTATATGGCCAGTGTTGGAGAGGAGATTGTACAACTTGTGCAGTCCATCTGCTGCGCAGTCCAGTAAAGTAGTCACAGACTTGCAGTCTGTACCAGGGTGGGGGGGTTAAGGTCTGGAGGGCTTGGTGGCATATTTGTGCCTCCGCATTGTTTGTGTGGGCGGGCTGGCTAGGAGCCTGACCCCAATCATATCACTGTGGCTGTGCCTGTACCATCTTAGCAGAGGGATGGTCAATTTATACAGGTGTCCCTACTGCGTGGCCACTTCCCTCACCTACCCTGCCTGCCATCTCGATTGCTTGTGCGTGCGATACAACACCAGGGCAGCAGTTTCCCCAGACATCCCCACACTGAGTACAGTTGCTTCCGGGGCCAGGCAACAGCTGCCCCGGACACCACTCTACCCCCCACCCCGAGTACAGTCGCCTCCAGGGCCAGGCAGCAGTTGCCCCGGACACCAACCCGCCCCCTACCCCAAGCACAGTTGCCTCCAGGGCCAGGCAGCAGTTGTCCCCAGACACTGCCACACCCCCCAACCCAAGTGCAGTCACTTCTGGGTCCAGGCAGCAGTTGCCCCTGGACGCCCCCAACCCCCCGCCACGACTACAGTCACCTCCTGGCCCAGGCGGTAGTTCATCCTGACTCCCCAGCGCCACTGAAGCCTGCAAAGCAACAGGTTACCCTGGCGAGCTGTGGAAAACGATGCTGTTCACTCACCTCAGTTCCCCCAAAGTGAAGGCTGCCAAGTGCCATTGTGAAGGACGTCAACATGCTTTCCTGCCGACATGGACAGACGATCTGGCGGACAGCCTGGCGGGATGGCCTTTTAATGAGATGTTGATGTATCACAATGAGCTCCCTGCCGATCATTGGCGGGAAATGCAGCCTGCTGTCGGCGGGCTTAGCGGACGATCACGGCCTGCCTTCCTGCCATCATGAACCAGATTGTGCCATCTTGTCCACGCCCACCACCTATCATGCCTGCTGCCAGCAGGCATGGAAAATTCCACCCATAGTTTCGGACCCACTCCTCTCTCCTTCAAACTGAATGTAAAGTTTAATCTTCTGGTCACTGCTCCCTTGGGGCGCCTTCACTATGAGGTCATTAATTAATCCCATCTCATTGCATAATACCAGGTCCAGTTTCGCCTGCTCTCTGGTTGGCTCCAGAACATGTTATTCTAAGAAATTATCCCGGAAACATTCTATGAACTCTTCATCCATGCTACCTTTGCCCGCCTGACTTTTCCAGTTTATATGTAGATTAAATTCTCCCATGATTAGCGCCATGCCTTTCTGACAAGGTCCCATTATTTCTTCCTTTATGCTCCATTCTACCATGTGGTTATTATAAGGGGACCTGTACATGACTCCTACAAGTGACTTCTTGCCTTTACCATTTATCACCTCCCAAACCATTTCCATATCCTGGTTTCCTGAACTTAGGTCATCTATAATACCATCATTAACTAACAGAGCCACCCCTCCACCTTTTCCTCGCTTCCTGTCCTTCCTAAATGTCCTATATTCTTTAATATTCAGGTCCCAATCTATGTCTTCCTGCAGCCATGTCTCTGTAGTGGCTATCAAATCGTACTTATTTATTTCTATGTGCACTATCAGTTCATATGTTTTCAATCATTCACACCCACACACAGCACAAGGACTTGGATCTGACCGAGTTCTGCCAAGTGACAGAAGTCTTAGGGCCATCAGACATATGGGGCTGAATTCTCCCATCCAGGATTAAGTCCCGTGGCAGGGATGGGGGCGGGGAGCGTTTCCTGCTGCAGAAACTGACAGGAAATCCCACGGTATCTTCCTGCCCTGACATCATTAATCATGCATTGGGGGATTCAGGCCACCTTCCGTGGCAGGACGGGCTTGATGGCTCGTGGCCCACCATCATATCTGAGTGCCTTATTTAAAAGATGCCTGGGCATCCACAATGTCAAATCAAAAGCAGAGATGTCTGCAAGATCATCCGCCGGTCCTGCTCCAAAATGTACTGATGCCTCCCTGCATGTCCTCCTGGACCATGTAGAGATGCGTAGGAATGTACTCTACCCACTGATAGTATATGGCATGTGTACAGATGGCTGATGCTGTCAGTGCCCGGGGTTACACAGGAGGTCAGCAACACAGTGCCGGAAGAGGATGAATGACCTTATTCGCACCGCCAGGGTCTCATCAGATGGTTGCATACACCACAAAGACTCCAATATGTCAGGGTCCAAGGCCCAGTGGCAATGGCTGGTCCTGCCTCACTGCCCCACTTCAGTGCATTCATGCTGCGGTGGAGTCACTACTGTGTCTCCTTCACCCTTCAGCAGACATGGAACACTGCATGGAAGGGGGATTGCGTAGGTGTGGAGGGGAAGAGGAGGTACCGCCTTGGGGCGTAGAGGGAACCAGCAACATCCGCAAATCACATGCCTGTCTGAACCTTCCCTTTGCACGTGGATGTGCTCAGCACTCTGGAGGAAGCTGATCCACAACCTTTCTGCCCAACTCGCACCAGTGATGCCCTGCCAGTGGGCTATCATATGAGGGGAGGTATGATAAATGATCCAATTTCACTGCTCCAATCCATGCAACGTGCAGATCCTCTCAAATATGCCACTCTCTTTGAGCAGGAAAAGATCTGACACAACTGAGGAGAGGGTGAGAAATGGGAATGGGGGGCATCCATTGCTCAGGTTTCTCAGAGAGTTTGAGGAGAGGGCATTTGAGCTTGCAGGAGTGGAGCAAGACTGAGTCATTGGCCATGGGGAGCTTGGACTTGGGCTTCCACCTAGTAAGGATTCATCCATTCAATGCAAACATAAGTGTCGATTGTGCCTCCATGTTGGAGGCAGCTAATGCTGTCACTTGCACTCTCCTCTCTCAGTTACAGGTACCTCCTGGAAGAGGCCAAGGCCCGAGGAGGAGAAGGAGGAGGACTCCCTATCAGGCCTCAGCCCCAGCCCCAGCCGAGAAATGAGCCAGGAGGAAGCAGGAGAGGAGAGTTCGCACCTGTAGTGGCGTCACAGCGGTCACTTACACCCTGCATCAGCTCAGGAACACAAACCTCAGTGGATATTAGTGCTAGTTTAGGAAGGGTCTCACAATCTGGTGGTCACCGCACGGACACGTGTCCACAGCAGGAGGAGGCAGCTTCAGCCGAGCTCCCTGGCTCTTGGAGGACTGCTGTGGAAGAGGCATCTGTGAGGTCCGAGTCAGATGACGAGCCTCTGGAATCGGCTTTTCAACTCATGGTGGAGAGTCAGTAAGAAGTGGGGGAACATCATACAGAGCTGTTGGAAACTTTCAGCAGAGTGGCAAGCAACAGAGGAGTCCGGCCGACTGCTGTCTGATCAGGTGGTGCCTACATGTGCATGCATGGAGGACTCCATGGGGATGATGATGGATACCATGGAGACCCAGGTCCAGCAGAACGCCCGGTTTCTGCCAGAGATGCACGCAGATCTGCACTCCATCGCAGTAGCCATGGGTGAGTTCCTGCAGTGGCAACGCAAGAGGAGAATGGGGTAGCTCAATCCACCTCCAGGTGTTCCTTCCCCTCAAGCAATCAGGCCGGGGCTCTTGGGCACCCACAGGAAGCAGCAGCAGCAGCAGGACACCGCTGGGTCATCCAATCAGAAATCTCAGAGGTCATCTGCTCTGTCCAATTCCCCTTTGCCTGTGACCTCTTCAACCTCACCCTCTGTCACCGCAGAGGGCGCAGCTGGCCCACAGGACAGCCAAAGGAATCTGGGCCCTCCTGGCCTCGGCTCTTCAGAGGACAACCGCCGAAGTCATCAAAGGCAAAAGGGCAAACAACTCCACAGGCTATCATCACCCCTGCTGCGGATGTCAGGGCAGCAACTAGAAGAAGTGGTAGGCCGCGAAAAATCACAAATTTTGATCACAAGTGGTTGCACAGGTGAACACCATATTTTCACCGATTATTCTGCAAACGTATTCACTTTAACTGCATAATGTCTACTATTTTCTTTTCTTTCAGCATTATTATATAGGCTTCATGAGGCCTCGCCCCCGCCCCACCCACACAATCCCACTAAGAGCACATGCAGCCAGACCACGAGTGATTTTGGAAGAAGAAGGCCTTTCAAAACCTCATGCAAGCACTCTCCCGTGCATATGGCACCTTCATCCATCTGACTCATCTCACTGGTCCCGAGTATTTTCAATACTGTCTGCTGAGGTTCCCTTTCAGTTGTCCAGCTGAGCTGACCTGCATTTCAGCCCACACAGATTGCACTTCCATGTGGCACCTGTGCCCGTCCAACACGAGGCTCCTCTCAATTTCGATTTGACCAACATGGTAGTCGCGACATTTTTTATGAGGTCCCCCACCATTTCCCCTCCCCCAGTCACCTATGTGCTTTGCCCCATAATCACCCCTGGCATAAACTTCAACCTCTCCACCATCACTTCCACCCTTCACATTCTGGAATGTCCAGGCGATTGTGCGTGTTCCCTTCCTCCTGGAGAATCACACAGCCGTCCACATTGCCCTCCCTGACCTCCTCTTACGCACCCCCCGCATTCATGTGATCCTCCATGTCCCCACCATCTACTGCTACCGTCGAACCTGCACCCCCCACCCTATCAGCTTCCTCTGCCCCCTGTTACCTGAACGATCCCATCCTACCACACCCAACCTGTGTTTGCGCCCCAGGAGTCAGATATTGTCTACACTGACGTCTCCCTGTGAGCACATTTACCTGAACATTCCCCCTCTTGAGACCTAGACATTTGCACCCCCCCCAGCCTACTCCTTCACCGCCCATCAGGAGCATCTGCGACTCTGAGAGCACTGTGGATAGCATGTTTAGAGAGGTGGTCACACTGCAGATGAAGGGATTTGAGGAAGGAAGGGAATGGGTGACCACCAGGCAGTCCAAGAGAAACAGGCAGGTAATTCAGGAGTCCCCTGGGGTCCCGCTCGCAAATCAGTATTCTATTTTGGAGGCTGAGGGCACTGGTTCCTCCAGGGAGTGCAGACAGAGCCAAGATTCTGGCAACATAAGCAGCCTGTCTGTACAGGAGAGGAGGAAGAGAGGAAGAGCAATAGTGAAAGGCGATTCTATAGTCGGGGGAACAGATAGGCGCTATTGTGGCCGTCAACATGACTCCAGGATGGTGCTGCCTCCCTCGTTCCAGGGTCCGGGATGTTACTGAACGGCTGCAGGGCATCCTGAAGGGGGAGGGCAATAAGGCAGAGGTCATGGTCAATGACGCAGAATAAGGGACGCGATCTTGTATCAAGAATTCAGGGAGTTAGGCAATAGACTAAAAAGTAGGACCTCTCGGGCTGTAATCTTTGGATTATTCCCAGTGTCACGTGCTAATGAGCACGGAAATAGGAGAATGGTGCTGATGAATACGTGGCTTAAGAGTTGGTGCAGGAGGGAGGGTTTTAGAATCCTGGATCACTGGGACCGTTTCTGGGGAAGGTGGGACCTGTACAAGCGGGACAGTCTACATCTGAACCAGAGCGGGACTAACATCCTTGCTAGGGTTTGCTAGTGCAGTTGGGAGGAGTTTAAACTAATTTGGCAGGGGGAGGGGACATAGCATGTAAGCAGAATAGGGACATGTCATAATACAGTAAAACAATCAAGACAGAGGGAATACAACTGAATTAAGTTTCAAGGGAGTAAGGCAAGGCTGGATGGCCTCTATTTTAATGCCAGGAGTATTACAGGTAAAACAGGTTAAATGTGAGGATTAACATGTAGAATTGTGATTTGGTAGCCATCATAGAGACGTGCTTGAGGGGGGTGCATGGTTGGCAGCTCAACATTTTGGGATATAGAATTTTCAGATGAGACTGGGAAGGGGTAAAAGAGGGGGAGGCATTGCATTATTACTTAAGGAGTCAGTTACTGTAGCAAGAAGAGATGACATTTTGGAAAGGGCATCGAATGAAGCTTTGTGGATAGAGTTTAGGAATAAAAAAGGGCATCGAATGAAGCTTTGTGGATAGAGTTTAGGAATAAAAAAGGGGCAGCTACATTGTTAGGTGTTTATTATAGACCCCCAGATAGTCAGCGGGAAATTGAGGAGCAAATATGTGCACAATTTGCGGACGTATGTAAAAGCAATAACAAAAGGGTAGTTATATTAGTTGATTTCAACTTTCCCAAAATTAATTGGGACTGACATAGTGTAAAGGACTTGGATGGAGTGGATTTCTTGAAATGTGTACAGGAGAACTTTTTAGGTCAATATGTAAAGAGTCCAACAAGGGACGGCGCAGTGCTGGACCTAATTCTGGGGATGTAGCCGGACAGGTGGCTGAGGTGGTGGTGGAGAACCATTTTAGTGATAGCGACCACAACATGGTACAATTTAAGCTTGTTATGGACAAAGAAATAGACAATTTGCAAAAAAAAATGTTTTGGATTGGGGGAAGAGTGGATTTTAGTAAAATAAGGCAGGATCTGGCCAAGGTAGACTAGGAACAGCTACTTGTGGGGAAATCTGCAGAGGAGCAGTGGGGGGGGGCGTTCAAGAAGGAAATGGGGAGGGTACAGGCTCAACATGTTCCCTCTAGGGTGATAGGAAGGAATAACAAGTCCAGAGAACCATGGATGATTATTCAGGATACGATAAGAAGGAAAAGAAAGGCTTTTAGCAGGTACTAGTGGAGCAAATCAGCGGAGATATTAGTGGAGTACAGAAAGTGCAGGGTGGAGCTTAGGAAAGCAATTCAGAGAGCAAAGAGGGGAAATGAGAAAGCTCTGGCTGGTAAAAGTAGGGAAGTTCCCACAAGTATATCAATGGGAAGAGGATAATCAGGGAAAGAGTAGGGCATAAGGGACCAAGGGGGCAATCTATGGGTGGAGCCAGAGGACATCGGTAGAGTATTGAACGAATATTTAACATCCGTCTTCACCCAAGAGAATGAGGATGAAGGTATGGAACTCGGGAAGAGAGACTGCGAGGGTCTTGAGCAAATTGATATAGGGACTGACAAGATATTGGAGGTGCTGGCAGGCTTAAAAGTGGACAAATCTCTAGGTCCAGATGATTTGTATCCCAGACTGCTGAGGGAGGCAAGGGAGGAGATCGCAGGGGCTCTGACCCAAATCTTTCATTCCTCTCTGGCCACGGGGGAGGTGCCAGAGGAGTGGAGAACAGTTAACGTGGTTCCGCTATTTAAGAAGGGTTGTGGAGATAAGCCAGGGAACTACAGACCAGTGAGTCTCATGTCAGTGGTAGGGAAACTATTGGAGTAAATTCTGAAGGAGAGGATCTATCTCCACTTGAAGAGGCAAGGTTTGATCAGGGATTGTCAGCATGGCTTTGTCAGAGGGAGGTCATGCCTAATAAATTTGATTGAATGTTTTGAGAAGGTGACCAGGTGTGTAGATGAGGGTAGTGCAGTTGATGTAGTTCATATGGATTTCAGCAAAGCCTTTGACAAGGGAGACTTATAAAGAAGGCAAATGCACATGGGATACAGGGTAATTTGATAAGGTGGATTCAAAATTGGCTTAGTTGTAGGAGACAGAGGGTGATGCTTTAGTGACTGCTTTAGTGACTGGAAGCCAGTGTCCGGCGGCGTACCACAGAGATTGATGCTGGGTCCCCTCTTATTCATAATTTATATAAACATTATATAAACATAGATGATTATGTGTGGGGTAAGATTAGAAAGTTTGCAGATGACACAAAGATTGGCTAGGTGGTTAACAACAAGGTTGAGTGTCTTGAGCTACAGGAAAATATAGACGGGATGGTCAAATGGGCAGATAAGTGGCAGATGGAATTAAACTCTGAAAAGTGTGAGGTGATACACTTTGGAAGGAGTATTTCGCAAGGAAGTATTCAATGAACAGCATGACACTAGGAAGTTCTGAGGAACAAAGGGACCTTGGCATAGATCTCTGAAGGCGGAGGAGCATGTTACTGGGGTGGTGAAAAAGACATATGGGACACTTGCCTTTATTAATCGAGGCATAGATTACAAAAGTAGGGAGGTCATGTTGGAGTTATATAGAGCCTCAGTGAGGCCACAGCTGGAGTACTGTGTGTAGTTCTGGTCGCTACATTATAGGAAGGCTGTGATTGCACTGGAGGGGTGCAGAGGAGATTCACCAGGATGCTGCCTGGGATGAAACATTTAAATTATGAAGAGAGGTTGGATAGACTTGGGTTGTTTTCATTGGAGCAGAGAAGACTGTGAGGTGACCTGATCGAGGTGTACAAGATTATGAGGGGCATGGACAGGGTGGATAGGGAGCAGCTGTTCCCCTTAGTTGAAGGGTCAGTCACAAGGAGACACAAGTTCAAGGTGTAGGGCAGGAGGTTTAGGGGGGATGTGAGGAAAAATATTTTTAGCCAGAGGGTGGTGACAGCCTGGAAGGGTGGTGGAGGCGGGTTGCCTCACATCCTCTAATAAGTACCTGGATGAGCACTTGGCATGTCATAACATTCAAGGCTATGGGCCAAGTGCTGGTAAATGGGATTAGGTAGGTAGATCAGTTGTTTCTCACGTGTCGGTGAAGACTCGATGAGCCGAAGAGCCTCTTTTGCATTGTGTGATTCTGTAATTCTGTGATTCTATGAAATCCTGCACCTAGCCAGAAGGTGCCAAGCAATGTGTTTATTTTTTTCAGCTTACTAATAAAATTGGTGGAATCAAAGGATGTTATAAATAGAAATTAAAAACCGAGTAATATAATGGGAAATTTACATTCAAAGGAAAAGTTAGATATAAACAGAAAGGAAATTTTGGGTGTAAGGCAGAAGCATTTTAAGATCCATCAAGTTTGAGAAGCCTCCAGCCTGTAAACCTAAAATCTGTCAGCAAGAACCCAGGGCTGAAAAAAACTCATTTTGAATGTGACTGTCCAGGATGTGCTCTGCCAGGTGTCTCTTTATATTTATGAGTTTTACTGTTGCTTTAACAGGGGAGTCAGATTAATTAAGGGATTTTTGTAGTTATTATAGTCGTAATTTTGTCGGCATATGTATGTGCTTACAATTTTTCTTGTATTATTAAATGTTTAATTTAGTTTTATAAAAAACCTCTTGAGACTAGGTAGTCTTATTGCTA
The DNA here is from genome assembly GCF_017639515.1 of Carcharodon carcharias. NCBI lineage: Eukaryota > Metazoa > Chordata > Chondrichthyes > Lamniformes > Lamnidae > Carcharodon > Carcharodon carcharias. The sequence goes on along the minus strand of NC_054478.1, from coordinate 118,740,874 downwards.
CTGAATTCAAAGCCTGCAACTCAGAACATACAAATTGCAAAACTGGGTTATGACAGTTGTTTCAAGTTTCCCTCTGGGATTTGAGCAACTCAGCCTTTACCATTAGCTGTGTCATAATAATGCCATGCTCACTTATCCCTCGAGGTTATTTTACTCCAAGTTTATTAATTAATCCTTTTCTCATTGCACAATATTAGTCTTAAGTTAGCCAATTTTCCCTTGTTGGTTTCTGGACATATTGATCATGAAAACTGTCATGAATGCATTCTGTAACCACATCCTCCTCTGTTACTGCAAATTTGTTTTGTCCAGTCTATATGAAGTTTGAATTTTCCATGATCACTTTACTACCCTTGTTACATGCACTGCCAATACGCCTCATTGTTTATATCTTGCCTGACACAGCAACTATTTTAGGCGACCTAAAATCTATTCCCACCAATGTTTCCTCGCCCTTGTTTTTGCTTAGCTCACCAATTTCTATACCTTGATTTTTCAACATTGGGCCGTAACTTCCGAGCTCCCCAGCATCGTATTGGGGGCATCCCAAAGATTTGCTGAGGAATGACCTTCCAAGGTTCCCAGGTAATGTTGGCATGGCAATTGTCTGAAAGTGCAATCTTCCCCTGGACAATTACCCTGCACTGGGAATCACTCGAAAAATGCGATTTAAATCGCAAACTTTGGATGGTTCAGACTTATATGAATAGTTACCCACACGAAGTTAGAAGAATTAAAATCGCTTCTGACTTCTGGGTAACTATTGCACAGACCCATACCAACACCCTTAGGGGTCCTCACACACCCACAAACCCCCAAAGAACACCCCCCCTCCCCCCCCACTCCCACCCCACCGAGGCCCTCTCCACAGGACTCCCCCAGCCCCAACCACCCCCTCCAGGGAGCTCACCCCAAAACCCCCACAACGGGACTCCCCTAGCATCCCCTATACCCCAGGAGTCTCCCTCTAATGCCACCCCCCCTCTACTGCTGACAACCCCAACCCATGGGACACCCTCACCACCGCAGGGACTGTTAACCATGCCTCCACTATGCCTGACTCTCGCGCCCACCCTGAGGTCTGACTTGACTCCTCCCCCCAGGCCCAAACCCCCCTCCACCAAGGCCCGACCATCCTCCCTGAGGCCTGAAACACACTGCCACCAATAAAAAAGGGGCGTGGTTTCCTTCCTTTCGACATAGCTACCCTTCAATCGTAGGCCTCAGGAGCACGCTGCACCCCAGACAGATGCTATGGATCTTTTCCTCAACTCCCCCTAGATGCTTGTTCCACTGTAAGCCAATCAGTCCCACTGAACTCCATCTTTCACATGAGGGTTTCCAATCTCCACTTTCTAAGAACTCGCTTTGGAATCTTCTCCCAAACCGACACTTTCTCTCAGATGCCTTCAGTAAGGGTTCACCTCCAGGGTTTTGAACTCTCCTTCTGATGTTCCTCTCCCCTATGTCAGCACATACATTCAAGCTATCATGTATTCTCTCTCACTGACTCAGCTGTCAACAGTACATCACTGCTCCATATGCTCTTTGCAAAGAGTTACAGGCCTTCAGTTGTCTCTTTAGGCTTTCTGCAAGAGGCAAGCTTTTCTCGCTTTAAATCTACCTTCTTCAGCTTTTGTCTCTTTAACTCTGAAGTTTAGAGCCTTTCTCTCTGCCCCTCACTCTTAACTTCACTTAACAGGACCTTTTTCCAGGTTCCTGACCTTCCTTTGACTAGAAGGTCTGCATGGGACTTGCTACTGTTCCACTCCCCTGGATTTTGCAGTCTTTTCTTTAGCTTGGGACTGGCTATCTGTCCTCTTTTCCAGTCTCTCCTGGTAGCTTGTTTCAAAACCAACTGTTTCAAACATCTCACAAATCAAACTGCTGTTTCTAGTTTCTTCTGTGTATATCTGTGGGATGGACTTGCCTCTCTGGATCCCTTGCTTGCTTAACTTAGCTGCCACATTTGTAAAACTCTCATTAGAAATGCAGGCACCTTTTAAAGTGAAACTAAAACTTAATTTGATCTTTTCTTAACACACATTTACAGAAATACAAATCAAACTTAAACTTTAAAGCTAAAACTCATTCCTAACACCCACAAGTACAAACATATCTTACTTAAACCATCTCTATTTTCTAACACTATATTCCGAGGTTCAAGTAATTTATATATAGCAAAAATTATATGTTCCTCAGACAATATCCACCTCATTCCCTTCATCAATCTTCACTGTTACTTCATCAAAAAATTCAATTAGATTAGTCAAACACAATCTGCCTTTTACAAATCCATACTGGCTATTCTGAATTAATTTGAAACTTTTCCCTCTAAGTGCCAGTTGATTTTTTTCCCTGATTATGGATTCCAAAAATATACCCACCACTCATGTTAAACTAACTGGTCTGTAGTTGCTAGGACTGTCCTTACATTCTTTCTTGAATAAAGGTGTATATTTGCCAATCTCCAATGCTCTGCCACCTGCCCCATATCTTGGGCGGATTGAAAGATTAAGGCAAGTTTTTCCACGCTCGCCATCCGCAATTACTTTAGCAACTTGGGATGCAAGCCATCCAGGTAAGGTGACTTATCTCCCCGAAGCAGAGGCAGGCTTTCCAGTATCTCCTCCCTTTCAACTTTCACACTATCCATTACCTTCACTATTTCTGCTTCCATCAATCTTTGGCCGGTTCTTCTTCTTTAGTAAATACTAATACAATAAATTCATTATTCCAAACTTGCCCTGCACATTTAAGCATATATCAGCATCTTTGTCCCTAACAGGACCCACCTCACCACTTATTATTTACATCCTGGTAGAAGATTTTTGGGTTACCCTTTATGGTGACTGCCATTCTATCCTCACACTCTCTCTTTGTCAGTCTTATTTTCCTCTTCACCTCTCCTCTCAACCTATCGTATTTGACCTGGTTCTCAATTGAAGAATTCATCTGACGTGCATCATACACACTCCTTTTTTGTTTCATCACAATCTCTATGTCCATCAACATCCAAGGAGCCCTGCTTTTGTCTTGATTACCTTTTTCTCTTGTTGGAATGTACTTCGCTTGTACTTGAAGCATCTCTTTCTTCAAGATCACCCATCGTTCTGTTACAGTTTTATCTGTCAGTCTCCGGTTCCATTTTACCCTGGCCAGGTCGTTTCTCATCACACTGAAATTAGTCCTCTTCCAATTTAAAACTCTTTATTAGATTGTTCTTTGTTCTTCTCCATTACTAATCTAAAACACATGATATGATGCTCATTCTTAGCTAAATGTATTCCACAGACACTGTGTCTACTTGGCTGACCTCAGGCAGAACCTTGTGGAGATGACCTGGGTTTTCGACTGTTGGCTGGAGAACTGGTGAGAACCTATAGTCACCTTTACTTGGGAGGCTCACCGCATCTTGTGCCACCCAAGCACCTAAAAGGCCAGAGGTGGCCCTTCCCCTAGGATCAAGAGCTCCAGGGGCCCTGGAGGGAATTGTTGGGATGCTGCTGGTATGTCATCCGCCCTAGGACTTGAATCAAGAAGAGAACCAGGAGCAGGTGAGTGATGGTTAGAGGTGGTCACAGGAAGGAGGTAGCAAGAAGAGGGTCATGAGGAGCAGGGGAGTTGGCAGCAAGGACTGGGGGGGTTTGCTACCCGCAGGCTGTCCTGATCCCAGGTCCCTCAATCAGGAACAAGGGGCCCTCCTGGTAGCCTGCAAGCAAACACGCCAGGAATTGTCTGTCTTGCTCCCCACATAGAGAATCCCCAGCTACTGCTGAGTTAATATCAGCATCAGTGGGATGAGGCCCATTAGTGGGCATTAATTGTCCAAAGAAAGGCCTCAATTGGCAGCTGGGCTGGAAGGCCATCCAAGGGTCTTCCTGTTCTGGATTTAATCTGCCTAATTAAAAGCCCCTGGCACCAAACCCGCCATGGAGGAGGGCATATGATTCCACCCTTCATTTCCCAGCACTAGATCCATCAATGCTTCCTTTATAGTTGGGCCAAGAACATACTGATCAAGGAAGTTCTCCTGAACACATTTCAGAAATTCCTCCCCCTCCTTACCCTTAATTCTAACATTATCCCAATCTTTATTTGGGTAATTAAACTTCTTGTATAGTTCATGTACATCTCATGCACATTTGTTCCCTCTCACGATTTGAAGACCTATAGAATACCCAAAGTAATGTGATCTTATCTTTTTTTGCTTCTCAACTCTAACCACTGGACTCTATCCTTGCTTCCTCAAGGACATCCACTGAAATGTCTTCCCTAACTGGTACTGCCACTCCACCTCCCTTTTTACTTCTCTATCTTTTCTGAACATGTTGTTTGAATATTTTTTGCGTATGCAATATCCTCGAACATTAACACCTAATCCTCAACATTTTAAAGCTGTTTCTGTTATTGCCAGAACAGCATATTCCCACTTTGCTTTTGTGTTTGTAGCTCATCAACATTATTCATCATACTTTGTGCATTTATGTACATGCATTATAATACTGTCTTTGCATTCCTTGTAGTCCTTCTTAGTCTGTTCTTATCTAATATATATTACTTTCTTCTCTAATATGTCCAACACTCTCATTTTATTATTCTTTTCTATTTCTATGTGCTGATGCCCATCCCCCTGCCAATTTAATGCAAATTCTCCTGAACCATAGTAGTGAATGTTAGCAGGATCCACACCTGATTCTGAAGTCAAAACTAAAACACAGAGCCTTTCCTTGCTGAGAGTTTACTGACTTTATTCAGTGTCAGTACTCCTTACCCCCAACCCAGTGTCCCAACTATCCCCTATTTATGTGTTCAAATACTCATCACCTGTTTCACTTAACAATGTAACTGACATTAACAAATCTTAACAATGTAATTAATAAGACATTGATAGATTCCCCTCTTTTCTTTAAATTAAAATTTTTGAAAACACAAGAACAATCTTTCAAACTAATCAGAAAGAAAGAATTTTTTTCATCTTCTATGTCTCACATTACAGTACAACCAACTAGTAAAAGATTCCATATTCCCCCTTCTTTAAACATTTTTCCTTCATGGCCATATATAAATAATAAAGCAATCAAGGAAAATATTGATCGTCTGTTTTCTCATTATAAAACAAGGTGTCTCTCTTACTGTATATCTAATAATTTCTTGGAGCAAATATTTCTCTTCATAAACAGTTTGATTGGTGATTTCACCCACCCATTTTATTTTGGAAATGTCTCTTCTTTCCAACATTTCCTTTATGCTAGTAAAGTCAATCCTCAGCCTTTCTTCAGTGACACCTCTTGTCAAATGATCATTATCTCAAAGAGAACTGTTAATCACATAGTATTCTATGGGCAAACTTATCTCAGTTTGCCCCTTGTATAAAGCATTTCCTTCAGTATATTAGGTAAGTACACCCCTATACCTATTGCTTCTACTAATGGCCGTGTTTCAGCAGCTAAGGTGCTTTTAACTACTCTCTTTATTTTCTTCGCTTCACAGGCCAATAGATAACATTTATTATTCGTACCCACCAAGAATATGATAAACCCTGCTGTGCTAGTCCAGAAGATTAGCATATGAAGCATTGCAAAATTGGCTGACCTCATATCTTCTGGATCACCCAAGGCTGGAAATTTGAGTGCACAATTCTCTGAATTTAATTTCTTTAAGGTTTGATTTGCTGTCAGAATTTCCTCAACCCTTCATCCTAATACTCAGTTCCAATGTGACATAACTGGCATCAGCCTGAGTGCACAACCAGTTTAACTGTCCAATCAAGTTTCTTAATTGGTCTGTTTCTTCTCGGATGCAAGGTCCATTTTCTGTGAGGACCTAGCCTGATTTATTGGGATGCAAGTGACATCTTTAAGTAAGGTTGTTGATTCAAGGTCACACCTGACTTATTCTGTTTAATGTCTAATCCTACATATTTAAAGGCCCCCGAAACCTGACTTTCAAATTTAAATTCCTTCTTTGTTTTATCTATCACCCATTACTCAAATTCTGCAGAACCTCCTCACAGAAAATCATCAACGTGCGTTATAAAGATGCCTGCTATTTTCTCCTTGTGATACCAGTAGAACATTGCTGGGCCTGCATTTAGCTGAATACAACCCATTTTCAGTATGACAGACTTAACTGAGAAATACATACCCTTGATGCTTCATTCAATATATAAACACACTCATTTAATTTCCCTTCTATATCATTAACTTCTTTAGGTAGTTTCAAAAACACTTCCCTTTGAAATTTCTTTCAAAAATACAGCTTTTATATCAATCGATTTATATTCCCACAAATATGTTGCTAAAAGAGCTAAGAAAATCTTCAAGCTCACTTTTCCCGCAGCAGGGTAGTCCACTCTGACATCTTGATCACCAAACCTTTCTTAAAATCTTGAGCCACTGGTCTACCTTTTAGCCTTGTACATGCCATCAAGAAGTATCTTTTCTATGCATGTCCACCTGTGTGATAAGACTGGCTGTCCCCTGCCTGGTATTTCACTAAATTCTTTCCAACTTTCCAATTCTTTTTGCTTGGCATCCTTTATCAACTTATCTTCCAATTTGTTAGTAGCCACTAAAACTTCTCGACCATAAGGGCTTCTACTTCTAGTGGCATTCCTAGCCTGTTCTATGGTCCTTGTTCTTGTCAAACTATAACCTCTACTCGCCCTATCACCTTCTGGACTACTGCTACATGATCTCTTTCCCCACTACGATCAGAGTCCCTTATTTTGGTTTTTACTATTTAGAGAATCCAGGTAACACTTAACCAATCCGCTCCACATACATTGGACACTCATTGCCTAACACAGCACAACTGAATGAGTCTGCAACTAAAACACCCATTAACGGACTAAAGCTTCTGGTTACTATTACAATTCCCTCTGACTGATCAGTATCATCGTCTTCCCATTCCAAATCTTCCCTGTCATGTGTCAGTTCAAAAACTCTGTTATTCTGTTTTACCATTCTCTCTGTAACCCTGCAGTCTTCCTTTTTAGATAACTGTCTAATTACATCTTGAATGCTTAAATTAAACCTACCTCCATCATAATCTCGGGCAGTGTTGAAAGGAAATTCTAGACCTTAACACTAGCTGCGTGAAACAATTTTCCCTCATAGCTTTTGCTTCTTTTACCAATTACTTTAAATATGTGCCCTCTCATTCTCGATTCTTTCATGAGTGGGAACAGTTTCTGCTTAACCACTATGTTCAGGACCCTCATGATTTTGAATACCTCTATCAAATTTCTTTTTAGCCTTCTTTTCTCCAAGAGAAAGTATCCTAACTATTACTACCGTCAAGGTCCTACTTTTCAACTTTCTCTCTAGTAACTGAAAATCTGACCTTTGGAACACAATACCTGCCCTGTCTATGTGAACCATAACTTCTGGAATACTCTCTTCGCCCCTGCAGAACATTCTGCACTCTCTCCATGTTTTCCTTTTCCCTGGCACTAGGGAGGCAACTCACAATGATGATGACAAAATTTCCTGTCTGTCCCCCTAACTATGGAATCTCCTATAAAAACTGCATTTCTATGCTTTGTTGTTCCCTCCTGTACAGTCTCTTGCCCTTTGGTGCTGGGGTATTGTCACTTCCAGCAGTTTCTAATATTGAGTACTGTTTGAGAGTGGCAACACACCAAAGATATCTGTATTACCTGCTTACACCTATTCTTCTGGATGGTCACCCACCTACTATTTAACCTCTCTTTGCCAGTGGGGTGACTACCCTCTGGAATATATCAGCCAGGAAATTTGCATCCTCTCTGATGCTCAGCAGTGACTCCAGCTGCCCCTCAAGCTCGGAAATTCTGAGCTTGAGCTGGAGCAGTTGGTGACACTTCCTGCACTTATGGTTACCCAAGACACATGAAATGCCACGCAGGAATTGCAAGCAACAGGTCTCAGATGCCCATCCGTGAAGTAAAAACTCTGTTCGCAGTTAGAACTATTGATTTTAATGAATACCACTAGACATGTTTGTTTTTGTTTCATTTCTCAGAAATCACTGTTCTAACATCACTGTTCCAGACACATTAATAATTGCACTATTAAGTCACTTTCGTAAGTCTCCGATTTACCCCACATTAATAATTGCAGTGATATACTCAAGCGTGACCATAAAACATTATCATCATATACATTATTTTTTTCCCACCTTCATATGTGTTTTGACCTTCTGCCACTGTTGAGAGGAAATTACTTTGAGCCATTTTCCAACCATGCTCTTCCTCCTACATGAAAAAAAAATGTTTTAATTTTGCAAGAGTCATTTGTGTTCTACAACAAGTCAAGGTTTATTTTATTTTTCCGACTTCTCTGGAAATTCCAAATTAACTTGGGATTTTTTTTTGTTGTTTTTATAATAGTTTACCATAAAGTCAAAACCTAGTGTGCAATCTTGTAAACTGGAATATAGAAAGAGACTCAAAGAGCTGGGTGTTTAAACGGCTTTGCAATAAAAATAGCCATATTTTTGTGAAATTGTGTGTAAAGTTAGAAATATTTAAAGGAGAAGTGTTTAACTTAACAAGCTGAAAAACAAAGCTCAATGATTTCACATAGGGCTCTTTGCCTGCAGCTAAATTCCCACTCTGTTCAAAAGAGAACTTCTTCTGTCTTTAGATTCTTAAGAAAATAATGCAATTTTATGGACCCATCGGTATTTATATAATAAAACTGATTTGTCTGCCATATAAGGAATTTTGGAAGAGTCCAAGGGGTTCTTTGGGAGAAGTCAAGTGCCCTTTGGGATTTTTAAAAGTAGACATGAATGTCTGAAAAAAAGCAGAAAACCTCTTTAGAACTGTCAAGCTGTCACAAGCTCTTTAAATTAATAAAAACAGCGGAATGTGACTTCTTGCAATTTCAATAGATGGTTACTGATAGAAGCCTGAAGGTTATCATTATAGGATTAGTACTGCATGACTGATTCAACAATCTATCATTATCACAGTGGGGGGTGGGGGTGCTTGTAAATTCACAATTTGATTTAGCTATAAAGTCTTTGATGAGGGGCTATAAGACCATAAACCCATAAGACATAGGAGCCGAAATGAGGCCATTTGGCCCATCGAGTCTGCTCCGCCATTCAATCATGGCTGATAAGTTTCTCAACCCTATTCTCCCGCCTCCTCCCCGTAACCTTTGATCCCCTTACCAATCAAGAACCTATCTATCTCGGTCTTAAATACACTCAATGATCTGGCCTCCACAGCCTTCTGTGACAATGAATTCCATAGATTCACCGAGATAAAAACAAAAAACCGCGGATGCTGGAAATCCAAAACAAAAACAGAATTACCTGGAAAAACTCAGCAGGTCTGACAGCATCGGCGGAGAAGAGTTGATGTTTCGAGTCCTCATGACCCTTCAACAGAACTAGGTGAATCCAAGGAGAGGGGTGAAATATAAGCTGGTTTAAGGTGGGGTTGGCGGGGGGGGGTGGTGTGCGGGCGGTGAGGGGTTGGGTGGGGGGAGAGAAGTGGAGGGGGGGGGTGGTAAACAGTGATAGGAGCAGATAATCAAAAGATGTCACAGACGAAAGAACAAAAGAATACAGAGGTGTTGAAGTTGGTGATATTATCCAAACGAATGTGCTAATTAAGAATGAATGGTAGGTATAGCTCTAGTGAGGGTGGGGGGCCATAAAAGATTTTAAAATAATGGAAATAGGTGGGAAAAGAAAAATCTATATAGGGGGAAGAAACGGAAAGGGGGTGGGGATGGAGGAGGGAGTTCAAGACCTAAAGTTGTTGAATTCAATATTCAGTCCGGAAGGCTGTAAAGTGCCTTGTTGGAAGATGAGGTGCTGTTCCTCCAGTTTGCGTTGGCCTTCACTGGAATAAGGCAGCAAGCCAAGGACAGACATGTGGGCAAGAGAGCAGGGTGGAGTGTTAAAATGGCAAGCGACAGGGAGGTTTGGGTCATTCTTGCGGACAGACCTCAGGTGTTCTGCAAAGTGGTAGCCCAGTTTACGTTTGGTCTCTCCAATTTAGAGGAGACCACATTGGGAGCAACGAATGCAGTAGACTAAGTTGGGAGAAATGCAAGTGAAATGCTGCTTCACTTGAAAGGAATGTTTGAGCCCTTGGACGGTGAGGAGAGAGGAAGGGAAGGGGCAGGTGTTACATCTTTTGCGTGGGCATGGGGAGGTGCCATAGGTGGGGGTTGAGAAATAGGGGGTGATGGAGGAGTGGACCAGGGTGTCCCGGAGGGAACGATCGCTACGGAATGCCGCCGGGAGGGGTGAAGGGAAGATGTGTTTGGTGGTGGCATCATGCTGGAGTTGGCGGAAATGGCGGAGGATGATCCTTTGAATGCGGAGGCTGGTGGTGTAATAAATGAGAACAAGGGGGACCCTATCGTGTTTCTGGGAGGGAGGAGAAGGCGTGAGGGCGGATGCGCAGGAGATGGGCCGGACACGGTTGAGGGCCCTGTCAACGACCATGGGTGGAAAACCTTGGTTGAGGAAGAAGGAGGATATGTCAGAGGAACTGTTTTTGAAGGTAGCATCATCAGAACAGATGCGACGGAGGCGAAGGAACTGAGAGAATGGAATGGAGTCCTTACAGGAAGCGCGGTGTGAGGAGCTGTAGTCGAGGTAGCTGTGGGAGTCGGTAGGCTTGTAATGGATATTGGTGGACAGTCTATCACCAGAGATTGAGACAGAAAGATCAAGGAAGGGAAGGGAAGTGTCAGAGATGGACAACGTGAAAATGATGGAGGGGTGGAGATTGGAAGCAAAATTAATAAATTTTTCCAAGTCCCAACGAGAGCATGAAGCAGCACCGAAGTAATCATCGATGTACCGGAGAAAGAGTTGTGGAAGGGGGCCGGAGTAGGACTGGAACAAGAAATGTTCCACATACCCCATAAAGAGACAGGCATAGCTGGGGCCCATGCGGGTTCCCATAGCCACACCTTTTATTTGGAGGAAGTGAGAGGAGTTAAAGGAGAAATTGTTCAGTGTGAGAACACCACCACTCCACCACTACTCTCCTCCGTCTGGCTGAACTTGTTCTCACACTGAACAATTTCTCCTTTAACTCCTCTTTAACTCCTTTAACACCACCACACCACTGCGCCTCCCCATGATGTGACTCGATCCACAGCAAAGTGGCTGATTCTTAAATAACCTATGAAATGGAATAGCAAGCCAATCATTTGTGCCAAACCACTATGAATTTTTAAAGGAGTGAAACCACAGATCACCCGCATCGACTTAGGCACCAGAAGGGACAACAGTACACGCAGCACTATTGGCCCTGCAAAGTCCTCCCCATTTAGGGGCTTGTGCCAATAGTTAGAAAGCCGTCCAACAGACTAGTCAAGCAACAGCCTGACATAGTCATACTCATACCTTACAGTCATAGTCATACAGAATCATACCTTACAGTCAATGTCCCAGACACAACCATCACCATTCCTGGATATGTCCTGTCCCACCAGCAAGACAGACCCACCAGAGGTGGCAGCACAGCAGTATACAGTTGAGAAGAAGTTGTCCTGGGAATCCTCAACATCTGGACTCTGGATCCCATAAAGACTCATGGCATCAGGTCAAACATGGCCAAGGAAACCACCTGCTGATTACCACCTACCACACCCCCTTAGCAGGTGAATCAGTACTCCTCCATGTTGAACAGTACTTAGAGGTGGGGGGGTTATTACCATCAAAAGTTCGTTGGTAGCATGACTACTGACCAAGCTGGCCGAGTCTTAAAGGACATAGCTGCTTGACTGGGTCTGCGGCAGGTGGTGGTGGGGAAACCAACTGGAGGGAAAAACTTACTTGACCTCGTCCCCACCAATCTAACTGTCCATAAGAGTATTGGTAGGATTGGCCATCGCACACTCCTTGTGGAGGCGAAGTCCCACCTTCACATCGAGGATACCTCTCATCGTGTTGTGTGGCACTACCACCATGCTAGATAGGATAGATTTTGAACAGATCTAGAAACTGAAAACTGGGCATCCAGGGAGCGCTGTGTGCCATCAGCAGCAGCAGGATTGTATACAATCACAATCTGTATCCTCATGGCCCAGCATTTCTTTCACTCTATCATTACCATCAAGCCACGGGATCAACACTGGTTCAATGAAGGCTGGAGGACGACATTCCAGGAACAGCACCAGGCATACCTAAAAATGAGGTATCAACCTGATGAAGCAACAATACAGGACAACTTGCAAACCAAACAGCGAAAGCAGCATGCAACAGACAGAGCTCAGCGATTCTACAACCAATGGATTAGATCTGCCCTGCCATATCCAGTTGTGAATGGTGGTGGACAATTAAACAACTAGGAGGAGGGAGGCTCCACGAGTATCCCCATCCTCAAAAATGGGGGAAGCACAGCACATCAGTGTAAAAGATAAGGCTGAAGCACTTGCAACCATCTTCAGCCAGAAGTACTAGGTAGATGATCCATCTCAGCCTCCTCCTGAGGTCCCAGCACCACAGGCGCCAGTCTTCAGTTACTTCGATACATTCCATGTGATATCAAGAAACAGGTGATGGCACTGAGTACTGCAATGAGTATGGGGCCAGACAACATCCTGGCAAGCGTAGTGAAGACATGTGCTCTAGAGCTAGCCACATCCCTAGCCAAGCTGTTCCAATACACCTACAACAGTGGCACCCCTCAGCAATGTGAAAAATTGCCCAGATATGTCCTGTCCACAAAAAGCAGGACAAATCCAACCGGGCCAATTACTGGCCCATTAGTCTATTCATTGGCAAAGTGATGGAAGGTGTTGTCAATAGTGCTGTCAAGTGGCACTTAATCAGCAATAACCTGCTCACTGACACCCAGCTTGCATTCCACCAGAGCCACTCAGCTCCTGACCTCATTACAGCCTTGGTTCAAACATGGACAAAAGAGCTGAAATCAAGAGGTGAGGTGAGACTGACTGCCCCTCGACTTAAGACTGCATTTAACCAAGTGTGACATCAAAGAGCCCAAGCAAAACTGAAGTCAATGGGAATTAGGGGAAAAACTCTCCACTGGTTGGGGTCATACCCAGCACAAAGGAAGATGGCTCTGGTTGTTGGAGGTCAATTATCTCAATCCCAGGACATTGCTGCAGGAGTTCCTCAGGGTAGTCCTAAGACCAATCAGCTTCACTGCGTCATCAATGCCCTTCCCTCCATCATAAGGTGAGGGTAGAGATGTTCACTCCGCACAATATTCAGCACCATTCTCGATTCCTAGATACTGAAGCAGTCTATGTCCATATGCAGCAAAACCTGGACAATATTCAGGCTTGGGCTGATAAGTGGCAAGTAACATTTGCACTACATAAATAGCAATGACCATCTCCAACAAGAGAGAATCTAATTATCAACCCATGACATTCAGTGCATTACCATCGCTGGTGGTAATCTTGGGGGTTACCATCAACCAGAAATATAAATACTGTGGCTATAAGAGCAGGCCGGGCACTAGGAATTCTGCAGAGAGTAACTCTCCTCCTGATTCCCCAAAGCCTGTCCACTGTCTTTAGGGCACAAGTAATGACATACTCTCCATGTGCCTGGGTGTGTGCAGCACCAATAATACTCAAGAATCTCAGCACCATCCAGCACAAAGCAGCCTACTTGATTGGCACCCCATCCACCGCCTTAAACATTAGCTCCGTCCACCACCAATGCACAGTGGCAGTAGCGCATACCATCTACAAGGTGCACTGCAGCAAGTCACCAAGGTTCCTTCAACACCTAGATGAACAAGGGCAGCAGATGCATGGGAACACCACCACCTGCAAGTTCCCCCCAAGCCGCACACTATCCTGACCTGGAGCTATATCACTGTTCCTTCACTGTCACTGGGTCAAAATCCTGGAACTCCCTTCCTAACAGCGCTGTGGGTGTTCCTACAATACGTGGATGCAGCAGTTCAAGGTGGCAGCTCAACACCACCTTCTCAAGGGCAATTAGGGATAGGCAATAAATGCGGGCCTAGCCAGAGATGCTCACATCCCATGAATAATTTTTTTAAAAACCTGTTACTCCACAATTCAGCATTTCATGCAAAAGCACACCCTTGTCACTGGGTGGCTTCACAACAGAGTCCTAACCAGATAGGCTGACTTACAATAAAATGAATTGTTATAATTAAGTCTGTCTGGTAGGATTTTCGGCCTCTGTATACATGCATGGGGGTCTAGTGACACAGCAGGTAGCATCCCTGCCTCACAGCCGGAAGTTCCAGGACTTGATAGCCAAACAGGTTGCATAAGAGTCTACAAATGCTTCCAACATATGTCAATGACTTGCAGTAAGAACGGGAGAGTTTCGACGTCAGCCATGAGATATAAGGAAAATTGGTGCCTCTACCATCACTATTCATAGGTCCGGAGTAACAACATGTATGTAAAACTGCAAGTTGCAGTTTTTCATATGATTTGTTGAACCAACTGCTGTGGATAAGATTAGTAGCAATAGCACAGGTTTTGATCCCCATTCCAGCTGGAGTTTGGGACCTGCATCTTGACCTGTGGTGGAGGTGCTATCGGTTAGACCTGCCTTTGGGCAAAGGATTATAGAAGGTGATGACACATGCATGTTGTTCCTCTGGTAACAAGTCCAGGCGTGAATGATCCTGAAGTCTTGATTGGATAAGTTTGCAGTTGCTGTCGCCATAATGGTTTAGGTGGCTAAACCCATTGGTAGTAAAACTTCTAATCTTCCTTTCCATTTCGTATTGGCTTACCATGTTTTATGTCCCCTAGCTACTTTTCCCAGCAATTCCTTACTGAGCATGTCTCTCTATTTAACATGTTTACAACTCCTTCTCTTCAAGTGTGTTTCCCCTACCTCCTTCTTCCTGCCTCATTTTCCCATGATCTTGCTCTACTTTTCCCACTCCTCTCTGCCTAGGTCCAATCATCCCCTTGCTTTGAACGCCAGTGAATCCTCCATTTGCTCTGTCGTCCCCTTGTGAAATATCACATTATGATGTAGTTTGAGATAATGAGCATATTTTGGGATTATTTTGGATTTAAGGGAAAAAGATAAGAAAAATGAAAGATGAAGTTCAGGAAGACAAATGGTTATTTTCATAGAGAATTGAGTACTTGAAGGACTTTAAATGTATTGAATGGATTTTACCAATGAGAGCTGTTTATTTAAACAGTGAAGTCATCAATCAACACTTAGAACTTTTTAAATTTCATCTCACCATGCTGGAAATTGGGTGAGTTCACTTGGGAAAGGCAAAGTGCAGTGTGTGAAGGTCATGAGTTGGCACTAAGTTAGCATAGGGGCTATTAAAGGACCATGGGAGGTGGGTAGATTATGAGCTGTATAAACAATGCTGGATTCTCTGTTCAGGGTGTTAGACTGACTAGGAACCACGTGTGGTGTCCTGAGCAGCCTACTCCCAATCATGCTTGAATAAACATAGTTTTGTTTCTAACAAGTCAGTGTTCTCATAGTTGTGTCGCAATTCGACAGTACTTTCTTGGAGGTTCCACTGAGATGGCAAGCGTGACTGCCTAAGCGAGACCGAACAGTAGTGCCCTGGCAACGGGTATATAAATAAAGTAAAATTTTACTTACCAGAGTCTGTCCGCTGCCGGTACGCATGCAGGTGCTCAACATTGGCAGTACACCTCTGCCATAGCCTGACTGTTAGAGAACAAAAAAAAAGGGAGGGATCTGGGATCTCGTGGCTACCTACCTAGGGTTCGAGTCCCTGAGGTTGTGATGGACAGGGTCCGCAGTACGGACAGGGTTTGTAGTAAGCAAGAGAAGTAAGCCATAAGTAAAGGTTGAGCGCGCTAAGAAAGAATCCACTGCCTGTCTGTGATCCACTGCCTGTCTGTGAATGTGTTTGAAGGTACAAGGGAAAGAGAGTGAACGCCAGGTGTCTCAAGTGAAGTAAGGAAACAGTTACAGCATAGGAATCAGTATGGATCTGCTGCTTGTTTGTGAGTGTGTTTGAAGATATAAGGGGAAGAGAGAGAACGCCGGGCGTCTCAAGTAAACTAAGGAAACAGGTACAGTATGGGAGCAGCTGCAGCAAAAAGGAATATTCCCGTCCCTGCTAAGGGAACGCCAGTGTATTATATGCATCAGAATTATGGCCCGCTCAGTCGGTAAATTAATAAAAAAGGGAATTGGATCTCCCAGAGATGACCCCAAGTATCAATTCCCATTGGAAGGCACTTGGGATCTCGATAAATTAGCGCACTTAAGAGGAGCTCTAGAATCAAAAAGTGGCAAGGTAAAACAACCCCAGTGGGATGCCTATTATAATTGGTATTTAGAAGATTTAAGGGAAAGATGGAAATTTTGCAAAAATGCCACCAGTCCACCAAAGAGGATATTGAGGTGTTGATGGACGCCCGTTTAGGAACAAACAAATGGAAACAGGTTAACAAGTTAAGAACAAAAGTGAATGGCTGGTAGGACATTCCCCAGGGGCCGAGCTCACTAGCTTCTGGGATCAAATCTTAACGGCCATAAGGGACTGTTGCCCCTAGGTTGTAGACTGGTTTAGAATTAATGCTACACAGCAGAAACCAGGCGAAGACGTGGGTGATTTTGCTAAACAAGTACAGAAAGTGTTTTCAGAATGTTCAGGTCTAAAAGAGGGTGAAGGAGGACCTGCAATGGTTAATGGTATTGTAAACGGTTTGCAACCCGGTATGAAGAATATGTTTTGTACAACTTGTATTGGATGGGAAGCCAAACCCCTGGTTGAGGTAATGAGTGTGTTGCAACATTGCCAACACCAGAATCAGCAACAGCAGCAGAAACCCTTTAAAAAAATACGAACGAGATGATTATGTATGCAGGTCCGGTTGAACCTGCTCCGCGCCCACCATACAGTGGACGCCAGCAAAGAGGCAGAGGGAGGTACAGAGGAAGGCAGAAGAGATAATTTCAATTGTTACAATTGTGGACAACAAGGACATTGGGCTCGTAATTGCCCTCAGCCCCGAGCACCTCCCTTCCCTCCCCCCAGGCTGTCACGGATGGCACTATGAGTTACATTGTACGGCATATTATGATAAGGAAGGCCATGACCAGGACTATGCAGTAATAGCAGCCCCACAAGTGGGATCATTCTTTCTTTTGGAAACAGGAAACATTAAATGGGCCATAAAGGAATAGCCTTACAAATTGACTTGCCAGCAAAAGTGAAACCACTGTCATGCCATCAAGCAGACGTATCGGCACCACATTGCACCTTATAAGTTCATCCTGGCCACTACGCAAAAGATTTGGGCCCGATGGTTAAGCAACTCTTGACTCGGAAACCCACGTACTCAAGGCTGATGCCCTATGGAAGAATCAATGCTTTACCAGACTCTGAGGTACAGACTGTCATTACTCGAAGGAGGATATCCACAATGTTTGAGCGCCAACAACCGGGAGATGATTCCACCCCGAAAACAATGGGAAACCAGGAACAGGAATTACTTCAGCAAGTACCAGCATGGTTGTGGGTTAAGCACTCGAATGAGGTAGGATGAATTCTATCTGCTGAACCATTTCACGTTCAAGTTAACCATTGCCTTGGAAAGCGCAATACCCCTTAAGTCCGGCGGCGGTAAAGGGCATTCAGGAGGTAGTCGCGGCCCTCCTCCAGCAAAGAGTTCTCGTCCCGGTCATGAGCCCCTTCCAAACCTGTAAAAAACCCAGTAAGGAAGAATGGCGATTTGTCCAAGATCTGTGAGCTGTTAATGACTGTGTAATCCCAACCTTCCTGGTAGTGCCTAACCCAGCCACCATTCGGAGTTGCACAGGCTGCGGAACTTTTTGCACTTACCAGGGCCTCCGTCTTAGCCCAAGGGAAATCCGTCAATATATATACTGATTCGCGATATGCTTTCAGGGTAGTTCATGATTTTGGTCCACTTTGGAAATTGGGAGATTTTATCACTGCCTCACCTGCAAAAATCCTGGTATGCACCTGGATTTGCTTCTATTGCGGAAAGCATTGCTACCAAATGTATGACTTGTCAAAAGTATAATGGGGGAAAAACGCCTTGTGTTAAACCTGCTTCACAGCCTCAACCATGGGGCCCCTTTGTACATATGCAAATGGACTTTGTACAAATGCCCAAATGTATGGGACTACAATATGTGTTAGTAATGATGGACTTATTCTCTAGATGGGTAGAAGCGTCCCCACCAGAAAAAAAACGATGCTACCACGGTAGCCAAATTACTTTTAAAAGAATTTATCCCTAGGTTTGGAATACCTGAACAGATTTCTAGCGACAACGGACCCCACTTTACAGGTCAAGTGGTCAAGGAAGTGATGAAAGGACTACAATGTAAGCAACACTTGTCCTGCATTTACCACCCGCAATCAGCCGGAGCAGTAAAAAGACAAAATGGTATCCTTAAGACAAAAATAGCAAAACTCTGCACAGAAACAGGATTAAAGTGGCCACAAGTACTTCCCCTAGCACTTATGCTAATGAGATCTAGCCCCAACAGAGGGACAGGACTGTCTCCCCATGAGATAATAATGGACCATCCTGTAAAATTGCCTATAAGCGCTCCCCTGACCATCAAAGAACTGAACATACACAACATGAGTGAAAGTACGTTAGCTTTCTGCATAGCACTGACTAAGACCTTGCAAAGTTTTCATTCTCAGGTAAAAGAAGCGCAGAAGGAAACAACTGCTGAAGTCTGCCATACCTACGAGCCAGGGGCCACGTGTTCATAAAGACCTTCCGTCGGAAGAATTGTCTGGAACCCCATTGGGAGGGACCATACCTGGTGCTTTTAACTACCTATACGGCTTTAAAGCTTGAAGGGAAACCAACATGGATACACGCTTCTCCCTGCAAAAAGGCCCCTGCAACAGAAGGATGTGCGGAACCCTGTGACAGTATAACCAGTTCTGAAAGGAATAATCCAGAGTGCTAAAACCAAGAGACTAAGCTATTAAGTGCTTCAAAGTATACAAAACAAAGTAGAAACTGTCACGCTAGAAAATGGCACCACAATGCTTTGCTAAGATTGTGGTTCTGATGTTTGCAGGAGCATGTAACCTAAAGGCTGGAGAGCCAGATTGCTCTCTGATACAGGGGACTGGCCAAAGGGAAACAGGTACCAATGGAAAGCAGGTATATGATCATTCAGAAGCAATACCATGTGTCAGAGGGAACCTAGGGTGTTACAACTGCACAGGCAAGTTTGTAAATTTAAAAACTAACCCATGCGGACCCTGTAAGGATTATAAATATAAGATAAACTGCCAAATGGGGCACCGGTTAGGAGAAGGATATGTTATGAATTGCGATGACCAGATACTGAGGTGGGCCGCCTACTGTGGCAATATAACTACCCCAGCACCAACAACCATTCCTGTGTCAGAAACGGTTAGCCATACTTTGATCACCACTGAACCTGCTGCCACTACAGTAACTACCCCGGGGCCTGCGGAGCATCTCAGAAACAACACACATAGCGCCCCTAAGTATGGGATTGGTGTCAATACCTGAAAGAGAAAGAGTAGTGATAATACCAGGATACGCTCATGTAAAGATAGTAGTAAATCTGACCAAGCTCAATATGCCAGAATGGTGCCCTAATGGACTAACTTGCATACTAAACTATTAAGAGAAGAAGGTAGCCAAACAGGATTAAAATTGAAGGTTGAAAAGGAACAATTAGTAAGTGCCATGACCACAAACCCCACTCAAAAGCACCGTGAGAAAAGAGGTATTCTAGAGGTAGCAGGAATAGGATATGCAGCAGGAACTGCCACGGTAAATACTTTAGATATAGGTGCATTACAAACAGAGATTGACGAGCTAAAGACCCATATGAAACAGATAGTTCAGGAACAATATAAGTTCCAAAGAGAATCAGCCCAGACTAGCAAACAATTAACTGTCCTTATCCAGGAAGGGTTAAAACGCCTGAAGCCAGTAACAAATACAATAAATGCACTGATAGAGCGGGAGGAAGGTGAGGAAACAAACAAAACAAGGGATGCTGTATGCACCTTGTATGGGTCTTGGGTGCTGGCTCAGGTGGACAAGAATTTACTACAGCTTAAAACCCATCAAGTACCGGATTGGATAGGAGAAATGGCTTTACAGAAATGGACAGGATCCCCCTTGACGAATGTTAAAGATGTCTCCCTAGCAACCCGCATTCCTCACCGCGCTAAGAATAATGCAAAGTGAGAGATAATTTTAGGAATGATTTTGCATATACCAAAACCTAAGGATAATACGTTAAGATCATGATTATATAGAATTGAGAATATAGGTTGGGTAAAGGAAAAAGTGTGGCTAACAATACCAGAAGCACCCAAATGGGCAGTGGTGACGGACAACACTACAAGGGGATTACAGAGAGACAGATGCCAGAAGATGTGTCCAGACCATGCCATTATGAACGAGAAGATGTGTGGGCTGCATCACTGGAAAGATTGTAAGATACAAGTTAACCCCACCAAACGTAACAGGTCACACTTTGTTAAGACACATAATGCAACTCATTATTATGTAGTAACTACAAATTTGACTTACCTAGTACGAAATAAAACGTGCGTTCTACCAACCTACAATGTGATTATTAATAACCCTAAAGAACAATTGACCTTTGGGAGCAATAGCAATAGATCCACTAACAAAGGATACAGATATAGAAATAGAAGCCAACATTGTAAGGGTGGATAATGATGCTGAAATACACAAATTTGTGCCAAATCTGCCTACCATCCCACCTCTGAATGCGGATTGGGAACAACTGACAAGGGAAGCGAAAAATATAAGTCACCAATGGAATGAATTGGAACAAAAAAATGAAGTCAGAACAGGACAACTCTTGACAGCAGGATCATGGTGGGAGAGAATATGGAACTGGGGTATGAGAATATTTTCCCACGTACTAGTAATCCTCCAAGCATTGGTTATAGTCATTTTGATCATCCTAGCGATTATCTTAAAGAAAAAGATTAATGCCTGGACAGTAAACCAACTTAAGAAAAACTTGGCCTTGTTAGAGGTTAATACCCAATGGTCTGAATATGACAAACTGTAAGGATTGTCCTTTAAAGAGCAAAAGGGGGGAAATGTGGAATACAGCTTTAGTCAGCTAACGCGTCTAATGGGTTAAATGATCTAAAAGTGATTATATTGCAGTGAGGAATGATGTAAACTAATCAGACAGTGTAAACTAATCATGAGGAGTATCTGAAAAGTTTGTGGTTACAACTGCGTCTTGTGATGTGCTTGACGAAACATTGGTGCCCTGATTAAATCTGCTGATATGGTAATTTATGTAATCTTTATCTACATAGTTGTAGTTAAACTGTCTCCTGTCATATTGTGAAATGTACCATCTGCCTGTAATTGTATTACTGCATTCTCCCTTTGATCGTGCTAACCATGACATAACTGTGATTTCTTGATGTACGGACCTTATATGGTATGAATTTCCTGTTATGAGCTGTATAAACTTTGCTGGATTCTCTGTTCAGGGTGTTTGACTGACTAGAAACCATGTGTGGTGTCCTGAGCAGCCTACTACCAAGCATGCTTGAATAAATCTGGTTTTGCTTCTAACAAGTCAGTGTTCTCGTAGTTGTGTCGCGATTCGACATGTCCATCCAATTTCCTTTTCAAATCATTATTCTTTTCTGCTTCTACCAGCTTTGCAGACAGCAAGTTCCAAGTCATGACCACTCACTATGTAAAAACATTCTTCCTCTCATCTTTCCTGCATCTCTTGTCTAAAATGTTAATTCTGTGACTTTGAGTTCTTGTTCCATCAGTTAATGGGAACAGTTTTCCTTGATCTACCTTATCTAAACCTGTCATAATCTTGCATGCCTCTACCGGATCCCCTCTCAATCTCCTTTGCTCCAAGATTTTCCAATCTAATCCTGTAGCCAGATTCCCTCATTCCTGGAACCATTCTGGGATACGTCCTCTGCACCTTCTCAGGGAATTTCACATCCTTCCTAAAGTGCGGTGAACTTTAGGACTGGACTGATAACTGATTTCATATGCTCTACCGCCCCTCATACACTTAGCATTGCTACAAGCCTCACACCCACTTCTCACGGGTTAGACACACTGGGCAGAATTTTGCGGTGGGTGTGCGGGCCCCACCAGCTCAGCGGCAGGCGGACAGCCGACCCCGTCGCCGAAACGGGGCCCGCCGCCATTTTGAGTGGGCAGGCCAATTAAGGCCCACCCAGTGGCCTGCCCGACAGGAAGCTATGCGTTGGGGGGGGAATCCCCAGCTGTCAAAGTGCGCTCTTTCGCACGATACTGCTCCCTGAGACTAAGTGGTGTCTCAGGGAGATTAGTGACAGTGTACAAAATTGAAAAAATAGAAAAATAAAAATATTAACATGTCCCCATCATGTGACAACGTCACACGAGATGGGACATGTTAATAAATATCACGTTACATTTATTAAAGTTTTTAAAAAGGAGCATGAAACCTCATCCCGCCAGTGGATGAGGTTTCATGTATTATCAGAAGCCCACTGGGGCTCCTAGCCTGTTCGCCAGCTTTAAGGTCGGACAAGCAGGGCCTTTAATTACTTTAATTACCCTGTCAATGGCCTCAATTGGCCATTGACAGATCGGCGGGCGGACAGCTGATTTCTCTGTCTGCCCGCCTTTCTGAAAATTTAAAGGGACCGGGATGATGTCGGGGGTTCCTCCCGACGTCATTTTCCCGTCGGCGAGCGGGGCCCGCCCCCTCAAATCTCCAACAGGAAAATTCTGGCCACTGTCAGCTTTTTAACCAGGGCAACCGCATCATTCAAACATATTGCACCACACCCAGTAATACGCTTCCCACTCTATTTCAGGACAAGATGGCACACAACTGGAAGCAGTAGGAGCTAACTGATAGGGACATGTCCTAACCCCCATAAAGGCTACCATGCTGGTCATTACTGTGACAGCCATTTCTGAGGGTGTGACCAGTGGCAGGGCTGAAACCATTGAAGATGAGTGTATTCTCATACAAATCCTCTTTCTCACATCCCACCTCCCTCTCATCCTATACTTCCTTCTGATTTACCAGCTGCAGATAGTATAAGCATGCTCCTCTTACCTGCAACCTTTCCTTACAACCTTTCAGCCTTTCTCCTTTCAGATACCCAAGTACCACCTGGTCAGGAAGTGATGAACAGCTGGAAAATAGTGATTATGCAGTGGCAAGGATAGTGCAGACTAGCTTGCCAAAGGACAAGATTGCACATGTGGCTTTGTCATAGACTCAGATAAGCACTTTGATGGGCTAGCCAATAGAAGAACACTGATGGGTACATACAACAAAATGTTTGTTGCATTTGGGACGTCTACCGGAAAGCTTGCAGTCAAAATATCAAGGAACATGAAGCAGCCTGGGACCAATTTGGCACAGGGCTTTGCACAGAGCTTGAAGCCCCATCCTTTCCGGCCTGGTACTCATAACTAACTTAATTCACATACTCGTGGACCCAATCATGATGGCGCATCTAGTGGTCAAAGTCACAGTTCCATTGCAGCACCAGCTGCAGTCACCCAAACTTCTGAGTGCTTCAATGGAAGCTCAGACCGCTGTCAAGGAAGTCTGAGGGTTGCCGAAGGGTCAATCCAGGAAGTGGCAGTGGCTCCATGCAACATGAACCTGCTTCCCTCCCTCAGAAATTAGTCCTCCCACCCCTGCCACTCCACCAATCAGCCAGCCAGCCTGGACTGATGCCTCTCAGGTTGAGACGGTGTCATCTGCAGCTGGGCCATCTAGGTTCAGAGTTGCTCATGGTCATCCGGCAAAACCATCTTTAGTCTATATTCAACAGCGTGGCTGCCCTTGCATCCCCCCCGCCACCAGTCACCTCAGAAGCAGGGCTGCCCTTAACCACCACCTCCCCTGCCACTCTTGCCTCAACAGCAAGGCTGCACTTGCCGCCCCTCACAAGTTGCCTCAGTAGGGTATGCACTTGTCCTCTGCTCCCCAAATCTTCAAAAGTCACATCCCAGGCATTTTCTGGTTCCAATATAGAGCAGAGGTGACATATAGCACCCAAAAAGCAATGTGTGTGCAGGTTCTGTTTGCTTCTCTTTGGCAAGAGAGAATGAAATGTAAAAAGCTTTCATTGTGTAGAGAGCCTCAGTGACCTCTCTCATGCAATAGTCAATGATAAACTGTGAGATGTTGCAAACATCTCTCGCTCCAGATGGAAAAGCTCCAGAAGCATCAGTTCATTACCAATGGTCACTTTCACAATGACTGGCAAAGCAGTCTTTGTCCTGCTCTGAGGTTGCAGTTGTGGCTATAGCAGATGACAGATTTCAATGAGGGTATTCTTACTTAAGTGCAGAATTCTCATACATTGTTCTTTGCTGATGTTCAGATTTTGAATCAATTCCTGAACACCCTTCATTCACAGAATTACAGAATCACAGTGCAGAAAGGCCCTTCAGCCCATCGAGTCTGCACCGACACGTGAGAAACACCTGACCTACCTACCTAATCCCCTTTACCAGCACTTGGCCCATAGCCTTGAGTGTTATGACATGCCAAGTGCTCGTCCAGGTACTTTTTAAAGGATGTGAGGCAACCTGCCTCCACCACCCTCCCAGGCAGTGCATTCCAGACCGTCACCATGTTCTGGGGAAAAAAGCTTTTCCTCACATCCCCCCAAACCTCCTGCCCCTCACCTTGAACTTATGCACTCATGTGACTGATCCTTCAACTAAGGGGAACAGCTGCTCCCTATCCACCCTGTCCATGCCCCTCAGAATCTTGTACACCTCGATCAGGTCGCCCCTCAGTCTTCTCTGCTTCAACGAAAACAACCCAAGTCTATCCAACCTTTCTTCATAACTTAAATGTTTCATCCCAGGCAACATCCTGGTGAATCTCCTCTGCAGTCCCTCCAGTGCAATCACATCCTTCCTATAATGTGGCCACCTGAACTGCAGCTGTGGCCTCACCAAGGTTCTATACAACTCCAACACGACCACCCTACTTTTGTAATCTATACCTCGATTGAGAAAGGCAAGTGTCCCATATGCCTTTTTCACCACCCCAATAACATGCCCCTCTGCCTTCAGAGGTCTATGGACACACACGCCAAGGTCGCTTTGTTCCTCAGAACTTCCTTGTGCCATGCCCTTCATTGAATACTTCCTTGTCAAATTACTCCTTCCAAAGTGTATCACATCACACTTTTCAGGGTTAATTTCCATCTGCCACTTATCTGCCCATTTGACCATCCGATCTATCTTCCTGTAGCCCAAGACACTCAACCTCACTGTTAACCACTCGGCCAATCTTTGTGTCATCCGCAAACTTACTAATCCTACCCCCCATATAGTCATCTATGTTGTTTATATAAATGACAAATAAAAGGGGACCGAGCACAGGTCCTTGTGGTACGCCACTGGACACTGGCTTCCAGTCACTAAAGCATTCGTCTGTCAGCACCCTCTGCCTCCTACAACTAAGCCAATTTTGAATTCACCTTATCAAATTACCCTGTATCCCATGTGCCTTTGCCTTCTTTATAAGTCTCCCATGTGGGACTTTGTCAAAGGCTTTGCTGAAATCCATATAAACTACATCAATTGCACTACCCTTGGTGCATATGTTGAGAACTGTTTTCTTCATCCTCCTCCAGCTTCTTCTTCCACCACCCTATCCTGTTCTGCATCACCCGTGTTCATTCTCCAAGTAATGCTGTATTCCAAAAGGAATGCCTGTTGCACTTATGCATAAGTCTTGAAATCAGCAAAAAATCCTTTATCAATTGCACCATCTGTGGCTTCAGCAATGTTAAAAATGTATTACAAAGCAATCATAAATTAAATTGAAGTAGCAGCCTGCATAAATCAACCAATGAACCAGTACATAGTTGATGATCTCTTTAAATAGTGCTGTTGGGGATCCTTCCTGCTGCTGAATATGTGTTCATGGTTCTGGGAGAATAGTAGCAGGAGCGTTAAGCTCTAAAATGGCATTGCAACCCTCAAATCAGCATTAAAAGCTTATTGATGTAGTGATCCACTTGCTCCAAATACTTGGCCAATGCCCTCAGCAATATGTCATCCAATATGATTCTCCCCAAAAAAGTGTGCAGGCATTGTGGACACCAACGGTACTTGTGATGCACGAAAGCACAGGTGTAAACTGTAGTATAAAACAGAAAAACAGAAAATAGGAGCAGGGATAGGCCATTCAGCTCTTCGAGCCAGCTCTGCCACTCATTATGATCATGGCTGATCATCCAACTCAATAGCTTGCTCCCGCTTTCTCCCCATATCCTTTGATCCTTTTTGCCCCAAGTGTTATATCTAACTCCTTCTTGAAACCATACAATGTTTTTGCCTCAACTACTTTCTCTGGTAGTGAATTCCACAGGCTCACCGCTCCCTGGGTGAAGAAATTTCTCCCCATCTCAGCCCTAAATGGTCCACCCTGTATCCTTAGACTGTGACCCCTGGTTCTGGACTCCTCCACCATCAGGAACATCCTTCCTGCATCTACCCTGTCTCGTCATGTTAGAATTTTATAGGTTCCTATGAGATCCCCCCTCATTCTTCTGAGCTCCAGCAAATATAATCCTACCTGACTCAATCGCTCTTCATATGTCAGTCCCGCCAGTCCAGGAATCAGTCTGGTAAACCATTGCTGCACTCCCTCTCTCACAAGAACATGCTTCCACAGGTAAGGAGACCAAAACGACACACAATATTCCAGGTATGGTCTCAGCAAGGCCCTGTAGAATTGCAGCAAGACATCCCTGCTCCTATAATCAAATCCTCTGGCTATGAGGCTAAATACCATTTGCCTTCTTTACCCCCTGCTGCACCTGCATGCTTATCTTCAGAGAGTGGCGTCTGAGGACACCCAGGTCTCGCTGCACATTCCCCTCTCTCAATTTATAGCCATTCAGATAATAATCTGTCTTCTTGTTTTTGCTACCAAAATGGATAACCTCACATTTATCCACATTATATTGCACCAGCCATCCATTTGCCCACTCACTCAGCTTGTCCAAATCACTCTGGAACATCTCTGCATCCTCCTCACAGCTCATCCTCCCACCCATCTTTGTGTCATCTGCAAATTTGGAGATATTAATTTAGCTCCCTCATTTAAATCATTAATATAGTCATGAATATTAATAATATTCTGCCAACCAGTTTTCTATCCATCTCAACATACTAGCCCAATCCCATGCGCTTTAATTTTACACGCTAATCTCTTATGTAGGACTTTGTCGAAAACTTTCTGAAAGTCCAAATAAACTACATCCACTGCCTCCCTCTCATCAACTCTACTAATTACATCCTCAAAAAATTCCACTAGATTTGTCAAGCATGATTTCCCTTTCATAATTCCATGCTGACTCTGTTCGATTCTGCCACTGTTTTCCAAGTGCTCAGCTATTAAATCTTTTATAATGGACTCTAGAATTTTGCCCACTACCAACGTCAGGCTGACTGGTCTATAATTCCCTGTTTTCTCTCTGCCTCCCTTTTTAAGTAGTGGGGTTACATTAGCTACCCTCCAATCTGTATGAACTGTTCCAGAGTCTATAGAATCTCAGAAGATGACCACCAATGTATCCACTATTTCTAGGGCTACTTCCTTAAGTACTCTGGGATGTAGATTATCAGGCCCTGGGGATTTACCAGCCTTCGATCCCATCAATTTCCCCTACACCATTTCCCTACTAATACTGATTTCTTTCAGTTCCTCCCTCTCATTAAACCCTGTGTTCCCCAACATTTCTGGTATGTTATTTGTGCCCTCCTTTGTGAAGACAGAACCAAAGTATGTATTTAGTTGGTCAGCCATTTCTTTGTTCCCTTTTATAAATTCCCCTGTTTCTGACTGTAAGGGACCTACATTTGTCTTCATCAATCTTTTTCTCTTCACATACCTATAGAAACCTTTACAGTCAGTTTTTATGTTTCCCGCAAGCTTACTCTCGTACTCTATTTTCCCCTTCTTAATCAATCCCTTAGTCCTCCTTTGCTGAATTTTAAACTGGTCCCAACCCTCAGGTCTGTTGTCTTTTCTGGCCAATTTGTATGCCTCTTCCTGGGATCTAATACTATCTCTAATTTCCCTTGTAAGCCATAGTTTGGCCACCTTTCCTGTTTCACTTTTGCATCAGACAGGAAGAAACAATTGTTGCAGTTCACCCATGCACTCTTTGAATGTTTGCCATTGCCTATCCCCGTCATCCCTTTAAGTAACGTTTCCCAATCCATCATAGCCAACTCGCTCCTCAAACCATCTTAGTTTCCTTTATTAAGATTCAGGGCCCTAGTCTCAGAATCAACTACGTCACTCTCCATCTTGATGAAGAATTCTATCATATTACGGTCGTTCATCCCCAAGGGGCTTCGCACAACTAGATTGCCAATTATTCCTTTCTCATTAACCCAGCCTAGGATTCTCTGTTCTCTAGCTGGTTCATCAAAGGGTTGGTCCAGAAAACCATCCCGTACATACTCCAGGAATTCCCACTCTACGGCATTGTCACTAATTTGATTTGCCCAATCTATATGCACATTAAAGTCACCCATAATTACAGATGTTCCTTTACTGCATGCATCTCTAATTTCCTATTTAATGCTATTCCCAACATTAGCACTACAGTTTGGGTGTCTAAATACAACCCCCACTAATGTTTTTTGCCCCTTAGTGTTTCTCAGCTCTACCCATACAGATTCCACATCGTCGGAGCCAATATCTTTCCTCACTATTGCATTAATTTCCTCTTTAACCAGCAATGCAATTCCACCACCTTTTCCTTTTTGTCTGTCCTTCCTAAATACTGAACACCCCTGGATGTTCAGTTCCCATCCCTGGTCACCCTGCAGCCATGTCTCCGTAATGCCGACTATATCATACCTGTTTACATCTATTTGCGCGGTTAATTCATCTGCTTTACTGCGAATGCTCCTCGCATTAAGGCACAAAGCCTTAAGGCTTGTCTTTTTAACATTACTTGTCCCGTTCTCACTATTTTTCACTGAGGCCCTGTTTGATTCTTGCCCTTGATTTCTCTATCACTTTTCTTATTCCCCTTTCTGTCTTTTGTTCTTGTCCTTGATTCCCCCTCCTCTGACTCCTTGCATAGGTTCCCATCCCCCTGCCATTTTAGTTTAAACCCTCCCCAACCGCTCTAGCAAACATTCCCCCTAGGGCATCAGTCCTGGTCCTGCCCAGGTGTAACCCGTGCAGTTTGTACTGGTCCCACCTCCCCCAGAACCGGTCCCAATGCCCCAGGAATCTGAAACCCTCCCCCTCACACCATCTCTTCATCCACGTATTCATCCGATATATCCTGCTATTTCTACTCTGACTAGCGCATGGCACTGGTAGTAATCCTGAGATCACTATCTTTGAGGTCCTACTTTTCAACTAACTTCCTAACTCCTTATATTCTGCTTTTAGGACCTCCTCCCTTTTTTTACCTATGTCGTAAAGGGTTAATACTATCTGTTTAAATAGATAGTCTACATCAATGATGTAAGATCACGTGGCAACAGGCTATGCTGAGAGATAGTTCTACATAGAGACTCGTGCTAATCCTGTACTGTACATTGTTAGTAGAATGGTCAAGAAAGGTAAGTTTACCAACAGCCTTGTTTCCAGCAGTATCTGCAAATCCTGACTAAGAGCCAACTGATGGTAAAAGATGGCGACACCAGAAAACACAAAGGAAAAGCACCTAGTAGCCTGGCAACTGAAAGAAGCAGCAAGATCAATGATTGCAGGGATAAGCCAGCACAGGATAAACACCAACATATTTTGTTGAAAATAAAGAAAAGTCATGGGGAAAATTGTACCTTTACCAAAGTGTTTCAACGACATGGAAGGCCTGGATCAAGTGAGAAATGGCAGAACTAACGTCATAGGTTTACCAGGTACAGAACAGTTTTTGCACTAGCAGAAAAGGCTAGCAAAGGACAGGTCAGTACCCTTCTGTATGCCATAGAACATAAGAACATAAGAACTAGGAGCAGGATTAGGCAATTCAGCCCCTCAAGCTTGCCCCGCCATTCATTATGATCATGGTTGATCTCATTTCGATCTCAACTCCAATTTCCCGTCCTCTCCCTTTCAACCCATTACTAATTAAAAATCTGTCTATCTCTTCCTTAAGTGTTTTCAGCATCCTGGCATCCACTGAACTCTGAGATAGTAAATTCCACAGATTCACGACCTTTTGAGAAAAATAATTCCTCCTCATCTCTGATTTAAATCTACCACCCCTTAGCCTAAACCTATGGCCTCTCATTCTAGAATGCCCCAGAATGGGAAACATTCGCTCTACGTCTACTTTGTCTCTCCTCTTTAGCATCTTATATACCTCAATTAGATCTCCTCTCATCCTTTTAAACTCTAGCGAGTATAGGTCTAAACTGCTCAATCTCTCCTCATAAGACAAGCCCCGCATCTCTGGAATCAATCCAGTGAACCTCCTCTGGACATCCTCCAGTGTTACTACATCCTTCCTCAAGTAAGGACACCAAAACTGTGCACAATGCTCCAGGTGCAGTCTCACCAGTGCCGTGTACAGTTGCAACAACACTTCTCTATTTTTATACTCTATTCTTTTAGCAATAAATGCCAAAATTCCATTTGCCTTCCTTATTACCTGCTGCATACTAGCTTTCAGCGATTCATGCACGAGGACACCCAGATCCCTCTGCACTGAAGCATTCTGAAGTTTCTCTGGATTTAAATAAAAAGTCACCTTTTTATCCTTCCAACCAAAATGGATAACCTCACACTTATCCACGTTAAACTCCATATGTTAAATTTTGGCCCATTCACCTAACCTGTCCATATCCATTTGTAAATTTATTTCTTCACTGCAACTTACTTTCCGACCTATTTTGGTGTCATCTGCAAATTTCGCTTTAGTACCTTCTATCCCTGAATCCAAGTCATTAATATAGATTGTAAATAGTTGGGGCCCAAGGGCCGAACCCTGTGGCACCCCACTAGCTACAGCTTGCCATCCAGAAAAAGACCCATTTATCCCGGCTCTCTGCTTTCTGTTGGTTAGTCAATCCTCTATCCAAGCTAATATATTACCCCTAACTCCGTGTGATCTTATCTTGTGTATAAGCAGTAGTACAGACATTGAAACGAAAAGATAGTGACATACAAAGAGCTTATGAAAACCTTTGATGCTTATTCTAGTCTTAGAAGGAACACCATTACAGGCTTACCCAAAAACCTGGAGAGAGCATTAATTCCTTCATTAATGATTTATATTGATTAGCAGAGAATTGCGAATATGGAGCTATGAAAAACATATTAATTTGGGATCTCATTGTTGTATGTGTCTGAGAGGAGACTTTATCAGCTTTTCTGCAGTTAAGGGAAGATTTGACCCCATCCAAGGACTGTAGTTAACAAAGCAGGCAGGAGTGAGAAAGCAAAATCAGATATTTATTCTGGATGAAAAGGAGATCTTGTGGAGAAAAACAGCTGACACATTGCAGTTTGTAGGACACAGAAGTAGCAGCGCACCTAATCCAAATCAACTAGCCACCATTATTCAGTGTTCTCGCTGTGGCAGGATAAAGCTGTAACAGCCCAAAGAATGCCCCGCCAAAAATATAGACTGTCATTCTTGTAAGAGGCAAGGACACTTTAAAATGGTATATCACAGGAAAAAGATACTAACGTAAAAATTAAAGGAGAAACAACTGAAATCATGTTGCTTTCCAGAAGTTGAAGATGAAAAAGACAATGAAGTGCCATTCTTGGGATAAATTATAGGATCAAATTGGAACTATTGGAGCATAGATATTATGATCAATGGACATAAAAAAAACTTCAAATTAGACAGAGAAGCAGGAGTTTCAACTCATTCAGATACAGAACAGTGGCTAAAGCAAGACTTCCTTCAGCCATCAACCATACAACTCCACGGTTCAGGATGTATTCAACTGAAGGTCAAGGGACCGTTGGCTGCTAAACTTCAGTACAAAGGATGAGAAATAACATAAATTTTGTATGTGAGCCAAAACCAAGAGTGTTCACTGTTAATTTGAAAAGCTTGCACAGATCAACAATTCGTCTATAAAGTAAATGAATTGGGAAGCCAAGAAAAAGTATCAGAGTTCAGGACAGAATTTCCAAAATTATTCAGAGGTCTGGGGCAGCTGAAAAAAACCAATCGCGTCACATTGAGACCAGTTGCAAAACCAGTCCGATATGACTCTTCTATTTCTCTCTCCACAGACACTGCCAGATTTGCTGAGTTTTTCTGCACTTCTGTGTTTTTATTTCAGATCTCCAGCATCCACAATATTTTATTTTTATTGTTATGCAAAACCAGTGTGTTTGTTCCCCCCAAGAAGGTTCCACACCCACTTTGCAGAAGGTGAAAGAAGAAATTGAGTCAATGCATCAGAGAGTCATTTCACCTGTAAACAAACCTACATGTTGGTGTATGACTCCAGTACCAAAACCAGATGGCTCACTACGAATCTGCTTTGACTTCACACAGTTAAACAAAGCAGTGGAAAGAAAGATCCACCCAATGGCATCTGTGGATGAGAGTCTGGCAAAGCTATCAAAAAGCACAATTTTTACAATATTGGATGCAAACAGTGGTTTTTGGCAACTAAGTTAAAAGCAAAATGCTGCGGATGCTGGAAATCTCCTTAGCTCTGAAGAAGGGTCATAGGGACTTGAAATGTTAACTCAGTTTCCCTCTCCACAGATACTGCTAGACCTGCTGAGTTTTTCCAGCATTTTCTGTAGTTGTATTTGGCAATTATCTTTGGATGGGGAATCCAAACTACTGACTACATTCATCACACCATTAGGAAGAGATATTGCTTCAATCGACTACTCTTTGAAATCACATTGGTACCAGAGATTTTTTAGAGAATGATGGCAGGCATTTGAGGAATCAGAAAAGGTCATCTGTCACATGGATGGCATCTTGATCCACTGTTCCACCACACTGGACCATGATGCAAGAGTGAGCACAGTAGTGCAATGCTTGAAAGAAGCAGGACTAACTCTCAATAATGCCTGTGAGTTCTCACAACCAACCATTAAATTTCTGGGATCCACTGTTCGCTCATCAGGCATCAGGAGCTTGTTCCTGCCTCACGGAACTCATTTCTTTCTACCTTGACTCCATTCTCTCTCCCCTTGTCCAGTATCTTCCCACCTACACTTGTGATTCCTCTGATGCCCCACATCGCATCAACAATTTTCTGTTTTCTGGCCCTAACCGTCTCCTCTTCGCCATGGGCGACCAGCAAGATGGTCTGAGGGCTCTCCACTTCTTCCTTGAACAGAGGCCCGAACAATCCCCATCTCTCTTATGCCTGGCTGAACTTGTTCTCTCATTGAAAACAATTGCTCCTTTAACTTGTCTCACTTCCTCCAAATAAAGGGTGTGGCTATGGGTAACTGCATGGGCCCCAGATACGTGTCTTTTTGTGGGGACGTGGAATATTCCTTGTTCTAGCCCTATTCAAGCCCCCTCTTCTTTTGGTACATCAATGGCTGTTTTGGTGCCACTTCATGCTCTCATCTGGATGTGGAAAAATTTATCAATTTTGCTTCCAATTTCCACCCCTCTCTCACATTCACATGGTCCATCTCCGGCACTTCCCTTCCCTTCCTTGACCTTGCTGTCTCCATTTCTGGTGATAGACCGTCCACCAATATTCATTACAAGCCCACCAAAACACAGCTACCTTGACTACAGCTCCTCACATCCTGTTTCCTATAAGGACTGTCAGTTCCTCTGCCTCCGTTGCATCTGTTCTGATGATGGCACCTTCCAAAATGGAGCTTCTGACGTCTTCCTGTTTCCTTTACCGAGGATTCCCCCAGCTACTGTGGTTGACAGGGCCCTCAACTGTGTCCAACTCACCTCCCGCACATCTGCCTTTACCCCTTTCACTCCCTCCCAGAGCCATGATAGAGACCCCCTTGTCCTCTCTTTTCACTACACCAGCCTCAGCATTCAAAGGATCATCCTCTGCCATTTCCGCCAACTCCAGCATGATGCCACCACCAAACAAATCTTCCCCTCACCCGCACCCCGACTCCCGTCAATATTCCATGGCTCCGTAAAACCCTGGTTCACTCCTCCATCACCCCCAACTCCTCATCCTCTTCCCATGGCATCTTCCCATGCAATCGCAGAAGATGCAACACCTGCCCCTTTATCTCCTCCCTCCTCACTGTCCAAGGCCCCAAACACTCCTTTCAGGTGAAGCAGCACTTCACTTGCACCTCCTTCAATTTGGTCTGCTGTATTCGCTGCTTCCAATGCAATGGGAAGACTAAATGCAGACTGGGTGACCACTTTGCAGAACACCTTCACTCAGTCCGCAAACATGGTCCAGGAATTCCTGTCACTTGCCGTTTCAACTCACCATCTTGCTCTCATGCTCATATGTCCGCCCTTGGCCTGCTGCAATGTTGCAGCAAAGCCCAACACAAACTGGAGGAACAGCACCTCATCTTCCGATTAAGCACTTTACAGCCTTCTGGACTTGACATTGAGTTCAACAACTTCAAACCATGAACTCTTTTCCTATTTTTATTTATTTATTTATTTGTTTTATTCTTTTATTTATTTGTTCACTTTTTAAATTCTTTTTCCCCAACACCTCCTCCCCCCACAGGGCCATCTGTCACTTGTTTATATATTGTGCTTTCACGGACCACTGACCCTTGTTCTGCTATAACACCCTGTGCTATCCAACCTTTATGCCACTATCAGCACCTTCTTTACTCTTTACTACTACCATTAACACTCACTTTATCTTGTGTCCATGATATCTTTGTCAATCTCTCCTTAGCTGTCACCTACCCCCTCCTAAACAGTATAAATCCATCACATCACATTTCTACTTCTCTTTCGCCCTGAAGAAGACTCATATGGACTCAAAATGTTAACTCTGTTTCTCTCTCCACAGGTGCTGCCAGACCTGCTGAGCTTTACAACACTTTCTGTCCTCAGACTCGAGATCCTTCAGAGAATACACCAGGGACACCTGGACATTACAAAGTGTCATACTAGAGCACGAAATTCCATTTGGTGGCCAGAAATCTCAAAATCATTCGAGGAAATGACTTCGAGCTGCATTTCCTATGCAGTCCATTGCCTGGGTCAAAAAAAGCCACTGGTGGTGCTCTCATTTCCATCTAGACCATAGAACCATCGTAGAATGGACCTTAATTGACCTCCAGGGTAAGACATTCCTCATAGCTGTTGACTATTATTTCAGACGGGTTGAGGTTAAACGTTTTCATGGTTCCACCTTGGAAGCTGTCATTAAATTGCTAATAGAATGTGTTGCTACACATTGCATTCCGGATCTAGTCATTTCAGACAATGGGCCACAGTTCGTAAATGAATGCTCTAAGAAGTTCATAGACTATGGATTTGTCCACACGACTAAATACACCTAAATACACACAAGTGAATAGAGAGACTGAAAGAAGAGTAAGAACATTAAAAGCTTTGATGAAGAAAAATGACAATATCAACTTAGCACTGTTGAGCTAGTTCCACACCACTTCAAAATGGTTTGGTTATAACAGAACTCTGATGGGACGATGACTTTGGATTCAACTTATGTATATAAAAACAAAAAACTGCGGATGCTGTAAATCCAAAACAAAAACAGAATTACGTGGAAAAACTCAGCAGGTCTGGCAGCATCGGTGGAGAAGAAGAGTTGACGTTTCGAGTCCTCATGACCCTTCCACAGAACCGAGCAAATATAAGGAGAGGAGTGAAATATAAGCTGGTTTAAGGTTGGGTGGGGGGGGGCGCAGATCAACTCCTGTTCTTCCCCACACATTTATGCCACGTGTTATGATCCTTGGCCAAATGCTTGGTCATGAGGGGGATCTGGTTAGGGGCCAATAATATTTTGTTTGAGGTAGATAAAGGTTGAGATTTATGTTCAACCATGCAAGCCTGCAGAGTTCTTAGTGAGACACCCAACAACCTTAAAACAACCTCCACCTTGCTGATGTTACAGTTGCATTAGCAGAATACAAGTCTGTCTGCCTGCTCTCTCATGCAACAGATGCTGCATGATGGAAGGAGATCACAAGGAGGGGAAAGGGGAAACATCATACGGCTGAAGCGTTCACAACAATCTTCAGCCAGAAGTGTTGAGTGGATGATCCACCTCGGCCTACTCCAGAGGTTCCCAGCATCATAAATGCAAGTCTTCAGCCAATTCAATTCACTCCACGTGATATCAAGAAATGGATGAAGACACTGGATACTGCAAAGGCTATGGACCCTGACAATATTCCAGCAATAGTCCTGAAGATTAGTGCTCCAGAATTTGCCACGCCCATTCCCAAGCTGTTCCAATACAGCTACAACACTGGCATCTACCCGGCTATGTGGAAAATTGCCCAGGTATGTCCTGTACACAAAATGCAGGACAAATTCAACCTGGCCAATTGCCGCCCTGTCAGTCTACTCTCAATCATCAGTAAAGTGACTGAAGGGATCATCAACAGTGCTATCAAGAGCACTGCTCACTGACGCTTTAATTTGGGTTCTGCCAGGGTCACTCAGCTTCTGACCTCATTACAGCCTTAGTTCGGACATGGACAGAAGAAGTGAACTCCACAGGTGAGGTGAGAGTGACTGTCCTTGACATCAATGCTGCATTTGATCGGGTGTGGCATCAAGGAGCCCTAGCAAAACTGGAGTCAATGGAAATCAGGGGGAAACTCTCCAATGGTTGGAGTCATACCTAGCACAAAGGAAGATGGCTGTGGTTGCTGGAGGTCAATTATCTCAGTTCCAGGACATCACTGCAAGAGTTCCTCATGGAACAGTCCTAGGCCCAGCCATCTTCAGCTGCTTCATCAATGACATGCCTTCCATCATAAGGTCAGAAGTGGGGACGTTTGCTGATGATTGCACAACGTTCAGCACCTTTCGTGACTCCTCAGATACTGAAGCAGTCCATGTTCAAATGCAGCAAGTCCTGGAAAATGTCCAGGCTCGGGCTGACAAGCGACATGTAACATTCGTGCCACACAAGTGCCAGGCAATGACCATCTCCAACAAGAGATGGCATTACCATCGCTGCATCCTCCACTATCAACATCCTGTGGGTTACATT
Organism: Carcharodon carcharias; assembly: GCF_017639515.1. NCBI lineage: Eukaryota > Metazoa > Chordata > Chondrichthyes > Lamniformes > Lamnidae > Carcharodon > Carcharodon carcharias. The sequence continues at coordinate 118,703,756 of NC_054478.1, read as the reverse complement.
GACCAGAAATTGAACTGAACTAGCCATATAATACCGTGGCTACAAAAGCAGGTCAGAGGCTAGGAATCCTGTGGCGAGTAACTCGCTTCTGACTCCCCAAAGTCTGTCCACCATCTACAAGGCACAAGTCAGGTGGTGGATAAGTGCCGCTCCAATAACACTCAAGAAGTTTCACACCATTCAGGACAAAAAAATTGGCATCACATCCACAAGCATTCACTACCTCACCACGGACTAACAGTGGCAGCATTGTGTATCATCTACAAGATGTACTGCAGAAACTCACCATGGCTCCTAAGATAGCACCTTCCAAACCCACAACTGCTACTATCTAGAAGACAAAGGCAACAGATACGTGGGAATGCCACCACCTGGAAGTTCCACTCCAAGCCACTCACCATCCTGACTTGGAAATATATCGCCGTTCCATCACTATCGTTGGGTCAAAATCCTGGAACTCCCTCCCTAACAGCACTGTGGGTGTACCTACACCACAGGGATTGCAGTGGTTCAAAAAGGCAGCTCATCATCTTCTCAAGGGCAATTAGGGATGGGCAATAAATGCTGGTCTAGCCAGCGATGCCCACATCCCATAAATTAATGAAAAATAAATAAAAGTTTCTGCTGGTGGTATTACTTTGTTTGTCATACATGTTTTAAAGGCAAATGGGTAGTGCTGTTTCACATTGGTTGAAACTTGTTGCAGCAGACATTATCAGTAAGTTCTCTTCCTATACTCCTCAGCTTGAACTATATTTGCCTTATAAATTGCTGGAAGTGCAAACTGTTGATGGCATGGCAACAAGGTATCTGACATCTTGGTGAATGACAGGACCTACAAATCTTGCCTCAGGCAATCTCTTTTATTGAACAGTACAATGGGTCAGCCATTGTGGTTCATGAATAGATGGCCTGACATAATTCTCAAAAAGGAAGACTTATTGCTGCTGCCACGGGAACGTTAACACATCCCAAACTAAAATATATGTCTAAAATGGAAATCATAGTCCAGGTCTTCTGGTCTCTGATTGTCAGAGACTGGACATACACCCAAGATGTGCATCGGGACCCCATCCTGAAGCACTGACCCTTGTGAGAATTGCCCAGGAAGTTTGAATTCAGACAGGTAATTACCCTGCTTCCTGGGATCCTCTGGGAAAATCTGCAACTCTGAGCTAGATTCAGAGAGAATGGACAGTTCCGATGTAATTACCTAATATTTATCTAGGAAATGTTAAACAGAAAAATCCTAGTTTAACTCCTGGGTAACTACACAAATGGCCCCCCAATCACACACACAGACTTTCCCCTCCACCCTCCAACCACCCCTTCAACTACCCTCTGACTCCCCCCAACTACCCCTTGACCACCCCCCCCACCACCCCCACAACCCGACTCGACTATCTCTCCTGACCACCCTAAACCCCAACCACCCAACTACTCTCTTGACCCCTTGATGATGCCACCCGATCCACTGATCAAAACTCCCAACTTAACCCGACTACCCCTCCCGAATAACCCCCGGCCTGACTATCCATCCCGACCCAACTAGCCCAAGTCATCTACCTATTCACCCACCTACCCTATCTACTTACTTCCCTAACCACCTCTCACCTCACCCACTTGCCACCCTATCCATCTGCTAGCTTACCAAACAGCTACGCTACCCACATAACTTACCCATCCTACAACCCTGCTCATTTATTCATTCATCCATTCACTAACATTCACACTGGACCTTTAAACTTACCTTATGGCAGCTAGTGCCGTAAAAAGGGGATGTGGCTTATCTTCCCCCGATGCTCCAGCGCTATGATGAAGCTCTTCATGTGGCTGTATGCTCCACACTTCTGAAGAAGCCAGGCTCAGAAGCCCCAGCCAGAAATGCTGAGTAGAGGTGGAGCAAAGAAAAGTAGGAACAGAGTGACAATCTGACAGTGATTGCTGCTTCGCAGAAGATCCTGGCCCATAATTTTAAAAACTAGATTGCAAATACATCTCTAACTTTCCATCTGGATACATTGCTCTAGATATTTCACATCTGGATTTAAACTAAACTGCAGGGGAGTGGGATTCTGAAAAGTAGTTCAGAGGGGAGAGAAGCTGAGATGGAATTAGGAGTTAAACGTAGTAAATGAGTCTGGAAGACAGAGGAAACATAGGCTAGATAAGAAAGAAGTGAGTTTCAAAAGGTTAAATGGAATATATTTTAATGCAAGGAGCCTGAGTAATAAGACAGATGAGCTGAGGGCACAGACTGGCCCGTGGGAGTACGATATCATTGGTATGACCGAGACTTGACGAAAAGAAGTGCAAGATTGGCAGCTCAACATTCCTGGTTATAGAATATTCAGACAAGATGGAAAGGGGGATAGAAGAGAAGGGGGGGTCGCAATATTGATCAAGGAATCAAATATAGCAGTGAGGAGGGATGACATCCTGGGAGGATCATCAAATGAGGACATATGGGTAGAAGTAAAAAACACAAGATGGGCAACACGCTGTTGGGTGTGTACTATAGGCCCCAAACAGTTAGGAAGACATGGAGGATCAAATATGTAATCAAATTTCAGAGAAGTATAAAAATAATAAGGCAGAAATAGTAGGGGTTTTTAACTACCCAAATATTAACTGGGATAGTTTTAGTGTGCATGGTAGGGAGGGAGCAAAATTCTTAAGTTGCATCCAGGAGAACTTTTTTAGTCAGTACATAGAAAGCCCAACAAGGGAGGAGGTAGTTCTGGACCTAATTTTCGGAAATGAGCCTAGGCAGGTCGAAGATGTATCAGTAGGGGAGTATTTTGGAGATAGTGACCATAACTCAGTTAGATAAAAACAAAAAAACTGCGGATGCTGGAAATCCAAAACAAAAACAAAAACAGAATTACCTGGAAAAACTCAGCAGGTCTGGCAGCATCGGCGGAGAAGAAAAGAGTTGACGTTTCGAGTCCTCATGACCCTTCGACAGAACTGAGTTCCAGTTCTGTCGAAGGGTCATGAGGACTCGAAACGTCAACACATAACTCAGTTAGATTTAGGATTGTTATGGAAAAGGACAAGGTTGGGCTGGGAATAAAGATTCTAAACTGGCGAAAGGCTAATTTTACTAAGATGAGATACGATTTTGCCGAAGTGGACTCAGAGCAGCAACTGTGTCAGAGCAGTGGGAGGCACTCAAAGAGTAAATGGTACAGGGCAAAAATGTTCCCATAAAGAGGGTACCAAGTCCGGAGAACTCTGCATGTCGAGGGACATAAAGGTTAGCATTACGGAAAAACGAGAAGCTTATGGCAGATACCAAGGGCTCAATATATAAAAAGTGCAGGGGGGAATTTAAAAAGGAAATTAGGAAAGCTAAGAGAGCGCATGAGAAAGCATTGGTGGATAGAATAAAGGAAAACCCAAAGGGGTTTTTTAAATATATAAAGAGCAAGAGTATAACCAGGGAAAGAGTAGGGCCATTTAGGGACCATGGATGTAATCTGTGTGTAGACGCGGAAGACGTGGGTACAGTCCTCAATGAATACTTTGCATCGGTTTCCACAATGGAAAAGGACGACGCAGGTATAGACATCAGGGTGGAGGACTGTAAAATGTTAGAGGAAATTAACATAGAGAGAGAGGAGGTACTAGCAGGTTTGGCGCCCTTAAAAATGGATAAACCTGCAGGCCCAGATGAGATGTTTCCCAGGCTGTTGAGGGTGGCAAGGGAAGAGATATCAGGGGCCCTAGCATTAATTTTCAAAACCTCTCTGACCACTGGTGAGATGCCAGAGGACTGGAGGACTGCTGACATTGTCCCATTATTAAAAAAGGGAGGAAGGAACAGACCAAGAAATTACAGGCCAGTCAGTCTAACTTCAATGGTGCAGAAGTTACTAGAAAGAATTCTGAGGGATAGGATACATCTGCACTTGGAGTGACACGGATTAATCAGGGATAGTCAGCATGGATTTGTTAAGGTAAGATCATGTTTGACAAATTTGATCAAATTTTTGAGGAAGTAAACAGGAATGTTGATGAGGGTAATGCATTTGATGTAGTCTACATGGACTTTAGCAAGGCTTTTGATAAGATCCCTCATGGTAGGCTAGTCAAGGAAGCAAGAGCCCATGGGATCCAAGGCAAAGTGGCACATTGAATCCAAAATTGGCTGAGAGGCAGGAAACAGAGGGTGATGGTTAAGGGATGTTTCTGTGACTGGGAGTCTGTTTCCAGTGGGGTTCTGCAGGGCTCGGTGCTGTTTATGGAGTACATAAATGATTTGGACTTAAATATAGGGGTATGATCAAGATGTTCACAGATGACACGAAAATTGGTAGGGTGGTAAATAGTGAGGAAGATAGCCGTAAACTGCAGGAGGATATCAATGGACTGGTCAGGTGGGCAGAGCAGTAGCAAATGGAATTCAGCATGGAAATGTGTGAGATAATGCACTTGGGGAAGGCTAACAAGGCAAGGGGTTACATTATGAATGGTAGGCTCCTGGAAAGTACTGAAGATCAGAGGGACATTGATGTACTTATCCACAGATCCCTGAAGGTAGCAGGGCAGGTAGATAAGATAGTTAAGAAGGCATATGGGATGCTTGCCTTTATTAGCCGAAGCACAGAATACAAGAGCAGGGAGGTCATGCTGGAACTGTATAAAACGCTGATTAGGCTACAATTGGAGTACTGCATGCAGTTCCGGTCACCACGTTATAGGGAGGACGCGAATGGACTGGAGAGGGTGCAGAGGCAATTTACCAGGATGCTACCTGGGCTGGAGGGTCTGAGCTATGGGGAAAGATTGGATAGGCTGGAGCTGTTCCTTGGAGCATCGAAGGTTGAGAGGAGACATGATAGAGGTGTATAGTGGACGTGGGGAAGATGTTTCCATTAGTAGGAGAGACTAGGACCCGAAGGCACAACCTCAGAGTAAAGGGAAGACCTTTTGCATCAGAGACGAGGAGAAACTTCTTTAGCCAGAGAGTGGTGAATCTATGCAATTCATTGCCACAGAAGGCTGTGGAGGCCAGGTCATCGAGTGTATTTAAGACCGAGATAGATAGGTTCTTGAATGGTAAGGGGACCAAAGGTTACGGGGAGAAGACGGGAAAATGGGGTTGAGAAACTTATCACCCATGATTGAATGGCGGAGCAGACTCGATGGGCCGAATGGCCTAATTTCTGCATCTATGTCTTATGTATAAGATTGTGAGGGGCATAAATAGGGTGGATAGGAAGGCACCTTTTGTCATAAGTGGAGGGGTCAATAACCAAGGGTCATAGATTTAAGGTAAGAGGTAGAAGGCTAAGAGGGGTGTTGAATGGAAATGTTTTCACTCAGAGGGTGGTGAACGTCTGGTACTCACTGCCTGAAAGGGTGGTTGAGTCAGAAACTCTCGTAACATTTAAAAAGTATTTAGATATTCAATTGTGTTGCCATAGCCTCCAGGGCTATGGGCCAAGTGCTGGAAAATAGGATTAGTGTAGTCAGATCTTTGTTGACAGGCACAGACACAGAGAGTCAAATGGCCTCCTTCTGTGCTTTAAACGTCTGTGAGTCTAAGTGTACAAATTTATATGTGCTAATCAAAAACAACAAAAGGAACTTGTTCCAAAAGGAACCAGGACTTAGTAAAATGCCTGAAATTTAATTCTTTATTGCTAATTTATTTTCCATTGCTAATTTATTCTCCTTTATATGCAAACTCCCAACTTTGTTTGAAATCACTTATCTGTTGATAAGTTGAAATCTGTTGAAATCACTTATCTTGCTCTGTCTCCAGCAATTTTTTGGCAGAACTGGAACAAGGATGGAAAGTAAGGTTGAGGACTTGTTCTATCAGTTATTTCAATGAGATTCAAATGACAGAAACAAAATCCAATATATCTCCCATCATCAGTGAGTCACTTGGGATTTGCTGCTACAGGTTTCACAAAGCAATCACTAGGGATTGACTATGACAGGTCTCACAAAGGCATAGGCTTATGTGAAAATTTTTAAAATGTTAATTGCTCTCAAACAACCTTAGATTAGCAGAACAGAGTCTCAAAGTCCTGTCACAACTAGTCTCTTTCTCCAGACAGACTTCATCATAGCAAAGCCTGACAAAATTATTTAAATGACCTCAAAACCAGAAAATCAACTAGGGTCATGGATAAATCTTTGTGACAGGCAGATACTTTCCATGGTTGAGATGTACTCAATTGTGCAATAGCAGAATATTTACCCCTTATCTATCTCTATATAGAACTAGAGAAACGTAAAAAATTTTTGGCACAGGAGGACTTTCAGCCCAGCTTTTTTGTCCTGGTTGAAAAAAAAATCCAATTTAATCCAACTTTTCAGCTCATAGTCCTGTAAATTATGACACTGCAAGTGCATATTCAAGTGTATTTTTTTTAATTGATGAGGGTTTTGTCTTTACTACCCTTTCAAGCAGTGAGTTTCAGACCCTCACCACTCTCTGCCTGTAAAAAAATTCTCCTCAACTCCCTGCTATTGCTTTTGTTAATTACTTTAAATCTATTCCGGTTATTGACCTCTGTGCTCAGTGAAATAGGTCCTCTCAATCCACTCCACCTCGGTCCTGCACAATTTTGGACACATCAATTAAATCTACCCTCAGCTTCCTTTGTTCCAAAGAAAACAACGCCAGCCTAGCCAATCTTTCCTTATAACTAAAATTCTCCATTCCTGACAATATTGTTGTAAATCTCCTCTGTACTCTCTCCAGCGTAACAACATTATGCCCAATTATAACATGGATGTTATAAAATCTGACAATTGTAGTAATGTTCAAGATTTTCCTGCAAGACAGGGTGAAATTTTAACACTGAGACCTCCTCACAAAGGAGTGGCTAACACTATGTTCGGAACGCTAGGATTCTGCTCAAGGTGTTCCCATTCCTCACCCCTTGCCCCCTAACTTAGAGGCATATGCTTCGGTGACCGAGCCTGTCCTGCATAGGTGTAGGTGGGGCTGTCTTTGGAAGGGCCCTCACATGCTCCAAAATCTAGAGGACAGCCACCATGGACATCTGAGCAATCAGAGCAGGGGATCAAGCAGCATGTTTCGAGCTCTCTTGAAGCCACAGGGTTAACACTCTATTGGAGTAATAGAAAAAGGAAGATAAACAATTTGTAGTTGCAAATTGGGTGTGTAAATGCTTATTAATGTGTCTACTGTATCGTAATTAAGAGGTCTTGCGCTTCAGTAGATAGCACCCACGCCTCTGACTTTCAAGCTTATCGGTTTCAGTAATCTAAACTTGTTTGCCCTGGTGAGTTTCAGACAACCTTGGAGATGCATGTGCTGGTAGTTAAACTTTCCCACAAGGCTCTAAAAGATCACTGGTTAAGTGCAGAAGTCAACAGGTTCCTTTGAGTACTTTTGGGTCTGATACCTCAACATCTGCCCCAGTCCACTCGTTCCCCCTTGCAGGTTAAAATGCCATCATTATAAAGGGTTAGAAAGATACTACTTCTTGCTCAATTAAACCTCTAGTTCAAATGCAATTCTTTTAAAAGGAGAAATATGCACGTGGTTAGATCAATGTCATTATATGTCTCCCTTAATTGGCTGAGCTGCATAATATTGGTTGTGGGTTACTTCACAACTATTACCAAGGTTCCACTATGATAGTCAAATGATGTCAAATTTTCTTTCCAATGTATTTGAACCATTCTAGCTCAGCTGAGAAAGCAGTGTGATAACTCAACTGAATAAATAAAGACTAAAAGATGCCTTTAAGCAGTGATTGTATAACTTTGGTTTGAGACAAAGCATTACCCCTGAATATTTCATCAGTTCAGTTTCCTAATGACTCATGTAGACTTCTCATGACTCCAACAAATTTGTAGATTTTTTAGTAGTACTTTTTGCCTCAAATTTGAATAAAGCTGTTCAGATTTAAGTACGATGAGGTTTTAGTAAACCTCTGTTTAACTGATGCTGTAGAATAGTGGTGATTTAATAGAATAATAATCCAGACGCCTGGACTAATGACCTGAAGGCATGAATTCAAATCCCATTATGGCAGTTGGGGACTTCAAATTTGGTCAGTAAAACGTGCAAGAAAAGGTGGGCATGAGTGATGATGTAAAAATCTCAAATCACTTTTGCCTTTTAGGGAGGAATTCATTTTTTAAATTCATTCATGGGATGTGGGCTTCGCTGGCTGGGCCAGCATTTATTGCCCATCTTTAGTTGCCCTAAAGTAGGTGGTGGTGAACTGCTTTCTTGAACCGCTGCTGTCCATGTAGTGTAGATGCACCCACAGTACTGTTAGGAAGGGAGTTCCAGGATTTTGACCCAGCGACAGTGAAAGAGCAGCAATATATTTCCAAGTCAGGATGGTGAGTGACTTGGAGGGGAACTTCCAGATGGTGCTGTTCGCGTCTATCTGCTGCCCTTGTCCTTCTAGATGGTAGTGGTCGTGGGTTTGGTGGGTGCTGTCAAAGGAGCCTTGGTGAAATCCTGCAGTGCATTTTGTAGACGGTACACACTGCTGCTACTGCGCATCAGTGGTGGAGGGAGTGAATGTTTGTGGATGTGGTGCCAATCAAGCAGACTGCTCTGTCCTGGATGGTGTCGAGCTTCATGAGCTGCACTCACCCTGTCAAGGGGGTACTATTCCATCACACTCCTGACTTATGCCTTGTAGATGGTGGACAGGCTTTGGGGAGTCAGGAGGCAGGTGACTCATTGCACAATTCCTACCCTCTGACCTGCTCTTGCAGCCATAGTGTTTATATGGCTAGCCCAGTTCAGTTTCTGGTCAATGGTAACCCCCCAGGATGTTGATAGTGGGGGATTCGGTGATGGTAATGCTACTGAATGTCAAGGGGTGATGGTTGGATTCTCTCTTGTTGGAGATGGTCATTGCCTGACACTTGTGTGGCTCGAATGTTACTTGCCACTTGTCAGTCCAAGGCTTGCTACATTTGGACATAGACTGCTTCAATATGTGAGGAGCAGCGGATGGTGCTGAAGATCATGCAATCATCAGTGAACATCCCCATTTCTGACATTATGATGGAAGGTGCTGAAGATGGTTGGGCTGAGGACACTACCCTGAGGAACTCCTGCAGTGATGTCCTGCAGCTGAGATGACGGACCTCCAACAAACACAACAATCTTCCTTTGTCCTAGGTATGACTCCAACCAGGGGAGAGTTTCCCCCCAATTCCCAATGACTCAGGATTTACTACAGCTTCTTGATGCCACACTCAGTCAAATGCTACCTTGATGTCAAGGCAGTCACTCTCGCCTCACCTCGGCAGTTTAGCTCTTTTGTCCCTGTTTGAACCAATGCTGTAATGAGGTATGGAGCTGAGTGGCCCTGGCGGAACCCAAACTAGGCGTCAGTGAGCAGGTTATTGCTAAGCAAGTGCCGCTTGATAGCACTGTTAATGACTTCATCCATTACTTTACTGATAATGAAGAGTAGACTGATCGGGCGGTAATTGGCCGTGTTGGATTTGTCCTGTTTTTTGGGTACAGGACATACCTGGGCAATGTTCCACATAACTGGATAGATGCCAGTGTCGTAGCTATACTGGAACAGCTTGGCTAGGGGTGCGGTAAGTTCTGGAGCACAAGTCTTCAGTACTATTGCCAGAATATTGTCAGGGTCCATAGCCCTTGCAGTATCCAGTGTCTTCAGTCATTTCTTGATATTGCATGGAATGAATCGAATTGGCTGAAGACTTGCATCTGTGATGCTGAGGACATCCGGAGGAGACCGAGATGGATCATCCATTTGGCACTTCTGATTTACGATTGTAGCAAATGCTTCAGCCTTATATTTTGCACTGATGTGCTGAGCTCCTCCATCATTGAGGATGGGGATACTTGTGTAGCCTCCTACTCCAGTGAGTTGTTTAATTGTCCACAACTGGATGTGGCAGGACTGCAGAGCTTAGATCTGATCCGTTGGTTATGGGATCGCTTAGTCCTGTCTATCACTTAACAAAAACAGAATTACCTGGAAAAACTCAGCAGGTCTGGCAGCATCGGCGGAGAAGAAGAGTTGACGTTTCGAGTCCTCATGACCCTTCCACAGAACTGCCCGCAAGAAAGACCCAAACCTCCCTGTCGCTTGCCATTTTAACACTCCACCCTGCTCTCTTGCCCACATGTCTGTCCGTGGCTTGCTGCATTGTTCCACTGAAGCCCAGCGCAAACTGGAGGAACAGCACCTCATCTTCCGACTAGGCACTTTACAGCCTTCCGGACTGAATATTGAATTCAACAACTTTAGATCTTGAACTCCCTCCTCCATCCCCACCCCCTTTCTGTTTCTTCCCCCTTCCTTTTGTTTTTCCAATAATTTATATAGATTTTTCTTTTCCCCCTATTTCCATTATTTTTAAATCTATACCTGTTATGCCCTGTTAGTCTTTCCACCCCACCCCCACTAGAGCTGTACCTTGTGTGTCCTGCCATCCATTCTTAATTAGCACATTTGTTTAGATAATATCACCACCTCCAACACCTCTTTGTTCTTTTGTCTGTGACATACTTTGATTATCTGCTCCTATCACTGCTTGCTTATCCCTACAACTACACCACCCGCCCCCCCTGCCACTTCTCTCACCCCGCTCCCCCACCTTAAACCAGCTTATATTTTACCCCTCTCCTAATATTACTCAGTTCTGTTGAAGGGTCATGAGGACTCGAAACGTCAACTCTTTTCTTCTCTGCCGATGCTGCCAGACCTGCTGAGTTTTTCCAGGTAATTCTGTTTTTGTTTTGGATTTCCAGCATCCGCAGTTTTTTGTTTTTAACACTATTCATTGTGTTATGTGGCTACAGTGCTGAACGGAATGGATTCATAGCAGGTCTGGTACCTCAAAACTGATCATTCTTGAGGCATTATGGAGCATCAGCACAGAACTGTATTCCACCACAATCTACAAACTCATAGCCTGTCATATCACTCACTCTAACATTACCATCAAGCCAGAGGTCTGCATCGGTACAATAAAGAATGTGTGCCGGGGCAGCATGAGTACCACCTAAAAGAACCAGCTACGTTACATGCCATTTCTCACAAAGACGCAAGAGTATGTTTCAATGTGATTTCTCTCAGATTGGATGTGTTAAGTCGACATTTCTTTTCTTGAAGATCTCAACCATTCAAGGAATGCTACAGGTAAGGCCGCATAGTGTAGAACAATGAAAATTACCTTGAAAACAAATACAGGTTCTGCCACCTCTGGGACACTTTTATTATAGTCTACATTTGGCGTTTGATAGTAAAATTTTATATGTGACATGCATTTATTAATCCAAATTAGAGCCATTTGTTATGCTGAAAGGGTATTAATCCCAAAGATAGGATTATTCCTTTGTTGTTACATTCCATGGTCATCTTCACATGATGCTTGTTAATTCCTGTTCTTTTTTTAAACAAAAGTGGTTCTTGGGATGTGGGCAACACTGGCAAAGTCTCATAATTGTCCTGAAAAGTTGATAGCAGGCTGTCTCCCAGAATCGCTGCAGTCCTTGTAATGCTGATGCTCCAACAATGGAGTTATATAGGGAATTCCAGCACACTGATGCAGAAATGCTGAAGGAATGGAAATAAATGTCCAAGTCAAGATAACAAGTGGCTTGAAGGTGAACTTGGAGGAGATGGTGTTCCCATGATGTTACTGCCGTTTTCTTTCTCAGTGGTATAAATCACTGGAGGGAGATGCCGCCAAAAGTAACTAGAATCATAGAATAATACAAAGTTTATGGCACAGAAAGAGGCCAATTGCCTCATCGTATATGCACCAGCCGAAAAAACAAGCCACCCAGCCAAATCCCATTTTCCAGCATTTGGTCTGTAGACCTGCAAGTTACAGCACTTCAGGTGTGCATCCAGGCACCTTTTAAAAGAGATGAGGGTTTCAGTCTCTACCCCTCTCAGGCAGTGAGTTCTAGATCTCTCTTGGTGAAAACTGTTTTCCACATTTTCTCTCTTATCCTTCTGCCAATCACCTTAAACCTATGCTCCCTAATCACTGACCTTTCTGTTCAGATAAACAGGCCATTCCCATCCACTTTAACCAGGTCCCACACAATTTGGTAGATGTCAACCAAATTCCCCCTCAGCCTCTCTCTGTTCCAATGAGAATGACGCCAGCCTATCCAATCTTTCCATTTGCTGCCAATTTCCAATCCTGGCAACATCTTTGTAAATCTCCTTTGTACTCTCTTTAGTGCGAAAACATCCTTTCTGTAATGAGGTGACCAGAACTGCACACACTACTCAAGTTGTGGCCTAACTAATGTTTTCTTTTATTTCAGCATAATCTCCCTGCTCTTATATTCTATGCCTCAGCTAATAAAGGAAAGGATTCCGTTTGCCTTCTTAACTACCTTATCAATTTGTCCTGCTACCTCCAGGGATCTCTGGACATTCACTCCAAGGTCCCTCACTTCCTCTACACCTCTCAGTATCCTTACATTTATTGTGTATTCCTTTGCCTTGTTCAACCTCCCCAAAAGCATCATCTCACACTTCTCCGGGTTAAATTATATTTGCCACTTTTCTGCCCACCTGACCAGCCCATTGATATCTTCCTGCAGTCTACAACTATCCACCTTGTTATCAACCATGCAGCTAATTTTGGTGTCATCTTGATCATTCCCCCTATATTTACCTCCAAATCATTAATAAATACCACAAAAAGCAGGGAACCCCACTGGAAATAGCCTTCCAGTTGCAAAAACACCCATCAACAATTACCCTTTGTTTCCTGCCACTGAGCCAATTTTGTATCCAGCTTGCTTACATTCCCCTAGATCCCATGGGCTTTTATTTTTTTTAACCAGTCTTCCATGTAGTACCTTGTCAAAAGTCTTGCTAAAATCTATGTAGACCACGTCAACTCAGTGAGTTACTGCAGTAACCTGTGGGCAGTACTGGAATGTTGATCAAACTAACAGATCTGTTCTGGACAACACTGAGCTCTTTCAATATTATTGCGATTGCACCCATCCAAATGAGGGTGAGTATTCATCACACTTGTGAATTGAACCTTGTAGTTATTGAGAGGCTTTGAGAGGTCAGATATGTCTCAAGTGCCCAGTCCCTGGCATTCTCATGCGGTCATGGGTGTTGACATATTGATGGCACTGAAGGTCAAAGATCACTGGGTTTTCTCTTGTTTGAAATAGTCATCAACTGACATGTATGAGCTGCAAATTTTACCTGTCAATCTCTTTAGTTTCTGCTGAAGGGGCTGAGATGTTTGTTGGTATATTTCACACAAAACGCAGGAGGAGTTTTGACCGAAGAAACTTGTGGAATCTTCCACAAGCAACCCACTTCTGGTTCATTAATGGAGGGAAGGCCATTCTTTGCTGACCATGCCCTGAGGAACTCCCAGCAGTAACGGACTGGAGCTGCAGTGATTGGCCTCTGATAAACATGTTCATTTTCCTTCATGTCTGCTGCAAATCCAGCTGGTGCAGGGCTTTCCATGGACTCCCTGTTGACTTCAGTTTTGCCATATTTGGTCACAACCTTGAGGTTGAAGGCAGCGACTTTCATAATGATTTTTGAAGCTGATTGATTTTGATAGTACTGCTACGAACTGAAGGGGTTTAATTTAAACAGTCCTGATCTCTCCTCTCACATGATGTCTCCTCTCCGTAAACAGAAAGGTGTTTTTGATTTCTGATTTCCCTCTTTATAGTTTGGAGTGATCCAATCCTCTATTAATAACCCACAGCAAACGCAAGATAAGGTAAAATAAGAGGGCTGGTTTGTTTGTTGGTATATTTCACACAAAACGCAGGAAGGGTTTCACAATGTCCATCCCTGTTTGCACTCATGCAATAAAGAGATGAATTAGTCTTGAATGCTCAGATACATGTTCCAATGTATCAAAGTTCCAATGTTCCAGTAGTTCACAGTGTAGATGAAGGCCAAACACATTTCCTGGGCAGAGCTATTTCTGCTACCTGTTAGATCATAAAATGGTAGACTGCCTGGGTTCAGTTCCACACAATATTACAGGTTCGAGAAGCTTGGGGGAGGTCTTGTGACATACCTCCCACTTCTTCTCCTGGATGTTGAACAAAGGATGAATTTTCCCAGGTCTGGAATCTTGAGGTGTTTAATAGCGGAGTCAGTGTCCCTTTTGTCCTTTGCAGACATACTGTTTCTGTTGGCCAGAAATGTAAAGCCTTAGAAATGTAAAGGCAGTGGGTGAATTTCTTTGGAATTTGATTGTCGACTGTCACAGATGTCATTAGCACCTCTTTAAAGATAACGAGGTCATGCTGGTTTTTGAAGGTTTGAGTCATGGCTAGTCAGGGTAAAGCGTTGTCCATTTTTAAAATAAATAATAATTTTATAAAGTAGCCAGGTTAACGTAGAGATATATATATATATTTTCCTTCCTGTCGCCTGGCCTGGACACACTTATCCCATTGGAGAAAATTGGAATGAATTCCATTTCATTTCATTTTTTTTAATGGGGTCTTAAGGAAGGAAGAATAGGAAATGCAGAAGTATACAGGCACACTCTCATTCATGCTGGCACATCAGACACACAATTACCAGGGGAAACTGCAGTTCCTTGCTGCATTTTCTTTTGTTTTTTTTAGGTTAAAACTGTGACAAAGCATCTGCAAGGACATTGTCCTTTCCTGCAATGTGCAGGTTGAACGGCTGCAAGAGCAGACTCCAGCAGAACAGCCACACATTGGTGGTTTTAAAGCTTTTCCAAAAATTTCAGAGTATTGTGATTAGTGTAGACAATAGACCATTTCATTACATAAATTTCAAAGTGCTAGGAGGAGACCTAAGGTTTCTTTCTCCACTGTGAAGTATCTTTTCTGGTGGGGGTTGAGTTTTTTTGAAAATAGTCAATGAGACACTATGCCAGACTCATCTTCCTGGAGCAGGAAGGATCCCACCCCTACATCACTGGTGTCTATTGCTGCACTGAAAGGTCTACTGAAATCAGGGGCTACTAGGATTGGCTCATTTATCAGAGCAGCTTTCAGTATTTCAAAAGCCCCTTTGCAGGCTTGGGCTCACTTCATTTTTGAACATTTTTTTAGGGCATCGGTTAAGGGGGTGGCTAGGGCGCTAAAGTTTGGAACAAACTTCCTATAGAATCCACACATGCCTAGGAAACACCTGATTTCCCTCTGATTCTTGGGAGTGGTGAAATCGATTAAGGCCCATAATTTGGCCTCACGAGGTATTACACTATCTTGACCCAGCACATATCCCAGGTTGACCTGAGTGAACTCACTCTTTTCCAGAATTACCTGTTTTTTTGCTTTTATCACTCTTTTCCAGGTTCACCACCAAGCTGGCTCTCTTCAGAGCCTGCAACACTGCCTCCAGGTGAAACAAGTGATCTCTCCAGCTGTCACTGTAGATGATCAGATCATCCAGGTACACTGCACAGTTGTTGAGGCCAGCGACTACCTGCTTAGTCAGTCTCTGAAAGGTGGCAGGGTCATTTTTAAGGCCAAAGTGTATGATTTTGCATTGTTACAGGCCCTCTGGGGTGACAAATGCAAAGATGTCTCTTGCTCTGGGGGACATGGGGATTTGTCAGTATCCTTTAAAAAAGTCAATCTTGCTCAGGTAGGCCGAGTGACCCATCCTGTCTGCAATTCTCAAGGCAGGGGATAGGGCAGAAGTCGGCCTTGGTTACTGCACTAACTTTTTGGTAGTTGGTACAAAGTTGCTTTGACCCATCCAGCTTCGGGACTAGCACAACTGGACAGTCCCAGCTTCTGCTGCTAGGTATTTTTTGTTGGCTCAGCAACAGGCAGGCAGTTGGCCCCCAAACTTGGGCCTGGCTTTCTGGGCCAGTCTGACAGGAAGATGACCTTCTTACAGGAGCACCTCCTATATCCATACCAGATATGGCTACAGGGCTGTAGCCTGGTGGGGGTTTATGGATCATTTTAAAGGTGGTGGTTATCTCTGTCCAGTCCTCTTACAATTCTCCATGATGGTGGGTATGCATGGGGTCCAATTTGGTTCAGGTCCCCCTGCTGGTCAGTTGTGTGATAGGTTCAGTGTCTTTTGGGACACTGCTGCCCACTGGGGAATGATCAGCCCTTGCTGTGCCTCTGGGTGGCTTATTAGCGGGGTGAGGTATCACCCTCATTCTTTCTGGGCCAATTTGGGAACTTTTCTGCTCCACATTTAAATTAGCCATAAAGTGCTCAGCGAAATCAACATTGGCTTCCTGGTTGGGGGCTTTGGAGGGGAGACCCTCCTTTGGACACCGCTGCCCTTGAGTGGTGGTGAAGCTCCAGCTACCCTCCCTGGTGGCTTTATTCCCTTCCTATCTGGCTAATGGTTTGGGAGCTCCCTTTGTCCCTATTTAATGCTGGAAAGAAGGTTTCTGCCAGCCATACTTCAGGCAAGTCCTTAACCTTTTCCTTTCAGGGCTTAATAACCAGTCTTCCTTCAGGCTCTTTAGCTACATGGAACATCTCCCTCACTATTTCTTTACCTGCTTTAGGAATTCCCTGTGCTCGTTTAATTTGGGGCTATTTTGGGAATCTACTTCAGATTCTAGGGGCCTTCTCTGGACCACTTTTAATTCTACTGGCCTGTCTTTAACCTTCCTACCTTCAAGCAGTTTGAGGTTTATGGGTGTTATCCCACCCTTTTGGGCATCTGGACCTTCTCCAGCATTCTGCCCTTCTTCAGATTTCTGCTACTTGGTGTTGGCCTCTTTTCTTTCACTGGCTAGCACCTGGCTATCAGCCAAGTCGTTTCCAAGAAGGAAATCAATTCCTGCTACTGGTAGCTTAGGGGCAATTCCTACTGTAACAGGGTCTGAAACAAGGTCACACTCTAGGTGGACCTTATAGAGAGGTGCAAACACAGATCCTCCTCCCACTCTACTGATCAGTGCTTTGGCCTTCAGAGAGGACTCAGGGGGTAGGTTTAAGTTTCCCTCTGACATTAAGGATGGAGTGCTCCCTGTGTCCTGGACTTGCTCACATTTTGGGTGGGGTAGGAGGGCACCATACCTGAAAGGAAAAAACTCTGGAAGCTTTCTGGGAGTTTGTCCGGCTCAGACACGCATAGTGCCATGCCCTCCATTGCATAAGTTTCTGTAGCAAGAGGGTCTGCCTGCTCTGCTACATTACCCATTGAGGCATTCTTTGGGGGACTGCGCATGTGAAGTCCTACTAGTCCAACTGGTTTGCCTTGCAATCTCCAGCATTCGGGTCTGGAATAGCCTGTTTTGTCACTATGAGAACACACCAGCCTCTTGTCTTAAAATTAGTTTCAGCAGCCGAATTTCCCCTCTTTGGTTCCCAATTGGTTTCTTTCAGTATCCAATTCAGGCTCATTTTAAAATTTTGGACTCTGGCCAAATTCAGGTTTCCCCAGACCTGAGCCCCAATTTCTGTTACGGACAGGAAGGGGGTTAATTTAAACAGCCCTGATTTCTCCTCTCTGATTTCTGATTTCCGCCTTTATTAGTGGCAGTGCATTTTCCCCAACCCTTCAGCTTGGAGTGATTCAATCTTCTATTAATAACTCCACAACAAACAAACTAAGGTAAAATAAGAGGGTGCATACACACATAAAATGCAGAAGGGTGTTTCACAACGTCCGCCCCTGTTTTCACTCATACAAGGGGAAGAAAGGGCTACAGGTCAAGACCGCGATAAAAATAAGAGTTACAGTTTCACATGAGACCAGAGTCCAAAATCAAAATTCCAATGGCGTATTTCTTCAGAGGGTAGGAGGCTGGCTGTTGCAGGGTGATCCATCTTTCCCAGAAGCAAGGACTTCCACAATTAGATAAGACATGTAAAAATGAATTGGTCTTGGAGGTACAGATACAGAAGTTCCAATGTTCCAGTAGTTCACAGTGTAGATGAGGGCCAAGCACTTTACCTGGTCAGAGCTCTTTCTGTTGCTACCTATTAGATGATAATATGGTAGATTCTTGGGTTCAGTTCCACACAGCAATATTACAGGTTCTAGCAGCTTCTTCTCCTGCATGTTGGGCAAAGAATGTATTTTCCCAGCTCTGGAATCTTGAGGTGTTTAATAGAGGCGTCAAGTCCCTCTTGTCCTTTGCAGACATACCATCTCGGCTGACTGGAGCTCGGCCTTAGAAATGTAAAGGGGGTGGGTGCATTTTTTAGAATTTTACTTTCGGCCGTCACAGAGGGTATCAGCACCTCTTTAAAGATAACAAGGTCCCAGCTGGTTTCTGAAGGTTATAAATTCTCCTGGTATGAGTCATGGCTAGTCAGGGTAAATCCTTGTCCATTTTTAAAATAAAAATAATAATTTTATAAAGTAACCAGGCTGACATAGTTATAAACTTTTCTTCCTGTCTTCTGGCATTGACAGTGGTCAAATTGCGAATCAACTTAGTAGGTTATCCCTGTGATGGGCTCACTTGATACTAATGATGACTCTTTCCATCACTTTACTTATGACTAGGAGGATGCTGAAATACCATTAATTTGCAGGTTAGATTTGTCATTTTTTGTGGATAAGACATACCACATTGCAAATCTGTGACCTCTACCACCTAAAAGGGCAAGGCCAGCATCACCTGCAAGTTTCCCTCCAAGTCACGTACCATCCCAACTTGGAACTATATCACCGTTTCTTCACTATCGCTAGGTCAAAATTCTGGAACTCCCTTCCTAACAGCACTGTGGGTGTTCCTACAACACATGGACTGCAGCAGTCCAAGAGGCAGCAGCCACCACCTTCTCAGGGGCAATTAGAGTTGAGCAATAAATGCTCACCTCAGTAATATAACCAGGATATTTCGAAGATCAAAAATCATCACAATGCCCAATGCTTCTTAAAGTCACGTGGAGTGAACCAAAATGACTCAACACCGACAGAATTGGGTCATGGAGGGAGATTGTCCACTTGGCATTTTTAGATAACTCCTGTATTGTGGCGATCACCCGAGCCATCTTCCACTTTATCTGGAGGTCAAAAATGGACAGTGTTCACAGAGACATGATGTACAAACCTCTAGATAAAAGGGGAAAAAACATGCCCAACATTGCCCTCATCCTGATGGCCACCTTTGTGTGTGGCTGCATCAAATTGTGCGTAGACCCTCAATACGCAAATACCAAGCATCACCACGTGCTGACCTTCTACCTGTTCCTAGCATTGCGATGGATGGGTCTGGCCACACTGCCGCAGAATGCTCCAAGTAGTTCGTTTCTCCTGTCCCTTGTGGCAAAATCTATGGAGAGAAACCCTTTGACCCCAAGTCCATCAGGCAGTGGTCAGCACGTAATGTCCTAGAGTCCCTGCAGGAAAAGTAGATGGTGGATCCTGTCAGATGGTTGCCCAAGCAGACTGTCAAAGTCATTTGGCAGAATGCCTCACCACTAGAACTTTCCAACAAGCACCAAGATGTAGCTTGACTGGTGGTGAGAAAGGCCCTCTCAGTCAGATCTCTCTTACTCACCAGGAGTCACACAATGCCCTCCAGGTGGTTGCATCAGGCAAGAGGCCATTGTCCACCTCCTTATGGAATGTGCCTTTGCATATAAGGTCTGGAGAGAGATGCAGTGGTTTTTGTCCAGGTTCATCCCAAGCAGTTCTGTGACACAGAAATCTGTGCTCTATAGGCTGTTCCAAGGGACACAGAAGACAAACATTGACTGCAGCTGGCGGATCACCAACTCGGTGAAAGACGCTCTTTGGTCTGCCCGAAACATGTTGGTCTTCCAGCGCAAAGAGTTGTCCCCGACCAAGAATTGCAGACTGGCACATTCCAAGGTCCAGGACTACATGCTGAGGGATACACTAAAGCTTGGGGCAGCCGCCGCAAAGGTACAATGGAGAAAGGTCACTGTCTAAGACCTTTCAGCCATAGTGCACCGAAGGGTTGGGAATTGTATAGACGCCTCAGGCTGTATGACTCACATTAAATGTATGCAGTGAATATTACATGTATCACAATTGTACTGAGGCACTTCAGAGTGTAACATGCTCAATGCAGGCAACTTAAATACCAATGCACTGTCTGACTGCCTGTTATGACCATTCTGAGATGTCTGTAATGTTTCTTGATTGTACTGAAGCACCTCAGAGTGCCACATGATCAATGTGGAAAACTTGAATATTATTGCACTTTTTGTGATGGCCATTTTGAAATGATTTGTAGTGTTCTTTCAGATATTTTATAAATAAAGTATATTTTTGCAAACAAAAAATTTGGATAACGCTGCTTGCAAAGCTTTCAATTTTATCTCTCTCATCATGCTGGGCGCCAAGGTGGTTGAGGTACTGAATGTTCATGAAACCTCCTCTTATTAGCTGCCAGGTTGTCAATTACCATTCTCTATTAGAAGTAGTAGAGTTGGAGGGCTATTCTCTGACTTGTTGGTTGTGGATAAATTGCTGCTTTTAATGATTAGCATGCAGATAGCCCTTTATAGTAGGTTCAATAGGTTCAACTAGTACTACTTTTGGGATGACTTGAACATTCCTGATTGAATTACTGTTGTTAGCTCATCTTACGGGTGATTGTAGATTGAAGGATAGGATGTGAAGGTACACAAGTCTGTTGCTGTTAGTGGCCTGACTACTGTATCGCAAGAACCTCAACCAACTTGAAACTAGCAAAGATGAAACCGCGTCAGGCAAGTATGGAGCAACTTCAAGCTGGTAAATTAACTCAGCCTAATCGTAACCTTTCCCTTGCATCACTCTCACTGGAACTTCTAGGGACGATGTTCACTATAATAACATGCTAGCTGTGTTTCAGACTTTAGTACCTTAGCATTATGGAGCACAAGAATCCATTCGGCTCATACTCTTTGAAAGAGCTATGCAATTAGGCCTAATCCCCTGTGCTTTCCCAATGTTTCCTGAAAATATTTTCTTTTCAAGTTTCTATCCAACTCCCTTTTAAAAGCTAGCATTGAAACTGCTTCCATGACCTTTTTAAGCAGTGCAATTCTGTGGTGGGACACGTGCAGGACAGGTTAAATGTCAAGTGGGCAGTGTGGCGTGAAGAAGTCCTACAAAGCAGCCTGTTGTGCAAAGAAGTGAACGAAGGGAAACCAGGTGCTGGTATTAACCTAGCAGCAGGTGGTGGACTCGCCATGCAAGGAGCATGATAAGCAAACCCTGACATGTTTGCCTGTAGAGGGGGGAGAATTCTCTCATTCAAAGGCACTCAATGCCTGATCGAGAGACACAGCGTCAGGAAGGAGAATTATCCCCTGCCTTTGCTGCCAAGGCCCCTCACCCTGCAATTGCCCCCCATCCCTTCTGCCATCACCCTCTGGCCTGGGATCTAGCGATGCTCCTGGGCTTCAGGTGGTGTCGTACCAGCAGCAGCCACTGCTTCTTTGGTGGCACTGCTCTTCAACAGAATTGTCGGCTCCTGATTCGCCAGCAGCTCTCGGCAGGCGGGGCACCAGCCCCTGGGGTCCTTGACCCTGGGGGAAGGTTGCCCCTGGCCTGTGAAGTGCCTGATTGGCACATGATGCAGCAAGCCTTCTGGAAAGAGGTAATGCAGGGCTCTTACCGGCTCTCTCACTGGCTACCAAGACTCCATTTGGCTCCAGAAGATTCTGCCCATTGACTCACCAGGTATGATTGGGCACAGCTAGGATGAGGAATAGGATAGTGCAGATACCAGCTCCCTGCAGGGTGAGGTCACACACTATGTTCTGCTACAGACGACTCAGGCTGATGGGGTGGAGAACAGAAAAAGGCAGATGGGCATGCACATAGAAATGCTTGGTGTATTGGCTGTCCTGCCAGAAAGCCTGCTGTCACTACCATGGAGCTTGAAGGGGGCTTTTTTTATTTGTTCATGTGATGTGGCCTTCGCTCTTGAGGCCAGTATTTATTACCCATCCCTAACTGTCCTAGTTCAGACTAGTTAAGAGTCAACCATTTTGCTGTGGGTCTGGAGTCACATGTAGGCCAGACCAGGTAAGGACAGCAGATTTCCTTCCCTAAAGGGGATTAGTGAACCAGATGGGTTTTTGCAACAATGGTCATCATTAGACTTTTAATTCCAGATTTTTATTGAACCCAGGTCCCTGGATTACTAGTCCAGCAACAATACCACTACGTCATTGCCTCCCCTTACTTGGCGCAGAGCTTTGTGCAGCTCCATGAGAACACCTGCAGCAATGATGGAGCATCTAACGACTGTTCTGTCATCTTCCTCTTTAGCACGAGCAGAAGGCAACCAACGCCTGAAGATGTGAAATCCACAGCAGGCTCAGATTCATCCCATCATGGATATGGGTACCAGTTCGAAGGGGCTTGCTAGGTCTCACAGTAGTCCAGCAATCTATGCTCCATCAGATTACTAGGACAATAGAGGCACCATCCTGAAGGTGTGGCACTAGCTCTGTGCAGCATGAGCATACTGTCTTTTTCTGGATTACAGCATTCAACCTCCCACCGCTGCTACTCTACCAGTACCCTTGTTGTGGCCTATCAGACAGCCAGCCCAAACTGTTGCAGCCCATCTGAATTGGTGGAGTATGAAGCTGGATCTTCAAGTGCCAAAGCTGCAGGAGGTGGTCCTGCAAAGCCATCTGCAGTCTCACCTGGCATGTTGCAGCAATTGGAGTAGCATTGCATAGCAGCACAAACCAGGCAATTTGCTGCATTTAATTGACTATCTAAAATTGTAAAGGATTATTGTTAAGTGTAAGATAAATAAAAAGCATTTAAGAACCAATGAAGAATGAAGTTTAGTAATTGACACACTGGAAGTATTTGGACCGCAGCAAAAAGTACTCACATCCCTAAAGGGAGAGAGATTCTTGTCAACTGATGGAGAGAGTAAATACAAATAGAATTTTCTTACATAAATAAATCATATCAATGTCCAGATCATAACAACTCACCGTGTAATAAAAAAATCTAATCACCTCTGCCTAATTCATTTGATAATTATTTTAAAATATGTGTCCTCTAGTTACCAGCCCTCCTTCCAGTAAAAAAAAACCTTCTCACCATCTATTCCATAAGAGCCCTTCAATTTTTGACCATTTTTCCATGGAAAGATTCAGGAATGAGTTATACTGAATCAACTGCACTTAAATTGGGGTTCAAGAACATTCTCTGAGGCAGGCATCGGCTTGAGGTGGAAAGAAATATCCAGTCCATTTTAAAAGGTTAGAGTGGTGGCAATAATAATTGTAAATCAGTAATCCACAGTAATTCAGAAACCCAAAGTAATGCTCTGGGTACCTGGGTTTGAATCCCACCACAGCTGATGGTGAAATTTGAGTTCAAAAAAAAAATTGGAATTAAAGCTCTAATGATGACTATAAAACCATTGTCGATGGTTGTAAAAACCCATCTTCCTTAGGGAAGGGAATCCTTACTTGGTCTGGCCTATGTGTGATTCCAGATCTACAGCAATGTGGATGACTCTTAACTGCCCTCTGAAACGGCCTAACAAGCCACTCTCACCACCACCTTCTCAAGGGCAATTAGGGATGGGCAATAAATGCTGGCCTAGCAAGCGACATCCACGTCCCATGAACTAATAAAAAAAGCTGTGCAGAAGGAACGGAAAAACTCATAAGTGAGCATTCGACCCTCCGTTAGGCACAAGGCAGCATTTTTTTGTATATTGCAGGCAGCATTATAGAAGAAATTTAAAGAGGTCTGGAAGTACTATCCTGTTTATTTGCATCTATCGTGTAGAATAAAGCCATTACTTGATTTGACTTTGAGCTCACCTCAGCAGAATATTCATCAGTTCTGCCTACTGGGCAATTATAGAAGTGCTCCAGAGGGCAGATACAAAAGGCAAAATATTCAGTTCAATCACAAGTGATAAGTTACAATTAGATATTGAGCATTACAAGCGAAGCCTGAGCATAAGAAACACAGAGCCTTCTTTGAGCTCGAGAGTTAATGTCCCAGATAGACGATCACCATCTCGAGGCATGTTCTGTCCCACCCATCAGAGTTGGTGGCACAGAGGTATGCAGTTGGGAGGGAGTTTCCCTGGAAGTCCTTGACGTGGACTCCGGACACGATGAAGCTTCATGGCATCAGGTCAAAAATGGACAAGGAAGCCTCCTGCTGATTACCACCTGCCGCGCCTCCTTAGCTGATCAATCAGTACTCCTCCAAGGTGAACACCAATTGAAAGAAGCACTGGGGGCAGCAACAGCAGAATATACTCTGGCTAGGGGACTTCGATGTCCATCACCAAGAGTGGCTTGGTGTCACAACTACTGACTAAGCTGCTCGAGTCCTAAAGGGCATAGCTACTAGACTGGGTTGCAGCAGGGGGTGTGGGAACCAACAAGAGGGAAAAACATACATGACTTCATCCTCACCAACCTGCCTGCCGCAGATGCATTTGTCCATGACAGTATCGATAGGAGTGACCACCACAGATGAAGTCCGGTCTTCACATTGAGGATACCCTCCACTGTGCTGGATGCCACTACCACCATGCTAGATGGAATAGATTTCGAAAAAATCTAGCAACTCAAAACTGGGCAGCCATGAGGCACTGTGGGCCTTCAGCAGCAGCAGAATTGTATTCAGCCACAATCTGTAACCTCATGGTCTGGCATATCCCCCACTCTACCATAACCATCAAGCCAGGTGATCACCTCTGGGTTCAATGAAGATTGCAGGATAGCATGTCAGGAGCAGCACCAGACATAACTAAAAATAAGCTGTCAACATTTTGAAGCTACAACACAGGAGTATTAGCATGCTAATGGAATCAGCAAGAGATAGAGAGAGCTAAGTGACCCCTCAACCAATGGATTGATCTAAGCTCTGAAGTCCTGCTAGTCTTGAATGGTGGGGTGGACAACTAAACTAATAACAGGAGGAGAAGGCTCCACAAATAACCCCATCCCCAATGATGGGGGAGCCCAGCACATCAGTGCAAATGACAAGACTGAAGCATTTGCAACCATCTTCGGCCAGAAGTGCCGGAAGGGTGATCCATCTCAGCCTCCTCCTGAGGTCCCCAACATCACAGATGCCAGTCTTCAGCCAATCTGATTCACTCCACGTGATATCAAGAAATGGCTGAAGGAACTGGATACTACAAATGCCATGGGCCCTGACAACATTCCAACAATAGTACCGAAGAATTGTGCTCCAGTTGCAACCTTAGTCAAGCCGTTCCAATACAGCTACAACACTGACATCAATCCAACAATGTGGAAAATTGTCTAATTATGTACTATTCATAAAAATCCAAACAAATTCAACCCAGCCTATTACCGCCCCATTAGTCTACTCTCAATTATCACTAAGTGATGGAAGGTGCTATCAGGTGGCACATATTCAGTAATAACCTGTTCACTGATGCTCAGATTGGGATCCGCCAGGGCCACTCAGCTCCTAACCTAAATACAACCGTGGTCCAAACATGGACAAAGAAGCTGAACCCCAGAGGTGAGGTGAGGGTGACTTCCCTTGATATCAAGGCAGCATTTGACTGAGTATGGCTTCAAGGAGCCCTAGCAAAACTGGAGTTAATAGGAATCGGGGGAAACTCTCCACTGGTTGGAGTCACACCTAGCACAAAGGAAGATGGTTGTGGTGGCTGCAGGTCAATCATCTCCGTCCGAGAATATTGCTGCAGGAGCTCCTCAGAGTAGTGTCCTTGGCCCAACCACCTTCAGCTGTTTCTTCAATGAGCTCCACTCCATCATAAGGCCGGAAGTGCTCATTGCTCAGCACCATTCACGACTCCTCAGATACGGAAGCAGTTCATGTCCAGCAAGACCTGGATAATATTTGGGCTCAACCTGGGAAGTGGCAAGTAACATTTGTGCCACACAAGTGCCAGGCAATGACCATCTCCAACAAGAGAGAATCTAACCATCTCACCTTGATATTCAATGGCATTACCATTGCTGAATATCCTATTATCAACATCGTGGGGGGCACCATTGATCAGCAACTGAACTAGACCAGCCATCTAAATATTGTGGCTACAAGAGTCGGTCAAAGACTGAGGATTCTGTGGCAAGTAACTCACCTCCTGCCTCCCCAAAGCCTGTCCGCAAGATGCAATTAGGAGTGTGATGGAATGCTTTCCACTTGCCTGGATAACTGCAGCTCCAACAACAATCAAGAAGCTCAACACCACCCAGGACAAAGTATTAAATGGATCCATGCCAGTTGATGAAGTTACAACCAAGACAAGGCAGCTTTCTTTGCTGGAGAGCGTTTATTGACTTAGTTCGCAGTCAACACTACTCCCCACTCAGTTATCCAGTGTCCCAGTTATCCCCAGTTATACTCTTTTAGGTAAACCAAATAAACTAAATTAACTAATCAATGACAAAGTAAAAGGCAGACCCTTAGAGGGATATTGCAAAAAGAAAAACAAAATCTAGAAGGAAACTTAAAAAAATTAAATTAAAATGTGATTAAACGGGTTAATAAAGCTCCCCAGCCCCAGCAGTGCACACGATCATGTCAGCAGATACCGCGTGCTCCTTCTCCAAGGACACCCAGCCACGAATGTAGCTGTCGGGCCTGATGACCCACTCAAGCCTCAAGCACCCACAACCTGGACTTGTTGATGGCTAACTTGACCAGGCCCAGGAACAGGTTCACGAGGAGGTCCTCCCCCACGGCCCCCCCCATATCTGCACCAGGTGCCCAAAGATCAGGAGAGAGGTACTGATGTGCAAGAATTTAAATTCCACCAGCTGCAATGGTGGGATTTGAACCCATGTACCCACAGCGTCAGCCTGGTTCTCTGGATTACTAGCCCAGTGACCTTACCACTTAGAAGGACAAGGGCAGCAGGTGCAAGAGAACATTGCCAACTGCAAGTTCCCCTTTATGTCATGCACCATTCTGATTTGGAACTATATTGCTGCTCCTTCACTGTCGCTGGGTCAAAATCCTGGAACTCCCTTCCTAACAGCACTATGGGTGTTCCTACAACACATGGACTGCAATAGTTCAAAAAGGCAGCTCACCACCATCTTCTCAATGGCAATTAGGAATGGGCAATAAATGCTGGCCTGGCCAGCGATGCCCACATCCCATCAACAAATAAAAAGAGAAGTTTAAGGCAAAATCCAACATTTGCAACCATACCTCCATATTAGCTTTTTCCTTCTTCTTCTTTTTCTTCTTCTCGTTTTTGCCCTTTTTCTCTTTCTTTGCCTTTTTCCTATCTTCTTGGGCTGCAAGTTCTTGGAGTACCTGAGGAGAGCATATAAGCTATTGGCAAACTTGGCACTGGCAAATTTTTCAAAATGAAAAGCTTGTCTTTTAAAAAGTTAGAGACTGTGCAGAAGAAAAGAAAAAAAACTCAAAAGTGAACATTCTGTCCTCCATTAGGCATAATGCAGCAATTTGGAGGTATGAAGGCATGTTAATTAGTTGTGTATTGTTAGGCAAAAACCTCCATTCAATGACAATGTCATGAATTTGTCTTGCCAATTGCTACTATATCATGGGTTTGTCTTGCCTATTCAGGTATATCCCAAAAGATATTGTTACAAATATGAAGTTTATAACATTGTTATGTTTTGGGACTTCCTCAATTCCAGGAAAACTGGAGGAATGAAAGGGGGCCCAGGGTGACATACTGGGAAGAAGATAATGTCACATCTATTTTAGCGATGTTACTTTCCACAACAGTGCTTCTGAATTGTCTTCCTTTTTCGTCAACCTAGGATTGGCCCCCAACTGTGGTTGACAACTTCAACCATGTCCGACCCATTTCCCATGCTTCTGCTCTTAATCATTTCCCTCCCTCCCAATAGGGTTCCTCTAGTTTTCACTTCCCCCCACCTCAGCCTTCTCATTCAAAGTATCATCCTCCAACATGATGCCACCACCACACACATCTTCCCCTCCCCTTCCCTGCCAGCATTCCAAAAGGACTGTTCCCCTGCAACACCTTGCTCCACTCTTCAATCACCTCCTTTCATTCCTTCATCCCCTTCTCTTTGGCATTTTCCCAAGCAATTGCAGGAGGTGTAACATCTGTCCTTATACCTCCTTTCTTCTCACCGTCCAAGGCCCAAACTCTCCTTTCAGGTGAAGCACCGATTTACTTGTACTTCTTTCAATTTAGTACTGTGTTCGCTGCTCATAATGCAGTCTCCTCTGGTTCTGTCATTCGATAAGATCATGGCTGATCTATTTGTGTTTCGATCTAACCCCAATAACCTTCAATTCCATTACCTAACAAGAATCTATCTACCTCTGCCCTAAAAATATTCAGTAACTCCGCCTCCTCCACCTTCTGAGAGTTCCAAAGTCGCAAAACCTCTGGAGAGAAATAAATTTCTCCTCATCTCTGTCCTATAAGGGCGATCCCTAATTTAAAAACAGTGACCCCGTTTCTGGACTCACCCACAATCTTTTCCAGGTTCACCTTGTCAAGACCATTCAGGACCTTATATACCTCAATCAAGTCACCCCCACTCTTCTATACTTGAGTGGAAACAAGCCCAGCTTATCTAACCTATCCTCACAACACAACCCGCTCATTCCAGGCATCAATCTAGTAAACCTCCTCTGGACTACCTCCAAAGCATTTACATCCTTCCTTAAATAAGGAGACCAAAACCACACACGGTATTTGATATGCAGTCTCACCAATGCCCTGTATAACAGAAGCATAACATCCTTTATGTTCATTTCCTCTCGTAATAAAGGATAGCATTCCATTAGCCTTCTTGATTACTTGCTGTACCTGCATACTAACTTTTTGTGACTAATGCACAAGAACACCTACATCCCTCTGCACCTCGGAATTCTGCAGCGTTTTCCGTTTAAGTAATACTGCCAAAGTGAACAACTCCACATTTTCCCACATTATACTCCATCTGCCAAATTTTTGCCCACTCGCTCAACTTATTTATATCTGTCTGCAAACTCCTTTTGTCTTCATTACAACATACTTCCCTACTTACCTTTGTGTCGTCTGTAAATTTAGCTACAAGACCTTCGTTCCCCTCATTAAAATCATTCATTTAAATTGTAAAATGTTGAGGCCCCAGCACAGACCCCTATGGGACTCCACTCATCACATCCTGCCAATCAGACAAAGACCCATTTATGTATACTCTGTTTTCTGCCAACCAGCCAATCTTCCATCCAGGCTAACATGTTAGCCCCGACATTATGAGGTTTTATTTTCCACAATAACCTTTGATGTGGCACCTTATCAAATGCTTTCTGGAAATCCAAGTACAGTATGTTTACAGGCTCCCCTCTATCCACTGCACGTTATTCCTTCAAAGAACTCGAAGAAGTTGGTTAAACATGACTTCCCTTTCACAAAACAATGCTGACTCTTCCTGATTACCATGAGCTTCTCTAAGTGCTCAGCTATAACCTCCTTAATGATCAATTCTAACACCTTTCCTATGACAAACATCAAGCTAACTGGCCTACAGTCTCCTGTTTGCTGCCTCCCTCCCTCCTTCAACAGAGGGGTTTTACTTGCTACTTTCCAGTCTGATGGAATCTTTCCAGAATCTAAGGAATTTTGGAAAATTAACACCAATGCATCTACTGCCTCATTAGCCACACATTTTAAAGCCCTAGGATGAAGTCCATCTGGACCCAGAGCTTTGTCAGCCTGCAACTCAATCAGTTTGCTCAGGACTGCTTCCCAAGTGATTGTAATTTCACTAAGTTCCTCTCTCCCCTCCAACTCCTGATTTGGAACAATGACTGGAATGTTTTATTGTATGCTCTATAGTGAAAATAGAAGCAAAATATTTGTTTATTTCATCCGCCATTTCCTTATTATCTACTACTAACTCTCTATTCTCACTCTCTAGAGGGCCAACACTCACCTTATCTACTTTTTTTCTTGTTTTAATTCCTGTGAAAACTCTTGCTAAAGGTTTTCACATTTATAGCGAGTCCGGAAGGCTGTAAAGTGCCTAGTCGGAAGATGAGGTGCTGTTCCTCCAGTTTGCGTTGGGCTTCACTGGAACAATGCAGCAGGCCAAGGACAGACATGTGGGCAAGAGAGCAGGGTGGAGTGTTAAAATGGCAAGCGACAGGGAGGTTTGGGTCATTCTTGCGGACAGACCGCAGGTGTTCTGCAAAGCGGTCGCCCAGTTTACGTTTGGTCTCTCCAATGTAGAGGAGACCGCATTGGGAGCAACGAATACAGTAGACTAAGTTGGGGGAAATGCAAGTGAAATGCTGCTTCACTTGAAAGGAGTGTTTGGGCCCTTGGAGGGTGAGGAGAGAAAAAGTGAAGGGGCAGGTGTTACATCTTTTACGTGGGCATGGGGAGGTGCCATAGGTGGGGGTTGAGGAGTAGGGGGTGATGGAGGAGTGGACCAGTGTGTCCCGGAAGGAACGATCCCTATGAATGCCGACAGGGGGGTGAAGGGAAGACGTGTTTGGTGGTGGCATCAACCTGGAGTTGGCGGAAATGGCGGAGGATGATCCTTTGAATGCGGAGGCTGGTGGGGTGATAAGTGAGGACAAGGGGGACCCTATCATGTTTCTGGGAGGGAGGAGAAGGCGTGCGGGCGGATGCGCGGGAGATGGGCCGGACACGGTTGAGGGCCCTGTCAACGACTGTGGGTGGAAAACCTCGGTTAAGGAAGGAGGAGGACATGTCAGAGGAACTGTTTTTGAAGGTAGCATTATCGGAACAGATGCGACGTAGGTGAAGTAACTGAGAGAATGGGATGGAGTCCTTACAGGAATCAGGGTGTGAGAAGCTGTAGTCGAGGTAGCTGTGGGAGTCAGTAGGCTTGTAATGGATATTGGTGGACAGTCTATCACCAGAGATTGAGACAGAGAGGTCAAGGAAGGGAAGGGAAGTGTCAGAGATGGACCACGTGAAAATGATGGAGGGGTGGAGATTGGAAGCAAAATTAATAAATTTTTCCAAGTCCCGACGAGAGCATGAAGCAGCACCGAAGTATTCATCGATGTACCGGAGAAAGAGTTGTGGAAGGGGGCCGGAGTAGGACTGGAACAAGGAATGTTCCACATACCCCATATAGAGACAAGCATAGCTGGGGCCCATGCGGGTACCCATAGCCACACCTTTTATTTGGAGGAAGTGAGAGGAGTTGAAGGAGAAATTATTCAGTGTGAGAACAAGTTCAGCCAGACGGAGGAGAGTAGTGGTGGATGGGGATTGTTCGGGCCTCTGTTCGAGGAAGAAGCTAAGGGCCCTCAGACCATCCTGGTGGGGGATGGAGGTGTAGAGGGATTGGACATCCATGGTGAAGAGGAAGCGATTGGGGACATGGAACTGGAAATTGTTGATGTGACGTAAGGTGTCAGAGGAATCACGGATGTAGGTGGGAAGGGACTGGACAAGGGGAGAGAGAAGGGAGTCAAGATAACGAGAAATGAGTTCCGTGGGGCAGGAGCAAGCTGACACGATTGGTCTACCAGGACAGTCCTGTTTGTGGATTATGGGTAGGAGGTAGAAGCGGGCCATCCGAGGTTGAGCAACTATCAGGTTGGAAGCTGTGGGAGGAAGATCCCCAGAGGAGATGAGGTCATGGACAGTCCTGGAAACAATGGCTTGATGTTCAGTAGTGGGGTCATGGTCCAGGGAGAGGTAGGAGGAAGTGTCTGTGAGTTGACGCTCAGCCTCCGCAAGGTAGAGGTCAGTGCGCCAGACAACAACAGCACCACCCTTGTCAGCGGGTTTGATGACAATGTCAGGGTTGGACCTGAGAGAACGGAGTGAAGTAAGTTCAGAGAGAGAGAGATTAGAATGGGTGAGAGGAGCAGAGAAATTGAGACGACTAATGTCGCGCTGACAGTTCTCAATGAAAAGATCAAGAGAAGGTAAGAATCCAGAGGGAGGGGTCCAGGTGGAGGGAGAATATTGGAGGTGGGTAAAAGGATCCGTTGAACGGGGAGAGGACTCCTGCCCAAAGAAGTGAGCCCGGAGACGAAGATGGTGGAAGAAGCGTTCAGCATCGTGCCGAGCCCGGAATTCATTGAGATGAGGGCGTAAGGGTATGAAACTAAGTCCTTTGCTAAGTACTGAACATTCAGCGTCGGAGAGGGGAAGGTCAGGGGGTATAGTGAATACACGGCTGGGGCTGGGATTGGAAAACGGGGTGGGGACGGAGGGACAGGCAGGGGTGGAGGGTCCTAGATGGGTCTTGGTGTCGATGAGTTGCTGGAGCTTGCGCTCCTTAGCACTTGAGAGAAAGAGAAAAAGTTTCTTGTTGAGGCGTCAGATGAGACGAAGAATAAAATGAAACTGGGGGCACACGCAGCTTTGAAAAAGGGTACGGCGGTGCTGCTGGAGGGAGAGGTCGAGTGTGTTCATATGGCGGCACAAGGCACGGAGTGTGGATCTCAGAATGTGATGGGAACGGAGTCTAACCATCACCCCTTGACGTTCAAGGGCATTAGCATCACTGAATTCTCCACTATCAACATCCTTTGGTGGGGGGAGTTACCACTGACCAGAAGCTGAACTGGACTAGCCATATAAATATTGTGGCTACAAGAGCAGGTCAGAGGCTAGGAATCCTGTGGTGAGTAACTCACCTCCTGACTCCCCAAAGCCTGAACACAATCTACATGGCACAAATCAGTAGTGTGATGGAATATTCTCCACTTGCCTGGATGAATGTAGCTCCAATGACACTCAAGAAGCTTGACACCATCCAGGACGAAGCAGGCCACTTGATTGGCACCCCTTCCACAAACATTCACTCCTTCCACCGCCGGCGAACAGTGGCAGCAGTGTGTATCATCTATAAGATGCACTTCAGAAGCTCACCAAGGCTCTGAAGGCAGCACCTTCCAAACCCATGACTGCTACCATCTAGAAGGACAAGGGCAGCAGATATATGGGAAGACCATCACCTGGAAGTTCCCCTCCAAGTCACTCATCCTCCTGACTTGGGAATATATTGCCATTCCTACACCGTTGCTGGGTCAAGATCCTGGAACTCCCTCCCTAACAGCACTGTGGGTGTACCTACATCAAAGGGGCTGCAGTGGTTCAAGGCAGCTCACCACCACCTTCTCAAGGGCAATTAGGGATGGGCAATAAATGCTGACCTAGCCAGTGATGCCCACATCCTGTAAATTAATAAAAAATCCTAAATTTATAGTAAACTGAAGTGGAGCCACAGTAACCAGATTCAGCCAGCTAGCTAATTAGCTACTCAGATCCTACAGCTGAGAGTGAGTCTAACCTTTCTAAACAATGGGACAAAAAAAGAACTTACCAGCTTGCACACTACATTCCAGTTACTGCTAATTACAGACTAGATTAGATTTTAAGAGCAAAATTTAAGAACAAAATTAACACTTAAAGCTCCCCCTCTCACCAAACTGAGTCTTCACTCAGTTACCTTCACTCTGTTTGCCTTGGCTGCACTAAAGAACCATGAATTCATAGTAAACTGAACTGGGGCTACAGTAACCAGATTCAACCAGTTAGCTAATTAGCTATGCAGCTCTTATAGCTGAGAGTGAGTCTACCCTATCTAAACTACAAGAAAGAATGAACTTAGCCAGTTTACACAGTACTTTCCAGTTACTGCTAATTACAGACTAGATTAGATTTTAAGAGCAACATTTAAGAACAGAATTAACACTTTTTAAAATCCATTAATGGGATGTGGGCATCACTGGATAGACCAGCATTTATTGCCCATCCCCAATTGCCCTTGAGAAAGTGGTGGTGAGCTGCCTTCTTGAATCACTGCAGTCCCTGTGGTATAGGTACATCCACAGTGCTGTTAGGGAGGGAGTTCCACGATTCTGACCCGACAACAGTGAAGGAACAGCAATATATTTCCAAATCAGGATAGTGAGTGGCTTGAAGGGGAACTCGCAGGTGGTGGTGCTCCTATGTTCTGCTGCCCTTGTCCTTCTAGATATGGGTTGTGGGTTTGGAAAGTGCTGCCTTACAAGCCTTGTTGTGTTTCTGAAGTGCATCTTGTAGATGGTACACACTGCTGCCACTGTTCATTGGTGGTGGAGGGAATGAATGTTTGTGGAAGCGGTGCCAATCAAGCGGTCTGCTTTGTCCTGGATGGTGTCAAGCTTCAAGTGTTGTTGGAGCTGCACTCATCCCAGGCAAGTGGACGGTATTCCATCACACTCCTGACTTGTTGCTTGTAGCTGGTGGACAGGCTTTGGCAAGTCAAGTGGTGAGTTACTCGCCGCAGGATTCCTAGCCGCTGACCTGCTTGTGTAGCCACAGTATTTATATAGCTAGTCCAGTTCAGCTTCTGGTCAATGGTAACCCCCAGGATACTGCCAGTGGGGGATTCAGTGATGGTAATGCCATTGAATGTCAAGCGGTGATGGTTTGATTCTCTCTTGTTGGAGATAGTCATTGCCTGGCACCTGTTACTTGCCACTTGTCAGCCCAAGCCTGGATATTGTCCAGGTCTTGCTGCATTTGGACATGGACTGCTTCAGTATCGGAGGAGTCACGAATGGTGCTGAACATTGCGCTATCATCAGTGAGCATCCCCACTTCTGATCTTATGATGGAAGGTCATTGATGAAGCAGCTGAAGATGGTTTGGCCTAGGACTTAAAACTCCCCCTCACCCCAAACTCCAAGTCTTCACTCAATTACATCAGCTGCACTCCATTTTTGATTTTGTTTTTAATACTGTTGCTTTCATGATATATTTCTGGTACTAAGCCACAAATTAACAGATTTATTAATCTTGATAGGGGGATGGGCAAGGTGGGTGGAAGATGCAAGTATGGGGAACGTATCTCCGTAGCTCGCATCTGAGCAAGAGGAGGAAGGTGGTGTAGTGATATTGTTGCTGGACTAGTAATCCGGAAACCCAGGGTAATGCTCTGGAGCCCAGGTTTGAAGCCCACCACAGCAGATGTTGAAATTTGAATTCAATAAAAACCTCGAGTTAAAAGTCTAATGATGACCATTATTGCTGGTAATTGTAAAAACCTATCTGGATCACTAATGTCCTTACGGGAAGGAAATCTGCTATCCTTGCCTGGCCTGGCCTACATGTGACGCCAGGCCCACAGCAATGTGGTTGACTCCCAAATGCCCTCTGAAATGGCCTAACAAGCCATACCATTGTATCAATCCACTAAAAAGTCTAAAATGAACCCAGCATCCATCTAGGCACCCTGTTGACCCTGCAAAGTCCTCCTTACTAACATCTGGGGGCTAGTGCCAAAATTGGGGGTTAGGGGTGTAGACCCCGAGATTAAAATCAATTAAGATCACAGACAAACCAAGCAACTGCCTGAAATAATAATCCTTTTTTTTATTCGTTCATGGGACGTGGGTGTCACTGACTGGGCCATCATTTATTGCCCATCCCTAATTACCCATTGCTCGGCCATTTCAGAGGGCATTTAAGAGTCAACCACATTGCTGTGGGTCTGGAGTCACATGGAAGCCATACCAGGTAAGGACGGCAGATTTCCTTCTCAAAGGACATTGTGAATCAGATGGGTTTTTACAACAACCTGCAATGGTTTCATGGTCATTGTTAGATTTTTAATTCAAAGCAAATTGATATAGGGAGTGACAAGGTATTGAAGCTGTTGGCAGGCTTAAACATGGACAAATCTCCAGGTCTGGATGGCTGCTGAGGGAGGCAATGGAGGAGATCTCAGGGGGGGGTCTGACCCAAATTTTTAATTCCTCTCTGGCCACGGAGGAGGTACCAGAGGACTGGAGAACAGCTAATGTGGTTCCGCTATTTAAGAAGGGCTGGAAAGGTAAGCCAGGGAAATACAGACCAGTGAATCTCACGTCAGTGGTAGGGAAACTATTGGAGAAAATTCTGAAGGAGAAAATCTGTCTCCAGTTGGAGAGGCAAGGTTTGATCAGGAATAGTCAACATCGTTTTGTCAGAGGATGGTCATGCCTAACAAATTTGATTGAATTTTTTGAGGAGGTGACCAACTGTGTAGAGGAGGGTTGTGCAGTTGATGTAGTTTATAAGGGTTTCAGCAAAGCCTTTGACAAGGTCCCATATGGGAGACTAATAAAGAAGGTAAGTGCACATGGGATACAGGATAATTTGATAAAGTGGATTCAAAATTGGCTTAGTTGTAGGAGGCACAGGGTGATGACAGAAGGCTGCTTTAGTGACTGGAAGCCTGTGTCCAGTGGCATAATGCAGGGATCTTGTGCTGGGTCCCCTATTATTCATCATTTATATAAACAACATAGATGACGATGTGGGGGTTAGGATTAGTAAGTTTGCGGATGACACAAAGATTGGCCGAGTGGTTAACAGTGCGATTGAGTGTCTCGGGCTACAGGAAGATATGGATGGGATGGTCAAATGGGCAGATAAGTGGCAGATGGAATTTAACCCCGGAAAGTGAGAGGTGGTACACTTTGGAAAGATTAATTTGACAAGGAAGTATTCAATGAACAGCGTGACACTGGAAGTTCTGAGGGACAAAGGGACCTTGGCCTGTGTGTCCATATGCCTCTGAAGGTGGAGGGGCATGTTAGTGGGGTGGTGAAAAAGGCATTTGGGACACTTGGTTTTATCAATCAAGGCATAGATTACAAAAGTAGGGAGGTCATGTTGGAGTTGTATAGAACCTTGGTGAGGCCACAGCTGGAGTACAATGTGTAGTTCTGGTTGCCACATTATAGGAAGGATGTGATTGCACTGGAGAGGGTGCAGAGGAGATTCACCAGGATGTTGCCTGGGATGAAACATTTAAGTTATGAAGAGAGGTTGGATAGATTTGGGTTGTTTTCATCGGAGCAGAAAAGACTGAGGGGTGACCTGATCGAGGTGTACAAGATTATGAGGGGCATAGACAGGGAGCAGCTGTTCCCCTTAGTTGAAGGGTCAGTCACGAGGGGACACAGGTTCAAAATGAGGGGCAAGAGGTTTAGGGGGTACGCGATGAAAAACCCTTTTACCCAGAGGGTGGTGACAGTCTGGAATGCATTGCCTGGGAGGCTGGGTTGCCTCACATCCTTTAAAAAATACCTGGATGAGCACTTGGCACATCATAACATTCAAGGGTATAGGCCAGGTGCTGGTAAATGGGATTAGGTAGGTAGGTCAAGTGTTTCTCACGTGTCGGTGCAGACTCAATGGGCAAAAAGGCCTCTTCTGCACGGTGAGAATCTGTGTATTTTTTTTACTGAATTCAAATTTCACCTTCTGCCATGGTGGGATTTGAGCTTTACCCTGGGTCACTAGTGCAGTGACAACATCACTACACTATCACCTCCCCATACTCTCAGAAATATACCTTACAATGTCGCAGACACCACCATCAGCTTCCCTGGTTATGTCCTGTCCCACTGGCAGTACAGATCCAGTGGCGGCAAAGCGGTATACAGTCAGGAGGGAATTCCCTGGGGGTCCTCAACATTGACTCCATGGTGTCACATAGCATCAGGTCAAACATGTGCAAGGAAACCTCCTGCCGATTATCACGTACTGTGCCCATCCTGCCCCACCCCC
Organism: Carcharodon carcharias; assembly: GCF_017639515.1. Classification (NCBI taxonomy): domain Eukaryota; kingdom Metazoa; phylum Chordata; class Chondrichthyes; order Lamniformes; family Lamnidae; genus Carcharodon; species Carcharodon carcharias. The sequence continues at coordinate 118,666,367 of NC_054478.1, read as the reverse complement.
CCTCCACTCAGCTGATGAATCAGAAGCCCTCCATGTTGAACACCACTTAGAGAAAGCACTGAGGTGGCAAGGGCGCAGAATGTACTCTGACCATCATCGAGTGTGGCTGGGTAGCACTACTACAGGCCAAGCTGTCCAAGTCCTAAAGGACATATCTGCCTACCTACGGCAGGTGGTGAAGGAGCCAACAAGGGGGAAATAACATACTTGACCTCATCCTCACCAATGCCTCCTCTCTTTTCTCTCCCCCTCTTTCACTCTCCATCCTTCTTCCCCACTCTCTCCTATTTCCCCTCCACATCTCATTCCTGTCCCCCCTCCCCTCTTTTGCCCTCCCAGAACTGGAGATCTCACTTTACAGGACCTGCCAGAAACCGCAAGTGACGCTTTCCAGCTGACCCTGCTGCACTTCTGAAGCCGGCATGGGAGCAGCGAGGACTGTGGCAGTGAGGTACGTATTGGGGTCATTGGGTGGGAGTATTGAGAAAAATGGAGGAGAGTCAAGAGAGGTTGGGGTAGGTTGAGAGAGGCTGGGGAATTAGGAGAGTTCACGTGGGCCCACAGTTGGGTGCCATTGAAGGGCCCTGGGACATCGGCGAGGCCTGGAGCATCAGCAAGGCCTGAAGCATTGGCAAGGCCTGGGGGATCAGCATGACCTGGAAGTTGCTGGCAATGGCAGGTCCCAAGGCCTGGAGACTGTAAGGAGAGAGGGCCAGGGAGTGGGGAAGAGTTTGGAGAATGGACGGGGAGGGCGAGAGAGTCTGGAGGCTTGAGGGTGGCATTTGGAGATTTGAGCGAGGGGGAGTTTTTGGAGACTGGGGGGAGAGTTTGGAAAGCACAAGTTTGGAAACTGGAAGGAAAGAGGGGGAGATAGTCATGACTAGAGGGAGAGAGAGAGGGGAGAGTATGGAGTCAAGAGGGAGGAGGGATAGAGTTGAGACTCAGGTAAGAGAGGGAGGAGAGTTTGAAGACTGGAGGGAGGGGGAGAGTTTGGAGGGAGAAAGGAGTGAGTTTGGAGACCGGAGGTAGAGGGGGGAAGACTTTGGAGACTGAAGTGAGGGGGGAGAAAGTCGAGACTGGAGGGGCAGAGAGAGGGGGGAATTCAGACCCTATGACTGCAGGCAGTGGGTGGTAGGGGGTCTGGGGAGTGGGGGAGAGTTACGACCCTGAGACTGTGGGGAGAGAGAATGTTTAGACCCTGACACTTTGGGTGTAGGGGAGTAGACCTTGAGACTAAAATCAATTAAGATCTGATGGGGATCTGGTGGGTACTCACAAGCATCTACCATATAGTGGAAAGATCTTTTGGACTAAATGAAAAAGCTGAATAAATTCAGATATCATTTAAGTAGTTAATTTCCTTGTATTTTCCAATGCAGGTTGCTGAACACATTGGATCGCTTTGAGCACACTGGACAGCTTTGAGCACCTTTTTTCATTTGATGTCAAAGATGGCAAAACCCTACTGACTGTGATCAAACTCATTCCAAGTTACAACAGCTGAGGTCAAGTGATCGCTGATCATTTCTGAGCCCAATGAATGCAAAAATATGTCAACATTTTCAAGTGGCAGTGAACTATGAGGTGCTTGTATGAGCTCATGTCTGCCGGCATCCATGTCTGTGTGCAAATGTCAACGGCACCCTAATATTAGTACCTACCATCCCATCTCCATGTTTCTGAGCAGAGAATGTCACCGACATATTTCTGTCCTGGCGTTTCCAGCTATACTTTTAAAAAGTTTGCGACCTAGGAGTTGTGTGTCTTTTCCCCACATGGCTGCCATGGTCATAGGAGGAAGCAGCGCAAGGTCCTAAGTTCTGGCTTGCATCATGTGACATAAACCATTTGTGAGCTCCCAGATGTGACGTGAAGTAACAATGGCATTATTGTGACAGGTTTCCGTGTGCATATGCAAGACTACAGGGATGAAAATGCGCAACCGTGAAAGAGGCTAAGAGTGAGAATGGATAGCAGTTGATGTGTGCTCTTCATTATATACAATTTGGAACCTTAAAGCTACATAGTATGTCTGGTTTTTCAGGAGCACAAACGGCAGGGCTGGGCAACAGAGAAAAATTGGAGATCGAGACGGAAGCATGTTCTAGAGTGATGCATAGATATCAGAATATGGTGCTCGTGAAATGTTCAAAGTCAATTGAAAGGTAGGGCAAACTGCAGCCCCACATCCTTCACTGGGACCAACAGATGACTGTGTCCTGAGGAAGTATATGGCGCCTTGAGGTGCCTTGTCATAATGCTGGTATACTGCCACAAGTGCACTGAGGATCGCACTGCTTGCTCCTGCCTTTTGTAGGCTGCCATAGCCAGTGGAATGTTGACAAAATGCTAGCAGGGGCTGCACCATCTGAGTTGTGCTCACGAAATGCCCTGTTGTAGATACAATCTACATAGAGTAGAAAGGCCACATGCTCCTGAGGCCACCCAAACTTCCTAGGATGAGAACATAGTGATGCAAGAGTGTAAGTACTCATTCAGACATTGAAGTGGATCATTGAGATGAGGAGGAGAACAATGATGGACCAAGCAAGGAGGGCACAGGCCAACGAGGGTCATCATAGCTCATTGTCATCATCTCTTGGAACTTGATGGCTATTGCATTTCACGTGCATGCCTGCCTTGTCTGGCTACTACATTGGCCTTCCCCTGCTCCCTCAGCCTCCTTGCCCTCAGCTTTTAACGTCCTCATCATCGGAAAAACTATGCAGCTCCTCCATCATGGCATCTGGCAAGACATTCCCCTTTGCAGGGTCAGGTTGGGTAGGTGTAGCAAGCCACAGTGAGGCATGAGACCCTCTGGGGAGTGTGTTGGAGAGCGCCATTACCAGACCTATCCAGACATCAGAATCATATCTTCAAGATACCAATGGTTAGCTCTATTAATGAGCGTGTTGAGGCATGAACAGCATTATACCTTTCCTCGGAGACACTTTCAGACTGTCAGACAGGCGTCATCAGCCACATCTTTAGCAGGTAGCCTTTGTCCCTGAGAGGCCAAATCTGGATGTGCTGAGCTCCCTGGAAGATCTGCGGGAACTGTGATTGACTCAAGATGTACGAGTTGTGGCAACATCCTGGGTATCTGATACATACCTACACAATGTACATTGCACCAGCTGCACATTGAGAGAGTTGATGCCTATTGATAAATCTTAAAGCCACATGAGTACAGTCAATGGCACCTTGTACCTGTGGGAATCCAGAAATAGCAGCAAAGTCCAGTGCTCTTGCAGCCTGACCAGCTTCATCTCCAGTGAACTTCACATAGTGGGTGTGCCTTGGTAAATCGGGTGTCTATCATCTCCTGTATGCACTTGTGTGTAGAAGCTTGAGAGCTCCTGTCGAGGTCCCCAGTGGAGCCCTGGAAGGAGTCACCCAAAAAGAAGTTCACAGCGGTGGTAACTTTAAGAGCCATAGGCAACGGATGGCTTCCCAGTCTCTGTAGCATCAACTACTCCTGGAGAATGTGGCAGATGTGAGCCACCATGTCCCTAGAGATGCAGAGGCCTCGATGGCACTGTTTCTTACTCATCTCAAGGAATGAGAAGCATCTTCTGTACACCCTTGGTCTGGCCAGATGCCTTAACTCAATGTCTCTGTGAGCCTCAGCTTCTGGGATCTGAAGAGGCCCCACTGCCTCTTGCTCATCAAGGTGAGCCGCTTCCCTTTGCCCAGCATGGCCCCAACATGCCCTTTTTCTGTGCTTTTGCTGCTGCCTGTTTGCCAGGATGAATGCCACATTAGTTAACCCTTCTTTCCAATGTAAACGTCACTGCATGAACATTGGACAGAGACATAAATGAACATTGCAAAGGTCATCTTCCTGCCACTGACTAGAGAGTGAATGTGGCACCAATGGGTTACTTCAATTCTAGCAACGTTTACTTCAACTCCTCTCTTCCTCTTTATATGCTTATAAAAGCTCTTACAATGTGTTTTTATATTTCTGGCTAGTTTAATGTCATATTCTATTTTTTCCCTTTTTATCAACTTTTTAGTGTTCCTCTGCTGGTTTCTAAAACACTCCTAATCCTCAGACTTGCTATTGTTTTTTGCAACATCGTAAGTCTTTTCTTTTAATCTAATACTATCCTTAACTTGCCGAGTGACCACAGATGGGTTGTGTTAGTTTTTCAACGGAATGTATTTTTGTTGAAGATTTTAAATTGTTTCTTTAAATGTTTCCTACTGTTCAGTTACCTCCATACCTTTTAGTCTCTTTATCCAATTAACCATAGCCAGTTCTCCCCTCAGACCTATGTAATTGGCTTTGTTCAAGTTTAAGATTTTTGTTTGTGACTGGAATATGTCACTTTCAAACGTAACATGGAATTCAATAGTATTATGATCACTATTTCCCAGAGGATGTTTTACCATGACACTACTGATTAACGCAGCTCATTACTAGGTCTAAAACAGCTTTATCCCGTATAGGTTCCACAATGTATTGCTCCAAAAAACTGTCTCACAAACATTCTACAAACATATCTTCTAGACCACTCTTGCCAATTTGATTGTCCGAGTCTCTACGAAGATTAAAGTCCCCCAGAATTATCACATTTCCTTTGTTACAAGTTCCAATAGTTTGCTGTTTAATGCTCTGCCCAATGGTAGGGGGCCAAAAACTACTCCTACCATTATTTTCTGACTCTTAATATTACCTAATTTCCATGCTGATTCTACTTCATGACCTTCTGATGCCAAATCCTTTCTCACTATTGTCCTTATATCTTCTTTTACTATCACCCCTCCTCCTTTGCCATTCTGTCTGTCTTTCCTAAATATTGTTTACTATTTATTTCCCATCCTTGATCACCTTGTAATTATGTCTCTGTAATGGCGATTAAATCTAAATCATTTATCTCTGTGCCAGCAAGTTACTTGTCTTATTGTAAGTTCAAATAAAGAACATTTAATTTCAATTTTTTACTTCTATTCCCTGCAACTTCCTCATTTGCTGATGTACAAATTTGTTAAACACCTTGTACCTTCCTGACCCACTCTGCTTGTCTTTACCCACATTGCTATACAGTTCTGATGTCTCAACCTTTCTCTTTGGATTTCTAAGTCTCCATTCACCTCCACACCCCTGTCAGTTTAAAGCCCTGTCCACAGCTCTAGTTACATGATTGGCCAGGACACTGGCTCCAGCCCAGTTCAAAGGGAGCACATCCGAAAGGAATAGCTCACTCTTCCCTGAGTGCTGATGCCAGTGCCCCATAAATCAAAGCCCCCTCTTCCTGAACTATTCTTTGAGTCATGCATTTAAATCTATAATCTGCTTGATCCTATGCCAATTGGCATATGGCTCAGGTAACAATCCAGAGATGATCACCTCTCTAGTTCTGTGTACTAATTTGGTCCCTAGCTCCTCAAATTCTCTGAGCAGAACATCATTCCTGGTTCCGCCTCCATAGTTGTGTCCCAATTGGACTATGACAATTGGATCCCCCCCCCCGCCACCAAAACTTCAAATTTCTCTCCAGCTGCGAGAAAATGTCCTTAAACCTGGTATTGCGAGGCAACACAACCTTCGGAGTTCCTGGTAACAACGGCAGAGAACATTATCTATCCCTAGACTATACTGTCTCCTAACACTACCACATTCCTCTTCACTCTCCCGCTTGAACGGCATCCCTTTACATCTCAGTCTGCTCATCCACCTTGCAGTCCCTCTCACCCATCCACACAGGTAGCGTGCACCTCATCCTATTAGACAAAGTCAGGAGCTAATGCTCCTCCATCATTACATGCTGATTCCTTTGTTTGCCTGACTCATTGACACCCTCCCGTCCCTGATAATTGACCAACTCTGAAGGTTATCGGAGGTAGATGGAAATGTGGAATTCAAAACACAAGCAGATCAGCTATGACCTTATTGAATGGTGGAATAGGCTCGAGGCGCTGAATAGCCTGCTCCTGCTTCTATTTCTTATATTCTTATCATCTAATGTAAGGGGTGCAACTGCCTCCTGGAACTAAGTGTCCAAGTAATTCTCCCCTTCCCTAATGCCCCGTAATGTCCGCAACTCAAACTTCCTAAGTTGTCTAAGTTACAGACACTTACTGCAGATATGGTTGTCCAGGATTGCAGTGCAATCCACAGATTCCCTCATGTTGCAGTCACGGCACAGCACCAGCCCTGCCATTTCGGTCAAACCATGTTTATTTAATTAGTCAATTAGTTAATAATTTACATAGATACAGTGATAGAAAGTTGCACTGACTTAGGCTGGAGACAAGGAAAGAAACTCACCAATCACTGAAGGCTGTAGAAAAGTCAAAAAAGGAGCATCTCTTTGCCCCTCTGCACCAACTTACCACGTGAGCCAAATTCCCAACTACTCAATCTACATACTCACTCTCTCTCTCTCCGCCACCCCCCTCTCAAAGCTGTAATGATCAACCTTTCCTCCCAAAATGCTATGGCCAACCTACTCTCCCCACATCCTTCACCTCCTCCTCTATCTCCAGCTGCGATGGCTAACCTGGGTCCCCAAGTGCCCCCGGATGCAACCTTGAACAGCTGCCTGCTCCTCTCCCAGGCTGTCAATTTTGCTGGTTTGAAGGTGGGAAATGAATAGCAAAAAAATGATAATGAGGTTCTGATTAAGTTTGACAGGATCTCTGTTTTCAAGACCTTGTAAACTTGCTCTGCACCCTTCCCAACTCCCCGTAATTTTGGGGCCATTGTATTCAAATTCACAATTTGTCATGTTTGAATTTCAACTTTTAAAAGTCAATGCAATGTTGGAACCCAACAGTACAGTACCCATCTTAATTCAGGTGAAAAGATATAAAACAGAAATGACAATAATATGAAGCAGTATGAAGCACCATCTATATCACAAGAGCATTGCTCAAAGTTTCATTCTGTCCTCAAAAATATCCTGTCCTCTACAAGGTTTATTGGATAGTAATCTGTAGCAAGAAATCTGAATGTTTTGTTCTCTCCTTAGCTTAGTGTCCTTAAGGAAAACTGTAGCTTGTTTATTGCTGCCACTGATAAAATTCAGCATGTATTCAGATAGTCAGTTATATGGTTGTAAAATGAGAAAAGTTAACAAGTTGCCCATTAAACAATCCCAGCTTTTAGCTTGATGTGTGTCATAACAAGTGCCTTAAATAAGGTCCTTTAGTACATCTCGAAATTTACCTCTTGAGGAGTCTTTGAAGCAAAAATAGCTGCAGAACCTCCTTTCTCTACATCAGGGTAGTCAGGAAACTTCCCAGTTGTGTTTCTGGTTGAAGAGTAAAATCACACTTAATAAAAAGCAGCAATAATTCTTCCCCCCCTCCTCCTCTCCCCCTCCTCCTCCCCCCTTCCCCTCCTCCCCCCTGCACACCCCCCACCTCCCCCCGTCCCCCACCCAATGCCAGTTCTGATTGAGGTAAGCAGCAGGCAAATTTGGTGTTGCCACTTCATTAAAAGACAGCAGCACTGGGCCAACTGGCTCCTGAGCTGCTGGTTGTCTCTGCACTTAGGCAGTATTATGCTGGTGTCACGGTATCAGAGAGTCATTATGGCACAAAGGAAAACCATTCAGTCCATTTAGTCCATGCTGGCTCTCTGTTAAACAATCTAGTCAGTCTCAATGCCCCTGCTTTATCCCCATAACAATATATGTTTATTTTCCCAAAGTTCCCATTTAATTTCCTTTCAAAGTCATTGATCATATCTGCTTTAGGAGATATTAGGAGAGCAAAGAGGGAATATGAGAAAGCTCTGGCTGGTAAAAGTAGGGAAAATCCCAAGATATTCTATAATTATATCAATGGGAAGAGGATAACCAGGTAGGGTTAAAGAGTAGGGCCAATAAGGGACCAAGGAGGCAATCTATGGGTGGAGTCAGAGGACATCACTAGAGTGTTGAATGAATACTTCACGTCTGTCTTCACCCAAGAGAACGAGGATGAAGGTATCAAACTCAGGGAGAGAGACTGAGAGGTTCTTAAGCAAATTGATATAGGGAGTGACAAGGTATTGGAGGTGTTGGCAGGCTTAAATAGGACAAATCTCCAGGTTCAGATGATTTGTGTCCCAGACTGCTGAGGGAGGCAAGGGAGGAGATCACAGGGGCTCTGATCCGAATTTTTAATTCCTTTCTGGCCATGGGGGATAAGCCAGATGACTGGAGGACAGCTAATGTGGTTCCGCTATTTAAGGGTTGCAGAGATAAGCCAGGGAACTACAGGCCAGTGAGTCTCACGTCAGTGATAGAGAAACTATTGGAGAAAATTCTGAAAGAGAGTATCTATCTCCACTTGGAGAGGCAATGTTTGATCAGGTATAGTCAGCATGGTTTTGTCAAAGGGAGGTCATGCCTAACAAATTTGATTGAATTGTTTGAGGATGTGACCAGGTGTGTAGATGAGGGTTGTGCAGTTGATGTAGTTTATATGGATTTCAGCAAAGCCTTTGACAAGATCCCACATGGGAGACTTATAAAGAAGGCAAAGGCACATGGGATACAGGATAATTTGATAAGTTGGATTCAAAATTGACTTAGTTGTAGGAGATAGAGGGTGACGACAGAAGGATGCTTTAGTGACTGGAAGCCTGTGTCCAGTGGAATACCACAGGGATCTGTGCTCGGTCCCCTATTATTAGTCATTTATATAAACAACATAGATGACTATGTGGGGGTTAGGATTAGTAAGTTTACAGATGACACAAAGATTGACCAGGTGGTTAACAGTGAGGTTGAGTATCTTGGGCTACAAGAAGATATAGACGGGATGGTCAAATGGGCAGATAAGTGGCAGATGGAATTTAACCTTGAAAAGTGTGAGGTGATACACTTTGGAAGGAGTAATTTGACAAGGAAGTATTCAATGAATGGCATGACACTACAATGTTCTGAGGAACAAAGGGACCTTGGCATGTGTGTCCATAGATCTCTGAAGGCAGAGGGACACGTTAGTGGGGTGGTGAAAAAGGCACATGGGACACTTGCTTTTATCAATTGAGGCATAGATTACAAAAGTAGGGAGGTCATGTTGGAGTTGTATAGAACCTTGGTGAGGCCACAGCTGGAGTACTGTGTGCAGTTCTGGTCACCACATTATAGGAAGGATGTGATTGCACTGGAGAGGGTGCAGAGGAGATGCACCAGGATGTTGCCTGGGATGAAACATTTAAGTTATGAAGAGAGGTTGGGTAGATTTGAGTTGTTTTCGTTGGAGCAGAGAAGACTGAGGGGTGACCTGATCGAGGTGTACAAGATTCTGAGGGGCATGGACAGGGTGGACAGGGAGCAGCTGTTCCCCTTAGTTGAAGGGTCAGGCACAAGGGGGCATACTTTCAAGATGGTTTAGGGGGGATGTGAGGAAAAACTTTTTTACCCAGAGGGTGGTGACAGTCTGGAATGCACTGCCTTGGGGGTTGCGGGGGGGAGTGGTGAAGGCGGGTTGCCTCATATCCTTTAAAAAGTATCTGGATGAGCACTTGGCACATCATAACATTCAAGGCTATGGGCCAAGTGCTGGTAAATGAGATTAGGTAGGTAGGTCAGGTGTTTCTCGTGTGTCGGTGCAGACTCGATGCAGACTCTTCTGCACTGTGATTCTTTCACCAATCTTGTCGGCAGCAAGTTCCAAGTGATTGCCACTCAATGCATAAAAAAACTTCCTCACATCCCCTCTGCATCTCTTGCCCAAAACTTAAATCTATGTCTCTGAGTCCATGCACATGAGATAATGGGAAAGCTGTTCTTTGTTTACCTTATTTAAACCTGTAATTTACTTGTATACCTCTATCAACCTCAACCTCCTTTTGCTCCATGGAGAACAACCACAGCTTCTCCAATCTAACCTTGAAACTAAATTTCCTCATCCCTGAAACTATTCTGGTAATTCTCCTTTGCACCCTCTCAATAACTCTCACAACCTTCCAAAAATATGGTGACGAGAACTGGATGCAATGCTCTAGTTGTAGCCCAACCAGAGCTTCATAAATGTTCAGCATAACTTCCTTGCTTCTGTACTCAATAACGCTACTTATGAAGCCCAAGATCCCAAATGCTAATTATCAGTTACTTTCTCAATATATCCTGCCACCTTAAAGATATATGCATATGAACCCCCAGCAGCCTCTGTCCTTCACTCTCTTTAGAATGGCGACATTAGGACTATACTGCCTCTCCCTGTATGACCTGCCAAAATATGACATCTCACATTTCTCTGTATTAAATTCTAGATGTCACTTGTGTGCCCAATCTGCTAGCCTATCTAGTTCTGTTGCCGTCGACTGGTATCAGCCTCTTTGCTTGCCACACACCTCCAAGTTTGGTATCATCAGCCAATTTTGAAATTTGACTATGATCCAAAATCCAAGTCCTTTATACATATCAAAAAAGCAGTAATTCTAGCACTGTCACAAAAGTACAATAATTCTCATAGCATTACTGTGATTTGTTGTAAAAGTAGATTAATAATGGGGTTTGGATAGTTTGTGTGTATGTGGGGAGGGGGTGGTTTAACTGAATTGGAGGCAGCTGGTCTGGAGGCTTTGACTCATCAAAAGAAGCGAGGTTTGAAATGCCAAATACATAAACTTGGCTGAAGTTTTAGAATGTGAGGTGAGGAGAATTTGCATTTTTAGATAAATCAGGGTAGTTTGAATTTCAAAGAGATGGTAGGTTGCTACACTTAGCCAGGGAAGCTAGGCCAAGCAGTGTGTTTATTTTCCCCAAAGGTTACTGGTAGTATTAGCACCATAAATAGATTTATATTATGAGAAACGTAAAGTTCCAAAGGCTTTTGAGATTTGTGAGGTAACAATGGAAATTGCATTAAAAGGGAGAAACAGATATAAAAGAGGCTGTGTGTCAGAGAGGAAGGCATTGTAAGATCTAGCAGAAGTGTGAAAAGCCTCCAGTCGTTGTGCATTGAGCTGCTGTCTATAGAAACTGAAGCTGGGAAACGCCACTTTGAATTCTACTGTTCAGGATATTGTGTTGACTTGCCCGGATCTGTTTAAATCTATTTTTATTTTTACTGTTGCCTTAACGGGGGTGTAACTGGAAGCCAGATTAATTACGGGTTTTAGGAGTTATTATAGTAGTAATTGGCAGACCTGTGAAATCTTTTCTTTTGTTAATAAATGTTTAATTTAGTTTTGTAAAAAGAAGATCTCCAGTCTTGGCGGACCTATTACCACTGAATTCAGGGCGCATATCTCAAAATAAAATACAAATTGCAAAATCGTTGTGATCACATGATCAAGTTTCCCTTGTGGATTTGATCTGCCTGGCACACATTATCTTTTTTTTTTAATTCATTCATGGGGTGTGGGCTTCGCTGGCTGGGCCAGCATTTATTGCCCATTCCTAGTTGCCCTTGAGAAGATGGTGGTGAGCTGCGTTCTTGAACTGCCGCAGTCCATGTGGTGTAGTTACACCCATAGTCCTGTTAGGGAGGGAGTGACAGGATTGTGACCCAGTGAAATTCCTTCCATTCCGGTGATATATTTCCAAGTCAGGATGGTGAGCGACTTGGAGGGGAACTTCCAGGCGGTGGTATACCCATCTATCTGCTGCCCTTGTCCTTAGAGATGATAGTGGTTATGGGTTTGGAAGGTGCTGTCGAAGGAGTCTTGGCGAATTCCGGCAGTGCATCTTGTAGATGGTACACACTGCTGCCATTGTTCGTCTGTGGCGTGGGAGTGAATGTTTGTGGATGTGATGCCAATCAAGCAGTCTGCTTTATCCTGGATGGTGTCAAGCTTCTTGAGTGTTATTGGAGCTGCACTAATCCACCATCTCACTTGTGCCTTGTAGTTGGTGGATAGGCTTTGGGGAGTCAGGAGAAGAGTTACTCGCTGCAGGACTCCTAGACACCGACCTGCTCTTGTAGCCACAGTATGTATATGGCTAGTTCAGTTCAGTTTCTGGTCAATGGTAACACCCAGGATGTTGATAGTAGGGCATTCAGTGATAGTAATGCCATTGAACATCAAGGAGTGATGGTTGAATTCTCTCTTGTTGGAGATGGTCATTGCCTGACACTTGTGTGGCGTGAATGTTACTCACGACTTGTCAGCTCAAGCCTGGTCTTGCTGGATTTGTACATGGACTACTTCAATATCTGAGGAGTTATGAATGGTGCTGAATATTGTGCAATCATCAGCAAACATCCCCATTACTGACCTTATGGTGGAAGGAAGATCATTGATGAAGCAGCTGAAGATAGTTGGGCCTGGGACACTACCCTGAGGAACCCCTGCAGTGATGTCCTGGAGCTGAAATGACGGACCTCCAACAATCACAACCATCTTCCTTTGTGCTGGGTATGACTCCAACCAGTGGAGAGTTTTCCCCCTGATTTCCATTGATTCCAGTTTTGCTAGGGCTCCTTCATGCCACACTCGGTCAAATGCTGCCTTGATGTCAAGGGCAGTCACTCTCACCTCACCTTGGGAGTTCAGCTCTTTTGTCCATGTTTGAACCAAGGCTGTAATGAGGTCAGGAGCTGAGTGGCCCTGGCGGAACCCAAGCTGAGTGTCAATGAGCAGGTTATTACTAAGCAAGTGCCATTTGATAGCACTGGTCATGGCTCCATCCATTACTTTACTGACGATCAAGAGTAGACTGATTTGTCCTGCTTTTTGGATACAGGGCATACCTGGGCAATTTCCAACATAGCCGGGTTGATGCCAATGTTGTAGCTGTACTGGGACAGCTTGGCGAGGGGCATGGCAAGTTCTGGAGCACAAGTCTTCAATGCTATTGCCGGAATATTGCCAAGGCCCATAGCCTTTGCAGTATCCTTCAGCCATTTCCTGCTATCACGTGGAGTGAATCAAATCGATGAAGACTTGCATCTGTGATGCTGGGGACCTCTGCTCCGGAGGAGGCCGAGATGGATCATCCACTCGGCACTTCTGGCTGAAGATTGTTGCATATGTTTCAGCCTTATATTTTGCACTGATGTCTTGGGCTCCTCCATCATTAAGGGTGGGGATATTTGTGCAGTCTCCTCCTCCAACGAGTTGTTTAATTGTCCACCACCATTCACGACTGGATCTGGCAGGACTGGAGAGCTTAGATCTGATCTGTTGGTTGTGGGATCACTTAGTCCTGTCTTATCACTTGCTGCTTATGCTGTTTGGCACACAAGTAGTCCTGTGTTATAGCTTTACCAGGTTGACACTTCATTTTTACATATGCCTGGTGCTGCTCCGGGCATGCCCTCCTGCACTTTACACTAAACCAGGGTTGATCCCCTGGTTTGATGCTTATGGTAGCACGGGGGGATATGCCAGGCCATGAGGTTACAGATTGTGTTCGAGTACAATACTGCTGCTGATGGCCCACAGCGCCTCATGGATACCCAGTCTTAAGTTGCTAGATCTGTTCAAAATCTATCCTATTTAGCATGGTGGAAGTGCCACACATCATGGAAGATGGGATGTATGTCGGGAGATGCTTGTCAGGACCCCACGGAAGTCCTCCTGCGCACACAGGTGTGGGAATTGCCCGGAAAGCTTAAACTTCAGATGGGGCAATTTCCGCTGCTCAGACCCACCACAAATAGTCTCCAACACTGAGCTCAGTATCAGAGACTTGAGCCAGATACCTGGATACTTAGCCAGGAAATGTTACACTAGTTAAGACCTTGTCTAACTCCAAAATCAACCAATGTAACTCAATTGACTTACTATCACTCCTCCGAGCTGACCCGACTTCCATCCAATCACCCAACTAGCCCCCAACCCAACCTGACTACCCTCCCCACCTGAATCCTCCAGCAACCCAGCCTGACTACCCAACCCAACTCGACCAGCCCCTGTACCTGATTTCCTAGTCAGGTGGCTGGGAAGCTACCCAACTACCCCAAACCCCAAGGAACTACCCCACCCTGATCACATGACTGGCCCCCAACCACCCAATTACCAATTACCCATCTACATCATCAGCTCGCACCCCCCCCACCGTGATCACTCAACCTCCACCCCAACTACCCAAATAGCCCCCGACTCGACGACTGTCTACCAGCCTCACTGCTCGACAAACCCCTGACCACCCGACTACCCCACCAACCATCCTGCTATTTTGCTGATCACCCGACTAACCTCTCATTCACTCAACTAATCTCCTACCCCACTATCCCTCTCCCGTCCACCCAACTGTTCCTGACCAACCAACTGCACCTCCAGACTACTCGCCTATTCCCCAGCCCGATAAAAGTACCACCACATATCTACATCCCCAACCACCACCCCACTCTCCAATCATCTATTCACTATTTCACTTATTTACTGAAAGACCGGATCTTTAAAAATTTATCTGAATACAGCAGCCACTGTCATGAAAAGGGGGTATGTCCTTCCTTCTTCCACCTTTTCCTGCGCCTGATTGTCTTCCCCTGGAAGCTGTGCTGATCCGTCGATGCTTTAGCCAAGGTCAGAAGTCCCAGCTAAAAAATTGCAAAAGGGCCAAGTCGTGGAAATCTTCGCAGGCAGCGTCAATGTACGCACCATCCAGCGCTCAAATTCACCTTTGAAAAGGAACAGTCAAAGGAACTCCCCTTCCTGACGTAAGAATTGAGAAATCTGCCAGCAGGTTCTCTACCATGGTCTACTGCATGCCTATCTTCACTGGTCAATATACGCGTTGGGGTTCTTACAGTTCCACACGCTATAAGATTGGCCTTATTGACAACCTTGTAAAGGGGCCCTGAGCCATTTGCTCACCATGCAAGCTTAATTTTTAAATAGGGTGCATCAAAGGCTTCCAGCAGGATAATGGCTTACCCTGATCAGATCATTTTGTGCTGCATATCACGCAAACTCATGAATGGAATTAAGGCCATCACTTTCAGCACTGAAAAGTGCCCAGTCTACCCTGGAGGGCAAGGTATCTCAAAAATTTGAGCAACAGGTGAAGCTAGCTGTTACTATGCAGTGGCAACACGAATGGTATTTGCCACTAATAGGATGCTGCCGTCAAGCCAAAAAGACGTCCTGCCTATCACACAAATGAGTAACGTGGTATATGAATTTCAGCGCCAGTGTGAAGCTAGGCCATACTTCCCAACGACTGGCTGATCATATCAAACAGCATGTCCCAGCCGCTGTTCGCAATGGGCAAGGTACAGACCATATCCAACCAGCCGATGCTTGCAAAACTCAAAACACAGTGCCAATGTTAGATGTGATTCCGCAATTGGACATATGCTAAATAATCCTCAATGTGCTAAGAATTACGCTGACAGCCAATTTAAGATCGTCAGTTGGGCTCGCAGTGTAGTGCAATTGCATGTACTGGAAGCTACATGTATTAATACAAAGGGCTCTGTTCTTTGGAGACAGAAATTACATGTATACACATTGAGCCTGTTTTAGCTAAACAAAATAAGTTCCAACCATTCGCTGAATCATTTCTCAGGGCAATGCCTTGACTAATCAAGGTCAAGCTGCCTAGTTTAAATTTCAACAATGCTTGGCTAACTATTGTCAGTCACCATCAGTGGTGCATTCCCCATGGCAACACCTGTACTAATCAGAGTCCACTTGCTAAACAATTGGCACTCTCTTCACAAACAGTATAAATTGTTTTTTCCCTCTTATATTGGTATTCTTGCAAAGTGTCCTGATGAGTGCAAGATGAAAAGCTCTAACATGTATCCTTTTTTTAAGCAATACTCAAGTTCTGTATTACCAAATGACTGTTGCTGCAATTCTAAACAAGGAAAAATAGAACCCAGGGCAGAGAGGGGACTTTCAGGTCAAGGACGTGGTGCCTTATTGGCAGTCTTGACAGAACAAAAGACACTATAGTTCTGGAGACTCTCGGAAGGAATTGGAAACAGGTGGCCAGGGAGATCAATTGCTGGCGTCAGGGACCCTATAACACTACATGGACTTCAGTGGTTCAAGAAGGCAGCTCACCACCACCTTCTCGAGGGCAATTAGGGATAGGCAATAAATACTGGCCTAGCCAGTGATGACCACATCCCAAGAATGAATTAACAAAAACTACAAAGTCCAATGACCTCACATGGTGGTCAAAGTTCATGAATGCATCTTCATGTGATATCTCCTAACCAGCATGCAACCAGTCTCACGCTGCTCAATACACCACCCCCCCCCAATCGCTCACATATAACATCCAGATGTTCCACATCACCCTCACACTCCTACAAATTCTGCCAGTCTTACACCCAACTCACACTTCCCTCCAGCTATTCAGCTGTGGCAGACACATCACCGAAATACCATGCTACTTAATCTTTTACACAAGGCAGCAGTGTAGAGCCAGTAGAGGACAACTATGCATGCATCTCCTGAATCCTGTGGAAGAAATGGTTCTCTGCAATCATGGGATCATCTGCATCTGTTATTGCTGAGAACATCTAGGATGACTGTGTGTTTGTGCCTTTTGCCTCTTCTCAACTGCCAGCTAACTCTCAACTGGTATGATAAGCAAGCTGCAGATGGTGTTATCATGGACTGTTTGCTTTTCACCCACCCATCTTTCCTCAAACCCACCTTCCCCTCCTGAGTTTATGCTTTCAGCTACCCAAAAATTGCTGCCTACCCAGCCACAGCAGACACGGGGAAGAGCACAGCAAAGATGAAGAGGACTGTCACTTGATCTGAGACTCGCAGCCACCAGCTCAGACACTGCACATACCTTAAATGCCGGTATAGAGTTGGGATCTGCACATATTGGCCAGGTTTTCCAGCCCCTCCTGCCATTGGGACCTTCTGATCCCACCGAAAGTCAATGGACCTTTGACTAACCCACTGCATCTGCATGGCAGGCCCCGCCCAGGCAAGGCCAAGAAAACCCAGCGATTGTGCCATTTCACATGAGTGGACAGCAGCCAAGCCAAAGGTAAAGAATAGTTTGTGTTTCAGCTCACTGGAAGGTGAGGTCTCAGATAAGTTCTATTACTAGAGACTCAGATGAGGACATTAATGGGGTGGCATCTAGGGGGAGGCCATTCAGCATGCAGACCAAAATATTAGATGCATTGGCTAGTCTGGCAGGCAGCCTCCTATCACTGTCAAAAATAGTGATAATTGAATGGGAGTTTGGTGCGAGTTAATATACAGGCACCAGAGTTTAGGATGACCTCAAGTTTATGGAGGGTAGAATGTGGGAAACCAGCCAGGTGTGCAATAACAGAGGGATGAATGAGGGTTTCAACAGCAGATGAACTGAGACCGGGTGATGTTAGACAATATTGGGGAAATGGAAATAGGTGGTCTGATGATGGTGCGAATATGAGTTTGCAGGTTGTCAAGTATGACACAAGGCTGCAAAACAGGCTGGTTTAGTCTCAGACTGACTCCAATCTCTTCCTGGCAACAATCGCCAGGGAATGGAATTTGGAGTGGGGGCTGAAAACAACAGCTGGGATTTTCTGGTTGCACCACGGTAGGAACCACCTCAGGGGTTGCAATGGCCCAGCCAAAAATCCATTGACTTTCGGTGAGACCGGACGATCCCTGAGGCAGGCGGGGCCGGAATATCCTGTCCAATGGCTTCAGTATTCTCAATATTTAATCGGAGGAAATTTTTGCTCATTCAGTACTGATAAGTATTCTGATAATTTATCAAAAGTGAAATAGTTGAGAGGTGGTGGTGAGGTACCACTGGGTCTCACCAGGGTGCATACGAAAACTAACATCATGCTTTTGATTTGGCTAGTGTTCACGATTAAGAATTACAACAATATCAGCCAAGAATATTCTGGTTAATTAGAGAATTTTCACATAATGCATTCAATTGCAGCGATATTTTAAACAAGACCCACAAGGGGAGTCAAGGTGACTCTTGAAAACTCATTGAGCTGTTTCCCTTACCGACACTCAATAAACCACTGTCGGATCTGCTCCTGCAGGGTTTCTTGAATATCCGGTCCTTCCACTGTTCGCACTTGCTCTTTTATAGTGACCAAGGCTTCCTGGTATTCCACCTCATGTACTTCCTGCACCACATTCCGCTGCAGAGCTACCTTCTGAGCTTGAAGCTCAGCAGAGCTAGGCTTTAGGAAATTAGGTGGTGGTGCCTGAAAAAACAAAAGTCTGTCATAATAATGTTGTAGACTAACTTACAATGTTATAATTGCTGTGTATGGCAGATAACCAAACTCAAGATACCCATGCCACCCAACTGTCAGAGCAGATTCTTGGGAACCACTATTTTATGCTTGAAGTCTCATGAGTGAGACACTCTGCCATAGGTACAAAACAGTCATTAGATACAGCTGAAATAGATTGGCATAAAAAAGAAAATATTTCATACACAAATAAAGAAAACACATTAATAAAATTCCAAAGAAAGCTAAATTGAAAAGCAAAGATTAATTGGACAAAGAGAAGAGAGAAAAACACACAAAAATAAATTAAGCAAGAAAGGAAAAGCCATTGTAGATGAGGTGAGGAGATGGGTACCTGAAGATCTGGAAAGAGAATTCAGTAACACAGTGCATAACATGAAAGAACCACTTTCAAAATAATTTGTCTTCTGCGCTCAGCATGAAACTTAAGTTATTGTGATTATAAGTAAGCAAATAAATAAGTAGCGTTTTCAAATTTATACCAAAGAGAAACTAAAAAATGGTATAAAAACAGAAAACGCTGGAAAAACTCAGCAGGCTTGACAGCATCTGTGGAAAGAGAAACAGAGTTAACGTTTCGAGTCCGTATAACTCTTCTTTCAACTAAAAAATGGTGTAAGGTACAACAAAATCATTCTCAATCAAATTCAGCAAGGTACCCAGGAAGGCAGCACATTCAGAGGCATCAGCAAATCCGACAACTTAGTAGTTTTCTACATAACACATAATTTAGCTGTGTCATTGTCTCACAGATTGACAATGTATTCATATCACTATATGTTGTAATTACAAACAAGATAGCAACAGATCATTAAAAAGATTTCCAAAATTAAGCTGTGAGACAATTCTTTTTAACTTAAAAGAGTAACATCCAAAATTTGGATTACTTTCTGCAAAGCAGTTTACTTTGTTTAAAAAGGCATATCCCCTGCCTGAAAATTTTGACATCAGTTGACATCATTTGCACCCAACAGTATTCATTTGCACTCATTTGACATCAGTTGTGCCCAAAAGCAATCATTTAGTCATCATTTTATATCAATTGTGCTCAAAAGCAATCATTTTGCTCTCATTTAGCAACAATGTAATCAATGTCATCAATTGCCCCAGACTGCAGCTCTCAAACATTTGCAATTAGCAACATCACTTAAGCATTTGGACACCAAAAACAGAGAGCCTATGTTCCATATGTCTGAATTTCCACAGCTTCAAATATCCTAAAATTGAGCTAACTTTAGAAAAAGCACGCTGTTTTAACATATCTTTTGATAAACTAGTTTTAAGTTTTTCTTCATATCCTACAACACGTGCTTCACAACCAAGCCCCCCACGCCCCCACCCCCCAGCAGTTCCCCCCTCACCACCCTCCAGAGCAGTTTTCTCCCCTGCCACCTCCCGCCAAGCAATTACTTTCCCTTCCATTGACCCCCTCATCCCACTCTTCCCCGCAGATTGCAACAGTGCTCTTTCTCCTCTCTCCCTACCTCATTGCTTCTCTCCCTCCCCCATCTCTTACCCTCTTTCCCTCCTCAACTCTCTCACCCCTCCCCTCCTCATTTTCTCCTGCTCTTCCCTCCCCTGGCCCCTCTCTCTCTCCTGTTCTCCCTCTCTCCCCCCACCTGCACTCATTCTCCTCCTCTCCCTGCCTCCACTCTCTCCCTCCAGTCTCCAAACACTCTCCCTCCACTCTCCCTGCCCCCTCTGTCTCTCTCTCTCCCCACCTTCTGCCACCCACTTCTCCCTTTCTCTCCCTCTCCCCCACCAACAGCTCAGTTTGTAGAGTTGGCCGGAACTGGAAGTGACAGCTTTGTACCAGCATGGGAGCAGCAATGACGCCGGCAACGAGGTTAGTATTGGAGGGGTGGGGGCGCAGAGCCCAGGGCCTGGAATTCAGCAGGCCCTGGAGTTTGGAGGGACCTGGAGTTCAGCAGGTGTTGGGGCCTGGAGTTCGGCAGAGCCTGGAGTTCAGTAGGACCCGAAGATTGGAGAGAGCGGGGGGGGGGGGCATTGGGGGCTGAGGGAGGGGGAGAGCTTTTGGAGACTAGAGTAGGGGGCGAGAGAGAATTTGGATACTGGAGGGTGGGGAGGGAGAAAGTTTGGAGACTGGAGGGTTGCAGGGAGAGAGTTTGAGACTGGAGGGACAGAGGAGAGATAGAGAGTTTGGAGACTTCAGGGGGGTAGGGAGAGAGTTTGGAGACTAGAGGGCACTAGAGTTTGAAGACTGGACAGAGTGAGTAGACGTAAAAACAAAAAAACTGCGGATGCTGGAAATCCAAAGCAAAAACAGAATTACCTGGAAAAAACTGAGCAGGTCTGGCAGCATCAGCAGAGAAGAAAAGAATTGACATTTCGAATCCTCATGACCCTTCAACAGAACAGTGAGTAGACAATTTGGAGACTGGAGGGAGAGGGGGTGACAGAATTTGGAGACTGAAGGGAGAGTGGAGGAGACAGTCTGAAGACTGGAGGGGGGCAGGGAGAGAGAGAGTTTAGAACCTGAAATTGGGGGATCGGGTGGAAAGTATAGACTGAGGCTAAAATGAATTAAGACCTGATGGGAATCTGGTGGGTGCCCTCAAGCATGTACTGTATACTGGAAAGATTTTTTGATCCAAATGAAAATACTGAATAAATCCAGACATCATTTAAGTAATTAATTGCTTTGTATTTTTCAAGGCAGGTTGTTGAGCATATTAGGTAGCTTTGAGTGCATTTGATGCCTTTGAGTGCCTTTTACCATTTGAGCACATTTGAAGTCAAAGATGGAAAAACACTGTTGATCTGTGATCAACCTTATTCCAAATTAGAAATCAAATGTCAAATGATTGTTGATAGTTTTTGAATGCATTGAATGCAAAAAATGACGTCAAAATTTTCAGATAGGGCAGCCCAGAAACCGTCATGCAAACATCTATCCATAGTCCCAAAGGACAATAGGCATCTCTCACCATCAGAGAGAGGGATTTTTGGCTACTCATAGCTTGAGGTGTGCCACTCCACAAGCGTGGGGCAAGGTGAGGAGGCAGGGCCTCCATGAACTACCAAAAACCAGTATGGGATTTGGACCTGCACTGTTGGTGTCATTCTGCATCACACTCTAGCCAAACAGAAAGCACAAAGAACAGTTCCTGCATCTGAATGAATAGCCCAAGGCACATATAACATTGGGTCTATTGCAACCCAATATTGTAGAGAGGACCTCAAACAGGCTATTGCTCCCTTATTTGAAAATGCAAAGAGCCTAATGCCTGTCTTAGCTGTGGACCTGGATGTCTATTTCTCTGCCTGCACCAATAAAACATTGGTAATCTTACAGTTTGTAATAAACATACACTTCCTGTCCATCATATTGGAGGCTAAGGTGCCCTTTAGTGCCTGAAACACAGGTGCAGTGTTATCCGATTTCTAAACCAAAACTCTTAACAGACCAAATAATTCTGATTTTTTGTTGAGCTGAACTGTTTTGTATTGTTTCTTTTTCTTTTTTAATTGTATTTTTTCAGTTTCTATCTCATCTGTCTTGAAGATGCTGGCTATTACTGGGGTACACTTCCATTCTTTATGTGTGAGACTACACGTTGATTCAACCACCACGGGATTCCCAAATGACCCTAATTCTGACCTCATCCAGCTAACACATACATAACTTTTCCATCAGTTGCCACTGGATAGAAAGCAAGCATGGGAACCCTTCCTGATTTCAAACCATCCAGCCCAACAGTGCTGAAGTCTAGGAGCCTAAACTTCTTTTCCAAAAAGTTAAAAACATAGAAAATTAGAGCAGTAGGAGGTCATTTGGCCATTCAAACCTGCTCTATAATCCTCTATCTCAATACCTTACTCCCGCTCCCTCCCCATACCCTTGATGCCTTTAGAGTCCAGAAATCTATTTCCTTCTTAAATGTATTCAGTGACTTGGCCTCCATAGCCTTCTGTGGGAGAGAATTCTAAAGGTTCATCATCCTCTGAGTGAAGAAGATTTTCCTCATAGGCCTAAATGACCTACCTCATATCCTGAGACTGTGACCCCTTGTTCTAATACCTCCAGCCAGAGGAAACATCATCCCTGCATCCAGTCTGTCCAGCATTGCCAGAATTTTATACATTTCATACGAACCCCCTCATTCGTCTAATCTCCAGTGAATACAGGCTTAGTCGGCCCAATCTCTCCTCATAAGACAATCCTGTCATCCCAGGAATCAGTCTGGTGAACCTTCGCTGCACTCCCATTATGGCATGTATATCCTTTCTTAGGTAAGGAGACCAAAACTGCACACAATACTCCAGGTGCAGTCTCAACAAGACCCTGTACAGCAGCAGAAAGACATCTTTACCCCTGTACTCAAGTCCTTTCGCAATGAAGGCCAACATACCATTTGCCTTCTTGACTGTTCACTTCATCTACATGCTTGCTTGGTGCACAAGCACCAAGTGATTGGTGCACAAGGACACCCTTTGTACATCAACATTTCCCAATCTATAACCATTTAAATGATACTCTGCCATTTCTTTTTTTCCTACCGAAGCAGATAACTTCACATTCATCCACGTTATACTGCATCTGCCATGTAGTTGCCCACTCACCTTGTCTAAATCACCCTGAAGACTCTTAACATCCTCCTCACCACTCACATTCCCACTACGTTTTGTGTCGTCAGTGAACTTGGAAATATTATGTTTGGTTCCCTCATCCAAATCATTGATATATATTGTGAATAGCTGATCCCCAAGCACCGATCCCTGTGGTACCCAACTAGTTGCCGCCTGCCACTCTGAAAAAGCCCCATTTATTCCTACTCTCCGGGCGGGATTTTCAGCTTGGCTTGCAGGCGTATGCCCGAGCGTGAAACGTTCCGACGTCATCGTGCACTTGCATGATATTTCGGTCGGTGGGCACACGCAAGAGTTGGCAATGCGCCCACCAACAATTAAGAGGCCTATTAAGGCTCTTAATCTGGTAATTAAGTTGAATTTTTCGCTGCCCATCCAACCTTATGGTTGGCAGACGAGCGAATAGGTCAGGCGGACTTTGCACATTTTGTGAAACCTCATCCACAGGCAGGATGAGGTTTCCAGCAGTGAATAAAAAATAAAAAAATTTAAACTCATTTTTATCATATCCCTGTTCATGTGACAGAGTGGGGACATGTCTCCCTTATTTTTCAAATCTTTATTTTTCATTTTTAAATCCTTCAGCTCCCTGAGGCAACTCAGGGAGCTTTCAGCGAGTGCACCTCAGCTCATGCACAAACTTCAGCGCTCACACTCCTCCCGCCCTTCCCCCAGCAGCATTGAGGCTGTCAGCACACATTTCATGCTGGCTGGCTGTTAACTGGCCAGCCAGTATGAAATCGCAGTTTGGGTCCGACCTCGGGCACTCCCAGGCCCGCCCGATGAGGGGAAAATCCTCCCCTCTGTTTAATTTTGCACACTAACCTCTTATGTGGAACTTTATCAAAAGCCTTCTGAAAATCCAAATACACCACATCCACTGATTCTCCCTCATCTATTCTGCTTGTTTTGTCTTCAAAAAACTCCAGTAGGTTTGTAAAACATAAATTCCCTTTCATAAATCCATGTTGACTCTGTCTAATCCTGTTGATATTTTCTAAGTGTCCTATCTTCTATAATAGACTCTAGCATTTTCCTACTGATGTCAGGCTAACCAGTCTGTAGTTCGTTCTTTTCTTCTCCGCCGATGCTGCCAGACCTGCTGAATTTTTCCAGGTAATTCTGTTTTTGTTTTGGATTTCCAGCATCCGCAGTTTTTTTGTTTTTATCTCTGTAGTTCGCTATGTTCTCCCTTCCTCCATTTTTAAACAGTGGGTAACATGTGCCATCCTCCAATCTGCCAGCATCTACAGAATTTTGAAAGATGACAGCTAATGCATGCACTCCTTCCATGGCCACCACCTTTGGTGTCCTGGGGTGTATATTATCAGGCCCTGGGGATTTATTGGCTTTCAGTCCCATTAATTTCTCCAGCGCTATTGTTTTAGTAATACCAATTGCCTTCAATTCCTCCTTCTCACTAAACCCTTGGTTTCCTAGAATTTCTGGGAAATTATTTGTGTCTTCCTCTGTGAAGGCAGAACTAAAGTAGTTGTTTAATTGTTCTGCCATTTCCTTGTTCTCTATTATATATTCTCCCATTTCAGATTGTAAGGGGCCTACAATTGTCTTCACTAATCCTTTTCTTTTTACATACTTATAGAAGCTTTTACAGTCCGCTTTTTTGTTCCTTGTAAGTTTACTCTTCATACTCTATTTTTCCCCTCTTAATCAATCTCTTTGTCAAATTTTTAATTAGTCTTTTGCTGAATTCTAAACTGCTCCCAATCCTCAAGCCTGCTACTTTTCCTAGCAACTTTGTGACTCCTCTTTGGATCTAATACTATCCTTAATTTTTTTTGTTAGCCATGGTTGGGCCGCTTTTTCTGCAGTGTTTTTGCGCCAGGAAGGAATGTATAACTAACTGTTACAATGCATACATTCGTTCTTTAAAAATTAGCCAAGCCTATCCACCACCATACCTTTTAATGAAGTTCCCCAATCGATCTTAGCCAACTCATGCCTCACACCTTCGGGTTTCCTTTGTTTAGATTTAGGACGCTAGTTTCAGATCGGATGGCTTCACTTGCCATCCTAATGAAGAATTCTTTCATGTTATGTTACTGTTCTCTAAAGGACCCAGCACAACAAGATTATTCATCAACCCCTTCTCATTGCACAATACCAAATCTAGGATAGCCTGTTCCCTAATTAATTCCTCAACATACTGAGCTAAAAAACCATCTTGTACACACTCCAGGAATTAATCCGCCACAGTATTATTTCTAATTTGGTTTGCCCGGTCTATGTGTAGATTAAAATCACCCATGATTTTTGTAGCACCTTTGTCACATGCATCTCTAATTGCCTGTTTAATGCCGTCCCCTAAATTACAACAACTGTTTGGAAGCATATAGATTAATCTTTTCCCACTAATGTTTTCCACCGCTTGTTGCTTCTTAGCTCCACCCAAACTGATACTACATTGTACTGATTTCATTCTTAACTAACAACATCACACCACCTCCTTTTCTTTTGTCCTTCCTAAATATAGAATACCCTTGGATATTCAGTTCCCAGCTTTGGTCATCCTGCAACCATGTCTCCATAATCACAATTGTATCGTACCCATCGACATTAAGTTAATGCATCTACCTTATTGCGAATGCCCCATGCATTCACGTACAGTGCCTTTAGACTTGTCTTAGTAACATTGTTACACATTTTCTTTTGTACTATGGCCCTAGGACTAGAAAGGAGGTTCTGCTGAAAGAACTTGAACAATTAGGAGATATATTAAAAAGCAGAACTTCCAAGGTAATAATCTCAGGATTGCTACCTGAGCCACGGGCAAACTGCCATAGGGTAAATAAAGTCAAGGAGTTAAATGCGTGGCTCAAAGATTGGTGTGGGAGGAATGGGTTTCAGTTCCTGGGGCACAGGTACCAGTACTGGGGTAAAGGGGAGCTGTTCCGGTGGGACGGGCTTCACTTGAATTGTGCTGGGACCAGCGTCCTGGTGAATCGAATAACTAGGGCTGTAGAGAGGGCTTTAAACTAAATAGAGGAGGTGAGGGTTCTGGAGTAGGGACATGTAGACCCACAAAACAAAAGGATATGGCAGCATCTCAGGGTAGCTATTTAGGTAATGATACCCAGAGTGTGACAGGAAATGACAGAGTGTACAAACATTTTAAAAAAAGCAGCAAAAAGGTTCAACGGGGGAAAAAAATTGTAAAAAGGCAAAATTAATGGCTCTTTTTAAATGCACGTCGTACTCGGAAGAAAATAAATGAATTAATGGCACAAATAGAGGTTAATGGGTATGATCTGAGAGCCATTACAGAAACATGGTTACAAGGAGATCAAAGCTGGGAACTAAACATTCAGGGGTATGTGAATTTTCAAAAGGACAGGCAGGAAGGAAAGGGTGATGGGGTAGCTTTGTTAGTATGAGATGGAATAAGTACGATAGCAAGAAATGATCTTGGATTGGAAGGTGTAGAATCCATATGGGCAGAGATAAGAAATAACAATAACTGGTGGGACTATTCTATAGGCTCCCTAGCAGTAGCTATACAGTAGGGCAGGGAATAAATTGGAAGATAATGAGGGTGTGTAAAAAAAAGGCAATACATTAATCATGGGTGACTTTAATCTTCATGTAGATTGGGAAAATCAAATTGGCAGAGGTAGCCATGAGCAAGAATTCATAGAATGTATTCAGGACAGTTTCCTAGAACAATATGTTGTGGATCCAACCAGGATTCAGGCTATTTTGGATCTGGTAATGTGTAATGAGGCAGGTTTAATAAATGATCTCAGAGTAAAAGATCCCCTAGGAATCAGTGACCATAACATAATAGAATTTAGCACTCAGTTTGAGACTGAGAAACTTGGGTCAAAAACAACTATGCTATACTTAAATAAGGATAATTACAAAGGGATGAGGGTAGAGTTAGCCGGAGTGGACTGGGAAAAAAGTTTAGCAGAAAAAAATGTTGATGAACAATGGTAAATGTTTAAGAAAATAGTTCATGACTCACACCAAAGATGTATCCCAGTGTGGAAGAAGGATTCTAGGAAGCAGATAATCCAACATGGTTAACCAAGGAAGTTAAGGATAGTATCAAATTGAAAAAATAAACATACAACGTGGCAAAGATTAGTGGTAAGCCAGAGGATTGTGAAAGTTTTAAAAACCAACAAAAGATGACCAAAAAAAGGGAGAAAATAAACTTTGAGGGCAAACTAGCAAGTAATATAAAAGTGGACAATAAGAGCTTCTTTAAATGTATAAAAAGGAAAAAAGAGACCAAAGTAAGTATAGGCCCCTTAGAAAATGAGGCTCAGGAAATAATAATGGGGAACCAGGAAATGACAAGAGGACTTGAATAAATACTTCGCATCAGTCTTCATGGTAGAAGACACTAATAGCATTCCAAAAAAACTAAATAATCCAGGGGCAAAAGATGGTGGGGGAGGTTGGGGGGGGTGGTGGTGGGGGAAGAGAGAAAATAAATACTATAATCACCATGAGAGAAAAAGTACTAGGAAAACTAATGAGGTTAAAGGCCAATAGGTCCCCTGGCCCTGATGGGTTGTATCCTAGGATATTAAAAGAAGTAGCTGCAGAGATAGTGGATGCACTGGTAGTAATCTTCCAGGGTCCTTAGATTCTGGAAAAGTCCCAGAGGATTGGAAAACTGGTTGTATCCTAGGATATTAAAGGAAGTAGCTGCAGGAATAGTGGATGCACTAGTAGTAATCTTCCAAGGATCCTTAGATTCTGGAAAAGTCCCAAAGGATTGGAAAACTGCCAATGTAACACCCTTATTCAAAAAGCAAGGGAAACACAAAACAGTTAACTGTAGGCCAGTTAGCTTAACATATGTCATTGGGAAAATGTTAGAGTCTATTGTAAAGGAAGAAATAGCAGAGCGTTTATAAATACACAATATAATCAAGCAGAGTCAGCATGGCTTCATGAAGGGGAAATCATGCCTGACAAATTAATTAGAATTCTTTGAGAAGATAACAAGCAGGATAGATAAAGGAGAGCCAGTAGGTGTAATATATCTGGATTTCCAAAAGGTGCTCGATAAGGCTACTTAATAAGATAAGAGCCCATGGTGTTGGGGGTAGTATATTAGCATGGACAGAGGATTGGCTAACTAATAGAACACAGAGTTGGCATAAGGGGGGGCATGTTCAGGATGAAAACCTGTAACTAGTGGAGTGCCACAGCGAACAGTGCTGGGGCTACAATTATTTACAACATATATTAATGACTCGGTTGAGGGAAGTGAGTGTACTATCGCCAAGTTTGCGGATGACACAAAAATAGGTGGGAAGGCAAGTGGTGAGGATAACACAAAAAGTCTCCAGAGGGATATAGACAGGTTAAGTGAGTGGGCAAAACTTGGCAGATGGAATATAATGTGGGAAAACGTGAAGTTATACACTTTGTCAGGAAGAATAGAGGAGCTGAATATTATTTAAATTGAGAAAGACTGCAGAAAGCTGCAGCACAGAGGGATTTGGGGGTTCTTGTGCATGAATCACAAAAAGCTAGCATACAAGTTCAGCAGGTAATAGGGAAGGCAATGGAATGTTAGCCATTATTTCAAAGGGAATGGAGTATAAAAATAGGGAAGTCTTGCTAAAACTATACAAGGCATTGGTTAGGCCACACCTAGAATACTATGAACAGTTTTGGTCCCCTTATCTAAGGAGAGATATACTGGTATTGAAGGTAGTTCACTAGATTGATCCCAGGTATGGAGAAGTTTTTTTACAAGGAGAGGTTGAGTAGGTTGTAGGTTTGCCCTGTACTCATTGGAGTTTAGAAGAATGAGAGGCAACCTTACTGAAACATATACGATTCTTAGGGGGCTTGACAGGGCAGATGCTAAGAGGTTGTTTCCCCTTGTGGGAGGGTCTAGGACCAGAGAGCATAATGGAGGCGCCCATTTAAGACAGAGATGAGGAGGAATTTCTTCTCAGAGAGTAGTGAATCTGTGGAATTCACAGAGGGATGTAGAAGCTGGGTTGTTAAGTATATTCAAGGCTGAGATAGACAGATTTTTAATCAGTAAGGAAATCAAGGGTTATGGGGAAAAGGCAGGAAATTGGAGGTGAAGATTATCAGATCAGCCATGATCTCATTGAATGGCAGAGCAGACTCAACGGGCCAAATCTCTTTTGGTCTCGTTTGCTGCTTGTCGTTTCCTCTGCCTTCCATTTTTGCTTTCTACTTTTCTGTTTTTCACTCCTCTGTTTCTCTCCCTGTGTCTCCTTACTCAGGTTCCCATTCCCCTGCCATTCTTGTTTAAGCCCTCTCCCTCCCCCACAGTCCTAGCAATTACCCCTATGAGGGTATTAGTCCGGTCCTGCTGGGGTGCAACCCATACAGCTTGTACAGGTACCATCTTCCTCAGAATCAGTCCCAATGCCTCAGGAATCTAAGTCTCTCCCTCCTACACCATCACTCTAGCCACACATTCATCTGGTCTATTCTCCTATTCCTGATCTTGCTAGCATGTGACACTGGGAGTAATCCTGAGATTTGCGGTCCTGCTTTTTAATTAATTTCTTAGCTCCCTGTATTCTGCTTTCAGGACCTCATCCCTCATTTTACCCATGTCGCTCGTACCAATACGGACCACGACCTGAGGCTGTTGACCATCTCCCTTCAGGATGTCCTGTAGCCACTCAGTGACATCTTTGACTCTGACACCATCCTGGTGTCACATCTACAGGAACACCTATCTGTTCCCCTTGCAATAGAGTCCCTCATCATTATTGCTCTCCTACTCTTTTTGTCCCCATTCCCCCCTCCCACCCCCACAACGCCACCCCCCCCAACCCCGTGCAGCTAAGCCACTCATGGTGCCAAGTACTTGGCTCTTGCTGCATTCCTCTGAGAAACCCTCTCCCTCAGCAGTATACAAACAAGGAGCAGGAGTTAGCCAATTGGCCCCTCGAGCCTGCTCCGCCATTCAATAAGATCATGGTTGATCTGATAGTCACCTCAAATCTGATTGCGCCTACCCCTGATAACCTATCTTGCTTACCAAGAATCTATCCACCTCTGCTTTAAAAATTTTCAAATACTCTGCTTCCACTGCCTTTTCAGGAAGAGGGTCCCTCAGAGAACAAATTTCACCTCATTTCCGTTTTAAACGGACGATTGTTTTTAAACAGTGACCCCTAGTTCTGGATTCTCCCACAAAAGGAAAGGTCCTCTCCACATCCACCCTGTCAAAACCCCTCAGGATCTTACATGTTGCAATCAAGTTGCCTCTTACTCTTCTAAACTCAAGCAGATACAAACCTAGCTTGTCCAAGCTTTCCTCATAAGACACCCTACCCATTCCAGGTAATAGTCTGGTAAACAATCTCTGAACTCCTCCCTATTCATTTACATCCTCCTTAAATAAGATGACCAATACTGTACACAGTATTTGAGATATGGTCTCACTAGTGCTCTGTATAACAGTATTCAATTCCCCTTGCAATAAATGATAACATTCTATTCGCTTTCCTCATTACTGGTTGTATCTGCATACTAGCGTTTTGCGATTCATGCACTAAGACACCCATTAAGAGCTCTGCAATCTCTCACCATTTAAATAATGAGTTTCTCTTTTATTCTTTAAGGATAATTTCACATTTTCCCAAATTATACTCCATTTGCCAGATGTTTACCCACTCACTTAACCTATCTCTATTTTTATGTAGCCTCCTTATGTCCTCTTCACAACTTTCTTTCCTAACTATGTGTCATCAGCAAATCTGGCAACCATCCCTTCATCCAAGTCATTTATATAAATTGTAAACAGTTGAGGTCCCAGCACTGATCCCTGTGGTACACCACTCGTTCCAGTTTGCCAACCTGAAAAAGATCCATTTATGCCTACTCTCTGCTTCCTGTTAGCCAGCCAATCTTCTATCCATGCCAATATGTTACCCTCTATACCATGAGTTTTTATTTTCCGCAATAACATTTGATGCGGTACTTTATCAAATACCTCCTGGAAATCTAAGTACAGGACATCCACCAGTTCCCCTTTATCTACAGCAAATGTTACTTCCTCAAGAACACCAATAAGTTGATTAAACATGTTTTCCCTTCCCTTTCACAAAAACTCTGACTCTGCCTGATTCCGCTGAATGTATCTAAGTGCCCTGCTACAGTTTATTTAATAATAGCTTCTAACATTTTCCCTTTGACAGATACTAAGCTAACTGGTCGGTAGTTTCCCTCTTTCTGTCTCCCTCCCAATTTGAATAATGGAGTTACATTTGCTATCTTCCAATCTAGTGGGACAGTCCCCGAATCTAGGGAGTTTTGGAAAATTAAAACCAATTCATCTACTATCTCACTAGCCACTTCTTTTAAGACCCTAGGATGAAGTCCATCAGGACCCAGGCACTTGTCAGCCTGCAGCTCCAACAATTTATTCTACACCATTTCTTCAGTGATTGTAATTTTCTTGAGTTCCTCCCTATCTTCCATTTCCTGATTTATAGCTGCTTCTGGGATGTTACTCGCATCCTTTATAGTGAAGAATGATGCTCAATGTTCAATTCATCTGCCATTTCCTTGTTTTCCATTATCAATTCTCCAGACTTACTTTCAATAGGTCCAACGCTCACTTT
Source organism: Carcharodon carcharias (assembly GCF_017639515.1). Classification (NCBI taxonomy): domain Eukaryota; kingdom Metazoa; phylum Chordata; class Chondrichthyes; order Lamniformes; family Lamnidae; genus Carcharodon; species Carcharodon carcharias. The sequence continues at coordinate 118,635,060 of NC_054478.1, read as the reverse complement.
GTTAACTCGTTTCTTTGAAAAATATTTATATAAACTCTCACTACCTGTTTTTATATTTCTGGCTAGTTTTTTCTTGTACTCTAATTTTTCCCACCTTATTAATCTTTTAGTCATCCTTTGCTGTTCCTTATAATCTGTCCAGTCTTCTGACCTTCCAGCAATCTTTGCATAATTTGATATTTTTTCTTTAAGTTTAATACTATCTTTAACCTTTCTAGTTAATCACTGATAGTGTGTCCATCCCTTGGATCTTTTCTTTCTCATTGGAATGTATCTATTCTGTGTATTCTGAAATATCCCCTCTAGTGACCTATCCCTTAACTTAATTTGCCAATTCACTGTAGCCAGCTCTGTTTTCGTGCCCTCATAATTGTTATTTACATTTAAAAACATAGCCTCAGACCCATTTCTCTCTCCCTCAAACTGAATATAAAATTCAATCATATTATGGCCACTGCTACCTAGTGGAGTCTTCACTATGAGGCCATTAATTAATCCCATCTCGCTGAACAATACCAGTCTAGTATAACCTGCTCTCTAGTTGACTCCAGGACATGGTGTTCTAAGCAACTATCCCGGAAATATTCTATGAACTCCTCACCTAGGCTACCTTTGCCCACCTGACTTTTCCATTCTATATGTAGATTAAATTCTCCCACAATTATCACTGTGCCTTTCTGATAAACTTCCTTTATGCTTTATTCTACCATGTGGTTACTGTTAGGGGGCCTGTACACAACTCACACAAGTGACTTCTTGCCTTTACCATTTCTCATCTCTACCCAAACCGTTTCCACATTCTGGTTTCCTGAATTTAGGTAATCCCTCTAATTGGTAATTAGATTATTACAAATCTAATAATGGTATTAGATTGTGCTAATACCATCATTAACTAACAGAGCCATCCCTTGCTTCCTGCCGTTCCCAAATGTCCTATACCCATTAATATTCAGATCCCAACCCAGGTCCTGCTGCAGCCATGTCTCCGTAATGGCTATGAAATCATATTTTTTTTATTTCTATGTGTGCTCTCAGTTCATCTGTTTTGTTTTGAGTGCTTTGTGTATTCAGATATAGAGCCTTTAGTTTTATCTTCTAGTCTCATCTGTTGATTCGTTGTTAGGTTTGTACTTTCTATCCCTCCCTGTCACGGTCTGTTTTTAATTTCTCATTTGCCTTGTCTCAATTCTTGGATTTACCACATCTTCCCAAATTTGTACCCTTGCCCCAGCTACTTCATTTAAAGCCTCTCTAGTTATGTGGCTCACAAGAACACTGGTCCCAAGTGTAGAAAATCCCAACAGTACAGATCCTACTTTCCCCAGTATTGGTGACAGTGTCCCATGAGCCACAACCCACTTCTCCAACATCAGGCTTTCAGCCATGCATTCATCACCCTAATCTGATTTGTCCTACGCCAACTTGCATGTGGCTCAGGTAATAATCCAGAGATTTGAGGTTCCGTTTCTTAATTTGGTGCCAAGCTCCTCATGCAAACTATATAGCACCTTCTTCTTTGTCCTGCCTATGTTGTTGGTACTAACATGGATCATGATGACTGGGTGTTCCCTCTCCCACTGCAAGTTCCTCTCCACCCCTGAGCAGATGTCCCGAACCCTTGCACCAGGCAGGCAACACAGCCGTCTGGACCCACGCTCTTTGCTACAGAGAACGGTGTCAATCCCTCTGACAATACTGTTCCCTACTACCATTACATTCTTTGCAACGCCCCTTGCTTGAATGGCTACCTGTACTACAGTGCCACGGCCATTTAGCTCATTCACCCTGCAGCCCTGCTCTCATCCAAACCAGCTGCAAAAACCTCACACCTGTTGGACGATTGCAAGGGCCAAGGCTCCTGCACTCCTCTCCTCTGGGTCCCCTTACCTGCCTCACTTGCAGTCAAACCTTGCTGTCCCTGACCAGAGACCAAATCAGAAGATTCTAAGGAGTGTGAATGCCTCCTGGACTAAAGCTTCCACATCCTGCAATGGCAGCACATCGCCTGCCCTGCCATTTCCAATATGTGTTAATCAATTAATAATTGCTAATTAATAAATTATAATTAAAAAGCCTATACCTCCCAATAGGTTTTGGCACCGCCCGTAAACTTTATAATACTGATAAAACAATTAGTACTTACAATACTGATAAAACTAATAATACCATCTGTGGAAAGAGAAAAACAGAGTTAAAATTTCAAATCCTTATGAATGCTGCTAGACCTGCTGGGTTTTTCCAGCATTTTCTGTTTGTTTCAGATTTCCAGCTTCTGCAGTATTTTGCTTTTATCCCAAATATACTCACTTGGCTTCTGTCTCACTCAGGCCGAGGTCTCCCTTCACGGACCATATGCCTCTTACTGACCATGCGCTTGAAAAGGCCCTTTCTTATATAGATCCATTACAGTAATCAGCACCTATTCAGGCAAGGGCTTTCAGGTGATTGACAATTAACTGCCACTAAGACAATTGCCTATTTAATTAGGTTATTTAACTTACTTAAAAGGCTCCTAGTTCTAGCTCAGAATCTGACTCACTCTAAAATTGAACTTGAAAAAGATTTACAAGTGAATCCACTCTTTGAACTAAATTCCCAAATATACTCAGTCTCTATCTCACTCAGGCTGAAGTCTCCCCTCACTGACTATGTGCCTCTTACAGAATGGGACCGTAACGGAAAACTTGTTAGAGAGAGATGGACCCAAGGGACTCCTGAACTACCTGCTTAGTGCTTTTACTCTGTTTGGCAATCACCCATTCCCTTTCTACCTATGCACTGTGGTGTAACCACCTTACTGTATGTGCTATCCATGAAGATCTCATCCTTGCAGATGCTCCACAGTGACTCCAACCACAGCTCCAGTTTCAAAATGTGGAATTCAAATAGCTACAACTGGAGACACTTCCTGCACACATAGTTGCCCCAGACACTGGAAGTGTCTCTGACTTCCCACATCATACAGGAAGAGCATTCCACTTGGTAAAGCTGCCCTGCTATGACTTACCTTTAAATTACTCCCTTTACTTTTACTTTCTCTAGTTTAGAGAATATTAAGGATAATATAAATACTCACCAGATCCTACTTACCAAGGCCGCTGCTCTTCTTTCTGAGGGAAGGTGGAAGATGAAAGGATCACCTCCTTCCCTCTTCAGTGAACTTCCTCTCTCACCAAACTCCAACTTAAGCACTTGGATGCAGCCCAAAGCTGCACTCCAGTGCAAACTAGGCAACACTGTGGATGGTCTGCTTTTATGCTCTATGAATGCTCTTTTATGCTTCTGGAAACCTGTTTAAGCCAGTTATCCAATTAACCAGATGCAGCTGCAAGCAGAGCCTATATTACCTCTGTTTTAAAGTTGGACTAAAACTCACCTTCTCCCAACCCAAAGTGCAACTTTTAGTTAATTGCTAAATTAAAGATAGACGAGACTTTAGATAAAAATTAACCTTTAAATTAACCCTTAAAAGTCCCTCTCTCACCAAACTCCAACTTAAGCACTATAATGCAGACCAAAGCAGCACTCCAGTGCAGACCAAGAAACAAACAGTTATGAACCAAGTCTGCACACATCATGACCAGTAGGGCTGAATACCATACTGTGTGGACTACTTATTGACGAAGCTGACCTGTCCTACACCACACCTAGGAGAAATTTAGGCAACCTGTGCCCACTTCTCTGCCAATGTTTATTAAGCAATCATTGAAAAATATGCAGGATTAGTCTGAGGTTGCTGAGTGGAAATTAATTTGCAATCCCAACTCCCCTACCATCTGTTTGAAAAGACAGTGGGCAAGTTTCTTTGGTATTCCTCTTATGTGGCCACCATAACTTTGGCAGAAGATCCAGCTTGCCTCGTAAACTGAGTTACTGCCAAGATTGTGGTGGCACAGCACAAGTCCCAACATAATTCATCCCCATGAATTAGATCAGAAATTCAAGGAACAAGATAAAGAATCCTACCTATGTGTGGCACAACACGAGTGTGGATTTGTGTTACATGGTGTTACTGAGGCCTACTGCAGATTTCTACGAGTGTTGCGCCTAGAATGCATCAGAATGGTCCAAAGACTTTGAATGGATGCTGTCATGATGTAAGTCAGCCAAACAGGCTGATGTAACGTCAGGATGCCAAATTTGATCATAAAACCAAAGAACATTCAGCCCCTTAAATGCTCCACCATTTAATATGATCATGGCTGGTCTTTAGCCTCAACTCCACTTTCCCATCCATTAACCATATCAATCGATTCCCTGTTCTTTCAGTTTCTCTCAACCTTAAATATATATATCCATAATCCTGTGGGGTAGAGAATTCCAACGGTTCACAGCCCTTTGAGTGAACAAATTTTTCCTATCTCAGTCCGAAACTTATTCCTGAAACTGCGTCCGATATTCTGGATTCCCCAGCTAGGGGAAACAATCTCAGTGTCTAACCTACCAAGCCCCTTCAGAATGTTGTTGTTTCAATAAGATCAGCTCTCATTCTTCTAAACTCCATGAATATTGGCCCAATTTACTTAGTATCTCATCATCGGTCACCCCTATTATCCCAGGAACCAATCTAGTGAACATTCACTATAACACCTCCAATGCAAGTATATCCCTTCTTAAATATGGAGACCAAAACTGCACACACAACTCCAGGCATGGTCTCAACAAAGCCCTATGCAATTGTAGCAAGGCTTGTACTCCAGTCCCCTTGCAATGTAGGCCAATATGCTGTTTGCCTTCCTAATTGTTTGCATACTAGCTTTGTATGTTCCTTGTATGGGTCTTTTCTGAACACCAACATTTTCAAGTTTTACATATCTTAAAAAATAACTGCTTTTCTATTCTTACTACCAAAGTGAATAAACTCACACTTCCCAATTCTTCACCTGCCACCTTTTTGCCCACTCGCTTAACCTGATTATATCGCTTTGTAGCCTCCTTGTGTCCTCCACAGAACTGACATTCCCACCTAGTTTTATATCATCAGCAAACTTATATACATTACTCTTGGTCCCTTCGTCTAAACCATTGGGCAGATTTTACAGGGCACCATGGTCCCCATCCCCACTCACCCCCCGAAAAAAAAATCCATCAGGAACCTACTCATGGTAAAAGTCAGCTGCCCCACAGCAATTCTACGTTTGGTGGAGTGTTAACTGGTTCACGGAGAAACTTCCGCCCCTATCTGGAGAGAAGGTCCTGCCTTAGAGAGCTGCCAGCCAATCCAATTGGCTGAAAGATCTCTGACACAGCAGCACTAGGTTTGAGCGGTAGTCACGGTTGGGACCATAGCCAAAACCCATAGAAAAGGAGGTTATGGAAGCCAGGCGGAGAGTAACCAGGGCATTAATAAGGCCCTAACAAGGAGGGTGAGGGAGCTGGCAGGTTTCAGAGGCCAGGGAAGGAGGGAAAGGGTAAGTGGGGGCAGAGGTTATGACCTTAGTGGGGGGGGGGGGGCGATGTCTCCAATGGGCACAGGGACACCCCCAAGTAGGTCTTCCCCCTTCTTGCCTGACAACAGCTCACCCAGTAAGTGTCAAGCTACCTACTGCAGGTAAAATAGCAACAGGGGCATGAAAGGCCCTCCCAGCCAACATGAAAGTCATCGTCATCCTAATATTCTCGGTAAGTATGGGAGCAGGTGACATCAGTAACATCTTACAGTTCATAGATGCACCAAGGAGTTCGCACAGAAAGTATGCATGAGGTAAAGAGACATCATCCTCTTCCCCCTGAGGAGGGAACAGCAGAATGAACTGAATAATCTGGGCTTTCTTGCTAGGTGAAGACAGCAAAGAGGATGACAAAAAGGTCCCAAACAGTAAGGTTTCTTTGCTTTCCTTGTCAAGCCAGGATGAACAGGATTCTATGGATACAACAAAGATTACTTAAAACTCCCTTCTCACAGACTGATCCCTCCCCTTCCCAATCATAACTCATTAAGTAATTGATCATGATGTCCACCAACTCTCACTGACTACCTGCCTAGGATAGGTGAGGTCAGCTGATGAGGTTTGGCCATTAAAATCACTCTAGTCTCATTCTGCTGCAGGCAGGCGAGTACTAAACTCAACATTGGTAAGATTCTTCAAAATTTATTAAGATCTGTGGGTCCTATGTACGCTTAGAAGAGTATCTGGTTGGCCTCATCCTTCTTAAATGCTGCTTCATTCCCTTGAGCTCAATTTTGTTTTCATCTTCTTCCTCCATTTGTCATGTGTGGGCTAGATGTGAGAGTTGATAAAATAGGATGTGGGATGCCCGACAACATCCTCAGCAAACGTCCACATATGCATTTTCCTTGATCTCTCTTTCTCACCCACCTGCTCAGAAAATCTGCATTTTCTCACTCCTGTCTCCTCTCACACCCTCTCTCTGATCCCTTTCTTTAATCTTCTGTCCCTTCCTTTCCGTTCCTAAAGTTTACAGCACAACTCAAGGCATCTACATCATACAATCTGTTTTTTACCATTTTGAATTTTACCTCAGTAAAGCTTTTGAAATTTCCAGTCGCTCCAAATAATTTTGATATTAAGAAGAGTAAAGGAGAACTTGCAGAATCAGAAGAGGCCCTACAAGATGTCGTAGATCAAGCAAAATCTAAAATTTAGAATATGGATTGTGTATGAACACCAAAAAGACAATAAAAATGGTAGTTAGAAAGAATATATTAGAAGAAAAATACTTAATTGTTCTTTCTGCAAAAGAGCACATAACATCAGAGAGCCCTCAAAGACTGATGGCAGTGTCACTGATATCCGCATATTGTCCTCTGCAGAGGAACAGGCGGTCAAACTGGCCGGCGGGGCAGGGTGGACGCTCAGTTATGTCTGCAAGGCTGGAATGTCAAGACAACAAGAGTGAGAATGCCTCCAATCTGGAGTCAAGAATTGGGCATAGAGGAGGAATGCGTGATACAGCACTGGAAAGTGGGGCTGTCATTTGCCCTAAACTAATTCTTTTTATTCTCCGCTGCAGGTCCTCGCATTTAGGAGCGATGTCAATGCAGAACTCCATTCCTGAGGATGATGACACATAACAATCAGTAGACGCACTGTCACATCATGCTCCCACACTCCACCAGCGCAGAGACAGTTGGTAACACATTCATGATTAAGCTTGCGGTTATAATCCGGTGAGCACATCACAGGAATGGTGCAGCAACTGATGGAGGATGTCACAGCTGCTGAGATCCCTGACAGTCAGAGGGCTGTTGGAAACCAGCCAGATGCTGAGCAGCATGGATGACAGGCCTCTGAGGAAAGCCTCAAGAGATCTGCTGAAAGTGCAAAAGATCAGCAGAGATGTCAGAGGCTACGCACAGCCCCACACAAATGGTGGAGGAGTCCATCTAAGCCTTGAATTCTACCATGTCTTCGGCATGTTTGCGGATGGCTTCCTCTGTGGAGATGGGAGTGACTACCATGTTCTGTAGAACACTAAGTTGCTGCCGGATCTGTGCTCAGCCCTACATTCCATTAGTGCGGCTTTGGGCTCCAAACATCAGTGGCTAGGCAAGATGCAGATGAGGCACCTTGGCCTCCCTCCAGATACCCCTTCTCCTGGAGTCAGGGAGCCGCTATTGCACTGAAAGCCAATCGACTTCTCAGGATGCCAAAAGTGAGCTGGCACTCCTCATCTCCTCTGCCTGAGGTCTCAGTGCCTCCAGTAGGTTAGGGCAAGGAGGGTGACCCTGCATCAGTGCAGGAGACCCTCAACAAGCTGGAACCCTCTAGGCTTTGAACCACCAGAGGGCGCCACCAAAGTCACTTCAGGCAATGGGGCATAGCGCTCAGGAGGCTGTGTCCACATCAGCTGCAGGTGTCAGGTTCACACCAAAGTGTAGTGAAAGCAAATGCTTTCTAATGGGACAAAGATCTCCAATCAATCAAGGGCATTGCACTGTAATGTATATATAGTTTTGATCAGTTCATTTGTGTGTGTTATATGGCCATGTTGTTGGGACATATCCAGACAGATGGCGGCATGTAAGGGCTTCCAGTTCATTGACAATCAATGATGGCTGAAGTTATTGAGGGATGGAGGTCTGAACTGTCATGAAGTTGGGCAGACTCCTGAGGCATCTAAAAATGGCAGTTAGGACCAATTTCAGGATTCACATCCCTATTCCTGGCACTGAAAATTTTTACCAGCGCAGAATAAGAGTCCAGGCAGCAAGCCCACACCCTGCACTCCCAACTTAGCTGGCTCCATTGTGAGGATAGGCATCTTATACACACCCACAATTTTTATGGAGTTGGGCCAGCTTCTGGATGACTCGTGCCTCATGGCCTCAGAGAAGTTATGAACCATAGTCTGGATTCTGGATCTATTTGAAAGGCATGTTTAAAAGGTCTTACCCAAGCCTGCTCCTTGCCCCAATGCCATTTCCATCCCTCTCTATGCCTGTTCCATGCCTCCCTATGGCCACTCACCCAGTATGCAATATGTACAGACCAATGAGCCATATAATAACAATGGCAAGTCCTGAAATGCTGAGGAATGAAAAGCACCATTCAAAAATTGGCATTGAGAAGCCTGCTGTCATTACAAACCTATAATAGCGGCAATCAGACAGAGCCATTCATAGAATCAATAACAGAGGCTTTCCCTCACTACACACCTCTCAATCTTGTCCAAATAAATGTACAGACATTAACAAAACAGAACAAAGAAAGAATAATTAATTATAACCTCATTAATTAATGAAAGCAACCCTCCACTTTCACCTGTCAAAACAGAATCCCCGTTGAGCTAATCCATTTGTGGGTCTTGGAATTCAGCCAGATGTGCATAATGAGCCCATTTTGAGAAACAGATGTCCGATCATCTGTCTCTGTTGATACAGTTCCCAATCATTATGATTGTGCAGCTGTGCTGCAGGATTCAAAAATGGATTAGCTCAGCCGGCAATCAACTTTGACATTGACATTTGTTATGTGCATAGTGCATACTTGGTGAGTGGTAATGGAGGGAGCATGGAAGGGCGCTGGAGGGCATTAAAGGGCCATTTGATTATAGAGGTGGCATGGATGAGGGCTTGGGGAGTAGGTGGTGTGGGGGGTGTGAGGGGTGAAGGCTAGAGGCCTAATAACGTTATAAACAACTGGGACAAAGTCCCAGAGAACTGAGGTGGGCTTTCTAACCAGCCCCCTTGGCACTCGACCTCCTTCCGGGCCTCTCCGGAGCGAAAACTGTGTGAGACAAGGCTGTTTATATTGAGGCAGGTCAGCCAAGTGGGAAATTTTCTGACTTGAGCTACTCGCCTCGGCAGCAAAAGGTCATGCCTGGAGGTTTCGCTGTTTGTCAAGCCTGGGGATTGAAAACTCCGTGGCAAGCAAGGATATGGTGCTCATCCCAATATCACCTTTTAGAAGCTGTTTTTTGAACCTGAGGCACTCCATCACTCGCATGTATGTGCATGGAGTTATTAGCGAGGTCTTCTCAGATTTGGAGCTTGTTCAAGTGAAGCATCTGCAACATCCTTCCAAGTCAGAGGTGTGTGTGGCTTTGAGGGGATCATGCATATGGGCTTCTTCATGCCGAGAGCCCACAGCTGCTTCCCTTCGAGGTGCCACATGTCGCACACCTGTAGGTTGGTCTGGAGGGAGTGTGCCCCATCTAGTGGAACTTCAACCCCAATGCTTCTTAAGGCAGAGATCAAGAGGTCTAGCAGGGGCTGCACTCTAGCCAAAATCAGGGTTCAATTAATGTGTCAATTAATGTCTCTTATGCGCCACTCCATTGCCCTGGAATCTGAAGCTGGAGCCGCATCACACATCACCACAGGGTCTTCTGATTCTTCCATTTCATCCTCATGAATCCCATTCCTTCATCTCTACTGTTGGCAATTTCTCACCTCTTTTCCTTGCAATATTGTGTAAGGCACAGCAGACTACAAAGATCCGTGAGACTCTGTGACACATATTGCAATGCTCTGAGCAGTCCATGCAGCAGAACCACATCTTCAGCAGTCCAATGGTCTCTTCTATTGTTGCAAAAACAGAATTACCTGGAAAAACACAGCAGGTCTGGCAGCATCGGCAGAGAAGAAAAGAGTTGACGTTTCGAGTCCTCATGACCCTTCCACAGAACTTGAGTTCGAGTCCAAGAAAGAGTTGAAATATAAGCTGGTTTAAGGTGTGTGTGTGGGGGGCGGAGAGATAGAGAGAGAGAGAGGTGGGGGGGTGGTGTGGTTGTAGGGACAAACAAGCAGTGATAGAAGCAGATCATCAAAAGATGTCAACGACAATAGTACAATAGAACACATAGGTGTTAAAGTAAAAGTTGGTGATATTATCTAAACGAATGTGCTAATTAAGAATGGATGGTAGGGCACTCAAGGTATAGCTCTAGTGGGGTTTTTTTTTAAATAATGGAAATAGGTGGGAAAAGGAAAATCTATATAAATTATTGGAAAAAAAAGGAAGGGGGAAACAGAAAGGGGGTGGGGATGGGGGAGGGAGCTCACGACCTAAAGTTGTTGAATTCAATATTCAGTCCGGAAGGCTGTAAAGTGCCTAGTCGGAAGATGAGGTGTTGTTCCTCCAGTTTGCGTTGGGCTTCACTGGAACAATGCAGCAAGCCAAGGACAGACATGTGGGCAAGACAGCAGGGTGGAGTGTTAAAATGGCAAGCGACAGGGAGGTTTGGGTCATTCTTGCGGACAGACCGCAGGTGTTCTGCAAAGCGGTCGCCCAGTTTACGTTTGGTCTCTCCAATGTAGAGGAGACCACATTGGGAGCAACGAATGCAGTAGACTAAGTTGGGGGAAATGCAAGTGAAATGCTGCTTCACTTGAAAGGAGTGTTTGGGCCCTTGGACGGTGAGGAGAGAGGAAGTGAAGGGGCAGGTGTTACATCTTTTACGTGGGCATGGGGATGTGCCATAGGTGGGGGTTGAGGAGTAGGGGGTGACGGAGGAGTGGACCAGGGTGTCCCGGAAGGAACGATCCCTATGAATGCCGACAGGGGGGTGAAGGGAAGATGTGTTTGGTGGTGGCATCATGCTGGAGTTGGCGGAAATGGCGGAGGATGATCCTTTGAATGCGGAGGCTGGTGGGGTGATAAGTGAGGACAAGGGGGACCCTATCATGTTTCTGGGAGGGAGGAGAAGGCGTGAGGGCGGATGCGCGGGAGATGGGCCGGACACGGTTGAGGGCCCTGTCAACGACCGTGGGTGGAAAACCTCGGCTAAGGAAGAAGGAGGACATGTCAGAGGAACTGTTTTTGAATGTAGCATCATCGCAACAGATGCGACGGAGGCGAAGGAACTGAGAGAATGCGAAGGAGTCCTTACAGGAAGCGGGGTGTGAGGAGCTGTAGTCGAGATAGCTGTGGGAGTCGCTGGGTTTGTAATGGATATTGGTGGACAGTCTATCACCAGAGATTGAGACAGAGAGGTCAAGGAAGGGAAGGGAAGTGTCAGAGATGGACCACGTGAAAATGATGGAGGGGTGGAGATTGGAAGCAAAATTAATAAATTTTTCCAAGTCCTGACGAGAGCATGAAGCGGCACCGAAGTAATCATCGATGTACCGGAGAAAGAGTTGTGGAAGGGGGCTGGAGTAGGACTGGAACAAGGAATGTTCCACATACCCCATAAAGAGACAGGCATAGCTGGGGCCCATGCGGGTACCCATAGTCACACCTTTTATTTGGAGGAAGTGAGAGGAGTTGAAGGAGAAATTGTTCAGTGTGAGAACAAGTTCAGCCAGACGGAGGAGAGTAGTGGTGGATGGGGATTGTTCGGGCCTCTGTTCGAGGAAGAAGCTAAGGGCCCTCAGACCATCCTGGTGGGGGATGGAGGTGTAGAGGGATTGGACGTCCATGGTGAAGAGGAAGCGGTTGGGGCCAGGGAACTGGAAATTGTTGATGTGACGTAAGGTGTCAGAGGAATCACGGATGTAGGTGGGAAGGGACTGGACAAGGGGAGAGAGAAGGGAGTCAAGATAACGAGAAATGAGTTCTGTGGGGCAGGAGCAAGCTGAGACGATCGGTCTACTGGGACAGTCCTGTTTGTGGATTTTGGGTAGGAGATAAAAGCGGGCCGTCCGAGGTTGGGCGACTATCAGGTTGGAAGCTGTGGGAGGGAGATCCCCAGAGGAGATGAGGTCAGTGACAGTCCTGGAAACAATGGCTTGATGTTCAGTGGTGGGGTCATGGTCCAGGGAGAGGTAGGAGGAAGTGTCTGCGAGTTGACGCTCAGCCTCCGCGAGGTAGAGGTCAGTGCGCCAGACAACAACAGCACCACCCTTGTCAGCGGGTTTGATGACAATGTCAGGGTTGGACCTGAGAGAATGGAGTGCAGTAAGTTCAGAGAGAGATAGGTTAGAATGGGTGAGAGGAGCAGAGAAATTGAGACGACTAATGTCGCGCCGACAGTTCTCATTGAAAAGATCGAGAGAAGGTAAGAATCCAGAGGGAGGGGTCCAGGTGGAGGGAGAATATTGGAGATGGGTAAAAGGATCCGTTGAACTGGGAGAGGACTCCTGCCCAAAGAAGTGAGCCTGGAGACGAAGACGGCGGAAGAAGAGTTCAGTATCATGCCGAGCCCGAAATTCATTGAGGTGAGGGCGTAAGGGTATGAAACTAAGTCCTTTGCTGAGTACTGAACGTTCAGCATCGGAGAGGGGAAGGTCAGGGGGTATAGTGAATACACGGCTGGAGTTGGGATTGGAAGAAAGGGTGGGGACGGAGGGACAGGCAGGGGTGGAGGGTCCTAGATGGGTGTTGGTGTCGATGAGTTGCTGGAGCTTGCATTCCTTAGCACTTGAGAGAAAGAGAAAAAGTTTCTTGTTGAGGCGTCGGATGAGCCGAAGGATAAAATGAAACTGGGGGCACGCGCAGCTTTGAAAAAGGGTACGGCGGTGCTGCTGGAGGGAGAGGTCGAGTGTGTTCATATGGCGGCGCATGGCACTGAGTATGGATTTCAGAATGTGACGGGAACAGCAGTCCGAGAAACGTTTTATGTCCCGGAGATACCTGTAATCCTGGGTGGGTTCGAAACATGAGGGGTGGAATTTCAGTTGAAATCCACGTGGGGTAAGTCGGAGACGGAGACAGTCACTGAGAAAGGAGATATGGCTGTGAAAGCGGGTTTTAGTAAACACCTTGTCAAACACCAGGAGGGAAATGGAAAGCAAGGAAGGTGAGCAAGACAACAGAGAGATACGGAAATCTTGTCACAGAGAGGAACAGAACTTCTTCAAGGAGTTAGGCATTTCTTGAAGAGCAGTGGCAGTCAATTAAACACAGAGATAAAAACAAAAAAACTGTGAATGCTGGAAATCCAAAACAAAAACAGAATTACCTGGATAAACTCAGCAGGTCTGGCAGCATCGGCGGAGAAGAGTTGACATTTCGAGTCCTCATGACCCTTCCACAGAACTTGAGTTCGAGTCCAAGAAAGAGTTGAAATATAAGCTGGTTTAAGGTGTGTGTGTGGGGGGGCGGAGAGATGGAGAGAGAGAGAGAGGTGGAGGGGGGTGGTGTGGTTGTAGGGACAAACAAGCAGTGATAGAAGATCATCAAAAGATGTCAACGACAATAGTACAATAGAACACATAGGTGTTAAAGTAAAAGTTGGTGATATTATCTAAACGAATGTGCTAATTAAGAATGGATGGTAGGGCACTCAAGGTATAGCTCTAGTGGGGTTTTTTTTTAAATAATGGAAATAGGTGGGAAAAGGAAAATCTATATAATTTATTGGAAAAAAAAGGAAGGTGGAAACAGAAAGGGGGTGGGGATGGGGGAGGGAGCTCACGACCTAAAGTTGTTGAATTCAATATTCAGTCTGGAAGGCTGTAAGGTGCCTAGTCGGAAGATGAGGTGTTGTTCCTCCAGTTTGCGTTGGGCTTCACTGGAACAATGCAGCAAGCCAAGGACAGACATGTGGGCAAGAGAGCAGGGTGGAGTGTTAAAATGGCAAGCGACAGGGAGGTTTGGGTCAATCTTGCGGACAGACCGCAGGTGTTCTGCAAAGCGGTCGCCCAGTTTACGTTTGGTTTCTCCAATGTAAAGGAGACCACATTGGGAGCAACGAATGCAGTAGACTAAGTCGTCTCAATTTCTCTGCTCCTCTCACCCATTCTAACCTGTCTCTCTCTGAAATTACTGCACTCCATTCTCTCAGGTCCAACCCTGACATTGTCATCAAACCCGCTGACAAGGGTGGTGCTGTTGTTGTCTGGCGCACTGACCTCTACCTCGCGGAGGCTGAGCGTCAACTCGCAGACACTTCCTTCTACCTCTCCCTGTACCATGACCCCACCACTGAACATCAAGCCATTGTTTCCAGGACTGTCACTGACCTCATCTCCTCTGGGGATCTCCCTCCCACAGCTTCCAACCTGATAGTCGCCCAACCTCGGACGGCCCGCTTCTATCTCCTACCCAAAATCCACAAACAGAACTGTCCCGGTAGACCGATCATCTCAGCTTGCTCCTGCCCCACAGAACTCATTTCTCGTTATCTTGACTCCCTTCTCTCTCCCCTTGTCCAGTCCCTTCCCACCTACATCCGTGATTCCTCTGACACCTTACGTCACATCAACAATTTCCAGTTCCCTGGCCCCAACCGCTTCCTCTTCACCATGGTCGTCCAATCCCTCTACACCTCCATCCCCCACCAGGATGGTCTGAGGGCCCTTAGCTTCTTCCTCGAACAGAGGCCCGAACAATCCCCATCCACCACTACTCTCCTCCGTCTGGCTGAACTTGTTCTCACGCTGAACAATTTCTCCTTCAACTCCTCTCACTTCCTCCAAATAAAAGGTGTGGCTATGGGTACCCACATGGGCCCCAGCTATGCCTGTCTCTTTATGGGGTGTGTGGAACATTCCTTGTTCCAGTCCTACTCCAGCCCCCTTCCACAACTCTTTCTCCGGTACATCGATGATTACTTCGGTGCCGCTTCATGCTCTCGTCGGGACTTGGAAAAATTTATTAATTTTGCTTCCAATCTCCACCCCTCCATCATTTTCACGTGGTCCATCTCTGACACTTCCCTTCCCTTCCTTGACCTCTCTGTCTCAATCTCTGGTGATAGACTGTCCACCAATATCCATTACAAACCCACCGACTCCCACAGCTATCTCGACTACAGCTCCTCACACCCCGCTTCCTGTAAGGACTCCATCGCATTCTCTCAGTTCCTTCGCCTCCGTTGCATCTGTTGCGATGATGCTACATTCAAAAACAGTTCCTCTGACATGTCCTCCTTCTTCCTTAGCCGAGGTTTTCCACCCACGGTCGTTGACAGGGCCCTCAACCGTGTCCGGCCCATCTCCCGCGCATCCGCCCTCACGCCTTCTCCTCCCTCCCAGAAACATGATAGGGTCCCCCTTGTCCTCACTTATCACCCCACCAGCCTCCGCATTCAAAGGATCATCCTCCGCCATTTCCGCCAACTCCAGCATGATGCCACCACCAAACACATCTTCCCTTCACCCCCCTTATCGGCATTCCGTAGGGATCGCTCCCTCCGGGACACCCTGGTCCACTCCTCCATCACCCCCTACTCCTCAACACCCTCCTATGGCACCACCCCATGCCCACGCAAAAGATGCAACACCTGCCCCTTCACTTCCTCTCTCCTTACCGTCCAAGGACCCAAACACTCCTTTCAAGTGAAGCAGCATTTCACTTGCATTTCCCCCAACTTAGTCTACTGCATTCGTTGCTCCCAATGTGGTCTCCTCTACATTGGAGAGACCAAACGTAAACTGGGCGATCGCTTTGCAGAACACCTGCGGTCTGTCCGCAAGAATGACCCAAACCTCCCTGTCGCTTGCCATTTTAACACTCCACCCTGCTCTCTTGCCCACATGTCTGTCCTTGGCTTGCTGCATTGTTCCAGTGAAGCCCAACGCAAACTGGAGGAACAACACCTCATCTTCCGACTCGGCACTTTACGGCCTTCCGGACTGAATATTGAATTCAACAACTTTAGGTCGTGAGCTCCCTCCCCCATCCCCACCCCCCTTCTGTTTCCACCTTCCTTTTTTTTCCAATAAATTATAAAGATTTTCCTTTTCCCACCTATTTCCATTATTTAAAAAAAAACCCCCACTAGAGCTATACCTTGAGTGCCCTACCATCCATTCTTAATTAGCACATTCGTTTAGATAATATCACCAACTTTAACTTTAACACCTATGTGTTCTATTGTACTATTGTCGTTGACATCTTTTGATGATCTGCTTCTATCACTGCTTGTTTGTCCCTACAACCACACCACCCCCCTCCACCTCTCTCTCTCTCTATCTCTCCGCCCCCCACACACACACCTTAAACCAGCTTATATTTCAACTCTTTCTTCGACTCGAACTCAAGTTCTGTCGAAGGGTCATGAGGACTCGAAACGTCAACTCTTTTCTTCTCCGCCGATGCTGCCAGACCTGCTGAGTTTTCCAGGTAATTCTGCTTTTGTTTTGGATTTCCAGCATCCACAGTTTTTTTGTTTTTATCTTCTATTGTTGCCCTGGTTGAAGCATGGGTGACATTGTTCCTCTCCTCTGCTAGGCTTTTTGGGTTCCACACAGGTGTCAAAAATTAGGTCTTGTGAGGAGGGCTCCTCCCTGGTATAAACCAGTGTTAGAAAAGCAAAGCAGCAGTGACTTTTAAGGCTATTAGCATTGGATTGCCTCCCATTTCACGGGGCCGTAGTTCTTAATGCAGGAGCTGACATAGGTCAGTGACTGACTGGTGTAGCATCCTCAGCCATCTTTGACATTGCTTCTTCGACATCAGTCGCACTGGTCCCTGGTTATCAGCATCTAAGCGGTCTGAACCTCTGCTGCCATCCATTGTTGTACTCCAGGCCATTGCTGCACGAAGCCCTGTGCCAGCCTTTGCTGGTTCCTCTCCTCCTCTGCCACAGCATCAAAAAGCACTGGATGCATGAGATCATTCTGTCAGCCTGAAGTGAAATGCAGCTGGAAGTCAAGCAAAGATCTGGTCAGCACAGTCTATTTGTGACTTATCCTGACTTAAGGACTGTGGACCAATGGGGAATCCACTGCTTTGCATTGGCCTCACTCTGATTTCCGCCCACCCCATGGTGTAGTATAATGTTCGGGCACATAGAGGGTTAATGTGGGACTGAGTACAGCATCATCCATACAGTGATATAGGAGAACACATGACTGCACCCAGAGGTCAGTCTATTGTTGGAAAGAGCCGTGTGCACAAGCAAGCATGAGACAGGTCCTAGCTTGAACCCTTTACTGTATATATGTATTTATTAACTATAAGAACTATGTGCAAACAGTTAGCCTATTTAAGACTTTGCAGACTTCATTAAGACTGACTGAATAGTATTCAACACCCTACAACAACTGTAGCCACTTTCTTTCTTGACCTGGTCTCTGGTCACCAATTTCTGCTGTCGCAGCTATATTCCTGACACTGACACTGGAACTGCAAGCAATCACCCTGCACCCTCCCTCAGTTACTTTAGACCTTCTCTCAATCACCCTTCCCCTGCCTTTGGTGACCCTTAAGCAACTCACCATCAGCTCAATCAACTGTATGCCCCCAATCGCTTTGACCTGCCCTCGACACTCCCAGCCTCACCACTGACCTGCCCTCTTTATCTTTGATCTCCCCTCTATCATGCTTGATCTGCCAGCAGTAGAGAATGGCCTTCCAGATGTCATCTAACTCCCTCCCTCTGTCCCCCACGACCCTTCTTAGTCCTGCCATGACATGCCCTCCCTTCCATGGACACCATGTCCAGACCTGCCACCAAGCTTAATGCAACAGCTCAACTTCCTCTCTGCACTACAATAAAGTTTCCCATACAAGAAAAGCTGTTCCTACTCACTCAAAATCTGCAAGGAAGACTACTTCGCCTGCTGCACTCCACCTTTATCCAGTTGTGAGTCTGAAGCCATGTGTTTCTCATTTGCTGCCATCTTAATTGCAAAAGTGCCATTTAATTCAGCAAGAATGTGCTCCCATTCATGCACATGCTTATGCATTAAAAATGGGTTGCCACCTTGTGCCATCAGGAAACCCGAGCTACCTCCACTAGCTGCCATAAAAGGTGGGGCAATTGAGATGTCCTCTATTGCAGGCCTCGGAAACCTGCTGCACTGCACAGATCTCGCCCAGCCTGAGTCAGAAGGTCAGGCGAGGTAGAAGTGCTAGATTTCAAGGTAAGTAATTATATGCGGGTTGGCAATCCAACACAATTGACACTCCATTGGAAATGATGGGCCTTAATCTTCTCCCTAGGTTCAATCACTGTATAGTTAATCAGTTGACTAACAATTCATCTAGCCATCAGCCTGACAATGGTTATCTGCCCACTGCATTAATTTGGACTCACCATTTCAAGAAATATCATTTCTTCAGCTCGTTCCTTCTTGGTAATTTTCCTCTGAGCATACCCACGCCAAATCTGAAAAATCAAATGCAGTTATTGCGATCAACTTTTGTGCAGAAAAGGAAAGATTTTTAAGGTGATTTTCTCACATGATAAAAATATAAATCTAATCATATATCTGACTGAGTGTAATCTTTTAAATATTTAAATTCTTGTATTAAAGTTAAATGCAGATTCTAAATAAAACAGAATAAACTATACATAGTAAACTAATTTTATTGTTATACATTAGTGACAGTCTGTCTAAAGAGACAAATGAAGATTCTTGCTGAAAAACATAACTATGATGTATGCTATAGATTTGTTTAACACAAGGTAGTGACAAATAGAATAGTGTTTTAGTGTTGACCCATATTGATTTTATTTATTGCTCATGAATTAAAAGAATTGGGATTTGTGCCAACTTTTCAGGATAATAAAACCAAATATCACAAATTGCATCAGATCAGAGAATACATTAATCTCAACAATATTATTGTTATGTAAATGATGCTGGCAGTTTCTCAAATAGTGTCTCTGAGGCTGCACCTCCATTTTGGTTCTTGCATAGGGGATCGACATTTTTTTTCTCATTCACTGTATAGTTCCTGAAATTACTAGCATGCTCTCCTTTAATACCAAGTATACTGCACACTAGGATGCCATTCTGCTACTTCCTTAGCTCAGAGGTGTCTTGTTCTCTCTTAAAAAGATACAGTTGGGCAGAACCATAAGCTTATAAATCACACTTAGTTCCCAGAGGTTAGTCATCCAGTCCTTGAAGTGCCTTTTCACTTTCCCCTTTGTTCTTTTGATGATGATTTTATGCTACCTAGTTATTCATTCACCAACTAGTGGAAATACATTGGCTGGGATTTTCAGGCCCCGCCTGGCATCAGGATTTTCCGGTCCCGCCAAAAGTCAATGGACTTATTTCTGGCCTGCTGCATCCCCTGCGGCAGGTCTCACCATGGTGGCAACGGAAAATCCTAGCCATTGTCTACCTTGTTGTGTCCTGAACTGTCTAGCACAGTCTCTTAGATGAGCACATCCTGTACATTATGCAAAACATGCTTCCATCCTGAGGTTAATTTTCAAGAAATGAATCTTCAAGCAAGAATGTCACTTCAAAACATATTGCAGTGCCAGGCTCCAAACTACATTTCACTGACACAAAAACAGAATTACCTGGAAAAACTCAGTAGGTCTGGCAGCATCGGCAGAGAAGAAAATAGTTGACGTTTCAAGTCCAAGAAAGAGTTGAAATATAAGCTGTTTTAAGGTGTGTGTGGGGGGGGCGGAGAGATAGAGAGACAAAGAGGTGGAGGGGGGTTGGTGTGGTTGTAGGGACAAACAAGCAGTGATAGAAGCAGATCATCAAAAGATGTCAACGACAATAGTACAATAGAACACATAGGTGTTAAAGTTAAAGTTGGTGATATTATCTAAACGAATGTGCTAATTAAGAATGGATGGTAGGGCACTCAAGGTATAGCTCTAGTGGGGTTTTTTTTTTAAATAATGGAAATAGGTGGGAAAAGGAAAATCTTTATAATTTATTGGGAAAAAAAGGGAAGGGGGAAACAGAAAGGGGGTGGGGATGGGGGAGGGAGCTTACGACCTAAAGTTGTTGAATTCAATATTCAGTCCGGAAGGCTGTAAAGTCCCTAGTTGCTGCCAGACCTGCTGAGTTTTTCCAGGTAATTCTGTTTTTGTTTTGGATTTCCAGCATCCGCAGTTTTTTTGTTTTTTACATTTCACTGAGTTGACTTCACTCAAAAATAAAATGTTCACTCAGTCATACATTCTACCTGGGCTCAGTCAGACATCAATCATTTCCGAATTGGAAAGTTGTGGGATCAAGCCCCAGTGAAGAATCCTGAGTACCTAATCTAGGCTGACACTTCAGTACTGAGAGTGCTGCACTTTGGAGATGCCACCTTTTGGATGGCATTAATGCTGAGGTGGGCATAAAAGCATGACAGGTTTCAGACAAAATCAGGGGGATTTTCCCAGTGTGCTGGCTATATTTATCCATCAAGCAAGAGCACTAAAGAAACAGTTACCTGATCATTTACCTCATTGCTTTTTTTTTAGCCATTTACAGAATGTGGGCTTCGCTGGCTAGGTCAGTATTTTTTGCCCATCCCTAATTGCTCTTGAGAAGGTGGTGGCAAGCTGCCTTCTTGCATCGCTGCAGCCCCTGTTAGTGCTGTTAGGGAGTTTGTTCCAGGATTTTGACCCAGTGGCAGTGAAGGAATGACAATATACTTCCAGGTCCGGAAGGTGAGTGGCTTGGAGTGGAGCTTCCAGGTGGTGGGGTTCCCATGTATCAGCTGCCCTCATCCTTCCAGGTGGCAGCGGTCATGGGTTTGGAAGGTCCTGTCGAAGATGCCTTGGTGAGCTCCTGGAGTGCATCTTGTAGATGTTACACACTGTCGCCACTGTTTGTCAGTGGTCAAGAGAATGGATGTTTGTGGAAGGTGTGCCAATCAAGCGGACTGCTTTGTCCTGGATGATGTCAAGCTTCTTGAATGTTATTGGAGCTGTACTCATCCAGGCAAGTTGGAAGTATACCACTACACTCCTGACTTGTGTCTTATAGGTGGTAGACAGGCTTTGGGGAGTGAGGAGGTGATTTACTTCTTGCCTCTGAACTGCTCTTGTAGCCACAGTATTTATATGGCTAGTCCAGTTCAGTTTCTGGTCAATGGTAATCCCCATGATGTTGATAGTGGGGCATTTATCGATGGTAATGCCATTGAATGTCAAGGGGCGATGGTTAGATTCTCTCTTGGTGGAGATGGCCTTTGTCTGGAACTTGTGTGGAGCTAATGTTACTTGCCACTTGTCACCTGGATATTGTCCAGGTCTTGCTCTGTGTTTGGATATGGACTGCTTCAGTATCTGAGGAGTCACGAATGGCGCTGAACATTCAGTCATCAGCGAACATCCTCATTTCTGACCTTATGATAGAAGGAAGGTCATTGATGAAGCAGCTGAAGGTAGTTGGGCCGAGGACAATACCCTGGGGAACTCCTGCAGTGATGTCCTGGAACTGAGATGATTGACCTCTAACAACCACAACCATCTTCCTTTGCTACTTATGACTCCAAACAGCTGACAGCTTTCCCCCGATTCCCATTGACTCCAGTTTTTCTAGGGCTCCTTGATGCCACACTTGGTCAAGGGCAGTCACTCTCACCTCACCATATTTGGACCATGCTCAAATTGTGCAACTATGTTTTTCATGAAAAACTGTTACATCAGGAACAGCTTGTACTTAATGTTGCAATAACTGTTACAATATTTGAAAAAAAGAGAGGCAGTGCCATGCCAGCAGTCGGAAAAGGAGAACCCGAAGGCTGGATTCAGGATCAAAGCAAAGTAAGGTTGCTGCTGCTGTTTCTGTTCATTTAAAGTGTGACCAGAATTGGCTTCCAATCTTACTTAGAGATGGGAAGGTGTCAAATGGTTGGAAAAACGGCAAGTAAGAACAGAAGAACATGATAAAAAGGGGCAGAAGTAGACCATATGGCCTGTCAAGCCCCCTCCGTCATTCAAGATGATCACAGCTGATCTTGATCTTCAACTCCACTTTCCCGCTCCTCCCCATAACCCTTGATTCCCGGAGAGACCAAAATCCATCCATCTCAGCCTTAAGTAAATTCAATGATGGCAAATTCACAACCCTCTGGGGTAGAGAATTCCAAGAATTCACAAGCCTTTGAGTGAAGAACTTTCTCCTTATCTCAGTACTAAAAGATTGGCCCCTTATCCTGAAACTGTGCCCCCTTGTTCTAGATTCCCCAGACAGGAGAAACTACATCTCATCATCTACCCTTCATAATTTTGGATGTTTCAAAGAGATCACCTCCATTCTTTGAAATTTCAATGAATACAGACACAATTTACTCACCCTCTCATCCCAGGTTCCAATCTAGTGAACCTTTACTGTACTGTCTCCAATGTCAGTATTGCCATCCTTAAATATGGAGACCAAAATAGCACACAACATTAATGGCGTGATATTGCCAAAGCCCTGTACAATTTTAGCAACACTTATTCATCGACTCCAATCCCTTCGCAGTAAAGACCAAAATGTCATTTGCTTTCCTAATTGCTTGCTGTACCTGCTAATGTTTGTGTTCCTTGTACAAGTGCGCAGCCACAGTGATATGATTGGGGTTGGGCTCCTAGCCTGCCTGCCCATGCAAGCAACATGGAGGCACCAATGTGCCACCAAGCCCTTTAGAACTTACCCTCCAAACACCCCAGCACAGACTGCGATTCTGCAACCATTTTACTGGACTGCACAGCAGTTGGACAGAATCTTCACATAGCCTCTGGAATGACTGGCTCCTATCTGGACGAGGGCAGCTCGCTTGTGCTCCATGATGAGGGCAATCTCATAGAGACGCAGCCATGAAACTTTAGATGAATCCGATGCTGTGTCCTTCTTCACCACCTGAGCCCTTCAGGAGCTGCTGCATAGCATCAATGGTCGCAGACGCTGGTGTGATGGGGGCCAGCTCCACCTTAAATGTCCTGAGAGAGCACAGAGAATGTGAGAACTATATGGCGCCTGCCCAATACATTCTAGCAGCAATGACCAGCACCACTGATGAGCAGGCATCAGTAATGTTTCCAGGGAGCATGAGGCCGGACCATGACTGTGGTCTGAAAGCTGCACAGAACACAGGGAAGAGGCCTGGACTGAGACATCTGCTTTTTATCTTGTGCAGAAAGGTTTCACATCCGAGTGACAAGAACACTGCTCATCAGAACAAGGGACCGCAGGCAGGGAGACATTCTTAGGAGTTTATTGACAATAGTCAACAGTATGTACATGTGACCAACACCCATTTTCAGGCTGTGCAACTACTTTTCCTTAACTGCCCTAACCATGCCATTACATCTTGGTGCTCCCTGGGCTCCACAGCGATGGTGGAGGCAGCCTGCTGGCTGCGACAGCCTATCTGTGATAACTTTGCCAGGCATCCTTTGGAGGGCCAAGACTTGGGAGGTCCCCATCCTGCTTTCAGTGTCTGCTGTGCGGCAGTGGCATCCTCCTTGGCCTGTGAAGCTGGAGCTGCAAAGGTCACATGAAGAGTGGATTCAGATGGGCCAGACACTCCTGGAGTCACTTGAGTGGATGACCCTGGGTGTGCACCTGCTGATCCTCCTCCCTATGGGTGCCCTAGGGCCCCTGGCTTACTCCAAGGGGTAGCTGGAGTAAGATTGAGCTGCCCGGTACCCCTCTCACATACACACTGTTGGAGGCCAACTATAGCAGTGATGGAGTTAAGCAGCAGTGCAGGAGCGATATCCTAGACCAAGGTCTCCATGGCGACTGCCATCCTGTCAGTGCCAACTTCAGTGCGTTGCAATGCCTCAGCCTGAAGATGGATGGACTCCTCCATTGTGCCTTGCAATTTGAGGAGTGCAGCAGACATGCCTTCCTGATGTTCCCTAGCTTGCCTTTACAGCTCTAGCAAGTGTGACACGACCAAGTCTAAAGGCTTGTCCTCTGACTCAGTCAGCGGCCTTCCAAATGCCGGGGACCTGGGAAGTCACTGCTGTGAATCAAACTGTGCACTGTGCTCACCAGTATGTGCCTATTCTACAGCTAGGTCCCACCAAGATGTGTGGCTCTGTGCTGGTGGAGGGTGTAGGTGAGCGCTGTGATGGAACTTCAGGAGAGGGTACCTTCAGGTTCCCCTTCTTTAGGTTTCTTCAGGGATTGATTAGATGCCGTGGGTCATGGATTCTGTTGGCTATTTGGCAGATGTACCTGTGAAGCAAGGAGAGATAATTAGTGCAGGGCAGTGGCCTGTGAAAGATGACACATCACTCATGGCATGGCTGTCTGATCGATGTTGCACTGCTGGGTCCTTACTTGGTAGAGCAGCACCGACCTCATCATCAATACAGGACTGGTCCAGATCGTGGCCAGCTACTTGGATGGCTCTGCTTTCAAAATCCATGAGGACCTTGATTTCGGGCATTCCGCCACCGGTCTGCAACCTCTCTCTCTTCCTGTGAGCCAGCTTGTCCTGCATGGATAGAGATGGAGAAAATGTAAGCAGGACGCCTGCAGGGCCAGATGATAAATGTGCCTGACCTGCGCTGGTGATGAGTGGTCCCATGGACGGGCTGAGGGCAATGAAGGTGTGTGTGAGGAAGTGAATGGTGATGTCCCTTGAACTGGCAGTAAGGAAGGGCCCTGTGGATGTGTGCTGGGTTTGTGAGTGTGTTAGTTGAGAGTGATGAAAAGAGTGACTTCCCCTGGCGGAAGCAAGATCATTCATCCTCCTGCAGCATTGGGTGATTGTCCTCTTCTGAAGGGTGTTGGTGCTGACCACCGTTGCCACCGCCTTCCAAGCCAGATTGGTCACAGTTGCCCATCCTGCAGCCAGAGCAGAGATACAGGACATCCCGGCAGGCCTCCACGGCATCCAGCAGTCGCTCGAGGGACCTGTCATTAAACCAGAGGGTTGCAGTCTTTTTTCCTTTGCTGGCCATGTCTCCCAGGCATGCTGGTGAGCTGGTAGCAATGAGCGGTATTACAGGCGGCTGCCTTTTAAACATGGCAGCCGGTGTTATGCAATGGTGGGGTGATGATGTGAGGGTGAATGAGAGCCCGTCCGCCATGGAAACAGCATGTTTCCTGGGAATGCACAAATAATGAGGCTGGTTTGGGACAAAACAGCTTGAAAACCTACCATTGCGGCCGGCAGGTAAAAACATTGTTTTACCCATCCACTACTGCACTTGATGCGAATCTGGGAAAATTCCGCCCTTTATCTAGTTTATCTTCAAAAAACTCTAATATATTTGTCAAACAGGAGTTACTTTTTGTAAAACCCATGTTGACTTGTTCTAAACAGCACCTCCTTCCCTCCTGCACCGAATTTCCACCAACACCAAATTTCCAAGTTAGCACTCGTTCCGCGTCACGTTCTGTGCTCCCAATCTGCGTAGTCGCAACACCTGTCTATTTTCAAAGCTGGCTGGTGACTCACCCAAGTTGCAACTGCTATGTCAGCTTCTTGCTGCAGTGATTACCACACATGCAGGCAGCCACTTTCAATTGATTGACAAAGAACTGCCACTATCAGGGAGTTTCTGTTAAAACTAGGCTTTTTAACTAGCTTGCAGTTTTAAGGTTCTAAATCTGAGTCTGACTGTTAATCTAAACGATAGCTTGAGAACGTGAGAAAAACTTACCAAAGATATCTTACCTGCAACAAATTCCCAAGTTAGCACTTGCTCTTTCTCAACTCCACTCTGTGCTCCCACATTGTGATACCGTTGTTCAAGGAAGTGTGAGTACATTCTTAGCAACTACTAGTTGGTCAGTTTAACATCAGTGTCGGGTAAGGTTTTCAAAACAATAATGGGAAAAAAATTAACAGGAACTTGGAGAGGTTTGAGTAAAACAGGGGAAGCCAGCATGGATTTATAAAAGGCATATTATGCTTGACTAATCTAATTGAATCTTTGAAGTAGCAGAGAAGGTTGATGGAGGAAAGAAAACAATGATTTGCGGTAAATGAAGGTAGCAGGACATATACAAAGGGTAGTTAGCAAAGTATATGGAATCTAAGGCTTTATAAATGGGGGTATTGAATATAAAAGCAGGGAAGTTATAATAGTATTTATAAAGATCTGGTTACGCCACAACTAGAGAATTGCAACCAGTTCTAGGCACCATACTTTCGGAAGGGTTCAGAGAACCTTTTAGAAGGTATAGAACAGATTTACCAGAATAGTTCCGGGGTGAGGGAATTTAGTGTTAAAGTTAGGGTGGAGAAGCTGGGCTTGTCCTCCGTGGAGTAAAGGAGGCCGAGGGGCGATCTGAGAAAGTTGTCAAGGATTATGGCAAGTTTAGATAAGGTAAACTAAGTAAAGCTGATCTCACTGGCTGATGTTACAAGAACTAAGGGACATAGATTTAAGCTTCTTGGCAAAAGATACAGAGGAAATGTGAGAAAGAACTATTCTAGGCAGCAATTTGGAATAACCTGGAACTTGCTGCCTACAGGGGTGGTGGAAGTGGATGTGATTAATGATTTCAAAAGGAAATTGGGCAGATGAGAGAAAAGGAAAAAGCGGGTGAAATGGGATTGCCTGGATTGCTCTACAGAGAGCCAACGTGGCCAAGTAACTTCCTTCTGTGTCATAATGACTTCAAAAATACTTCATTGGCTGTGAAATGCCTTGGCACATCCTGAAATTGTGAAAGGCACTATTTGCAAGATGATCAACAACAGCCTGCTATGATGTGACCTGAAGAGGTGGAGCTCGCAAGAGGCATGGCTCAGTTGGCTGCACACAACTGCATTAGGTAGACCACTGATGGGATGAATACCAGGACCGACAATTTTGCAAATGATGATGATGATGCCAGTCAGAATGAGTGGAGCCTCAAATTTGCCTATCTGGTTGGCTTCCCACAGGTTCAAGGTGTTATAGATTGCACAGATGTGGCACCAGATCAACCAGCTGTATTTCTAAACTGCAAGGGGCTCCACTTCATCAACCTGCAGCTTCTGTGCATTCACAAGAAAAGTTTATGTACTTGTGTTAATTGTAAATTAATTCAGTGTTTAATTGTGGGCATAAACTGGAATTTACCAGTGTTCATATGAGTAGAAGCAGGCTGAAACTGTGGTTGTTGGAATAAAGATGCACGATATGTGTCTCCATAAATAAAAACTTATAAATGTACAAAGGTTCGGTTCAAGTGCTAACATTCACCACTTGGCCAACTGAATTATAGCACCAGATTTACCGGGAGCTGCCATAATGCTTTTATCCTGCACACGACCAAGCTTGCTGACCTCTTTGGCCTGCAAGCAGATTTAAGTTGTAGCAGCTCAGAGACAAAATATATCCCCTTCAAACTTGTTTGATGACACCTATGAAAAACCCAACCAATGAAGCCCAAGAATGGTATAATGAAAACGTTATGATATCCAGATGTGTCACTGAGCAAGAAACATAGACAATAGGAATAGGAGTAGACCATTCAGCCCTTGGAGCCTGCTCCACCATTCATTATGATCATGGCTGATCATCCAACTCAATAGCTTGATACCGCTTTCTCCCCAAATCCTCTGATCCCTTTCGCCCCAAGAGCGATATCTAACTCCTTCTTGAAAACATACAATGTTTTGGCCTCAACTACTTTCTGTGGTAGCCAATTCCACAGGATCACCACTCACTGGGTGAAGAAATTTCTCCTCATCTCAGTCCTAAATGGTCTACCCCGTATCCTCAGACTGTGACCCCTAGTTTTGGACTCCCCACACCATCAGGAACATCCTTCCTGCATCTACCTTGTCTAGTCCTATTAGAATTTTATTGGTTTCTATGAGATCCCCCCTCATTCTTCTGAACTCCAGCAAATATAATCCTAACTGACGCAATCTCTCTTCATATGTCAGTCCCGCCATCCTAGGAATCAGTCTGGTAAACCGTCGCTGCACTCTCTCCATAGCAAGACCATGTTTCCTTAGATAAGGAGACCAAAACTGCACACAATATTCCTGGTGTGGCCTCACCAAGGCCCTGTATAATTGCAGCAAGACATCCCTGTTCCTGTACTAGAATCCTCTCGCTTTGAAGGCCAACATACCATTTGCCATCTTTACCCCCAGCCGCGCCTGTATACTTACCTTCAGCAACTGGTGTACGAGGACACCCAGGTCTTGTTGCACATTCCGCTCTCTCAATTTATAGCCATTCAGATAATAATCTGCCTTCCTGTTTTTGCTACCTCACATTTATCCACATTATACTGCACCTGCCATGCATTTGCCCACTTACTCAGCTTGTCCAAATCACATTCAAACATCTCTACATCCTCCTCACAGCTCACCCTCCCACCCAGCTGTGTCATCTGCAAATTTGGAGATATTACATTTAGTTCCTTCATCTAAATCATTAATATATATGATGAATAACTAGGATCCCAGCACCGATCCCTGCGGTACCCCACTAGTCACTGCCTGCCATTTGGAAAAAGACCCATTTATTCCTACTCTTTGTCTCCTGTCTGCCAACCAGTTTTCTATCCATCTCAATACACTGACCCCAATCACATGCGATTTAATTTTACACACTAATCTCGTGTGGGACTTTGTTGAAAGTCTTCTGAAAGTCCAAATAAACTACATCCACTGCCTCCCCTTCATCAACTCTACTAGTTACATTCTCGAAAAATTCCAGTAGATTTTTCAAGCATGTTTTCCCTTTCTAAAATTCATGCTGACTCTGTCCGATTCTGTCACTGTTTTCCAAGTGTTCAGCTATTAAATCTTTTATAATGGACTCTAGAATTTTGCCCACTACCAACATCAGGCTGACTGGTTTATAATTTCCTGTTTTCTCTCTGCCTCCCTTTTTAAATATAGGGTTACATTACCTACCTCCAACCTGTAAGAACTGTTCCAGAGTCTATAGAATCTTGGAAGATGACCACCAATGCATCCACTATTTATAGAGCTGGATGTAGATTATCAAGTCCCGGGGATTTATCGGCCTTCAATCCCATCAATTACCCCAACACCATTTCCCTACTAATACTGGTTGCTTTCAGTTCCTCCTTCTCACTAAACTCTGTGTTCCCCAACATTTCTGGTATGTTATTTGTACCCTCCTTTGTGAAGACAGAACCAAAGTATGTATTTAGTTGGTCAGCTATTTCTTTGTTCCCCATTATAAGTTCCCCGGTTTCTGACAGTAAGAGACCTACATTTGTCTTCACTAATCTTTTTCTCTTCACATGTCTATAGAAACTTTTACAGTCAATTTTTATGTTCCCCGCAAGCTTACTCTCGTACTCTATTTACTCCTTCTTAATCAATCCCTTAGTCTTCCTTCGCTGAATTCTAAACTGCTCCCAATCCTCAGGTCTTGGTTTTTGCTGGCCAATTTGCATGCCTCTTCCTTCGGTCTAATACTATCTCTAATTTCCCTTGTGAGCCATGATTTGGCCACCTTTCCTATTTTACTTTTGCGTCAGACAGGAATAAACAATTGTTGCAGTTCACCCATGTGCTCTGTGAACATTTGCCATTGCCTATCCACCATCATCCCTTTAAGTAACATTTCCCAATCCATCATTGCCAACTCGCGCCTCATACCATCGTAGTTTCCTTCATTCAGCTTCAGGACCTTAGTCTCAGAACCAACTACGTCACTCTCCATCTTGATGAAGAATTCTATCATATTATAGTCACTCATCCCCAAGATACTTTGCACAACTAGGTTGCCAATTATTCCTTTCTCATTACACAATACCCAGTCTAGGATGGCCTGTTCTCTAGTTGGTTCCTCAACGTAATGGTCCAGAAAACCATCCCATATACACTCCAGGAATTCCTCCTCTACGGTATTGTTACTAATTTGATTTGCCTAATCTATATGCACATTAAAGTCACCCATAATTACAGATGTTCCTTTATTGAATGAGTCTCTAATTTCCTGTTTAATGCCATTCCCAACATTACCACTGCAGTTTGGGGGTCTATATACAATCCCCACTAACATTTTTTTGCCCCTTAGTGTTTCTCAGCTCTACCCAGTGCTCAAGGCATGCTTCAGGTGCCTGGACAGATCACTTAAGCACTCACCTGCAAGGCAGTAAAGTTAGGAGCGTAGCACAATGCAACTGTTGCTGACACCCCAAGCCATATCCAGCCATGCCTTTTTCAAACAGTAAGATGTTTCCTGCCTCCCATTGCTGGGGAAGAGTACCTCATTCTAACCTCGCACTGCCCCAGTTGTACATCATTACTTTGATGGTCCTAAGTCCATCTTAAGTAATTGTTATTTCTATGCCAAACCTCGTAACTCACCCAAATTTTATTTTTTGAATTGGCCTTTTAAATACTTGAGATCGTGTCATGCCGTTCCAGATCACACCTGCCACCTTGCATTTGACACCAAGCTAGAAATAAAATTATAAGTTTCCTGCTTTAAGATGTCACAAATATACTGAACTTATTTCTCGGTTGCTCACACAAAACTGGACCCCTTCCATACCTTCTCTCTCCACTCCCTCCGCAAACCCCTGCCACTTGAAGTTAAGACAGGGCCAAGGTCTGCAGTCTTTAGATTAAGACTTTACACTGCATCAGTCAGACTGATTTCAAAATTTGGTCAACAAACCATAAAACTTTGTACGCATATGAGAAAGTGTAAAGAAAAGAGAACAAGATTGGATCCAAGTGTTAAAAGGATGAGCTTGGAGTGACCAGAGGACATGAATGAAAATGGTGAAAAGCAAAATTAAAAGGGATATCAGGGATAACTTGTTTTCTTGAAGAGTGGTTTTGAAATAACCTGCCAGGAAAATTGAATTCAAAAGCTGGAGTTGTGCAAAAGACAGTTGCATGCATTGACAGAGGAGAAATGGAACTAGTGGAGTGAACTTAAATCAAAAAAATCACCTCTTCTCATCCTTAAATTTTCTTATGTTCTTATCATAAGTAAAAACTGTGTGCGTTTAAAAACCTTTTGGATGCAGGTAGCTGCCATTACAGGAGCTAGTGTACTTGCTACCCGATGTTTAGCTAATCTCTCCTTTTCTTCTTCCATTCGGATTTCCAGCATAAACTTGGCTCGTAGCCGTCCCTGTCGAGCACGCTCAGATATCTGAATGATTTTAATCGCTTCTTCAAGCATCAATAATTTTATATTTCTTTCCTAAAATATGAGAAATATTTCATAGTGAAAGTAACTCAACTTGGTAAAACAATTAATTATTTCATTTAATCAGATATTAAAAAAATCAAAATTTTGTTGTCAGACATTCAAACATAAACAATTAATAGCAACAGGTTACATTTTGACCTAAGGCCATCAGATAGCCTCAAATGAAGAATAATATGAAAATCCTCTCAGTAAATCCTGACAAGTGCTGAAAACAATGGTGCTTGTTCAATGTACAATGAACATTTGCATTCCATCTTTATTGGGAACTTAATCCTTGTGAATCCAGGTAAGAGGAGAGGTTAAACAAATTAGGGTTGTATTCCCTGAAATTTTGAAGGTTAAGAGGTGATTTGATTGACGTTTTCAAGATATTAAGGGAACAAATAGGATAAATGGAGAGAAACTATTTCTGCTAACTGGGGGTCATCGTTTAAAAATTAGAGCCAGACCTTTCAGGAATGAAATTAGAAAACACTATGACACATGAAGGGTGATAGAATTTTGGTACTTCATTCTGCAAATGGAAATTGATGCTAGGTTGTGTTAATTCTAAAACTGAGATTAATAGAATTTTGATTACCAAAGGCATTCAACGGAGATGGGGCAAGATAGGTAGGAGGTTGGTCACAGATCACCAATGATTTCATTGAATGGCGGAACAGGCTCTCGGAGCTAAGTGGCCTACTCCTGTTCCTATGTTCGTATATGCACACACAATTGGGTTGGCCCTCCATATGGGATTTAAAAACACACAATCTCTCTAAGACATTTATGACTCTGGTAGATCCTAGTCGCCTCTGAAGCAAGTATCTCTAATAAATATTAATAATGCATAACATTGGAACCTGTTATTTTGAAATGTTTTAAATTGGTTCACACTACTTTTGAGAATAGCAACAATTAGAATGTAGGAAATTTAGCAGCCACGCTGTACCAATAATTCCAAGCTACAAAGCAATAAGGGACAAGCTGATTTTTCTTTTTGGTAACATTAGCTGAAGGAAGAAAGTTGGCTAGGCCATGAGAAGAATTCTCAGCTCTTGGATCAAAGAATCTTTAGTGTCCTAATAAACCATGAGAAAAGACACAGAACCTTGGTTTTATATCTCACCCAAAAAATTAAAACAAGTAGTGTCTCAAATCCAGCTGTCCAAAAACTGGAGTTGTCTGAAAACTGGACATTTTTTGAATATGCCAGCATCAATTTTAATTAAGTAAAAAACACTTACCTGGGCAATTCAGCCAAGCACTAGATAAGTTAAGTTATCTGCTTCCCCGATTGTGTGCCGGTCTATTCCCATGCTCCAAGTGACTTTGACCCCACCAAAACTGGCTTGGCCCGAACCGCCCAGGGCGAGATCCAAAGTCCAGCATGACCTCAGTCCCAAAGTTGCCGGTTTTGAGACATTGTGCTGCAAAGGTTATGGGCCCTTACAGCATCCTGGCAGTAATACTAAAGATTTGTGCTCTAGGCAAGCTGTTATAGTACTGCTACAACACAAGCATCTACCTGACAATGTGGAAAATTGTCCAGGTATGTCCGGACAAAAGCAGGACAAATCCTTTCTGGCCAACTGCCGTCCCAGTCAACTATCAATCATCAGCAAAGTGAAGGAAGGTGTCACCGACAGATGATACTTATATAGCAATTAGCTGCTCACTGATTCTCACTTTGGGTTCCACCAGCCACTCAGCACCTGACCTTTCACTAACTGAATGTGGCATCAAAGAGCCTGAGCAAAATTGAAGTCAATGGGAATTGGGGAAAATCTCCACTGTATAGCACAAAGGAAGATGGTTGTTGGGCCATTTCAGTCCTAGGACAGCAGAAGTTCATCAGAGTATAGTCCTAGGCTCAACTATCTACAGCTGTTTCAAAGACCTTCCTTCGATTCTTGTTCACTGATGATTGCACAATGTCCAGTACCATTTGCGACTCCTCAGATGCTGAAGCAGTCTGTTTCCATATGCATAAAGGCCTGGACAGCATTCAGGCTTGAGCTGAGAAATGGCTAGTAACTTTCAGGCCATACAAGTACCAGGCAATGACCATCTCCAACAACAGATAATCCAACCATCTCCCTTGACATTCAATGGCATTACCATCGCAAAATCCCATTATCAACATCCTGGCAGTTACCATTGACCAGAAACTGAACTGAGCCAGCCAGATAAATACTACGGCTACAAGAGTAGGTCAGGATCTGGGAATTCTGCAGCGAGCAACTCACACCCAGTCTCCTCAAAGTCTGTCCACCATCAACAAGACACAAGTCAGGAGTATGATGAAACTCTCCACTGCCTGGATGACTGTAGCTCCAACAACACCCAAGAAGCTCGAACCCATCCAGGACAAAGAAGCTCGCTTGATCAGCACCCCATCCATCAACTTAAACATGCACTCTCTCCACCACAGTAGCAGCAGTGTAAGCTGTATACAAGGTGCACTGCAGCAGCTCAACAAGCCTCCCTTGACAATATCTTCCAAATCTGTGATCTCTTCCACCTAAAAGTATAAGGGCAGCAGGCACATTGAACACCACCACCTGCAAGTTCCCCTCCAAGCCCCACACCATCCTGACTTGGAAAGATATCGCCGTTCCTTCACTCTCACTTCCAAGATCATGAAACTACCCACTAACACTGTACCTGGACCAGATGGACTGCAACAGTTCAAGAAGGCAGCTCATCACCATCTTCTCAAGGGCAATTCGGGATATGCTACAAACGCTGCCTTGCCAGCTACTCACACATCCCAATAAGTAACAAAAAAATTCAATAAGATTGGCAAACTAAAATAGATACATTGAAGAAAAACCCATGGAGCCATGAAAAAGAAAATAAAGCTCATTAGTCCTAGAGTTAATTTGTTGGATGCAAGTTATAACGTCCAGCAAATATATAATGAAGTAAGCCGTGACACTTGAAAAGTGAAACTCAGTCAACAATGATATATAATAAATAATATATAAAATAAAATAAAAACATAAAATGTTGGAAAAGCTCAGCAGGTCTGGCAGCATATGTGGGAAGAGAAAAAGAGTTAAGTTTCGAGTCTTTACGGCTCCTCTTCAGAGCTAAGTGAAAATCAGCAGTCAACAATGGTGGTTTGCTTTGTGGAAACATAGAAGCATAGAAAATAGAGCAAGAATAGGTCATTCGTCCCTTCAAGCCTGCTCCGCCATTCAAAATGATCATGGCAGATCCTCTATCTCAACGCCGTACTCCTGCGCCCTCCCCATGCCCTTGACACCTTTAGAGTCCACAAATCTATTTCTTCCTTAAATATATTCAGTAACTTGGCCTCTGCAAGGGCCTCTGTAGAGAATTCTATAGGTTTACCATCCTCTGAGTGAAGAAGTTCCTCCTCATCTCAGTCCTAAATGGTCTATCCTATATCCTGAGACTGTGGCTCCTTGTTCTAGATGCCCCCCAGCCAGAGGAGTGAGGACTGAGTGGAATCCATTAAAATCAATGCTGAGAAAGGTCCTTCACGTTTACTTAGAAGTTTGCAAGTCTTCCTGTGGAATTACATGCCAGACAGGGAGTTATCAACTGACAAACCGAAATTTTATGCTCCCACCAGAGACAGGTGGTAGGCAATATTACACATATTGGGTACCATGGCAGTAGCGTCGTGCCTGGAGCCTACCCAAACTTGTAGGTATTTTACCTGCGATGGGAGAGGCAACAGACAACCTGCTCACCCATTGGCCAAAATGGGCCAGTTAAGAGCTTCCTCTCTCCACCACTGGGACCTTTCCCTCAATAGGACAGGCTGGTGTCAAGTATCCAAGCTACTCGGTGACACCCTGGGCCAAGCTGGGAGGATGACTCCTGGTCAGATACCCTGTACCATCTGGCAGAATGGATGCAAGATTGGTGAGTATAAGAGCCAGTGCAAGTTCTGATAGAGGGTCCAAAATTGACTGTGTGTCAGCAAGAGTTCATGCACCAGGGAAAGAGGTTCCAGTTGTGCAATAGGGAGATCTTGCAGTAGTTACCCCGACAGACATAAAATTGCAAGCAGAGGCCATAGCTTGAACAGATTACACAATGAAACGAAGACACAGAATAGGACCCAAAGCAGAAATCTTCACCAATTGTGAGGTTTTGGTGGCTGCCAAAAAATTTGAGGATAAACTAATAAGAGAACCAAAATTGAGGGGAGAGAGTTTGGAGTTTATTGTGAGGTACCAGACAAGGAGAAACCAGCCTTGCCACATAGATAGATTTGTACTGAAAAAGGCCTTGCAGATGGGACTCAAAGCTAAAGCGACTGGGTGATGTAAATTTTAGAGTGGATTCTCCCACAGCTGGAAAAACAATCTCAAAAATCTTTTTCGCTCTTTTGGCCACATATTTCTGGGAGTGTAGATCAATTTCTTAGAAGACAATTATCTTAATTTCTGCAAGTTGATACTTTTCAGAAAGAAGTGTTTCTGAAACCTCATAAAGCAGCAAAAATAAAGGGAAACAATAGAAACTAAACAAATATGTCCATGACCTGAATGATGCTTCCAAGGTGTGGTATTTTCAATGAGATCTGTTTTGCTGAAAATGGGTTGTGTTCAACTAGAAAAAGATCCTACAATATTTTATTGGTATCACAAAGGCATGTTGATTATCTCTCATGTGGTGGTATTACAGAGTTTGAGAAATTAGTCTTATTAATAAGACTAATAAGGTTGGAGTAACATTTAAATTTGGGAGTCAGGCTTGTAGGGCTTTCAAATCTATTGTTTTAGATATTAAGCAGAATGGCTCTGGATTAACGTTAAATCAACAAGCCTATTTGAACAGTGTTACTCCCGTCTTTGTATGTAAATAATGCTAGGTCATCGCAGAAAGATGACAGACAGAGCAATTGTGTAGCTTTGTTGGTCAGCTTAACTAGTTGAGCACTCAGACAGGACCAGTTACTAGTTTTGATGTGTTGGAGTTAAGTACTACAATGAAATGTCCTACAGTCAATAATGATTTAAGGGCAAAATTAATATGAAAAATTTTTAGAAATAAGTCTGGTACAATGTGCACTTAAGTTTCCATCCTTCGGTGACCCAAAGAATATGAAACTCATCATTTTAGGGATGCTTCACATGTTGTTATTCCTGGGTATTCTAATGGGTATTCTTGTGCAGCTGGTTTCCTAGCAGTTCTTATGAGTGAAAAGGGGAGATGTGTTTTAGCTTGAAGAGCTAAGAAAATAGAAAGGGTTGTTAAACATACTTTAGCTGCTGAAACACTGGCTCTTGTGGAAGCAATGAATATGGGTTTCCATTTGAAAATAATTTTACGTGAGCTTCTATACATGAGGCATACTGTATACCTATACAAAAAGTGCGAGTGAGGTAAAGTTACAGATTGACCTTGCAGGATTGAAACAAATGCTGGAAAAAAGGAAATCTCCAAAATTAAATGGGTGGATGCAAGCTATCAACTGTCTGATTTATTTTTGTAAAACAATGCTTGCACAACGAAATTTTTACCTTGCAATGTAATGGCTTTTACAGAACATGGGGATTTTTAATTTGATTTATGAAATTTTGTGCATATTTCTTAAAGACAAAGAAGGGAACCTTGTCGATTGTGTATTAAGTGTGCTTGTGGTGGTACCATAAAAGGGTGCAGAAAGGGAAACGCAGACTACGTAATACTACGCTGAGTGGGATGTAGATTGAGTGAGAAGTTGGTTCAGGTGGAAATTTGGTGCACAGGGGGAAGGGGCTCTCCACCTTTATTGGTCTCCAGCATTTGGAGAATTTTTCTTTCCTTATCTCTAAACTAGGAAAGTGAAAGCTTCTATTATATTACTTTAGCTGTGTGAATTATTAACTAATTAAATAAATAAATTTAGTAGAGTGTATTAGTACTAGTAAGGTGTATTAGTACTGATGAGGATTTTTAGCAGTAGCAAGGATAACTAATAAAGGTTACTGCAACCTTAGAATGCATGACCTGGGCAATGTGGGAACTCCAGGACGCTTCTCATGTCCTGGATAACCATTTGTGCGGAAGTGTCATCAGTTGCAGCAGCTTGAGCTGGAGTTTTGGAACTTGAGCAGCAGCTGTCGTCATTGCAGTGCATCCGTGAGGCTGAGAGCTATGTGGATAGCACGTTTATGGATGTGGTTAATCTGCAGATTAAGAATGTGCAGGAGAGAGGGAATGGGTAGCCACCAGGCAGTCAAAAAGGACCAGGCAAGTAGTACAACAGTCCCTTGAGTGCATCTTATCTCCAACCAGTATTCAGTTCTGAATACTGATGACAGTGATGGTTCATCTGGGGAGTTCAGCAAGGGCCAAGTACATGGCACCAAGGGTGGCTCAGCTGCACAGGGGGCAGAGGGGAGGGGGTAGAAGAAAGATTAGAAAAGCCTTAGCGATAGGCGATTTTATAATTAGAGGAGCAGATAGGCAATTCTGCAGCTGCAAATGTGATTCCAGGATGGTGCGTGGCCTCCTTAGTGTTAGGGTCAAGGATGTTATTGAGTGGTTGCAGAGCATCTTAAGAGTGATCAGCCAGCAGATGTTGTCCACATCGGAACCAACAACATAAGCAGAAAGAGGGATGTGGTCCTGCAGACAGAATTTAGAGAGCTAGATAGAAAATCAGCAAGCAAGACCTCAAAAATAGTAATCTCCGGATTACTCCCAATGTCACACATAATTAAGTACAGGAATGAATGGCTGAAAGGTTGGTGCAAGAGGGCTTTAGATTCTTGGGACATCGAAACCAGCTCTGGGAGAGATGGGGTCTGTACAGGCTGGTCAGGTTACACCTGATCAGGGCTGGAATGAGTTCCAAGTTTCGCTAGTGCATTTCGGGAGGGTTTAACATAGTTTGGCAGAGGGATGGGGAACCAAGGGTAGATTTAATTGGGACAAAATCAGAAAGGAAATTGAAGGCAGAAAATTAGTGGATGAGCCTGGAAGGCAGAGGAAACAAATGTTAGAAAATTAAATAAAAGGGTTTGATAGTGCTCAAAAGGTGTCAACTTCGATGCAAGGAGTGTAGCAAGTAAAGCAGATGAGCTGAGGGCAGATGGACAGGTGACAGTATGATATCATAGGTGTTATAGAAACATGGTTTAAAGAGGGACAAGAATGACAGTTCAATGTTCCTGGTTATGAGGTTTTCCGATGAGATAGAATGGGGGATAAAAAGTAGTGGCCATTTTGGTCAAAAAAACAATTACAACTGTGAGGAGGGATGATATCTTAGGAGGATCATCAAATGAGGCCATGTGAATTGAGATAAGGAGCAAAACAGGGGCAGTCACATTGCTGGGAGCATACTATAGACACCCAAAAAGTCAGAGGGAGATAGGAGAGCAAATATGGTAGGTAAATCCCTGAGAAGTGCAAAAACAATAGGGCAGTAATAGTAGGGGATTTTAACTACCCCAGTATTAACTGTGATAGTTTTAGTGTGAAAGGAATTGAGGGTGCAGAATTCTTGAGGTGCATTCAAGAGAACATTTTTGGTCAGTATGTCGCAAGTCCAATAAGAGGGGTACAGTTCTGGACTTAGTTTTAGGAAATGAAATTGGGCAGGTGGAAGGAGCAGCAGTGGGAGAGTATTTTGGTAGTAGTGATCATAATTCAGTTAGTTTTAACATAATTATGGAAAACTACAAAGATAGAACATCTAAATCGGGGCAAGGTTAGTTTTACTAAGCTGAGGAATTATTTAGCAAAAGTGGACCGGAAACAGCTGCTTGAAGTGTCAGAGCTATGGGGAGCATTCAAAGAGGAGTCTCCAAGTGTTTAGAAGAAACATGTTCCCACAAAGAAAAAGAGTGGGACGGCCAAATCTCGAGCCCCCTGGATGTCAAGGAACTTACAAGGCAAGATAGGGTAGAAAAGGAAAGCTTATGTAAGACACTGAGAACTCAATAATACAGAAAGCTGAGAGGAGTATAGAAAATGCAGGGGTGAAATCAAAAAGGAAATTAGGAAAGCAGAGGGAGGGCCTGAAAGAATATTGGCAAAAAAAATTGAGGTGAATCCAAAGGCGTTTTATCAAGGGTAAGAGGGAAGAGTGGCGTCCATAAAAACCAAAAAAGGTAACCTATGTGTAAAGGCAGAGGGTGTTGGTATGGTTCTTAACGAATACGTTGCATTTGTCTTCACAAAAGAGGGGGACGATGACGATATTGTAGTTAAGGAGGAGGTGTGTGAAGTATTGGATTTGATGAACTTAAGGAGAGAGGAAGTATTATTGGGATTAGCATCCTTGAGGTGAATAAATCACCAGGGCCAGATGAATTGTACCCCAGGCTGTTAAAAGAAGCCAGAGAGGAAATAGTGAAAGGTCTAACTATCATTTTCCAATCCTCATTGGTTACATGGATACCGGTGTGATGCCAGAGGATTGGAGGACTGCTAATGTTGTACCTTTGTTTATAAGGGGAGTGAAGGAAAAACCGATAAATTACAGGCCGGTCAGTCTAACCTCAGTAGAGGGAAAATTATTGGAATCAATTCTGAGAGACAGGATAAACTGTTACTTAGAAAGGCACAGCTTAATTAAGGATAGTCAGCATGGATTTGTTCCAGGAACGTCTGAATAACTTGACTGAATTTTTTGAGCAAGGGACAAGGATTGATGAGGTAATGCAATTGATGTGATCTACATGAATTTCGGCAAGGCTTTTAACAAGGCCCCAGATGGCAGACTGGTGAAAAAAACTGCCCATGGGATCCAGGGGAATGTAGCAAGCTGGCTACAAAATTAGCTCAGTTTGTGAGGTTCCACAGGGCTCAGGACTAGGCCCCCTGCTTTTTGTGGTATATATTAACAATTTGGATGTAAACGTAGGGAGAATGATCAAGTCTGCAGATGGCACAAAAATTGGCCGCATAGTTGATAGTGAGGAGGATAGTTGTGGACAGCAGGATATCAATGGACTGGTCAGGTGGGTAGAACAGTGGAAAATGGAATTCAACCAAGGGGAGTGTGAGGTGATGCATTGGGGGAGGTCAAACAAAACAAAGGAATACACAATTAATGGGAGAATACTAAGGGGTGCAGAGGAAGTGTGGGACCTTAGAGTGAATGACCACAGATCCCTGAAGGTAGCAGGACAGTTGATAAGGTGGTTAAGACATATGGAATCCTTTCCCTTATTAGCTGAGGCATAGATTATAAGAACAGGCTGTTATGCTGGAATTATATAAAACATTATTTAGGCTACAACTTGAGTACTGTATGCAGTTATGGTCACCTGATTACAGAAAGGATTTTTTTTAATTCATTCACAGGATGTGGGCTTCACTGGCTGGGCTAGTATTTATTGCCCATTCCTAGTTGCCCTTGAGAAGGTGGTGTGCTGCCTTCTTGAACCGCTACAGTCCATCTGGTGTAGGTAGACCCACAGTACTGTTAGGAAGGGAGTTCCAGGATTTTGACCCAGTGATAGTGAAGGGACAGTGGTATATTTTCAAGTCAGGATGGTGAGTGACTTGGAGGGGAACTTTCAAGTGCTGGAGTTCCCATCTATCTGCTGCCCTTGTCCTTCTTGACGGTAGTGGTAGTGATCATGGGTTTGGAAGGTGCTGTTGAATGAGCCTTGGTGAATTCCTGCAGTGCATCTTGTAGATGCACTGCTGCTACCGTGCATCGGTGGTGGACGGAATAAACGTTTGTGGATGTGGTGCCAATCAAGCGGGTTGCTTTGTCCTGGATGGTGTCAAGCTTCTTGAGTCTTGTGGGAGCTGCACTCATCCAGACAAGAGGAGAGTATTCTATCACACTCCTGACTTGTGTCGTGTAGATGGACAGGTTTTGGGGAGTTAGAAAATGAGTTATACAATTCCCAGCATTTGAGGGGGTACAGAGGACATTTACGAGGATGTTGCTAGGACTGGAAAACTGCAAAAATCAGGAAATAATTGATAGGCTGGGGTTATTATCCTTGGAACAGAGGAGGCCGAGGGGAAATTTGATTGAAATTTGATCAAAATTGTGAGGGCCTTGGATAAAGTGGATGGGAAGGGCCAAATTATCTTAGCAGTGAATAGGGGGAATAGATTTAAAGTGATTAGTAGAGAGATTAGAGAGGGGTGACAAAGAATTTTTTTTTCATCCAGAGGGTTGCTGGAGTCTGGAACTCACTGCCAGAAAGGATAGTCAAGGCAGAAACCCTCAACTCATTTAAATGGTGCCTCGATTATGCACCTAAAGTGCCATAACCTGCAGGGCTACAGACCAAATGCTGGTAAGTGGGATTCGGCTGGGTGGCTTGTTTCTCAGCTGGTGCACACACCATGGGCCAAGTGGCCTCTTTCCATGCCATAAACTTTCTATGATCCTATGGTATGCTGATGGTAGCTATTAATTGGGGTTTCACATGAGCAGATATAAAGAGATACTTATTGAAACAGGTGTGGTTGAGTTACGGGTTTGTAATGCTTAATATCGTTAATGAATGCAAGACTAAGTAAATATTGGCTCCAACATTCACATTCACCAGCTGTCTTTTCAAGCATAACACCCTCTAGCAAGACTTAGCACTGGGGCAGTGTTGCAAAATTACTTTTTAAACTCAAACTTAATTCTTGTATCAAGTAGAAATTGCAGTTCTGACATGCAGTTCCAAAATGTAGCTATTTATCCTCTTTTCTAATGCTTTTATTTCATATTTTCCTACTTTTGTTTTGGTTTCCCAGCATTGCAGAATTTTCTTTTAATTTTTACATTTGTAAACTTTGAATTATATACAGACATATAAATAAATTGTTGAATAAAACTGAAACAACCAACTCAATTTGAAGGTACAGAGTAGTGGGTTATGTAAATGAATTTGCACATCAATGAAAATCTTAATTCATTAAGCAGCTTTTTTAGTGGTAATTATCATGCTAGCAATATATAATAGTAATTGTATGTTTCCTTCTCTTTTATGTAATATACTTAGGCAACTGTCCAACAGGCTGATGTGTTGTGTCTGTTGAATGGGCAAAGAGAGTTTGCAGTTTCTGCTTGTGTGTGCTAGTTTGCTTCTCATCATCAGCTGGCTAGCAATAATGCGAAGAATAACCAAATGTATGAGTCTCTCCCTGTCAGTACACAGCCTCACAATCAGCAAGCCCTCAGCTGTGCCCATGGAGACATACAGGAATTGGTTCCTTCATGGTCCTAGACTAAACCTTCAGAAGAACTCAGTGAGGTGTGGCCCCAAGACTTGTAGGTGTACAGGTCCACTGGCTCTCATGAACCAAACTCCCAGCTATGGATGAATAGCTCCACTGCCCTGTGGATGCCATGGGAGGGTTGAAGGCTAAAGGAGTAAATCCTGACAAAAAAATCTTGAATGGAGCCCAAAGGTGGACAGATGACTAAATATGTCATCTTTCCAGCAACTTCTACAACCCAAGCCTGCGCCAAACGCAGTGCTTTGCATTCTTTTTGGCTCAACCAAGGAGGTGGAGAGGGGGACATTTGGGCAGCCCAGGTTCTCCATAAATTTTTCCCAGCCTTGCACCCTGGAGAGGACACTCCAGTTTCACTGCAAAGCATTAACACAACACAGGAGACAGCAGTTACAAGTGATAAGCCCAATTCGATTAGCCTAGAGAGCAGGTCTCCAACAGTCAGATGGATGAACTTGTCAAACTGGTCAGCCACCACCCACCTCAAATCGAGCAGCCCCTGACGAGTAAGATACTGACTCACCACAGTCCATCTGCTTCAAAGGTGGCTTGCAGCTTAGAGTCTCTGCTAACAAGTGGACGGAATCAATCGCACCAGACAAACTAACGACAAATGAAAAGAAGGAAGGTGCTAGCTCTTCGATTGACAAGCTAGGATGTCAGGACCATGGGCACATTGACAGACGACTTACAGCTGGTCAAAAAAGCATGAAAGACAGCTGTGATTGGCATGGAACTTGATAGACTGAAAATTGCCAAGAGTCCAGGCTCTCAGAGTGGATCACTGAAGGAAAAACATTACACATTCATCTGGCAGGGGAAGAGTTCAGAGAAATGGGCGACAAGTGTGTAGGTTTCATTATAAAAAGGTCAATTTTCCAGATGATAGAACCCTCCACAAATGGTTCAGAACGCTTTCTCTCAACTTAAATAGAGCCAGTTAACATCATGAGTATCTATGCTTCGACATTGTGCTGCACTGCAGAAACAAAAGACAGTTCTATGAGGAGACTGACATTACTTTAATCAGAATCCTAAATCTAAATACCTTTAACTACTGGGGATTTCAATGCAAGAGTGGGTGTACACAACGAGGCATGGCCCTCCTGCGTCAGACAACACAGCCTGGGAAAGATAAATGAGAGTCAGTGAGGACTCGGGACCGAAAACCACAGAGAGAGAGTGGGATTTCCCAGTGAGTCAGCAAGAGCAGTGGGGGCTAAAAGCGCAGAAAGAGAGATCGGGACTTCCCCATGAGAGTCAGTGAGAATAGCAAGCTCTATTCTGTAACCAGTTTCTAGTCAGGACTCGCATTCTAAAACAGAAATCGAAGTGTGACATCACAGGGAAGCAGGTAGGTGATTGGCTAGTGAGTATCCATTGGCTTTGCTGGTTTACCTTTCAAAATTGGTCATTTATTTGTAAATGTAAGATTTTATTAGCACCAGTAAGGTTTATAAATAGTAGTAAGTTTATTGTGCATAATAGGATTTATTAATTATACATAATCACAGAATCACACAGTGCAGAAGAGGCCCTTCGGCCCATCGAGTCTGCACTGGCATGTGAGAAACACCTGACCTACCTACCTAATCCCATTTACCAGCACTTGGCCCATAGCCTTGAATGTCATGATGTGCCAAGTGCTCATCCGGGTACTTTTTAAAGGATGTGAGGCAACCCACCTCCACCACCCTTCCAGGCAGTGCATTCCAGACCGTCACCACCCTCTAGGTAAAAAAAGTTTTCCTCACTTCCCCCACTAAATCTCCTGCCCCTCAACTTGAACTTATGCCCCCTTGTGACTGACCCATCAACTAAGGGGAACAGCTGCTCCCTATCCACCCTGTCCATGCCCCTCATGATCTTGCACAACTCAATCAGGTCACCCCTCAGTCTTCTCTACTCCAACAAAAACAACCAAAGTCTATCCAACCTCCCTTCATAACTTAAATGTTTCATCCCAGGCAACATCCTGGTGAATCTCCTCTGCACCCCCTCCAGTGCAATCACATCCTTCCTATAATGTGCCAACCAGAACTGCACACAGTACTCCAGCTGTGGCCTCACCAAGGTTCTATACAACTCCAACATGACCTCCCTACTTTTGTAATCTATACCTCGATTAATAAAGGCAAGTGTCCCATATGCCTTTTTCACTACCCGACTAACATGCCCCTCCACCTTCAGAGATCTATAAGATATAAGAAAAATAATTAATTAATTAACATAATAAAGACGGCAGGGTAGGTGATATCTGGCGGCTGCAGAATGTGGGAGCTTATGGACACCTGTGTGATCCAAGGCAAACACATCTGCAGTAAGTGTCTGCAGCTTGAGAAGCTTCAGCTCAGAGTCATTGACCTAGAGGCCGAGCTGCAGGAACGGCGATGCATCTGGGAGAGGGAAAGTTAACTGGGCACTTTTTTCAAGGAGGTGACCACAGCCCTTAGGATAGGGTATTCTGATTTGGTCAACAGAAGGGTGTGATTGCGAATGAGGCAGGTAAAGGGATCGAGCAGGTAGAAGTGGAGGAGCCTCAGCCTTTGCAATTGTTGAACAGGTTTGAGGCTCTTGCAGCCTTTATGGATAAGAGGAGGGGCTGCAAGGTGGATGAGCGAACTAACCATGGCAATATG
Organism: Carcharodon carcharias; assembly: GCF_017639515.1. NCBI lineage: Eukaryota > Metazoa > Chordata > Chondrichthyes > Lamniformes > Lamnidae > Carcharodon > Carcharodon carcharias. The sequence goes on along the minus strand of NC_054478.1, from coordinate 118,590,169 downwards.
GCGCAGGAAGCCATTGAAGTGGGTGGAGTTGATAGGAATGTAGTGGTAGTAGGGGACAGCATAGTCGAGGGATTGACACAGTTCTCTGCAGCTGAGAGTGAGAGTGCATACAGCTGTGTTGCCTGCTGGGTGCCAGGGTTCGGGACATCTGCTCTTGGTTGGAGAGAACTTGCAGTGGGAGGGGGAGGATTCAGTCGGTGTGGTCCACACTGGGACAAACGACATAGGTATAGCCAGGAAACAGGTTCCACTGAGGGAGTATGAGCAGCTAGGGGGTAAATTAAAAAGCAGAACCTCAAAGGTAATGATCTCTGGATTACTAACTGAACCACAAGCAAAGTGGCATAGGGTAAATAAAATCAGAGAGTTAAGTGGCTCAAAGATTGATGTGGAGGAAATGGAGCACTAGCACCATTACTGGGGAAAGTAGGAGTTTTACCATTGGAACAGTCTTCACCTAAATTGTGCTGGGACCAGTGTTCTCGCGAGTCATATAACTAGGGCAGTAGAAAGAGCTTTAAACTATATAGTGGGGATGAGGGATCAAATCTGCGAAAAAGCAATAGATTAGCTAGAGAAGAAAAAGCAAGGGAGCAAGGGAAATGATGATCAGAGCATGGCAGGAAGGGACAGAACGTACAAAACTTAAATGTGCACCAGCACCAGCTCAAGGTTACAAAAACATTCAAAGGATAAAACTAAAGGCTCTGTGTCTAAATGAACGTAGTATTCATAACAAAACAGATGAATTGATAGTGCAAGTCAAAATAAAAATGTATGATCTGATAACCTAAAGATTTGTAAACAGAGACATAGCTGCAAGACAAAAAACACTGGGACATGATTAATGAAGGGCACATGACATTTAAGGAGGAAAGCAAGTTAGGAAAAGGTGGAGGAGTAGATCTGTTAATTAAGGATGACATTAGTATAGTACAGTATTACCTGGACACTGTTTTGAAGGAGACAATCACGCCCCTTAGGATAGGGTCTTCTGATATGGTCAATGATTGGGGACAGGAGAATGTGACTGTGAATGAGGCAGGTAAAGGGATGAAGAAGGTAGAAGTGGAGGAGCCTCAGCCCCTGCAATTTTCCTTACCTTGGTTCTAGAGATCAAGATGTGGAAACAGTTTGGGTAGAAATGAGAAATAGTAAAGGTAAGAGGTCGCTTGTGGGAGTTGCCTAACAGCAACCACACTGAAAGACAGGAAGAAGTAATTGGGGCATGTGGGAAAGGTACGGCAATAATCATGGCTAATTTTAATCTACATATAGATTGGATGAATCAGATTGGCAAGGGTAGCCTGAATGATGAGTTCATAGAGTGTTTTCAGGATAGTTTATTAGGGCAGCATGTTCTAGATCCAACCAGAGAGCAGACCATACTAGATCTGGTAATGTGGAATGAGGCAGGATTAATTAATGACCTCATAATAAAGGCAGGAAGCAGTGATCATAATATGATTGAATTGCACATTCAGTTTGAAGGAGAGAGGAAGAGATCTAAGACTAATGTTTCAAACTTAAATTAGGGGTAATTATGAGGGCATGAAGACAGAGCTGAGTAAAGTGAATTGGGAAATTCGGTTAAGGGATAAGTAGAGATGCAGTGGCAGACATTTAAGGAGACCTTTCAGAATACTCAGAAAAAATACTTCCCAGTGAGAAAGAAAGACTCTCGGGGAAAAACACACCATCCGTGGCTAACTAAGGAAGTTAAAGCTAGTATCAAATTAAAAGAAAAAAACATTTCATTCCGCAAAGTAAGAGGCAGGTCAGAAGACTATACAGATTACAAAAAACAGCAAATAATTACTAAGAATTAATAGGAGGGAGAACTTAAGAGTACGAAAGAAAGCTAGCTAAAAATATAAGAATAGATGGTAAGAGTTTCTGCAGGTGTTGAAAAAAGGACAAAAGTGAATAAAGTCCTCTAGACAGTGAAAATGGGGAATTAATAATGGAAACTAAGGAAATGGGAGATGAAGTGAACTCTAGAGGATAAAAATAACATCCCAGAAATAAGGGTGAATCAGGAGATGAAAGGGAGGGAGCAACTTAAAATAACTAGTCACCAGGGAAAATGTGTAAGATCCTGAAGGGACTTGATGAGGTGGATGCTGAATGGATGTTTCCCCTGTGGGAGAAACTAGAACCAGGAGACACCATTTAAAAATAAGGGGACTCCTTTTCAAGGATGAGATGATGAGAATTTTTTTCTCTGAGGGTCATTAGCCTTTGGAACACTCTTCCCTAGAGAGGAGTGGAGGAGGAGGTAGATTGTTAACTAACAAGGAGTCAAAGGATATTGGGGTAGGCAGGAAGATGGAGTTGAGGCCACAATCAGATAAGGGTGGGGGGGTGGTGAGGGGAAGATGTGGTTGATGGTGGCATCGTGCTGGGGATGGTAGAAATTGCGAAGAATGATCCTTTGAATGTGAAAGCTGGTGGGGTGAAAAATGAGGACAAGGGGGACTCTATCATGGTTCTGGGCGGGAGGAGAAGTGTTGAGGGCAGAGGTGCGGGAGATGGATCAGACACGGTTGAGGGTCCTGTCAACCACAGTGGGGAAACCCTTGGTTAAGGAAAAAGGAAGACATGTCAGAAGTACCGTTTGGAAGATGGCATCATCAGAACAGGTGCAACGGAGAAGGGGGAACTAAGAGAATGGGATGGAGTCCTTACAGGAAGCAGGGTGTGAGGAGCTGTAGTCAAGGTACCTGTTTGAGTCAGTAGGGCTTGTAATGAATATTGATGGACAGTCAATCACCAGAAATGGAGACAGAGAGGTTAAGGAAAGGAAGGGAAGTGTCAGAGATGGACCATGTGAAGGTGAGAGAGAGGTGGAAATTGGAAGCAAAATTGTTAAGTTTTTCCAGGTCCAGACGAGAGCATAAAGCGGCACTGAAACAGTCATTGATGTACTGAAAGAAGAGTTGTGGGAGAGGGCCTTGGTAGGACTGGAGCAAGGAATGTTCCACATACCCCACAAAAAGACAGGCATAACTGGGGCCCATGAGGGTACCCATAGCCACACCCTTTATTTTGGAGGAAGTGAGACAAGTTAAAGGAGAAATTGTTCGGTGAGAGAACAAGTTCAGCCAGGCAGAGGAGAATGGTAGTGAATGGGGATTGTTCAGGCATCTGTTCAAGGAAGAAGTGGGGAGCCTTCAGACCATCCAGGTGGGGGATGGAGGTTGAGGGATTGGATGTCCATGGTGAAGAGGCAGCAGTTAGGACCAGGAAACTGGAAAATGTTGATATGAAGGAGGGCATCAGAGGAATCACGAATGAGGTGAGAAGAGACTGAACAAGGGGGGAAAGAATGGAGTCAACATAGGAAGACAAGACAAAAACAGAATTACCTGGAAAAACTCAGCAGGTCTGGCAGCATCGGCGGAGAAGAAAAGAGTTGACGTTTCGAGTCCTCATGACCCTACGACATAACTAGGTGAATCCCAGGAAGGGTTGAAATATAAGCTGGTTTAAGGTGGTGGGGTGGGGGGAGAGAAGTGGAGGGGGGTGGTGTGGTTGTAGGCAAAAGCAGTGATAGAAGCAGATCATCAAAAGATGTCACAGACGACAGAACAAAAGAACACATAGATGTCGAAGTTGGTGATATTATCTAAACGAATGTGCTAATTAAGAATGGATGGTAGGGCACTCAAGGTATAGCTCTAGTGGGGGTGGGGGGAGCATAAAAGATTTAAAAATATTTAAAAATAATGGAAATAGGAGGGAAAAAGAAAAATCTATATAATTTATTGGAAAAAAACAAAAGGAAGGGGGAAGAAACAGAAGAGGGGTGGGGATGGAGGAGGGAGGTCAAGACCTAAAGTTGTTGAATTCAATATTCAGTCCGGAGGCTGTAAAGTGCCTAGTCTGAAGATGAGGTGTTGTTCCTCCAGTTTGCGTTGGGCTTCACTGGAACAATGCAGCAAGCCAAGGACAGACATGTGGGCAAGAGAGCAGGGTGGAGTGTTGAAATGGCAAGCGACAGGGAGGTTTGGGTCATTCTTGCGGACAGACCGCAGGTGTTCTGCAAAGCGGTCGCCCAGTTTACGTTTGGTCTCTCCAATGTAGAGGAGATCGCATTGGGAGCAACGAATGCAGTAGACTAAGTTGGGGGAAATGCAAGTGAAATGTTGCTTCACTTGAAAGGAGTGTTTGGGCCCTTGGACGGTGAGGAGAGAGGAAGTGAAGGGGCAGGTGTTATATCTTTTGCGTGGGCATGGGGTGGTGCCATAGGTGGGGGTGGGGAGTAGGGGGTGATGGAGGAGTGGACCAGGGTGTCCCGGAGGGAACGATCCCTACGGAATGCCGACAGTGGGGGTGAAGGGAAGATGTGTTTGGTAGTGGCATCATGCTGGAGTTGGCGGAAATGGCGGAGGATGATCCTTTGAATGCGGAGGCTGGTGGGGTGATAAGTGAGGACATGGGGGACCCTATCATGTTTCTGGGAGGGAGGAAAAGGCGTGAGGGCGGATGCGCGGGAGATGGGCCGGACACGGTTGAGGGCCCTGTCAATGACCGTGGGTGGAAAACCTTGGTTAAGGAAGAAGGAGGACATGTCAGAGGAACTGTTTTTGAAGGTAGCATCATCGGAACAGATGCGACGGAGGCGAAGGAACTGAGAGAATGCGATGGAGTCCTTACAGGAAGCGGGGTGTGAGGAGCTGTAGTCAAGGTAGCTGTGGGAGTCGGTAGGCTTGCAATGGATATTGGGGAACAGTCTATCACCAGAGATTTGAGACAGCGAGGTCAAGGAAGGGAAGGGAAGTGTCAGAGATGGACCACGTGAAAATGATGGAGGGGTGGAGATTGGAAGCAAAATTAATAAATTTTTTCAAGTCCCGACGAGAGCACGAAGCAGCACCGAAGTAATCATCGATGTACCGGAGAAAGAGTTGTGGAAGGGCGCCGGAGTAGGACTGGAACAAGGAATGTTCCACAAACCCCATAAAGAGACAGGCATAGCTGGGGCCCATGCGAGTACCCATAGCCACACCTTTTATTTGGAGGAAGTGAGAGGAGTTGAAGGAGAAATTGTTCAGTGTGAGAACAAGTTCAGCCAGACGGAGGAGAGTACTGGTGGATGGGGATTGTTCGGGCCTCTGTTCGAGGAAGAAGCTAAGGGCCATTTCCGCCAACTCCAGCATGATGCCACTACCAAACACATCTTCTCTTCACCCCCACTGTCGGCATTCCGTAGGGATCGTTCCCTCCGGGACACCCTGGTCCACTCCTCCATCACCCTCTACTCCCCAACCCCCACCTATGGCACCACCCCATGCCCACGCAAAAGATGTAACACCTGTCCCTTCACTTCCTCTCTCCTCACCGTCCAAGGGCCCAAACACTCCTTTCAAGTGAAGCAACATTTCACTTGCATTTCCCCCAACTTAGTCTACTGCATTCGTTGCTCTCAATGCGGTCTCCTCTACATTGGAGAGACCAAACGTAAACTGGGCGACCACTTTGCAGAACACCTGTGGTCTGTCCGCAAGAATGACCCAAACCTCCCTGTCGCTTGCCATTTCAACACTCCACCCTGCTCTCTTGCCTACATGTCTGTCCTTGGCTTGCTGCATTGTTCCAGTGAAGCCCAACGCAAACTGGAGGAACAACACCTCATCTTCAGACTAGGCACTTTACAGCCTTCCGGACTGAATATTGAATTCAACAACTTTAGGTCTTGACCTCCCTCCTCCATCCCCACCCCTCTTCTGTTTCTTCCCCCTTCCTTTTGTTTTTTTCCAATAAATTATATAGATTTTTCTTTTTCCCTCCTATTTCCATTATTTTTAAATTTTTTTAAATCTTTTATGCTCCCCCCACCCCCACTAGAGCTATACCTTGAGTGCCCTACCATCCATTCTTAATTAGCAGATTCGTTTAGATAATATCACCAACTTCGACACCTATGTGTTCTTTTGTCCTGCCGTCTGTGACATTTTCTGATGATCTGCTTCTATCACTGCTCTTGCCTACAACCACACCACCCCCCTCCACTTCTCTCCCCCTACCCAACACCACCACCCCCCCCCCCCCCACCCCCCCACCACCTTAAACCAGCTTATATTTCAACCCTTCCTGGGATTCACCTAGTTCTGTCGAAGGGTCATGAGGACTTGAAACGTCGACTCTTTTCTTCTCCGCCGATGCTGCCAGACCTGCTGAGTTTTTCCAGGTAATTCTGTTTTTGTTTTGGATTTCCAGCATCCGCAGTTTTTTGTTTTTATAGGAAGACAAGAGTTCCGTGGGGCAGGAACAAACTGACATGATGGGTCTACCGGGACAGTCCTGTTTGTGGATTTTGGGAAGGAGGAAATAATTTATATAGATTTTTCTTTTCTCACCTATTTCCATTATTTTTAAATCTATACCTTTTATGCCCTGTTAGTCTTATTTCACCCCACCCCAACTAGAGCTGTACCTTGCGTGTCCTGCCATCTGGTCTTAATTAGCACATTCTTTTAGATAATATCACCACCTTCAACACCTCTTTGTTCTTTTGTCTGTGACATCTTTTGATTATCTGCTCCTATCACTGCTTGCTTGTCCCTACAACCACCCACCCCCCACTTCTCTCCCCCCACTCCCACCCCACCTTAAACCAGCTTATATTTCACCCCTCTCCTATTTTTACTCAATTCTGTTGAAGGGTCATGAGGACTCAAAACGTCAACTTTGTTCTTCTCCTTCACCTTCACATGGTCCATCTCTGACACTTCCCTTCCCTTCCTTGACCTCTCTGTCTCCATTTCTGGTGATAGACTGTCCATCAATATTCATTACAAGCCCTACTGACTCAAACAGGTACCTTGACTACAGCTCCTCACACCCTGCTTCCTGTAAGGACTCCATCCCATTCTCTTAGTTCCCCCTTCTCCGTTGCACCTGTGATGGCCTAGGGGAGGTAGGGAGAAGTGTCTGAGAGTTGGTGCTCAGCCTCTGCAAGGTAGAGGTCTGTACGACAGACAACAAAAGCACCACCCTTGTCAGCAGGTTTGATAACAAAGTCAGTGGTGAGTCCTGGACAACATTTGCTCGGCAGGAGAAAAGGCTGAATGAACAGTTTTCACCTTGGCTATCTCAGACGTATCCTTGGCATCTCTTGGAAGGACAAGGTCACCAATTCAGTGATCATGGAGCATACTAATTCCATCAGAATACACTCATTGTTAAACCAATAACATCTGTGCTGGATCAGCCATGTTCATTGGATAGATGACAGCCATATACCAAAAAACTTTCAGTACAGTGAATTGGCACTAGGGTCACAATCTCCAGGGCATACATACAACCGCTACAAGGGCACCTGCAAGCGAGATATGAAGATGGCGGATATTGACACTGGCAGCAGGTAGACAATCGCTGATGGCCGCGACCTCTAGAGGCTGACTGTTGGGAAGGGCATTAGAAGAGGTGAAAAGCTCACCTGACCAAGAAGAGAGCCCAGGGAAAACAGGCCAGTGAATCATGTACCTTCTCAGCCACTGTCTTCCTATGAAACAAATGTGACAGACTGCTATGCCAGAGTGGGGCTCCTGAGCCACAACAGGCAATGCTTAACATAGAAATAGCCACCACAGCACAAACCATCATCTTACAAGACATGTTACAAACAGAAGAGAGATGGTAGCATGATTCTCACCTCTCATCTAATCAAAACAAGATGCGATTTAAAGAAATGTTTTAACACCTCGAGTGCTCAGACTTTCAAGAACAGGCACAAGACAGATTTTCTTGTAGGCTTATTTCTAAACATCCAAATGTAACCGTAACACAAGGCGTACACACACACACACACACACACACACACACACACACACACACACACACACACACACACACACACACACACACACACACACACACACACACACACACGAAAAGATGGTTATAAAATAGTGGCATTCACTTAGATTTCTTAAAGAGTTTAAAAAATCACTTTTACTGTTAGGTCTCGAGATAGCAGCTGCAAATGTTGCAGGCCTGAGGATTCACTCTTGGTTCACAGAAGACAATGGAGGTTGGAAGTTTCTGCTAATGAACACAGTGGCTCAGTCCAAGTGGAACAGGTTTCTGGCTTTTCTACTTGAAGCTGTGGTCGAGCTCATGTAGTGAGGTTATAATCTACAGGCATAGTTCTCTGCCTGTGGTGAATTTCTGGGCAGGGTTCTTTGTTTTCTGGGCTGAGATCTCCCCGCTCTGTGGTATTTTTTTCTCCTAGACTGACTGACCCAAGAATTATCAAAATCACAGTTAATAAACTGCTTCTTGCCATAACCTTGTTTCTGTCATGCGTCCACAATATTGGCATTCCCATTGTCCAGGCCAAGGGTTTAATGGGCTAAGCAACTGGCATACAATGAGGAATGTTTGATATCCCCATCAACATTCCAGTTATGAATAGCCTCCAAATATCTTTATTTGCATTCCCATCTCCATGAGTCCTGCAAGTCCATTACTTATTGTTACTCTAAGCCTCTTTAATTGAAGTAGGGAGGGGATGTCATTAGCATCTGGGAAGGTTGTTTGCAGTTTGTGATTTCCCAGTCCGTGTGTCTGTTCAGGAAATGCAAAAGGTCACCTGCCCCTTCTATATTCTGCATTTTCAAAGTAAAGTGTCTATCTACTTTGAGGGCACATTATGTGGGCATAACAGACAGAAGGCTGCCATCTTTAACTTTTTAAAATCAGGTTTTAATCACATTCTCCACAGGTAAAGAAATAAGAAATTAAAGACAAAAACACCGTCAATACTAACTTGTTCCACTTGAGCCCAGCTTTGGGATAATATCCGCACCAGAATGTTTTCTCTGATCTTCAAAACTTTCAGTTTATCCTTGACAAAGTATCTGGGAACAGGGATCTCTAGGTCTTCCTGTGAAATTTAATTTAAGAAAGGTAAAAGACCCTTGCAATAAGCGTCCAAGAAGAAGTATTATTCATTCATCAGGACATCTTTTATACTTTCTGACAGTAATGTGAGGCGAAAATGCTGGCCAGAAGTCATTAATGATGAATACATGATAATATTCAATACAGCTGTCAGAATGATTTTAATTATATCACTTCTTGATTTAATAATAACTGAAATCAATTACAAATGGATACAATTGGTGTTGTGATTTATTCTATTATTTTGAATACTGAGCCAACATACAGGAGTTTAAGTTTGTCCCTGAAAATGGGCGTGGGGATCATGATAGGTGATTAATCCACACCCATTCAGCCAACATTGTGCAGCCTCCTCACTTTAATGATTTCTGCATGCAGCCAGCACTAAATATTGTCCAGTGGTTGCACACATCAGCAAGGATCCCACAATGCTTACTTCCCAGTATGGTTACTTCTAAGCACTACTTAAAGCTAGCAAGAACTATTTAAAGTCAGCCTTGCATCGCTTAAAGGGAAGATTCATCGTAGCTTCTGGTGGTCCCAAGATCATTGGGGCAAGTATGCTGTGCAATACCATGCATTACCAGGAAGGATGCCAAGTCTTTGGCAGGGCATCCTCTGCATCACCCACCCTGCCATCACTGCAGTCCTTCAGTAAACTGGGTGCCATATTTAAAAGGCCACCCCTGAAAAGAGCTAGCACTCTTCAAGGGATAGAAAGCCGCTGGGAACTGATGGATGCCAAAGAGAAGAATCATGCTACCTTCAGATTTAGTGATGCCTCCCTCAAGTGCCTACTGGATGCAAGGGAGGCCCGCTGTAATGTCCTTTACCCCTGCTTTGGACGCAGGCCAGCAAGCAAGGTCACCAATACAGCATGGGAAGTGGTCAATGTCCACGCCCTACAAAAGAGGACAGCCACGCAGCACAGAAAGAGTCTCATCCGTTCCATCAGGGTAAGTCAATCTTCTCTTCACTCTCAACTCACATTCACAAAACCATCACATATCCACAGGGATCTCATACCTCAAGGGAAAACACCACTAACTCTCACACAAACCCTCACATCTCCATCAGGCTCATTTCTCGAGCTTGCATCCTCATGCCGTCCATGGGTCCGCTCACCACACAAACATTCCATACTGCTTACAAACAGCAGCAGGGAGAGGTCCCAGACTGGAGGTGGAGTGACCTACTTTAGGTCCCTCACTTACTTTGAGGAGTGTGCCATCGCACTGGCTGGTGAGGATGTGGGCTGTACCTGTGGCGACAGTGAGGTCGGCGGCAAATGCCCATTTGAGGGTCCTGCACCACATCATCCCACTTTCAACGCAACTGTGGGTGCTCTCTCTCCTGCTTTTTACTTTGTTGCCATGCACTAATCACCTCTACTTTGGATTACAGGGAGCTCTGCCAAGTAACCGACACCCTCAGCAGCCAGTCCCTCAGCTCCAGCTAAGAGGGCACCTCTTCCATTGAAAAGCAGCAAATAAGCAGCCTGGAAGACCTGTCACAATGCTTACCCACATCCTCCACCAGCACAGAGGCACACACCTCAGCGGGAGCTATGTTTAGAGCAGCTTGGGGTTCACAATCTGCTGGTCACTGCACAGACACATGTCCGCAGTAGAAGGAGGCAGGTTCAGCTGAGTTCTCTGGCTCCCGGAGGACTGTCGGGGAAGAGGCACCTGTGAGGTCTGTGTCAGATGACAAGCCTCTGGATTCGGCCTTCCAACTCATCAAGGAGAGTCAGCAGATGCAGAGCTGTTGGAACCTTCAACAGAGTGAGTAGGAGGAGGGCATTCCCTGCTCTCTGATGAAGTGGTGCCCACATGTGCACATCTGAAGGTTGCCATGGGAAGGATGACAGACGCCATGGAGACCTTGGTCCAGCAGAAGGTGGAGGTGCGCGCAGACATGCATGCCATCGCGGTAGCCATGGGTGAGTTCCTGAGTGGCAACATGAGATGGAATGGGGCACCTCGACATACCTCCAGGTGCTCCTTCCCCTCAAGTAGTCAGGCCTGGGCTCTCAGGCAGCTGAAGGGAGAAGGAGCGGCTGCTGGACATCCCTGGGTTATCCACTCATGAATCTCAGAAGCTGTCCTCTCCCTCTTAGTCCCTCCCTGCGCCCCCCTCAACTCATCCTCTGTCACCACAGAGATTGCAGCTGGCACACAAGGAGGGCAGCCAAAGTGAGTTCGGGGCCTCAAGGCTTCGGCTCTCCAGAGGACCCATGTCAAGGTCATCAGAGGCAACAGAGTCAACCATTGCACAGGCTGTCTCCACTCCAGCTGTGAATGTCAGGGCAGCGGCTAGAAGAAGTGGTAGGCCTAGAAAAGTTAAGAATTTCTGTTCGCACGGGTGAACTCATTTTGTCACTTTATAATCTGAAAATATATTCACTTTCACTGATTAATGTGTAATGATGTCTTTCAGCTTCCTCTCCACCCTCTCTGGTACACCTTCCTCTCCACCCTCTCTGGTACACCTTCCTCTCCACCCTCTCTGGTACACCTTCCTCTCCACCCTCTCTGGTACACCTTCCTCTCCACCCTCTCTGGTACACCTTCCTCTCCACCCTCTCTGGTACACCTTCCTCTCCACCCTCTCTGGTACACCTTCCTCTCCACCCTCTCTGGTACACCTTCCTCTCCACCCTCTGAACAATCATCTGTGGCAGCCCATGGTCAAGATACTGAAGCAGACCCCAGGTATCAACTGTGACCTTCCACCTTCCGTGAGCTGCTTTGTGGTGGATCCATATCCATCAGAATCCACCCAGCATGCGCTGCACATGTTCCTTCAGGATCCGGTAGCAGTCGAGCTCCAGCACCTTCTGCTCCTCAGTTGTGCGCAATGCGAGCAAGCCCCTAACATTAAGTCACAACTTCTGCGCATCACACTTCGTGTTCTGCGTCGGTTTGTTTTCCTGCTGATGTGGGCGGTAAATTTGACATGCGGTGGGGTGATTCTGGTCAGAAGGGCTTATAATTAGATGCAGATGTATAAAAATGACGTTCCCAACATGTGGCGGCGAAGCAGACAATCACAAACTAGTTGCATGACAACGTAAAACCGATTTTTGCCCTTCCTGCCATATTGTCTGCTCACCCACGCCAACCAGGTTGGAAAATTCCGCCTAGTGATAATAAAGCCACACCATCACTTGATTTCACACTTGCAGCCACCAGCGCAGATTCTCACACTGTGCCTATCTTAAAGCGTAGCACAGAAGTGGAATCTTAATGAAGTGAGACATCAGGCACAAGTGCTTTTCAGCCAGGGCAAGAAGCCAAGATGACACATGACCCAGCTTTCCGGGAAGCAAGGTCACACGCAAGTTTTGCTGCAGAGGACTCAGGTGTTCGAGGACTTTGATAGGCCAGACTACAGAAAAAAGACTGTACACCACAAAATGCTTGGTGCATTGGAAAGCATGCCAGAACCTCTCATTCCAATGTTAATGTAATGGAGGAGCTCAGCACCAACTTCACTCAGGGCTGTGTGCAGAGCTTGGAACCAGCATGGAACTGGTTGTCAATTCCATCAACACATGTGTGGAACTAACCATGATGCAATGTCAGATCTCAGCTTCCATTGCAAAACAAGTAGCAATGTCTCGTGCTGCAGTGAAAATTGAGACTGTTGCCATCATGGGTTGGGATAGCAACATTCAAAGTGTCACAGAAGTCTTGCAATTTGTCCTCCAAAGGGTTAATAGGATTGAAATAAAAACAAAAATACCTGGAAAAACACAGCAGGTCAGGCAGTATCTGCGGAGAGGCACACAGTTAACGTTTCGAGTCCATATGACTCTTCAACAGGATTGGTTAGGCACTAACCAGGGGACTGATAGTGGTTTGCAGCGTATGCACCGAATGTCCTCTCTCTCAAGCTTACAGCATTCGTACTCCCACCCTTGTCATTTGCCAATACCCTTGCAGTTGCCTGCCAGCCATTCCTGCCATCATGCTGCAAAGGAGCAGTCCAAGGCTGAGCTTCCTAGAACAAGAACTGCTCAAGATCGTCCTCCAAGGCCATCTGCAGTCTTCCCTCCCTAAGGACTGGAGGCTTCTTTATGGTGTAAGGGGCCATTTACCGCATGCACATTTACTTTGTGTGCACCTCATATTAACTCTACCATCTCCTCAACATGCAGCTGATTGTGGCTAGAGGAAGCACATCATACAGGTCAGTGCTTGCAAGCCTGACAAAGTCATGATACATTCATTCTACAGAGTCCTATGTGCCAGTTATATATCAGCTACCACGGCAAAGCAAAAGGTGGCATTAACTAGCATATGTGCGTAGCATGGATACAATGAGGCCATATTGCCACAAGAAGCGTGATAGAGCTGACAATTGGCATCCTGAAGCAACCATTCCACTTCCTGGTTGCTCTGAAGGAGCAATGCCATAATAGGCTTCAATATTTATGGTGGTATGCTGCATGCCACAGAACTTTGCCATTATGGGAGAATAGACCCTGCCTTGACCTAAAAGCAAGAAGCTGAGAAGCACGAGCATGCGGATAAGATATAGAGGAGTAAGAGGAGGATAAGGAAGAAAAGATGTGGCGGAGAAGGAAAAGGATCATGTGAGAGAAACACTTCAAGTCCAATACCATTAACAACAATCCCAATTCCACATTCACCTATTCCTTCCCTCTGTCACTGATTACCAAACATCTTAGCCACAATTCAAAAATAAAAGCCAGCACAAAATACACATTCTAAACCAAGTTTGTAAATAAAAGCATACCATGTTGTATACAAAATGAAACTAATCATCCTTGTTGATTCCCTTAGTGCCTGTCTTCCAAATGCCTTTGGGTGTTCTAATGCCTCTATATGGTGCTACTCCAGTGGCTGCAGCATGTTTTGTGAAAGCCTGTTGACTTTCAGTGCAGATGGCCTTGGGGAATGACCAAGAGCAGCTCTGGACCTAAAGGTCTAGTTTTAGACTGCACCATTGCAGCATGGGCTGCAGCAATCTGGGTTGGCTGACTCAGAGGCAACAACAAGAGCCTTGGCAGAGTGGCATGGTTGAAATTACAAATGCTGTGGTACTGAGAAAGGGCAGCTGGTTCATGCACCTTGGAGTCACTGCCATTTGCCTGGGGTGCAATCTCAGCAATCATAGTGCTCTGTGGAGGGAAGACTGCTGGCCCATTTTCATACCCTGGAACTTATTTGAACACTGCCAACCACAGTAATGATGGCAGCAGTCTTGTTAAACTTGTTTAAGTGTAAGCTTGTATGGCAGCAAGCTGATATTGCGTGACAGCAGTCTCGGTCTCCATTGCTATGCTCAGACTTTTGGGAAAAGCTGCTTGTGCCAACAGAAAAGCCAAGACATCAACAATCAGATGCTGCACCTTGGTTTTAGGGATAAGTGTGTTGATGGAGTTGGCCACCAGCTGAATGCAGGAAAGATGAGCTCCAAGCTCTGAGCAAAGTTGGATTCCTTCATTCTCGTTGGCATTTATCATAGGCTTCCTAACAAGTTTCCCAATGTGCCAAGCACTTTGGTTTGTACACTCATAAGCCTTTTTTTGTAGTCTGGCCCATCAAGGGCCTTATCCAAGTCCTTTGCAGCAGGACTGATGTGTAATCTTGCTCTCCCCTTTGTCCCCAGCCTTAACTACAGTGTATTGTTGTCCAGGGAATCATCCACATTTAATTCTACACACATACGAACTAAGAGCAGGAGTACGCCATTCTGTCCTTCAAGCCTGCTCTGCCACTCAAAAAGGTCATGGCTGATCTGATTGTAACTCCTTCATACCTGATAACCTATCTAGCTCTGCCTTAAATATATTTAAAGACTTTGCATCTACTGCCTTTTGAGGAAGAAAGATCCAAAAACTCACAATCCTCAGAGAAAAAATTCTCCTCGTCTCTGTCTTAAATGAGTGACCCCTTAATTTTAAACCATGACCCCTAGTTCTAGATTCTCCAACAAGAGGAAATATTCTTCCCACATCCATTCTACCAAGACCCATCAGGATCAAGTCACCTCTTAATCTTTTAAACTCCAGTGGATTCAAGCCCAACCTGTCCAACCTTTCCTCATAAGACAACCAACCCGCTCCTGGTATTAGCCTAATAAACCTTCTCTGAACTGCTTCTAATGCATTTACATCTTTATTTAAATAAGGAGACCAACACTGTACAAAGTACTCCAGATGTGGTCTCACCAGTGGCCTTAATGGGTAGGAGGTTGAGGGCTGTACAATCGGAAGAGAAAATGAGGGAGGATAGATTGCATGTCACCTTCCCAACGCCATCCAATTAACTCAGGGGTGGGGAAGGTCCTGGAACGGCTTCCCTGCCCAGAGGCCAATTGAAGCTCTTAAGTTGTCAATTAAGGACCACTTAGAGGCCACTTCTTGCCACCACTAGTAGGGACCATATGCCACGATGGTAGGCTGCCCAGTTAAAGTTGATGGCCTCCTTGTGGGATCAGGGAGAGGCTGTCCTGATTAGGAACACTGCGATCCATGGAGGGCTCTGTGTTGGGAGGGCCAACCCCACTGAAACCTACCACCCACCAGCTCCCTCGCCTCCTCACCCTCGTGGTGGCCAGCCTGGCGGGCCCCAGCAAGGCACACAAATTTACCTTAAATCCGCCTCCATCTTCACTGGTCCGGGCCTGGTGCAGTGCCAGCAGTGGAAGCTGCACTTCCATTTGGTTGGCAGCTCTTGGAGGTAGGACCTCCACTCTTAAAGGGGCAGAAGCCCTAAATGTAGGCAGTTAACTGCCTGATGAACATACAATCACATCAGGGTTTCCAATAAGCAGGGAGGGGAAAATAAGAAGCTTGCACATTCTGCAGCTTTTAAGTCAGATGATTCTGGTATGAGAGGAAAGTGAGATTTGAGTCAGGGAATTAGACATGAGGATATCTTCGATGGATTCAGCCCTGTTGCTGAACATGGCCTCAGAAATGGCTCTTCCATTCATTAACCAGCAGTGACCTCTTCCATCAGGGTTAGAACATGTTCGCCCTTGGTTAGCTCTTGCTGCCTTTGGATGCAGTACATTTGAGTGATGTGGCTGTCATGGATGAATAGATGGCAGTATGCGCAAAGTATCAGATATGGGTGCATAGCTTGCAACAATGCTAAACAAAAACAGAATTACCTGGAAAAACTCAGCAGGTCTGGCAGCATCGGCGGAGAAGAAAAGAGTTGATGTTTCGAGTCCTCATGACCTGAGCAAAAGATGTCACAGACAGAAGAACAAAGAGATGTTGAAGCTTTTGATTATCTGCTTCTATCACTGCTTGCTTGTTCCTACAACCACGCCACCCCCCCTCCCCCCGCCCCCCACCTTAAACCAGCTTATATTTCACCCCTCTCCTAATATTCACTCAGTTCTGTTGAAGGGTCATGAGGACTCGAAACATCAACTCTTTTCTTCTCCGCCGATGCTGCTAGACCTGCTGAGTTTTTCCGGGTAATTCTGTTTTTGTTTTGGATTTCCAGCAACCGCAGTTTTTTGTTTTTATATTGCAACAATGCTAAGTGTGTGAGAGTAAGGTGAAGCATATAAATGCTAATTTTGTCTCCTGATTGCTGAAGATTGTTGGTAGGTGAGTGGTGATGGAGGTGTAGTGAATGGTGCAGTGGCTAAGGTTAATGGTGCAGTCAGTAGGATATAACATTTAAAAATGAAGCTACTGATCTTGATTACTTGTGTGAGGTTATTAAACTTCTTGCAGCACTGTATTCAGGTCCTCTGTGGCTGTTTCCACCATCTTCTGAGCAAGTGTCTGGAGGATCTCCTGCCTCTTGTGGATGCAGGACATTTCTCCTGTTTTCTACCTCCTCCACCAAGACATCCAGTGCACAGTGTGAAAACCTGATCTCATATGGTCAGCCATTGTCCTTTGTGCCACAACCCTATTCCAAATGGTGTCAATACCTCCAGCAGCCACAATGTGCCTTTCCTTTCTTAGGCCCTGGCTAGATTTAAGCAATTAGCTTTAAATAGTGCTAGCAATAAACAAGATTGGGTCCCTGCTAATGTGTGGAACCAATGAACAGCATGATTAGCACTGACTGTATGTGACAAGCAATGATAATGAGCAGGCAGCATGATGAGCAAGCAGCATGAATATTACTCACTGTGTAATTACACACAGCATGATTACACATGGTGATCCCTGTGCCCATTTCAGGGGCTATGCAGTTGAGCCCCCAGTCTCTCTTAAACAAACATCAGACCTATTGTATTTTTGCAAATCAGTTTCTTTCTCTTGCCTTTAAATGCATGATGGGACCATACCTACCGGGGTTAGCTTGAGATCCTGCAGGACATCATCACAATAGTGAAACTCTGAGAATTCCAGGTTCACCATTTCATTCTTTAGCTCCAAGATTCTGCCCATAATTCCATCCAGCACATGCTGAATAACCCTGCGCTTCTGAGGATGCACAATCTGGTCATACAGAGCTTCCATATTACGGAAAATTTGCACATACTTAATGTAGAAAGTTGTCAGCATCTGAAAGATCATCACGCGATCTGTCTGTGGTTTAGCAACATGGGCAGTGATCTCCTGCTTCAGAAGGTAATGCAGAGCCTCATGAGTCTCAATCCACATCTTATTGTAAGTTCTGCAATGAAAGAAAGTGTTGGATAATGATATGAATAACAGGCACAAAAAGTTAGAGACCAGTAATTTTAAAAGAAGAAACCTGAATACCCAACAATCAACTGACGGAATTAGGCCACAAGATTTCATGTTTTTAAACAAAAAACAGACCTTACTATATATCAAACAGAATTAAACAAAGTGAGCATTATTAACTTGACACTGCTGTTTATAAAGATGTATGCTATTATCTCAGTTCTACTTTCTATTCCGCCCCCTCCTACCCCCCCAACCCCAAGAGTTCCCTTACCTTATGCAATCTTTAAGGTTCATTTACTTTTCCTGGGACCAACTCAAAAGGTATATCACCATTCTCCAGAATTCACTTTGATTTCTCTTCAGTGTCCCAGTTATTTGCCAAGATACAAGATTTCATGGGGGCCTTCCATCAGAGGTTGGCTGAGTGACCCTCCAATTTCTTTACCGACCTCACAACTTTGAAATCCACAGCTCAGCACAAGCCTCCCTGCAACTTTGTGCAGTGGCTTAAAATGTCAGTAAACACCCTTAGTGTCCAATGGTTTCAAACTGCAACCAAGTTGATTTTCCTTTTATTCATTCATAGGATGTGGGCGTCGCTGCCAAGGCCAGCATTTATTACCCACCCCTAACTGACCCTGAGAAGGTGGTAGTGAGCTGTCTTCTTGAACCATTGCAATCCATGTGGTGTCAGTACATCCACAGTGCTGTTAGGGAGGGAGTTCCAGTATCCATCAACATTGAAGGAAAAGCGATATATTTCTAAGTCAGGATGGTGAGTGGCTTGGAGGGGAACACCCAGGTGGTGCTGTTCCCAAGTGTCTGCTGCCCTTGTCCTTCAAGATGGTAGTGTTTGTGGGTTTGGAAAGTGCTGTCTGAGGAGACTTGGTGAGTTCTTGCAGTGCATCTTGTAGATGGTACGCATTGTTTCCACTGTGCATTTGTGGTGGAGGGAATTAATGTTTGTGGGTGGAGTGCCAATCAAGCAGGCTGCTTGTCCTGAATGGTGTCAAGTTTCTCGAGTGTTGCTGGTGCTGCACTCAACCAGGCAAGTGGGGCGTATTCCATTACACTACTGACTTATGCCTTGTAGATCGTGGACAGGCATTGGCAAGTCAAGAGGCGAGTGACCGCTGCAGGATTCCTGGTTTCTGACTTGCTCTTATGGCCACAGTATTTATATGACTAGTCCAGTTCAGTTTCTGGTCAATAGTAACCCCCAGGATGGTAATACCATTGAATGTCAAGAGGCGATGGTTAGATTCTCTAATGAACATACGAATTAGGATCAAAGGAGTCACTGTGATAGGTTGTCACTGATGAATGGGATGGCGATTATTGTGGAGTCAAGGTGGGGAAGGGATACTGTCCTCAGGGAACCCAAGTTTGAGTAGGTGCTCGTGGGCAGCCAGTCTGTTGTGAAGATATACCAAATGCCTTCTCTCCCTGCCTCCTCCTCTTCATGCTTAGACCAAATGGTACAGCACTTAACCCTTAACTGCACAAGGCAATGACATTTTCTCCCTTATTGAGTACAGAAAATCTCTCCAAATTGCTCCAGTAACTCACCAAATAGCTTCCGTAAACTTAACCTCAGCATAAGGGAGTGTAAAACACCTCAGCTTGAACTTGCTGAATGCGCCGTTAAATAGTCCCAGAACAGAGTCCATCTTACTTCCTAACACTGCTGCACCTGCATATTAGCTTAGCAGCTACTGTAAACTACTCGCACCAATGAGTTCTTCCCCTTGCTACTTCTTGTATGCTTTAATAGAATATGTATAGAATTTGTATTGGACAGAAGTCAAAATCGACCCTCCCACCTGATAGGCAAGAAATCTACCCCTTAACCACTAATCTTCACGTTCAAGGTAAGTATTGGAGTGCAGTTCTTTTTACCTTGTTAAGAAAGGTTGTAATTGCATTAGAGAGGGTACAGAGGGAGCTGAATTGCTTTTTGTTGTAAGGAGTGAGTGAGGAATAAAAGACAGCGGGGTGAAATTGGACACTACCATGATTACTAAACAAACAGAGGACATTTACAAGGATGTTGCCAGGACTGTAAAATTGCAGCTATGAGGAAATATTGGATAGGCTGGGATTGTTCCCCTTGGAACAGAGGATACTGAGGGGAGATTTGGCTGAGATGTACAAAATTGTGAGGGGCCTGGATAGAGAGGATGGGAATGGTCTATTTACTTTAGCAGGGAGGTTAGTGACTCGGGAGCATACGTTTAAATTGATTGGTAGCAAGATTAGAGGGGAGATGAGGAAAATATTTTTCATCCAAAGGATTGTAGGGGTTTGGAACTTACTGCCTGAAAGTGTAGTAGAAGCAGAGAATCTCAACTCATTTAAAATGCACGTCAAGTGCATAACCTGCAGGGCTACGAACCAAATGCTGGAAAGAGCCATTAGGCTAGGTGGCTAGTTTTTCAGCTGGCACAGACATGATGGGCC
Organism: Carcharodon carcharias; assembly: GCF_017639515.1. Lineage (NCBI taxonomy): Eukaryota > Metazoa > Chordata > Chondrichthyes > Lamniformes > Lamnidae > Carcharodon > Carcharodon carcharias. The sequence continues at coordinate 118,570,155 of NC_054478.1, read as the reverse complement.
AAATGGCCTCCTTCTGTGCTGTAAACTTTCTATTCTACTCTATAGGAGCAGGAGTAGGCCACCCGGCTGATCTGAATGTAACCTCAACGTCCTCAGGGTCCTAAAAGGTTTCAATTAAGTCTCCTCTTACTCTAAATTCTAGTCAATACAAGCCTAACCTGTTCAGCCTTTCCTCAGAAGGCAACCTGCTCATTCCTGGTATTAATCTGGTAAACCTTCTCTGAACTGCTTCTAATGCATTTGCATCTTTCTTTAGGAGACCATTTCTGTACACAATACGCCTTATGCGGTCTCACCAATGCCCTGTACAACTGAAGCATAACTTCCTTACTTTTGTAATCAATCCCCTCACAATAAGTGATAACATTCTATTACCATTCCTAATTACCTGCTGTACCTGTATTACCTTTTGTGATTCATGCACTGGGGCACCCAGATCTCTCTGAATCACAGAGCTCTGCAATCTCTCACCATTTACATAAATGCTTCTCTTTTATTCTTCCTGCCAAAATGAATAATTTCACATTTGTCCACATTATACTCCATTTGCCAGATCTTTGCTCACTCACTTAACCTATCTATGTCACTTTGTAGTCTCCATGCATCCTCTTCACAACTTACTTTCCTATTTATCTTTGTGTCGTCAGCAAATTTAGCCACCGTTCCTTTGGTCCCTTCATCCAAGTCATTTAAAAAGTTGAGGCCCAGCACACCACTCGTCACATCCTACCAAAAGACTCATTTATGCCAACTCTCTGCTTCCTGTTAGCTAGCCAATCTTCTATCCATGACCAATGTTACTTCTTACACCATGAGCTTTTATTTTCTGCAATAACTTTTGATGTGGCACTTAATCAAATGCCTTCCGGAAATCTAAGTACAGTACATCCACTGGTTTCTCTTTATCCACAGCACATATGATTCCTTGAAATAAATTGGTTAAACATAATTTTCCTTTTACAAAGCCATGTTAACTCTGCCTGATTGCCTTGAATTGTTCTAAGTACCCTGCTATAACATCTTTAATAATAGCTTCTAACCTTTCCCCAATGGCAGATGTTAGGCCAACTGGCCTATATTTCCTGCTTTCTGTCTCCCTCCCTTTCTGAATAAAGAAGTTATTTTTGCTATTTTCCAATCTAATGGAACCTTCCCTGAATCTAGGGAATTTTGGAAAATTAAAACGAGTGCATCAACCATCTCACTAGCCACTTCTTTCAAGATCTGAGGATGAAGTCCATCCAGGACCTGCGGATTTGTCAGCCCGCAGCCCCAGTGATTTGCTCAATGCCACTTCCTTGGTGATTGTAATTTTTCCAAGTTCCTCTCTTCCCTCCATTTCCTGATTTACAACTATTTCCGGGATGATGCTTGTGTCCTCTAAAGTGAAGACAGAAGCAAAATACTTGTTTAATTTGTCTGCCATCTCCCTTCTTTCCATTATCAATTCTCTATAGGATCAATGCTCACTTTGTTAACTCTTTACTCATTTAAATATCTATAGAAGCTTTTACTATCTGTCTGTATATTAGTAGCTAGCTTTCTCCCATACTCTAATTTTTCCATCCTAATTAATCTTTTTGTCATACTTTGCTGTTCTTTATATTCTTTCCAATCTTCTGACTTTGCGTAATCATATGCTTTTTCTTTAAGTTTGATACTGTCTTTAACTTTTTTAGTTAACCATGGACAGTGGGCCCTCCTCTTGGAATTTTTCTTTCTCATTGTAATGTATATATTTTATATATTCCAAAATATCATTTTAAATGTCTGCCACTGACATATCCCTTAACCTCACTTGCCAGTTCACTTTACCTAGCTCTGTTTTCATGCCCTCATAATTGCCCTTATTTAAGTTTAAAATACTAGTCTTGGATGCACTCATTTTTCCCTCAAAATGAAGATAAAATTCAATCATGTTATGCTCGCTGCTAGCTAGGGGTGCACTAGGAGGTCATCAATTAATCCTATCGCGTTGCTCAATACTAGTTTTAGTAAGTCGGCTCTCTGGTTGGCTTCAGTACGTGCTGCTTGTTCTAAGAAACTATCCCGAATCTATGCCATCCTGTAGCCATGTCTCTGTAATGGCCATCAGATCGTACTTATTCATTTCTATTTGTGCTATCAATTCATCTCTTTGGTTTCGAATGCTATGTGCATTTAGATACAGAGCTTTTAGTTTTGTACTTTTATTATTTTTGTAGCATCTAGCCTTATGTGCTCACTTATTCTTAGAATTGTACTCTCTGCCCCTTCCTTTCACAGTCTGTTTATCATTTCCTTTTCTTGCCTTGTCTCTACTCTTTGGTTTACCACATCTCCCCAAATTTGATCCTTTGCCCCCACTATTCAGTTTAAAACCCTCTCTGCTTCCCTAGTCAGGCGGTTCACAAGGACACCAGACCCTGCGCGGTTGAGGTGTACACCATTCCACTTTCCCCAGCACTGGTGCCAGTGCCCCACAAACCAGAACCCACTTCTATCACACCAGTCTTTGAGCCATGCATTCATTTCTCTAATTTTATTTGTCCTATGTCAGTTTGCACGTGGCTCAAGTAATAATCCAGAAATTATTACCTTTGAGGTTCTGCTTCTTAATTTGTTGCCTAGCTTGTCATACTGACTATACACAGCCTCCTTCCTCATCCTGCCTATGTCGTTGGTGCCTACATGGACCATGACCACTGGATCCTCCCCCTCCCACTGCAAGTTCCTCTCCAACCCAGAGCAGCTTATTCCAAACACTGACACCGGGCAAGCAACAAAGCCATCTGGTCTCTCGCTATTTGCTACAGAGAACAGCGTCAATCCCCCTTACCATACTGTCTCCTACTACCTCTACAGTCCTTTTTGCTCCTCCCACTTGGATGGTTTCCTGTACCATCGTGCCATGGTCAGTTTGCTCATCCACCCTGCAGCCCCCACTCTCATCCAAACAAGTTAAGAGAACCTCAAATCTGTTGGACAATTGCACAGGCTCACACTCCTGCACTTTGGACCACCTTACCTGCCTCATTCGCAGTCATATCCTCCTGTCCCTGGTCACTGGCCAAATCTGAAGACCCTGTCATAAGTGCTGTGACTGCCACCTGGTCTAAAGCATACAGGTAACTTTCCTGCTTCATGATTTGTCGCAGAGTCTGCAACTCAGCCTCCAGCTCAATGACTCTGAGCCAAAGTTCCTCAGGCCAGAAACACTTAGGGCTGAATCTTCTGGTCGGCGTCTGTGTGTGTGTGTGTGTGTGTGTGTGTGTGTGTGTGTGGGGTGGGGGGGGGGGGGGCGTCACACCGATGCATAAAATGATGTGTGATGATGTTGGGCGTGTGTCCTGACATCATCGCACGCCATCGCAGTATTTCGTTCGGCGGTTGCACACCAGAGTCAGCTGCGTGCCCGCCGAAACATCCAAAGCTCCTCCCCCCCAAACGTAATGCTTAATTGGCTCACCTGTTTAAAATGGTGGCGTGCAGCCGCTCGTGGGCACTTATCAGCTCCGCACCCACCCCCCATAGGAAAAATCCAGGCCTTAGTGCAGACATGTCTGCCCTGGATCACAATGTTATCCAGGAGCTCCAACATGCTGCAGCCTTGACACATCACCTGTCCTGCCTTCCTTAACGTGTTTTAAATTAATACTTAATTATATTAATCACTTATTTATGCTTTCTTATATATTTGATTAACTTTACCATCAAATTGTGTACTATTTTAAACCTTAGGGACAGAATATAACTTACCCACTTAACAGATACTCATCAAACACTCACCTGTAGTAGAGCAAGGACCAATTTTTGTAGGGTGAGAAAGATAGGAGGAGGAAACGATCAACTCCTTCTCCCAACTCCCCTCTCACCAAACTCCAAGTCTTCACTCAGTTTGTCAGCTGCACTCCATTTGCGATGATTGTTGAAGATGGTCATTGTCTGGCACTTGTGTGGCGCGAATATTACTTGCCACTTGTTAGCCCAAGCCTGGATATTGTCCAGGTCTTGCTTCATTTGGACACGGACTGCTTCAGTATGTGAGGAGTCGCAAATGGTGTTGAACATTGTGCAATCATCAGCGACCATCCCCACTTCCGACCTTATTATGGAAGGAAGGTCATCGATGAAGCAGCTGAAGATGGTTGAGCCTGGGACACTACCCTGAGGCACTCCTGCAGTGATGTTCTGGAACTGAGATGATCTACTTCAAACTACTACAACCATCTTCCTTTGTGCTAGGCATGACTCCAACTAGCAGAGAGTTTCGCCCCCGCAATTCCCATTGACTGCAGTTTTGCTAGGGCACTTTAATGCCACACTCAGTCAAATACTGCCTTGATGTCAAGGACAGTCACTCTCACCTCACCTCTGGTCAATGGTAACCCCCAGTATGTTGATAGTGGGGGATTCAGCAATGGTAGTGCCATTGAATGTCAAGGGGCAATAATTAGAATCTTTCTTGTTGGAGATGGGCATTGCCTGGCAATGTTGCATATGTGACACGAATGTTACTTGCATTTGTCAGCCCAAGCCTGGATTGCTTCTAGAATGGCAACTGCAATAAGGTTATCTGACTTTTATTGAGAAATTCTATAGCTTTCTTCTTTTAGCTCTCAGTTAAACAAATCGTTCCCCTTAGTAAATTTGTCTTATTATGAATACCAGCTCCCAATTGCAGGCTGCATCATTGACAATAGATGTAATATTTACTCAGTTTCAGGTGTAGGTCTGGTTTAACTCCCAACTTCCAAGGAGTTACAAGCTACATAAGACTCAAAGCTGACACAGCTGCTTTTCCAAACAGTCTTGCTGCTGTTTATACCCTAACTGAATTCAGAGATAACTCAAAACAAAGTATCTCATTAAACTCCACCCATCTCAATGGCAATGTGGCACACACAACCTGTTCCCGGGTAGAAACACAAACTACCTTTTAATTCCAAAGCTTTCCTCAATTATGGGAAAACACATAAATAATTTTTCCTTCACATCATGTCTCCAATTCTTCAGCTAGTTAAACCCACTTGTTGTTTATGATCTTATCTTTCTAGCTGTTAACCTCTTAAACTAACATGGCCGCAACCTTTTAAGTGCAATAAGCTCTAAACTGGTTTGAATTTCATTTACTTCAGGGTTGCTTTTACCAGTTTCTCAACCAGATACCCCATTTTCTACAGTTAAAACTTTAATTCCCTAAACTAAAAGTTATATTCTAAAACATATGCATTATAAATTAGATATTTGAAACAATAGTCATTGATGTATTTTACAGTAAATATGTCAGATATATGTTATAAAATCATGAAATAGTACAGAACAGGAAGAAGTCATTCAGCCAGTTGAGACTGCACTGGCTCTTCTTCATCATACTCCCCTTCTCCTTCCCAATATCTCTGATTTTTTTTCTCCTTCAAGTATTTGTCCAATTCCCTTTTGAATCTGTTTTTGCTTTTGAATCTGTATCCACTAGTGCATTCTAAATGCTAACCATTCATTGCATAGTAAAAGTTTTTCCTCATGTCGCCTCTGGTTCTTTTGCTATTTACCATGTTGATCTTTCAACCATTGGAAACAGTTTCTCTTTATTTATTCAGTCCAAACCCTTCATGTTAAACTTTAAGCAATATTCATTCCCTATCCATTTTAATTTATGTAAGAATTTTGGACCAGTCACTTGGCGGCACAGAACTTGAGTACTGCTGAAAAGAGAGATTGTTGCCAAAGCTTTTCATCTTGCACTCAAGATAAATGCAAGAATGCCGAATTTCAAATGATCACAACAATTTATACTACAGGGGAAAAGGGTGCTGACTGGTTGGCAAGTTGACTGATTGGCCGAAGCATTGCTAATGGGAAAGCAACAGGGAACTATAGGCTCCCAAGCTCCCAGGTAATTCAAAAAAGTCACAAGGTTTAAACATAGTCCTTTTGTTTGCAGAGGACAAGTCACAACATGTGAATGCATGTCATTTCTAGCAAGCGTAAAATGAACCACATTGCCAGCTCAACTGATTATCTTAAATTGATTGTTCGTGTACCTATTAGGACATTCAGGTTTGCTCAGCAAGTGCTGCCCAATCACAGAATCGCATTTAACAGTAGATGTTTTGGGTTTTGCAAGCAGGGGCTGGTTGAGTGCTCTCTTTACTCTCCCTATAATGAACAACCGAAGGAACATGCTGTTTGATTCGATCAGCAAATTAGTGGGGTGTATAGCCTAAGTACCTGGTATCGCCTATGTACCTGGCATCATGCATGACATTGCTCAATTGAGCGATAGATGGAATGTCTTTTTGGATTGATGGCAGTATTCTGCTAGTGATTGCAGAGTAGCAGCATGAAATAACTTGTTTATCCTGCTGTTCAAATTGTTGAGATACTTAGCCTTTCCAGGATAATTTGAGATAGACAAGGCACCTTTCAGGTCCGACAGCACCAGCCTCTGGCCCATTTGGGAGTTTGCGCAATACATAGCAAATAATGACCTGATCAGGACAGCCATTGTCTCGCAGGATAACTTTCCTTTATTCTTTCCTGGGGTGTGGGCCTCACTAATATTTTGTTGCCCATTCCAAACAACTGGAAATCTGTAATAAAAACATAAAATGCTGGAAAAACTCAGCAGTTCTGACAGCATCTGTGGAGAGGGAAACAGAGTTTAAGTTCTGAGTCCGTATGACTCTTCTTCAGACACATGTAGGCCAGAATGGGTAAAGATGGCAGATTTCCTTCCCTGAAGAGCATCAGTGAACCAGATGGGAACTTGCAACAATCAATGATAGCTGTCATGGTCATCATTGATGGGACTAGCTTTAAATTCAATTAATTAATAAATCTGGAATATAAGTTCCATCAGCTGCCATGGTAGGATTTGAACTCATGTTCCCACAGCATCAGCCTGGGCCTCTGAGTCCAGTGACAACACCACTTTCGTCCATAAGGGAGTCATCCTCACCATTGAGGGGAGATTTGATAGAGGTGTACAAGATTATGACAGGTTTAGATAAGGCAGACAAGGAAAACCGGTTCCCATTAGCTGATGGTATACAGGCTGAGGGATACAGGTTTAAGGTTTTGGACATGCAAGGGAGGCACGAGTAAGAACGTTATTAATGCAGCAGGGATTAACAACTTGGAACTTGCTGCCTTTGAAGGTGGTGGAAGCAGAGACAATCGACAATTTTAAAAGGAAATAAACTCCCAAGGGACGAAGCTGGAGAGTGGAACTGACAGGATTGCTCTCTGTGGAGATTTGGCATAGACTCTCTGGGCCGAATGCCCTCCTTCTGTGCCGTGAATCTGGCTCTATGGGCCAGATTTTCAATTCTGCACCAAGAATCTGGCCACTGGTCCATTTCCAGGTCCCAACTTCATTGTGTCAGCAAAATGGCCTAATTTTTCTTTATTCTTTCATGGGATGTTGGCATACTGGCACGGCCAGCATTTTTGCCCATCCCTAACAACCCTTGATCTGAGTGATTTGCTAAGCCATTTCAGAGGGAAGTTAAGAGTCAACTACATTGATGTGGGTCTGGAGTCATATGTAGGCCAGACAGGACATTAGTGCACTTAAAGGACACTAGTGAACCAGACATTTTGTTTTTATGACAATCGATGATGGTTGCATGATCACCATTCCTGACAGAAACTTTCAATTCCAGATTTTATTAACTGAATTTAAATTCAACCAGCTGCCGTGGTGAGACTTGAATCCGTGCATCCTGGGCATTAGCCTAAGCTTTTGGATTACTAGTCCAGTGACATTACCACTACTCTATCATCTCCACTGAACGGCCCTGGGGAGGGTTTGGCACTTAATCAACCACGTCAAAAGCAGCCTAGGGGCAGGGCACAATCACTGAGAGCCCTTTGAAATGGCTTGCCGTGGAGATAGTCACCCAAGCATAAGAATGGGATTGGGCCACCACTGCCAGGGCAAACAAGCATGGGCAGATCCCAGGTTATCTGATGCCATCCTGGAGTTCCTCATGCAGGCTGTGCTGAGAGGTGGGAATTTTTTTCCCAGCACCTAGCCGGAAAAGAACTCACTAAAGGGCATGGAGATGGCAGAGTAGGTCAGCAATCATGGAGTCATGTTAAGGATGTGTGTACATGAGGTGGATGCCACAAGCACTTCAATAGTCTCAAATCTGTGAAGGTGAGTGGTAAATGGTACCCAAGTGAAACACCTGTAACGTGTACACAGCAGCCTGCGCATGAGCTCAACAGACTGCATGCCCATAGTGCTCCCTAACATTGTCAGGAGTACTGGTCTCTTCACTGAGATGTCAGTCACCCTCACATGTGGCGCAAAAATGAGGAGTGGGCACCACTGAGGAGTGCAACAACTCATGTCAATGCCATGTTATGCAAGTTTAGAGAGGACAATGTACTCATGCTTTATTCTCCCCTCATCCTACAGGAGAAGCAGGCATACAATTACCTGGAGATGACATCACATAGGTGCCATCACGGCATGCCATCAGTGATAGCAAAGTCATTTGATAGGTCTACCCTGAAATAAAGGGTATGGAAGAGTCTCCTGCCCAATGCGCACTGTAGCTCGTCCACCACCAGACGTGCGTAAACATCTGCTGAGTTGTCCCGCGTTCTCAACATCTTCCTCTCTTGTCACTCCAACAGGGCCTGCAGCCTGGGTCAAGCAAAGGCAGCCAACAGAATATAGATACAACATCGACCTCCTTGGGAGGGGAAGACTCCTCACATCCAATCTCTGCACCAAATACCAGTACATACACATTTCACCTCAGTGAGGCCACAAACTAGATTAGAACAGGGAGCACTGAGTGAGCATCAAAAGGCAAGCAAGCAGGAAGAGCATAGTGAGGCTGATTCAGCTGTTTGCAGCCCCCTTTGGAGGAGGGTGGCACAACCAGGCTCCACAGGGTAAAGATACTGGACCTCAGGTGTCACAGGAGGGGGTTTCTGGAGCAACAGAAACAGATGATTTCCCAATTATAAAAGATCCCTGTGGTGCCTCTCGATGAGCGAAAACTGCATTGCAACTCTGGAAGGAGTTCCTCAGTCCCTGGGAAGAGGCAGCTCAGGAGGATTCATGCAATGATCTTCCCTATGGTAGACAGCTGGGAGGCTGTTACTGTAATCAGACTAGTCTCTCTTCTTGAATATAATCAGAATCACAGCGTCCCGGAGATCCACCGACATGCACTCTTCTTCCCAGATGAAGGTTGTGCAGGCGTGTATCTCCACTGTATTCCAGAATTTCAATAGAGATTCCATCTGCTGCAGAGGCCTTGTTGTTTTTACATCTATTGAATTGCTTTTTCAACCTTGATCTAAACTAGGTAGCTCCGAGATGGAGCCAGGTGCAGTATAGAGGGATAGAGTTGAGGACATTCAAGTTGAAGACAGAGTTTCAGTTGAGGTGTTCTTCAAAAATGCTCTCTCCAGCAAGCACTGACTGCCTCTCTGTCCTTGAGCTTCCCTGCATGCACGGCTCCCAGTGGGGTAGGCCCTTGAGTGCGTAAACATTGACACCCTTGACAGCATTGATGAAACCGTGCATGTTGTTGTTGTCACAAACTGTTAGATCTCCCATGTTCTTTCTGACGCCATGTGCTCTTTATGCTTTATGGTACACCACTGCCTTTAGCCACCTGTCAAGACTGCTGCGTTTCTTTTGAAACATGATGAAAGTTCCATTCATGAAAGTTTTGCAATTATACTCGACTAGGACCTGTATCTCGGTCATTTTCAGTGAACCAGTCACGATGTTTCCTGGTACAGAGACAAAGGATTTCTTCGCAGGTGCTTGTTATGGTGGACTTAATGTTCAACCAAACAATGTGGGCACACTGTAGCTTCTGGTGGCTGAAGGTTGAGAGGTTGATAACGAGGCACTGACTGAAAACAGCCATCTTGATGTGATTTTTGATGCCTTGAGGTTTTGCTTGAAGTTTTGCTTAGAATCATAGAAAAGTTACGATGCAAAAAGAGGCCTTTCAGCCCATCATGTCTGCGCCGGCCAAAAAGAGAAAAAAAAGAAACTAGCTGCTCATTTTTAATGCCGATTTCCAGCAGCTGGTCCATAGCCTTGCAGGTTATAGCACTTCAGGTGCAGGTCCGGGTACCTTTTAAATAAGTTGAGCGTTTCAGCCTCAGCCACCAATTTAAGCAGTGAATTCCAGGCGCCCACCACCCTCTGGATTAAAAAGAATTTCCTCGTGTCCTCTTTAATCCTTCTACATATCACCTTAAAAGTATGCCCCATGGTAACTGACCCCTTAGCTAGGGGAAAACAGGTCTTTCCCGTCTACCCTATCCAAACCTCTCAATTTTGTACACTTCAATTAGGTCAGCCCTCAGGCTCCTCTGTTCTCAGGAAAACAACCCTAGCCTATCCAATCTCAGAACTGCAATTTTCCAGCCTTGGCAACATTCTTATGACTCTCTTCTGTACCATCTCCTGAGCAATTACGTCCTTCCTGTCATGTGACCAGAACTGGACACAACTTCCAGCTGTGGCCTAACCAGCATTTTATACAGTTCCACCATTACATCCTTGCTTTTGTATTCAATACCTCGTCCAATAAAGGGACCCATTCTATACCATTCTTTACCACCTTAATCACCTATCCTACCACCTTCAGAGATCTGTGGACGTGCTCTCCAAGGTCTCTCACTTTCTCAACCCTTCTCGATATCCTCCCGTTTACTGAGTATTTCCTTGCTTTTTTTGCCCTCCCCAGATGCATTATGTCACACTTTTCCAGATTGAATTCCATTTGCCACTTTTCCACCCACTCAACGAAACCATTGATATCTTTCTGGAGACAACAGCTATCCTTCTCATTACTAACTGCACAACCAAGTTTTGTGTTATCTGCAAATTTCATGATCATGCCTCCCACATTTAAGTCTAAATCATTAATATATGCAGTAAACAGCAAGGGCCCCAACAATAAGCCCTATGGAACGCCACTGGAAACCGCTTTCCATTCGCAAAATCATTCATAACCATTAGCCTCTGTTTCCTGTTGCTGAGTCAATTTTGGATCCAACTTGCCACCTTCCCATGTATCCCATGGGATCTCACTTTTTGACTAGTCTGCCATGTGGGACCTTGTCAAACGCCTTACTAAAATCCATGTAGACAACGTTCACTACACTACCCTCATCAATTCTCCTTGTTAGTTCCTCAAGAAATTCTATTAAATTAGTAAGACACAATCTTCCCCTAACAAAACCATGCTGACTATCCCGATCAATCTATGCCTTTTTATGTGACAGTTTATCCTGTCTCTCAGAATTGATTCCAATAATTTTCATACCACCAACTGACTGGCTTATCCCACACAACCTTTTTAAATATTGGTACAATGTTCACAGACCCTGTCGCTTCTGTTGCCTCTGCTGTTTGTGAGTAAATTGATGGGGGTGGCAAGTTGGATAAGGCGGTGATCGGTCCAGCAGTCATCAGTACTTGGCACCAGTAATGTGGTCATCCCTGAGGTCTCTTGCTTGAACAATGGTGTAGTCAAGCAAATGCCAGCGTTGCTATGAGGTTCTGTGCTTATCTTGCTCACAGAAGACGGTGTTGTTGATGGCAAGGTCATGTTCTGGGTACTTTGCCAGGAGGATAATTCCTTTGGCGCTTGCTTGCCCTTTTACTTCCTTGCCTATCACACCTTACACTCTGCCTGACTCTGGCATTGAAATCTTGAGGAAGATCAGTTTGTCACCTGCTGGGACTTTTTTTATTTATTAGTTCATGGGATGTGAGTGTCACCGGCTAGGCCGGCATTTATTGCCCATCCCCAATTTCCCTTGTTCAGAGGGCATTTAAGGGTCAACCACATTGCTGTGGATCTGTAGTCACATGTAGGATGGTAGATTTCCTTCCCTAAAGGACATTAGTGAGCCACATGGGTTTTTACAAAAATGGTTTCATGGTCATTGTCAGACTTATAATTCCAGATTTTAATTGGGTTGGTGGGATTCAAACCCCCGTCCCCAGAGCATTATCCTGGGTCTCTGGGATACTAGAATACTAATACTGGAATACTAATAGGAATACTGGAATACTATTCCAGCGACAATACCACTATGCCACCACCTCCTCTTGGGCTAGGGGTTTTCAAGGTCAATGTAGAATCCCTCCTTGTTCTCATCTGTTGCCTCAAGTGCAGGAGTTTATGAGCTGATGACAATGGCATGCTGATTCTTCATTGGGGTGAGCTGGGCTGTCATAATGTTCTTGCTTATCCCACAGCAGGAGTTGCTGAGTCACCAGGCAAGCTCTTTTTTGATGGCGATGCCCATCCCATGGAGATGTTGTTCCTCTTCTGGAAGGGCCTTCCAGGTAAAGGTATACCTGCCACCTGTTCCTTCTGTTGGCCTTCTCCTGCATGCTGTGTCTCACCTAGGGTGCAATGTCGATATTGAACTGCCTGAGTTCCTGAGCTATGATGGCTGTAAGGACTCTGCCAACCAACACCCTGAGACAGGCACACATTTGGACAATACTGACACCACCCTTTAGGCCCCTCATTTTCTTAGCTTGACTGACTGCCCAACCCCACCCCACCCCCTCCATCTCAATACTCATGATACCAGGGTCCTTCCCATTTCACTCCTTCATGCCCCTGGCCCAAACCTCTGTCCTCCTCTGGATTCCTCTTCAGAACTCTCCTCACCCATTGACTCACCCTTCCCTGTACTAAATCACCATGCAAGAGTACATTCTCCTGCACCTGTTTCCTTGTGCCGTAAAGTCAAACACCGTACACACAACTGCACAAAGCCGACAGCTTCACACCATCTTTTAAAAATTCATGTCACAGGATTCTCATGCACTGCTGACTTTACCTTGAAGGTAGGACATAATTAAAAAAAGATTTTAGGCTAATTAATGCTCATGGCATGCAAATATATTACAAGTAGGAATTAGTCACAGGCCAGCATAATGCTTGACATGTCACAAACTTTATCTCTGCATCTCCCACTGAACTAAGTCACCCTCTGCATGCCATGTTTCCCTTGTGGGCTTCATACAAAAAATTCCGTCAAGTGAGATTGCCATCAACTGACATTCAGTTTGGGTTCTGCTAGGGCCACTCAGCTCATGACCTCATTACAGCCTTGGTCCAAATATGGACAAAAGAGCAAAACTCTGAGGATGAAGTGAAGGTGACTGCCCTTGACATCAAGGCAGCATTTGACTGAATGTGGCATCAAGGAGTCCCAGCAAAACTGGAGTCAATGGGAATCAGGGGAAAACTCTCCACTGGTTGGAGTCATACCTAGCACAAAGGAAGATGGCTCTGGTTATTGGAGATCAATCATCTGAGTCCCAGTACATCACGGCAGGAGCTCCTCAGGGTAGTGTTCTAGGCCCAACAACCTTCAGCTGCTTCATCAATGATCTTCCCTCCATCATAAGGTCAGAAGTGAGGATATTCATTAATGATTGCACCATTCACAACTCATAGAAACATAGTAAGTTTATGACACAGAAAGAGGCCACTTGGCCCATCATGTCTGTGCCAGCTGACAAATGCACCACCCAGCCCAATCTCACTTTCTCGCATTTGTCCATAGCCCTACAGGTTACGACACTTGAGATGCATAACCAGACACATTTTAAATGAATTGAGGGTTTCTGCCTCTAACATCCTTTCAAGCAGTGAGTTCCAGACTCCAGCAACCTTCTGGGTGAAAATGTATTTTCCTCATCTCCCCTCTCATCTTCCTAGCAATCACTTTAAATCTATGCCCCCTTGTCACTGACCTCCCTGCCAAAGTAAATAGGCCCTCCCTATCCATTTTATCCAGGCCCCTCACAGTTATGTACATCTCAATCAAATCTCCCCTCAACCTCCTCTCTTCCAGGGAAAGCAACCCCAGCCGATCTTGGGGTGGCAATTTTCCAGTCCGGGCAACATCCGTGTAAATCTCCTCTGTACCCTGTCTAATGCTATTACATCCTTTCGGTTATGAGGTGACCAAAACTGCATACAGTTTTGATCTAACCAATGTTTGATATAGTTCCAGCATAACCTCCTGCTCTTATATTCAAAACCTCAACTAATACAGGAAAGGATTCCATATGTTTTCTTAACTGACATATCACCTTATCCTGCTACATTCAGGGATCTGTGAGCATTCACTCCAAGGTCCCTCAGTTCCAATACACCTCTCTGTACCCTCCCATTCATTGTACAATCCTCTGCCTTGTTTGACCAAATGCATCACCTCACACTTCCCTGGGTTCAATTCTATTTGCCACTTTTCTGCCCACTTGACCAGTCCATATCTTCCTTTAGTTAATAGCAATCCTCCTCACCATCAACCGCACTTTTTGTGTTATCAATTTTTGTGTTATCTGCAAACTTCTTGATCATAGCCTCTACATTTACATTCAAATCATTAATATACATCACAAAAATCAAGGCATTCAGTACTCAGACCTGAGAAACCCCACTGGAAACAGCCCTCCAGTCACAAAAACATCCATCAATTACCCTTTGTTTCCTGCCACTGAGCTTATTAAGTATCCAGATTGCTACATTCCCCTGGATTCCATGGGCTTTTATGTTTTTAACCAGTCTGCCATGTGGGACCTTGTCAAAAGCCTTACTAAAATCCAGTCTGAAGTACAAGTGTTACAGCTGCTGCAGACATTAGACATCTGAAAAGGAAGTGAGAATGCTGACAATATGCACAAATCCAGCAACATCTGTGGAGACTGCAACATAGCCAAGGCTTCAGGTTGCTGACCATTCACCAGAACCCTTTCATCTGATGAAATGCCATCAACCTGAAACGGTTACCACTATGTGCTGTTTTCATTCAGATACAAGTAACATCCACAAGTTCACTGCCCCTTTGTCCCACAAGTTCAATTATGGAGTCCAACTCCTCGGATACTAAAGCAGGTTGTGTCCATATACAGTAAGGCCTGGACAGCATTCAAGCTTAGGCTGATGAATGGCAAGTAACATTCACACCACACAAGTGGAAGGCAACAACCATTTCCCCTTGACATTCCCATCAATTGGCATTACTATCACTAAAACCCCCTGTATCAATATCCTGGGGGTTACCATTAACCAGAAACTGGACTGGACCAGCCATATAAATACTGTGGCTACAAGGGCAGGTCAGAAGGTGTGAATTCTGCAGAACTCTGACTCCCCAAAGCCTGTCTAAAAGGCACAAGTCCGGAGTGTGATGGAACACTTGCTCCAACAAGCACTCAAGAAGCTTGACACCATCCAGGGCAAAGCAGCCTGCCTGATTGTCACCCCATCTGCTACCTTCAACGTTCACTCCCTCCACCACTGACATAGCGCCTACAAGATGCACTCCTTTCTGAGGACCGACACCTTGTCGGAGTGCAGCTGCTTACGTGTCCCAATGAACCCGAGAGCAATGCTGTCCACAGCTCATGCTCCTGGTAGGGTCTCCCATGCAGTAAGGTCGAGGGGGAGTTTCCAGACAAAGAACGATCCACAAGTCTGCAACGACAGAGCAGGTGGAGGAAGGCTGCGGCCCCAAGGGCAGAAGGCTGCAACGGGGAAGTTGCCCCAGTCGAGATGGTCCGCCATGCCACTGAATCCAGCCACCAAACACCAAGACCATGTGGAACCCAGCTGCACATTGGAGTCCCCACACTAAGCAGGCCTCTGTCAGGTAAAAAGCCCTGTGACAATGGAGGATTGGCAAC
Source organism: Carcharodon carcharias (assembly GCF_017639515.1). NCBI lineage: Eukaryota > Metazoa > Chordata > Chondrichthyes > Lamniformes > Lamnidae > Carcharodon > Carcharodon carcharias. The sequence goes on along the minus strand of NC_054478.1, from coordinate 118,554,461 downwards.
AGAGGCAGGGCTGTGATATCTGGAGGCCCCCAGCCAAGGTTCCACACACAGGCAGTAGATGTATAACATTCGTCGAGCACCTGTGTTGGAACAGGGGTGCCTTTTGGCAGCTGCATCTGCATCTGAGCAGTCCTCTTCAGGATACCCTCTGCTCACCCGAACAAGGAGGGGGCTAGAAAAGGTGCCCCCCCCCACCCCCCAAAAAAGGCTGTCCCGTTTCATCTACCTGGGAAACTCCATCCAGTAGGATCACCATCCCTGTGGTCGAAACAAGAGAAAATGAAACTTAGGAACCTGGAATGTGAGAACACTTGTTGACAACCCTGGAAGACGAACAGCCATCATGGCTCGGGAGGAGCGAGGCACAACATCAACATCGCTGCTCTTCAAGAAAGCTGGCTCACTGGGGAGGGGCAGCTGAGGGAGGCCAGGTGAGGGTACATCTTCTTCTGGAAAGGGAAGTCAGTTTCGCCATGGAACAGGATAGCTGCCATGCTCTCCGAACTCCCCTTGGGGGTCAATGAGAGGCTGATGACCGTACGCCCGCATCTCAGTCATAACTAATGCACCACTGTCATCAGTGCATGCTTTAGATTCCGACCATAAAGTAAATGATAGGTGCTACACTGATCTCAATGGTATCCTTGCATCCCCAGGAACGACAAGGTCATCCTCCTAGGTGACTTTAATGCCCAAATTGGATGCGACCACGAAATCTGGAGTGGAACTATCAGCATGAGGAAGGCCAATATCAACGGCATCCTACTCTTGACCAAGTGTGCCCAATACTGTCTGATCATGACAAACGCGGTCTTCCACCACCAGAACAAGCTCAAGACCACGTGGAGACACCAGAGGACGGGGCATTGGCACCTCCTGGACTACATCATTGTCCAAGGCAGAGACTTGAGGGACATGCTTGTCACAAGGTCTGTGAAGGGTTCTGAATATTACCGGATGGGCCATCGATTCGTGCATTCAGTGATGAACATCTGCTTAGCGGCAAGACACCAGAGGACCCAAAAAGCCACCCAGAGACAGCTGAATGTTGCGACATAGAAGGACCCAGGACTGTGGAAAGAATTCTGGGCCCAGGTGCACAGGGCATTGGAGCAAGTGCCCACCACTAATGCCATTTCCATCCAGGCATACTGGAAGCAACTCAAGTCCGTTGTACTTGTCACCTACGCACAGGCTAATCGGGTTCGCACCACGATGAAGCCAGGACTGGTTTGACGCCAATGATGCTGCCATCTGCAACCTCCTTGAGTGGAAGCGAGCAGCCTTCATCGTCTGGCAAAGTCTCCTATATACCTGGCAAATGACTGCAGTGTACCACCAACTGAAGGCTGAGGTCCAGCGACATATTCGCAACATTAGAAACAACTGGAGATCCTCCCAGAAACCCAGTGTGGCTTCTGACCATCCTGGGGTACTGCAGACGAGACAGGTCCAGGAGAAATGTTGGAAGCAAAATCAAGAATTGTTTCTCGCCTTCATCAATCTGACCAAAACATTTGATCCTTTAAATTGTAAAGCTCTATGGATCGTTCTCCGCGCTTTGGTTGCCTATTAAAGCTTGTCACCATCCTGAGATTCCTGCATGACAACATGACCACTATCGCCCTGAGTGCAGGATCTGAAACTGACACCTTTCACATCCAGACCGAGGTCAAACAAGATTGTGTGCTTGTTCAACCTATACCTGACCATCGTCATCCACCTCATCCAAGATGACCTACCACCTGGTGTCAGCCCTCAGTATCATCTGGACGGGAAGCTCTTCAACATTGGTCGCTTCCAGATAAAAACAAAACTCACCACCATGGACATCCACGGCCTTCAGTTTGCAGATGTATGCTGCTTGATGGCTCACTCTGTACAAGACATGCAAAGGACACTTGGCCTCTTCAACACCTATATAAGAGGCTTGGCCTGTCCTTAAACATCACCAAGACAAAAGTTCTTCACCAACCTTCCCCGGGCCAGCTCAACATCCACAACGCCATCCACATAGATGGGGTGGCTCTGGAGTTGGGAAAGCACTTCCCTTATCTCAGCAGCCACCTCTCCCAAGGGACTACTGTCAATGAGGAAGTCCAACACCGAGTCAACTGTGCCGGTGCTGCCTTCTTCAAGCTGCGTCAATGTGTCTTTGACAACAGGGACCTTTGTAAGTTAACAAAGATTCTGATTTATAAGGCCTTTGTGTTGACCACCCTACTCTACTGCAGCAAAACATGAAATGCCTACTGATGTCACATTAAGATCCTTGAGAGCTTCCATCAATGGTGCTTGTGTCGAATCCTGGGGATCAAATGGGAGGACCGCTGGACTAATTCGAGTGTCTTCCATGAAACTGTGTCTACTAGCATTGAAGCCTGCAGAACCAGCTCCGTTGGATGAAAACTACCTCCCTTGGCAGGATCTGTTCTCACAGCTCTCTGTTGGCCAATGGTCAGCCAAAGGAAAAGGTATAAGAATGCGCTCAAGATCGCCCTAAAGCATGGAGGCATTAATGCCACTGACTGGGAGGAGATCGCTCGGTATGGCATCACCTGGTCCACTTCGAGGCTCAGCGACGCAACAGTGAGGCAAAACTGTGGCGCAGAGGAAGAAGGAAGCCAACCCAGAGTTGCGATTTCCACTCCCCTGAGCAACAACGTGCTCCCACTGTGTAAGAGCATGTGGATCCAAAATTGGGCTCCTTAGTCATCTGAAGTCTCACCAAGCCTGACAGACATCAGCAAAATGATTCTGAGGGACTGCCAACATCGACAAGATACGCTGTAGCAACTCACCAAGGCTCTTTCAACAGCACTTTCCAAACACAGACTTGTACCACCTGGAAGGGCAAGATGCATGAGAACACCACAACCTGCAAGTTCCCCTCCAAGCTACACACCATCCTGACTTGGAACTATATAGCTATTCCTTCAAAGGATAAAATTCCTGGAACTCACTTTCTAACAGCACTTTGGGTGTGTTTGCACCACATGGACTGCAGAAGTTCAAGAAGGTGGCTCACTACCACCTTCTCAAGGGCAATTAGAGATGGGCAATAAATGCTTGTCCAGCCAATGATGCCCACGGTCTGTCAAAAAAAAATTTTAAAAATAGGCAACTCCAAAAGCTACAGATGGTAGAAGTGATTATTTTTGTCACTGGTCTTGAGAGCTACCGCTTTGGAAGAGATAAATGAATCAAGGAATGGCTGAATGATTCTTTAAGCACCGTTAACTGATCCTCAGCATACAAACAATATAATACCATCCGCAGTGTAACAACTGACAAATATATCAAGGTTATTTGACAATATTGGCCTCATGATCATTTCAATGCCAAGGTAAGTTACTGTTCGGCAACACATTTCGCATATTTTATCAGTGTAATATTTTAATTTTAATTCCTATTACATTTTGCCCTTCTTCTGGTGCAGTTTAATAACCATTGATTGCCCTCCAGTACATGGATAAAGGCGTTGGCAACATATTTGACAACGGAATAGATCACAGCTTAGCTTTCACACAAATGCAATTTCAGTCAGTAAACTACTGGATAGCGATTAGAGGAGGAATTCTTGCTCAGATCAATTGTAGTGGACCTTTCATTGCCTCATCGCTCAGACAGAACAAGAATGGAATCTGGTCCTTTCCATGAATGTACTATGTTCAACCTAAATGATTTCTTATTACTCTCTTTTCTCATTCCCCAATCTTCTCCCCAACTCTTCTAGACGTAGTGAGTGATTCATGCTGCTGCAGAGTACAATGGATCCCGCTATTGTTACTTTATTCAAATAGGCCATCTCCTCTGTCATCTAAGCAGTGAATATCAGAAAGCTACTTAACCACTGGAGTACAACACACATAAACATAAAAACATAGAAAATAGGAGCAGGAGTTTGGCCTTTCGAGCCTGCTCTGCCGGTCAATATGATCATGGCTGATCCTCTATCTCAACGCCATACTCCCATGCTCTCCTCATATCCCTTGATGCCTTTAGAGTCCAGAAATCTATCTATTTCCTTCCTAAATATATTCAGTGACTTGGCTCCACAGCCTTCTGTGGTAGAGAATTCCATAGATTCACCGCCCTCTGAGTGACGAAGTTCCTCCTCATCTCAGTCCTAAATGGTCTATCCCATTTCCTGAGGCTGTGACCCCTTCCTTGTTCTGGACACCCCAGCCAGAGGAAACATCATCCCTGTACCAGTCTGTCCATCCCTGTCAGAATATCATATGTTTCAATGAGGTCACCTCACACTCTTCTAAACTCCAGGCCTGGTCAGCCCAATCTCTCCTTACACGGCAATCCTGCCATCCCAGGGATCAGTCTGGTGAACCTTTGCTGCACTCCCTCTGTGGCAAGTATATCCTTTCTTAGGTATGGAGACCAAAACTGCACACAATACCCCAGGTGTGATCTCAGCAAGGCCCTGTACAGCTGCATCCTTGCTCCTGTATTCAATTAATCTCAGGATACAAAGATGCGAAGAAAGAGTAGCCCATTCAGCCCCTCGAGCCTGCTCCGCTATTTAATAAGATCATGGCTGATCTGACAGTAACCCGACAGTTGCATCCCCTACCGCCGATAATCTATCACCCCTTGCTTACCAAGAATCTATCCACCTCTGCCTTAAAAATAGTCAAAGACTCTGCTGCCACCACATTTTCAGTTAGAGAGTTCTAAAGTCTCATGACCCTCAGTGAAACAATTTCACCTCATTCTGTTTTAAATGGGCGACCCTTTATTTTTAAACAATGACCCCCTAGTTCTAGATTCTTCCACAAGAGGAAACATCCTCTCCACATTCACCCTGTCAAAACCCCTCAGGATCTTATATGTTTCAATCAAGTCACTTCTTAGTCTTCTGAACTCCAGCGGGTACAAGCCTGGTCTGCCCAATCTTTCCTCATAGGACAACCAGTCTATTCCAGGTATTAGTCTGGTAAGTCTTCTCTGAACTGCTTCCAACGCATTTACATTCTTCTTTAAATAAGGAGACCAATATTGTATACAGTACCTCAAATGTGGTCTCACTAGTGCCCTGTACAACTAAAGCATAACCTCCCTACTTTTGTATTCAATTCCCCTCACAATAAATGATAACATTCTATTAGCTTTCTGAATTACTTGCTGTACTTGCACACTAGCTTTTTGTGATTCATGCACTAGGATACCCAGATCCCTCTGCAATCTCTCACCATTTAGATAATATGCTTCTCTTTTACTCTTCTTGCCAAAATGGACAATTTTACATTTTCTCACATTATAGTCCATCTGCCAGATCTTTGCCCACTCACTTAACCTATCTATATCGTTTGTAGTCTCCTTATGTGCTCTTCACAACTTACTTTCCTATCTATCTTTGTCTCATCAGCAAATTTGGCAACCATCCCTTCAATCGCTTTGTCCAAGTCATTTATATGAATTGTAAACAGTTGAGGTGTCAGTATTGATCCCTGTGGCACAACACTTTTTACATCTTGCCAACCTGAAAAAGACCCATTTATGCCTACTCTCTGCTTCCTGTTAGCCAGCCAATCTTCTATCCATGCCAATATGTTACCCTCCATACCATGAGCTTTTATTTTCTGCTATAACCTCTGATGTGGCACTTTATCAAATGCCTTTTGGAAATCTAAGTACAGTACACTGGCTCTCCTTCATCCACAGCACATGTTACTTCCTCAAAGAACTCCAATAAGTTGGTTAAACACGATTTCTCTTTCACAAAACCATGTTGACTCTGCTTGATGACCTTGAGCTTATCGAAGCTATCCGCTATAATTTCTTTAATAACAGCTTTTAACATTTTCCCTGCGACAGATGTTAAGCTTATTGGTTTGTAGTTTCCCCACTTTCTGTCTCTCTCCTTTTTGGAATAGTGGAGTTACATTTGCTACCTTCTAATCTAATGAGACCTTCCCCAAATCTAGGGAGTTTTGGAAAATTAAAACCAATGCATCAACTATCTCACTAGACACTTCTTTTAGGCTGAATTCCATCAGGGCCCAGACTTTTGTCAGCTCACAGCTCCAACAATTTCTCTGGTGACTGTAATTTTCCTGACTTCCTTCTCCACTTCCATTTCCTGGTTTGTAGCTGCTTCTGGGATGTTACTTATATCCTCTATAGTGCAAACTGATGCAAAATACCTGTTCAATTCATCTGCCATCTCCTTGTTTTCCATTATCAATTCTCCAGACTCACTTTTTATAAGACCAATGCTCACTTTGCTAACTCTTATCTTTTTAAATATTTATAAAAACTCTTACTATTTGTTTTGATATTTCTGGCTAGCTTTCTCTCCTACTCTAATTTTTCCCTCCTTATTAGACTTATAGTCATTCTTTGCTGTTCCTTTTCTTTTTCTTTAAATTTGATACTATCTTTAACCTTTCTAGTTAATCAAGGATGATTTGTCCATCCCTTGGACTTTTTCTTACTCGTTGGAATGTATCTATTCTGTGCATTCTGAAATATCCCCTTAAATATTAGCCACTGCATCTCTATTGACCTACCCTTAACCTAATTTGCCAATTCACTTTAGCCAGCTCAGCTTTCATGCCTTTCTTTAAGTTTAAAAAAGTCTCAGATCCATGCCTCTCTCCCTCAAACTGAATGCAAAATTCAATTATATTATGGTTGCTGCCACCTAGGGGTGCCTTCACGATGAGATCATTAATTACTCCCATCTCACTGCACAATACCAGGTCTAGTATAGCCTGCTCTCTGGTTGGCTCCAGAATATGCTGTTCTAAGAAACTATCCCGAAAACATTCAATGTACTCCTCATCTGGGCTATATTTGCCCATCTGACTCTTCCAGTCTATATGTAAATTAAAATCTCCCATTAGTATCGCTGTGCTGTTCTGACAAGCTCCAATTATTTATTCCTTTATGCTCAACCCTACCATGTGGGCCGGTACACAACTCCCACAAGTGACTTCTTGCCTTTACCATTTCTCATCCCTACCCAAACCGTTTTCACATCCTGGTTTCCTGAACTTAGGTCATCCTTCTCTATTGTGCTAATACCATCATTGACTAACAGAGCCACCCCTCTACCCTTTCCTCACTTCCTGTTCTTCCTAAATATCCTGTGCCCTTCAATATTCAGGACCCAATCCATGTACTCCTGCAACCATGTCTCTGTAATGGCTATCAAGTCGTAATTATTCATTTCTATGTGCGCTCTCAGTTCATCTGTTCTGTTTAGTGTTACGTGCATTCAGATACAGAGCTTTTGGTCTCATCCTTTTATTCTTTTATAACCTCTAGTTTCATCTGTTGATTTGTTAGGTTTGTACTCTCTATCCCTTCCTGTCACCATCTGCTTTTCTTTTCCTGTAAAAATACCTTTGTCTTTTATCTTGTCTCTGCTCTTTGATTTATCACACCTTCCTAACTTTGATCCCTTGCCCTGACTATTAGTTTAAAACTCCCATTACTTCCCCAGCTATGTGGCTTACAAGATCACCAGTCCCAGCACGGCTCGGGTGTGGACCACCCCAACGGTACAGATCCTACTTTCCCCAGTACTGGTGCCAGGGCCCCATGAACCAGAACCCACTTCTCCCACACCAGTCTTTGAGCCACACATTCATCTCCCTAATCTGATTTGTCCTATGCCAATTTGCACATGGCTCAACTAATATTGCAGAGATTATGACCTTCGCGTTTCTGTTTCTTAATTTGGTGCCTAGGTCCTCATACTGACTATGCAGAACCTCCTTCTTTGTCCTGCCTATGTCATTGGTACCCACATGGACCACGATGACTGGGGCCTTCCCCTCCCATTGCAAGTTCCTCTCCAGCACCAAGGATATGTCCTGCACCCTGCCACTGGGCAGGCAACACAGTCGTCCGGACTCACTCTTTGCTGCAGAGAATGGTGTCAGTCCCTCTGACTATACTACCACGACATTCCTTTTTGCTCCTCCCACTTGGATGGCTTCCTGTACCATGGTGCCATGGTCAGTTAGCTCACCCACCCTGCAACACCCACTCTAATCCAAACAAGCTGAAAAAATCTCAAACCTGTTGGACAATTGCAAAGGCTCACACTCCTGCGCTCCTGCCCTCTGAGTCCCCTTACCTGCCTCACTCGCAGTCACATTCTCCTGTCCCTGACCATTGACCAAATCAGAAGGCCCTGTCCTAGGAGGTTGGAGTGCCTCCTGGTACAAAGAATCCAGGTATCTTGCCCCTCCCTGATGCGCCGCAGTGTCTGTAGCTCAGTCTCCAACTCTCAAACTCTGAGCTGAAGCTGCACGAGCTTCAAACACTTACTGCAGATGTGTTTGCCCTGGATAAAACTGGCATCTGAACATGCTCCCACATGACTCTTCTTCAGGCTCATACAGACTCGAAACATTAACTCTGTTTCTCTCTCCACAAATGCTGCTTGACTGGCTGAGTTTTTCCAGCATTTTCTGTTTTTGTCCCAAATATACTCACTCAGTCTCTGTCTCACTCAGGCTGAAGTCTCCACTGTCATGAAGCTATTAATGTATACAATGTTATTGGAAAATATTCTTTTAAAAATGGAGGGTGTCTCTGTGGGTGTGTCTTAATTGGATTAAAGCCAGCTAGTCTAGGGCTTTGATGTATATTAGTTTTGAGATATAAGAGAGGTAGAGTGCATTTGCATTTTGTTGAATAGAGCATTCAAGAAGAGGAGTGAAATCTGGCATCTAGCGAGAAGAGACCAAGCAATGTTTATATTACTAATAAAAGTGGTATAATGAAAGGGGTTTTGCTGTTAGAAGAGGTGGAGTTCAAAGGGACTGGTGATACAATGAGAATTTACATTCAATGAGATGTGCTAGGTATAAACAGGTAGAAGTTTCTTGAGTGCAGGGCAGAGGCATGTAACATCAAAGGCTGTAAGCCTACCACTATGTCTGCAAAGGAACCAAAGTGAAAGGAATCACATTTTGAATTCGAAAGGTGAAAATGTTTTGCTTGGTGTCTGCTTGAAGTCTATGGGTTGCTGTTGTCTTAATGGAGATTAGTTTGGAAATTTATTAAAAGTTATGACAGCAGAATTTTGTAGCCAGGTGTATATATTTAACTTGTATAAATTAATAAATTGTCTCATGTAGTTTGATTTAAAACCTCTCGGGAACTGGTGGTCTGATTCTCGAATTTAGAGCTGCCTCTCTGTTTATTCCTGTCTGGCGCAAAAGTAAAATGGGAAAGGTGGCCAAACCCTGGCTTACAAGGGAAATTAGAGATGGTATTAGATCCAAAGAAGAGGCATACAAATTGGCCAGAAAAAACAACAGACCTGAGGATTGGGAGCAGTTTAGAATTCAGCAAAGGAGGACCAAGGGATTGATTAAGAAGGGGAAAATAGAGTATGAGAGTAAACTTGCGGGGAACATAAAAACTGATTGTAAAAGTTTCTATAGTTATGTGAAGAGAAAAAGATTGGTGAAGAGAAATACACTCTGAAACAGGGGGATTTATAATGGGGAACAAAGAAATGGCTAAACCAACTAAATACTTACTTTGGTTCTGTCTTCACAAAGGACGATACAAATAACATACCAGAAATGTTGGGGAACACAGGGTTTAATGAGAGGGAGGAACTGAAAGAAATTAGTATTAGTAGGGAAATGGTGTTGGAGAAATTGATGGGTTTGAAGGCCGATAAATCCCCAGGGCCTGATAATCTACATCCCAGAGTACTTAAGGAAGTGGCCCTAGAAATAGTGGTCATTCGTGGTCATCTTCCAAGATTTCATGGACTCTGAAACAGTTCCTACAGATTGGAGGGTAGCTATTGTAACCCCACTATTTAAAAAGGGAGGTAGAGAGAAAACAGTCAGCCTGACGTCGGTCGTGGGCAAAATTCTAGAGTCCATTATAAAAGATTTAATAGCTGAGCACTTGGAAAACAGTGGCAGAATCGGACAAAGTCGGCATTGATTTTTGAAAGGGAAATGATGCTTGATAAATCTATAGGAATTTTTCGAGAATGTAACTAGTAGAGTTGATGAGGGGGAGCCAGTGGCTTCTTTGGACTTTCAGAAGGCTTTCAACAAAGTCCCACATAAGAGACTAGCACGTAAAACTAAAGCACATGGGATTAGGGGTAGTGTATTGAGATGGATAGAAAAATAGATGGCTGACAGGAAACAAAGAGTAGGAATAAACAGGTCTTTTTCCAAATGGCAGGCAGTGACTAGTGGAGTATCGAAGGGATCAGTGCTGGGACCCCAGCTATTCACAATATATATTCATGATTTAGATGAAGGAGCTAAATGTAATATCTCCAAATTTGTAGATGACACAAAGCTGTGTGGGAGGATGAGCTGTGAGGAGGATACAGAGATGTTTCAGGGTGATTTGGACAAGCTGAGTGGGCAAATGTTTGGCAGATGCAATATAATGTGGATAAATGTGAGGTTATCCACTTTGGTGGCAAAAACAGGAAGGCAGATTATCTGAATGGCTGTAAATTGAGAGAGGGAAACAGGCAATGAGACCTGGGTGTCCTCGTACACCAGTTGTTGAAAGTAAGCATGCAGGTGCAGCAGGCAGTAAAGAAGGCAATGGCATGTTGGCCTTCATAGTGAGAGGATTTGAGTACGAGAGCAGGGATGTCTTGCTGCAATTATACAGGGCCTTGGTAAGACCACACCAGGAATATTGTGTGCAGTTTTGGTCTCCTTATCAGAGGAAGTATGGTCTTGCTATAGAGCAAGTGCAGCGAAGGTTTACCAGACTGACGTATGATGGCGGGACTGACATATGAGGAGAGATTGAGTTGTTAGGATTATATTCACTGGAGTTCAGAAGAATGAGGGGGGATCTCAAAGAAGCCTATAAAATTCTAACAGGACTAGACAGGGTAGATGCAGGAAGGATGTTCCCAATGGTGGGGGAGTCCAGATCCAGGGGGGTCACAGTCTGAGGATAGAGGGTAGACCATTTAGGACTGAGATGAGGAGAAATGTTTTCACCCAAAGAGTGGTGAGCCTGTGGAATTCACTACCACAGAAAGTAGCTGAGGCCAAAACATTGTATGTTTTCAAGAAGGAGTTAGATGTAGTTCTTGGGGTGAAAGGGATCAAAGGATATGGGGAGAAAGCAGGAGCAGGCTATTGAGTTGGATGATCAGCCATGATCATAATGAATGGCAGAGCAGGCTCTAAGGGTCGAATGGCCTACTTCTGCTATTTTCTATGTTTCTCAAACATACCATTTGAAAATATAGGTTATGACAGTTGTTTAAAGTTTCCCTCAGGGATTTTTAAATAACTCAGCTTTACCAACTGTTATGTCATAATACCACTCACTGATCGTGTGCCTCTTACTGATCATACCAGCATACTATTTGCCTTTTTAACTGTTTGCTACACCTGCATGCTTGCTTTCAGTGATTGGTGTACAAGGACACCCAGTGCCTTCATATATCAACAGTTCCCAATCTATCACTTTTTAAATAATACACTGCCATTCTGTTTTTTCCTACCAAAGCGCATAACTTTACACTTATCCATGTTACACTGCAACTGCCATGTATTTGCCTACTCACTCAACTTGTCTAAGTCACCTTGAAGCCTCTTAACACCCTTCTCATCGCTCACATTCCCACCAAGTTTTATGTCATCACCAAACTTGGAAATATTACATTTAGTTCCCTCATCCAAATCATTGATGTGTATTGTGAATAGCTGGGGCCCAAGCACTGATACCCTGCAGAACCCTTGTAGTAATCACCTGCCACTCCAAAAAAACACCTGTTTTTATTCTTACTCCTCTGCTTCTGGTCTGCTAGCCAATTCTCAATCCATACCAATATATTACCCCAATCCCGCGCACTTTAATATTGCACACTAACCTCTTATGTGGGACTTCATCAAAAGCTTTCTGAAAATCCAAATACACCACATCCACTGGATCTCCCTCATCTATTCTGCTGGCTATGTCCTCAAAACACTCCATAAGGTTTGCCAAACATGATTTCCCTTTCATAAATCCATGTTGACTTTGTCTAATCCCTTTGATATTTTCTAAGTGTCCTGCTATCACATCCTTTATAATTTTTCCCTACCACTGGCATTAAGCTAAGCAGTCTGTAATTCCTGCTTTCTCCCTCTCTCCTTTTTTAAATAGTGGGGTTATATTTGCAATCCACCAATCTGCTGGGACTGCTGCAGAAAGTCCAGAATTTTGGAAGATGACAACCAACACATCCACTATTTCCATGGCCACCTCCTTTAGTACCCTGGGATGTCGATTATCGGGCCCAGGGATTTATTGGCTTTCGGTCCCATTAATTTCTCCAACAATATTGTTTTAATAATATTAATTCCCTTCAATTCCTCTTTCTCACTAGACCCTTGGTTCCCTAGTATTTCTGGTAAGTTATTTGTGTCTTCTTCCATGAAGACAGGACTAAAGTAATTGTTTAATTGCTCTACCATTTCCTTGTTCTCTATTATAAATTCTCCCGTTTCGGACGGTAAGGCACCTACATTTGTCTTCACTAATCTTTTTCTTTTTACACACTTATAGAAGCTTTTACAGTCCACTTTTATGCTCCTTCCAAGTTTACTCTCATACTCTACTTTTCCCCTCTTAATCAATCTAATAATCAATTAATCAATCTATTTCTTGCTCCTCCTTTGACGAATTCTAAGCTGCTCCTCAATCCTCAGACTTGCTACTTTTTCTAGCAACTTTATATGACTCCTCTTTAGATCTAATAATATCCTTAATTTCTTTTGTTAGCCATTGTTGGGTCGCTTTTCCTGTTGTGTTTGTGCACCAGAAAGGAATGTATAACTGTTGCAATGCATACAATCGCTCTTTAAACACACCCCTGTCCTCCTGCCACTTCTGCACATTCTTTATTTCCAATATGTCTCACATTCAAATAACCAAGGAGGATGAAATGTTTCCAATTTAATAACTTTGGGATGACAAATTGTACCACCCCAAATGTTATCTCAACTGAGATTAACATGGGACCTGCACACATTCCAGTGTTCAAATGTCTACTATTTATGTATTTTTTCAATAGCAGTGTCATTGTAGACTCAAAGCGATTCAATAAGCAGCAATACTGGAGAACATATGAAATAGGAGAAGTAGGCCATTTGGCCCCTTGAACCTGATCCGCCACTCAGTCAGACAGCAATATTCAGCTTTATTACTGACTAATATAAGAAATATGACTCCTACACATTATAATGCACCTGTCTTTAGGTTTTCCCAAAATTTTGAATAAATCTCATTAGAAGTACAGTAGATACAAATAATGTAACACTAAAGAGGGGCGATACAGTTTTACACATCTAAGGTGATTCTATTTTCATTTTGAATGATCAGTTAGAATGCATTATAGGTCAGAAGGAAAAGAAAAACTATTGAGTGTTAATACTAAATTAGGAGACCCATTGTACATTATTTAATTGCATTTTGAAATTACTGATAATTGTGCAACTCCCATTAAAAACTACTTCCATTCCAGAACATGTTCTAAGCAATTATGTAATTTAACTAGTCCCTTGCAATTCCATTTCAATTACTGTATAATTCTGATAATAAAAGGTGCAATCACTCTTTGATGATTTTTCCTGTCTAACAGGAACTTAATGCTGAGAAGCTAGCTGTCTGCCTGCCATCAGCATTGCTGGCTTGGACTTCTGGGTTGCAAAATGTCAGCTTTGCCTCATCCTATATCTGAGTTCATCTGCTGCGGTGTCTTTGTCACCATAATCATTTTTGACAAGTGAAGGATTTCTGTCCTCTCCTAGTGATTGCACAGTCACAACGTTTCCCTTCTTGGTGATGATAAGTGTACAGCTTGGGGTAAAATGGAGTATCCACCTTACTCTTCCATCTTAGCAGTACTTCATCATCTGGCAGCACATCAGACTATCTCGCTCCTCGTCTGTGGTCTACATATAAGTTTGTAGCACTCTTCTTCTCAGCATCATGATTTAGAACCTCCTGATTAACACTTCTATCCATCAGCTCTGGAACCTTGGTGTGCATTTTACATCCAAAAGCAGCTCAGCTGGGCTCTTTCCCATCGTGGTGTGTGGAGTTGTTCTATACATGGCCACATCAATGCAGCCTTCCAATCTTTGCCTTCAGGCTGAGCAATCCTCATTTATGTCCCTCAGGATTAGTTTTGTTGTTCCACTTCCCCATCTGCTTGTGGCTATCTGGGAGTTACTCTGAAATGGCGAATGACTGTGGCTTGTATGTAACTACAAAGGTCTGTGAAATGAATTGTGACCCATTGTCTGAATACAGAGTGACTGGTAGACCGTGCCTTGCAAACATTTGAATCACTGCTGACAGCATATTCTCCATTGTTGTAGACTTCATCACAACATACTCATTGCACTCATAGGCTGTAGTAGACAATCACCACTAATATGGACTCGCCTGATGGAAATGGGCCTAAGAAGTTAACTGCTACATCCTCCCATTGTCCAGCCAGTAACAGTGTGCTGTGTATTGGTTCTGGTGGATTGGGTCTGCTGACAAGTTGACATCCATTACATACTTTGACAGCTCAACTAAAGTCAAGGAAGAGCTTCATGAACAGTGTTGTTCCATTACAATCAACCCCATCTGAAGCCCACAACGCCTTGTGGAAAGACCGGCTTGCCAGTCTCAAACAACACACAGCGATGGAAATTCTACCAGATGAAAGTCTTCACCCAGGAGCTATTTGCAACTGGGCAACCTGGAAGTGCCTTAACAGACTTAGGACTGGTGTAGATCGTTCAATGGTGTCACTAAGCAAATGGGGATATACAACCTGCCCGACAACTTGTGAATGTGGAACTGAGCCACAGACTATGCAACATCTCCTGCAATGTCTATTGTTAGTGGAACCCTGCATTGTTGCAGATCTTGCCAAATTCAACAACAAGGCGCAAAAATGTGTCCAGTTCTGGCTGGGCCACGTATAGACTGTCCGTGGACACGATAAGAAGACGACCCTTGTGAGCTATCGTCATCAGTCTAGGCCTAAGCTTTTGCGGCACTACAAGTCTGCAGTCTCTGAGGACACATTGTGCACAGTTCATCTCATATAGTGATGCACCAGTTGAATGGACAATTCTCCCAATTTAGATTCTCTGTCTGATGTCATCCAATTCTAGATCTTTGTCAGACTCTCTTTCAATATCTCTAGCTGTCATTGCTCTGGGTGTAGTATGAACTGCCACAAACTATACAAACAATTCAGCTTCCTTTTCTGTGTGTTTGATACTCCCCGAGGTGTTGTGTCAGTGTGTCAACGATGTTCATTTTTCCATCAATATAAACCACCTTGTATTTGTACTGCTGAAATTCATCTTTCAATTCAGGCACATGGTTTGGATAAATAAGCTGTAATGGTCTGTGATCTGTCACTAATTCAAAATGAATGCTGAACAAGTATACATAGAATCTTTCACATGCCACCAATCTTAGGGCCTTTCACCATCTCGAATATCTCCTCTCCTCATTTGTCAGAGATCTGCTCACATAGACAATGATTCCTGAGCCTTCAGCATGCATTTGCACCAGCACGGCTCCTAATCCTGCTGGACTAGCATTTTATGACTTTCGTAGGTGCATTTGGATCATAGTATCCCAGAGTTCGAGCTTTCAAAGCTTGAAGGCAGCTTTTTGTTCTTCATCAAATCTGAACCATTCATTCTTTCTGATCATCTTCCTCAATGGATCAGTCAAGATAGCGGAGTTAGAGATATACCTCATACGATAGTTAACAAGTCTGAGAAAACTTCTCACTTCACTGGTATTTTGTGGTTCTGCTATTACTTCTATGTTGTCTTTGACTAGATTGATTCCGCCGTTGAAGAGTTTATGACCCCTGAATGTGACCTCAGTCACGCCCAGCAAGCACATATCGGAATTTACCATAAGCTGTGCTGACTAATCAGCCAAAACTAATCGCAGGCTCTCGTTATGTTCCTCTCTCTTGGCTCCATTATCATGTCATCTGAGATACTGGCTGCTCCTGGGATCCCTTGTATCACCTCATGGGCTTCATGTTGGTAAATCTCTGGTGCTGCATTGACACCAAACAGCAATCTCTTACATCAGTAAAGTCCACAATGAGTGCCAAAATCACTTTCCTTGAATCAGCAGCAGGTGGTATGCCCATTTTAAGGCTAATTTGGAAGAGACTTTGTATGTTGACAACTCATGAAAGATTTCATCCACAGTGGGAATTGGGTGACATTCTCTCACTACCACTTCATTCACATGTTGCATATCACAGAGTTTGATGTCACCATTTGGTTTAAGCATGACCACAACAGGACTCACCCACAGTGTTGGTCCTTCAATTGGCTCTATGATGTTTTGGTCGGTCGGTTCTTTGCCTCAATTTTCTCTTTCAGGCCAAAAGGTGTTGTGCATACAGGCAGAGCTACAGGCTCTTGTCAATGCTTAATCTCACTTGACAGTTGTGTAACTTCCCAATTCCTTGAAAGACTGGTCCAAACTCCTCTCTAGGCTTTGCATAGGATTTCACAAAATTCACTTTCAATTTGGTGTGTAGGATTCCCAAGGCTTGGGCAGTTTCTCAGCCCAGAAGCAGCTCACCATCCTCCTCAATCACTACAAATTCTGCCTCTACATTCCAATCCCCAGCTCTCACATCTGCAATGAAGCACCAACAGTTTCAAGTGGGGTTTTATATATGTAAGGACACAACTTTTTGATACATTGAGATGTGTACTTGATTCTCGTTGTCTTCAGTTCCTCCCAGTGTTCTGTCAATGACATTACTTTCGCTGTCTGAATCTACAGTAATGCTCATTCAACACCACCAACAATCACTGGACCTTTATTATAGTTGCTCCCATTGACAGAATATGTATGTTATTGATAATCATGTCCTCATTCTCTGCATCATCTTCACCTTGTCTCACAGTTGTGTTACTTTTATCTTTCTTTCCTTTATGTGGTTGGCTTCTTTCTCTGTTCAGCTTTGCTTCTGCACTTCTAGGCAAAATTGTCTTTGCTCCCACATTTTCTGCATATCTCTCCCTTGCCAGGACAGAAAGAATTTTTTCCATTGTGTGTTAAGTTGCCACATCTCTCAGATTTCTGCTGTCTACATATACACATACCTGGATTCAGTTGTGCAGTAAGATAACATCAACTTTTGTTGTGCCGATGGCAGAGGTAGGACTAAGTTTCATGCTGTCCATCCACTGCTTTCAATACAGCTGTTATTTTCAAAGTGTCATCCAACGTTAAGTCACCTCCTCTTTCCAACAGCTTCCACCTCAATTTATTGTACTTGCAACATTGGACCACCTGATCCATTATCTGGGTTATTCAGATCCGTCACAACACCCATCTGATGCCTGCCTCAAACAGGTCATAAATTGGGCTTGTGAGGGAACAAAGACCTAGATATCTTCATGGCTATTTCTAAATTTTAAAATGACTGAATCAATGTCTGTCTGTGCCCCCTGAACAAAATATCAGAGGAACTTGCACCTCAATATCCCTGAAGAGACAATAACGACACGCCCTGTGGGCTGCAAAGACCAAATTCAAAGAGAGCTATTGTTACGACTGAGATGGGAGGAGTGCACTGTCTGTCTCTAGCTCCACTACTCCACAGGTCACAACATCTATTTAAATGATTTTTCTAGCTAGCTATACAGCCAAATATGTGCTTTACGACCACTTAATGCCCAGGTTTCTTCAATAAACAACAAAATTATTAGTTTATTATAAAACTAGACTTCTCAAATGGAAGGCAAAGCCTTTTCTTTCATGAAATATGAAAATATAATATTTACTCTAAACACCCTAACACACACATGCCCCCAAAGAAATAAATAAATAAAAGGGAAGAAGCGCTCAAGGGAAAAGGGATAAATGGTGGCATCCTTGAAATGGCGTCCAGGTTATACGGTTAGTTTCTCAGCACTGGTCTGCAAAATGACCAATGACTCTTGCCCAATTTTTGAAGCAGACTTGGGGAAAACTTGTAGACAGTTTCAGAACATAGAACAACTTAGGAGCAGCTTCTATTCACTTCTAGATTTGGACTGGCTCTAGACTGTAAAGAGCTGTGGTCTTCTTTACACAAGCAATTGATCCTTCTTTTTCTCCTCCAAAGCAAAACCAAAACCAGCTTTTAAACACAGTTTTCCAGGCATGTTTTTTTTCAAAGTCATACACCACCATGTAAGCCATTTTCGTAAACAGTCTACCAGGAACAATGATGTCTTTCCCAGGAATAGCAGCAATCAGAGTCCTTGTATTAAACCCTTAAAGGCCAGCACCTTTTAAAAAGCACAAGTTCTTCCAGAATGTTCTTGTCATTGAAGATGAACCATTGTAATCACTAAAGCATTTCTAAAACTATACAAAGGCCATCTGCATTTCATAACCCAGGTTGGCCAACTGGAGTCTACTTGTCTGCTAGGTCAAAGAGCCCCGCAACCTTCTTTTCATTTGTTAATGGTTGAGACATTTAACAATCTCAGGGCCCAGATGAGGGATACATACCCTTTGTCAAAGATATTGTGAAGAGGTGGGAGCCATATGATTTGGACCTTTAGCCTCTGTAACCAGAAATGTTGCCTTGCTATATTGCAAAATCTGTGTCATTTTACCATCTAACTAGCAGCATCACAGAAAAGGAGCTCTTCTAGATTGAATATCTGGCCCCATTTTCACTGCTTCTGCTATAACTTCTGTACCATCGCCGACAAGGCTGATTCATCTGTGTGTGCCTATCTCATCATGTGAAGTTAACACCACTGGAAAAGTGAACTATACAGCATCAGTTTTCAACCTGCTGACCCCTGTGAAGGAATAAAAACAGAAAATGCTGGAAAAACTCAGCAGGTCTGGCAACAGCTGTGGAGAAGAGAAACAGAGGGTTGAATCCACAGATGCTGCCAGACCTGTTGAGTTTTTCCAGCATTTTCTGTTTTTATTTCAGCTTTCCAGCAACCGCAGTATTTTGCTTTTATCCCATGAAGGAATACCTCATTGGTCTTTGATTCTGGACTCTGGAACCCATGTGAAATGCCATTTCTTTTTCTATGGCCTCTACTATATAAATCTTTCTTTTTTCTATCTCTCTTTCGTTGTATGAATGCAAAGGGGGCAATGTTGCAACCCCCACCCCCGACCCCACATTTTGAATGTGTGCAAATAAGCTAACCCTTTGAGTTCATCCTATCTCAAGTTTGCTCAGGTGGAGTTAACAGAAATTGGCTCACATTAAAACTCGGGGTTGGGAAGTATGGCACCACTTATAAAGGGGGAAATCAAATCAAAATGCATTTCTGTTTACGGATGGGTGGTGAGAGGACAAATTAGTGCTGTTTAACTTAATCCCCCTTTTGCCTGTAACAGATTACTGTAACCCCCTCTTTCTGACAGAAAACATGCCTTTGAATGTGGCATTTGGCATCACCACACAATGGTCCTCCAAAGCTTTCCTTGCACATTCATAATCCACCTTTTCTCCTGCGTCAGGCAACGTCTTGAAAGTCTCCCTCACCAAAACACCCACATCGAACAACAATATGATCTGTCACCATGAGTTCAGTGCCACATCGCCCAGTCCAAAAACAGACTGCAACTGTCAGCATAGGCTTCAAGCTCCTCCAGCCATGTAGGCTCTGACCTCCGATCACGTGCTATCTGACCTTGTTTGTCCTTCATCAGTATACAACATGCGATACAGTATAAGTATCCAAATGCATTCATCTACTTAAGTAAACTTATTAAGTAACTTTTTGCTTACCTGTTTGACATGATTGCTGTAGCGGGGGTTTTACAATTCACTGTACTCTCCTTGAACTGGCCGAAGTCGTCGGTTTTACAATCTTGTTCATCTCATTAATACCATCCTCCACCCAGTACCAGATTCTGTGACTTGTACAAGAGCTGTCTGGCTTTGCAGCTGGATTTTCTGCATACAGTTCCTTGGTAATTTTCTTGACTTACTTGTGTGAAATAAACCTGTGCGTTTGCGCAATAACTTGGCTTTTCAAACTCTCTGGTAATTTTAAAAGCTCAATGTGTCTCACTTCAACTCCACGGTAACCATGACGCTAGCGCATGCGCGCCGTAGATCCTGTGGGTGTGTCATGGGGCGCATGCGTTCTGTTCAGCCCCAACTGAGTGTCGCTATGGTAACTGGGACTTGGCCAAAGCCTGATAATTTAACGAAAGTCGGAAAGATCTAAATCACATCTGGGGAAGTTTGTGGTTCCAGGCGTATGAACAACTGTAGTTTTATATATTGCTTAACGGTCTGTTTTCGAGTTTCGCTGCACAAATCCCAGGGTTCTGGGATTGCCAGAATTGGGTGGGGCTGAGGGGCAAATATAATTCTGCTATCTGCGAGAAGAAGGGCTACTTATTATTTTCTGCGTCAGTGTTACTGTGCATTTTTAGGGCAAACTCTGGAGTTCTCTCGAAATTAATCAACCCCTTTGATCAAGTTTTTGGCCATCTGTCATAGCCTCTTAAGTGCCTCGGTGCAAAATGTTATTTGATAACGCTGCAGGAAGCAACTTGGGACGTTTTACCATATTAAAAACATTGTTTAAATACAATTTGAGGTTGCTATAAAGATAAGATAAATGATGGGATCAAGTATAAAACGGCAAAGTTTGCTGATGATACAAAGCTAGATGAGAAAGTTTGTGAGGAGGACACAAGGAGCTGAACTTATTCAAGGTCAGAAGCTCATTAGTGGTTGTGGCGGGACGTCAGACACGATCTTCCAGAGGCTGCCAATTAAGAAGCCACCTTCGGGACCTCAAACTTCAGGCGGGGGGTCCAATCAATGGGGCCCAGGGAGATAGTGTGGATTCCTTGATTGTGTGCAATGCCTGGCAATCAACAAGAGCGGCATTATTGGCATGGAGGCACATTCAGTGGAAGGAAGCAGCTGCCTTTTAAACAGACCGATCATACATTGACCGGTTAAGCAATTGGATAGCTCATCGTGTATAATGCGGGGAAGTAAAATTAACAATTTTGTGAGAAAGAATGGTAAAGCAGTTTGTTTTAGAAGGTGAGACTAATAAATGTTGATATTCAGAGGAATTTGGGTGCATTTATATACGAATGGCAATAAATTAACGTGAAGGTACAGCAAGTAACGAGAGGTTATGATAGCTTTTTGCAAGAGGATTGAAGTTTTTTTTATTCATTCATGGGATGTGGGCATCTCTGGCTAGACCAGCATTTATTGCTCATCTTGAAGAGTCATAGTGGACTCAAAAGGTTAACTCTGTTTCCACAGATGCCAG
This sequence comes from Carcharodon carcharias, assembly GCF_017639515.1. Classification (NCBI taxonomy): domain Eukaryota; kingdom Metazoa; phylum Chordata; class Chondrichthyes; order Lamniformes; family Lamnidae; genus Carcharodon; species Carcharodon carcharias. The sequence goes on along the minus strand of NC_054478.1, from coordinate 118,533,162 downwards.
ACCTGCTGAGTTTTTCTGCATTTTCTGTTTCTATTGTCCAAGTCCAGCCGTATCTGGACATGGGCTGCTTCAGTGTTTGAGGGGTTGCGAATGGTGCAATCAGCAGCGAACATCCCCACTTGTGACCCTTATGATGGAAGGAGGATCATTGATGAAGCAGCTGAAGATGGTTGGCCTAAGACATTACCTTGAGGAACTCCTGCAGTGATGACCTCCAATAACCACAACCATCTTCCTTTGTGCTCGATATGACTCCAACCAGTGGAGAGCTTCCCCAATTCCCATTGACTTCCATTGACAGTTTTTCTAGGGCTCCTTAATGCTACACTTAGTCAAGTACAACCTTGGTGTCAAGGGCAGTCCCCCTCACCTCACATCTTGAGATCAGTTCTTTTGGCCATTTTTGGACTGAGGTTGTAATGAGGTCAGGAACTGAATGGCCATGGCAGAACCCAAACTGATCGGCAGTCAGCAGGTTATTGCTGAGTAAGTGCCACTTGATAGCACTGTCAATGACACATTCCCTCACTTTGCTGATGATCAAGGGTAGACTCATGGGATGGTAATTGGCTGGGTTAGATTTGTACTTTTTGTGGACAAAGTTTCCACATAGATGTCAGTATTGGAGCTGTACTGGAACAGTTTAGCTAGCGATGCAGCTAGTTATGGAGGACAAATCTTCAGTACTATTGCCGGAATATTGTCAGGGCCCGTAGCCCTTGCAGTATCCAATGCCTTCAGCCATTTCTTGATATCATATGGAGTGAATCGAATTGGCTGAAGACTGGCATCTGTGATGCTGGGGACCTCAGGAGGAGGCTGAGATGGATCATCAACCTGGCACATCTGGCTGAAGATGTTTGCAAATACTTCAGCCTTGCCTTTTGCACCGACATGCTGGGCACAGCTATCATTGAGGATGGGGATATTTGTGGAGCTTCACCCTCCAGTGAGTTGTTTAATAGTTCACCACCATTCACGACTGAATGTGGCAGGACTGCAGAGCTTAGATCTGATCCGTTGTTTGTGGGATAACTTAGTTCTATATGTTGCATGCTGCTTCCACTGTTTGTTATGCAAGTGATCCTATATTGTAGGTTCACCAGGTTGACGCCTCATTTTTACGTATGCCTAGTGCTGCTCTTGGCATGCCTTCTGCACTCTTTATTATACCAGGGTTGATTCCTCTGCATGATGGTAATGGTAGATTTGGGATATGCCGGGCATTGAGGTTACAGATTGTGGTTGAATATGATTTTGTTGTTGCTGCTGGCCCAAAGTGCCTCGTGGATGTCAAGTTTTGAGTTGTTGAATCTGTTCGAAACCTATCCCATCTAGCATGGTGGTAGTGTCACACAACACGATGGAGGGTATCTTCAATGTGAAGGTGGGACTTCATCTCCACAAGAACTGTGTGGTTGTCACTCCTACCAATACTGTTATGGACAGATGCATCTGTGACAGGTAGATTGATGAGGACAAGGTCAAGTAAGTTTTTTCCCTCATTAATTCCCTCACCACCTGTCATAGGTCGAGCCTAGCTGCTATGTCATTTAGAACTCAGCCAGCTCGGTCAATAGTGGCGCTACTGAGCCCCTCTTGGTGATGGACCTTGAAGTCCCCCACCCAGAGTACATTCTGTGCCATTGCTATCCACGGTTCTTCTTCCAATTAGTGTTTAATATGGAGGAATACTGTTTCATCAGCTGAGGGCGGGCACTAGCTGGTAATCAGCAGCAGGTTTCCTTGCCCATGTTTGACCTGATGCTACGAGTGTTCATGGGGTCTGGAGTAAACATTGAGAACTCCCTCCCAGCTGTATACCTTTGGTGGGTCTGTCATGGTGGGATGGTGACAATGGCATTTGGGACATAGTCATACTGCCGGAATCTTACCATAGAGAAAACATCAGGCTGTTACTTGACTAGTCTATGGGACAGCTCTCCAAATTCTGGCACAAGCCCCCAGATGTTTGTAAGGAGGACTTTGTAGGGTCGACAGGACTGGATGGTTGTTGTAGTTTCTGCTGCCTGGGTCAAAGCTGGATGGTCTGGCCAGTTTCATTCCTTTTAGAATTCGTAGCAGTTTGATACAACTGAGTGGTTTGCTGGACCATTTCAGAGAGTATTTAAGAGTCATGGGCATTGCTGTGGTCTAGAGTCTCATGTAAGCCAGACCAGGTAAGGACAGCAGATTTCCTTCCCTAAATGACATTAATGAAGCAGATGGGTTTTTATGATAATCAACAATGGTTTCATGGTCACAATTATTGAGACTAGCTTTTAATTCCAGATTTATAAATTGAATTGGTGAGACCACACCGAATACATTGTACAGTTTTAGTCATCTTACCTAAGGAAGGTTCACTAGATTAATTCCTGAGATGAGAACCCCATCCTGTGTGGCGAGGTTGAGCAGAATGGATCTATATTCTCTGGAGTTTAGAAGAATGAGGGATTGAAATATGTTGAAATATATAAAATTCTTAAAGGGGTTGACAGGACAGGTATGTGAGGCTGTGTCCCCTAACTGGATAGTATAGAACTTGAAGTCATAGGCCATAGTTTTGCACTTTCCCACCCTGGGAGCCTCCTGGCAGGCAGTAAGGTAATGTACAGTCAAGTGAGTTGCCATGCCCATTGGCTAGCTGCCTCCTCTGGTATTTTACTGATTATTAATGATTGGCTGCATAGTCAACAACATTACAAAGCATTCACAGTATCATTGAATTGGTGCTGGGTCCTTACTTGGCTGGGAGATACCAGTCTCACCGTCGGCGCACGTACAGTCATGGTCCTCTCTGGCCAGCTCTGCTGCACATTCTTCAAACTCCTGTGAGAGTCCTGAGCTCAGGTCCGTCAGGGATCTTTCCCTTTTGTTGTGGACCTTGTCCTGCATAAAAAGAGATGGACAGCCAGTGAGCAGGATGGATACTGAGGCAGATGATGTGGATGCCTGCCATATGTAGGTGCTGAGCAGACCTGTGTAAGGGCTGAGGACGCGAGCTACACAGGATGTGAGAGGGGATGCAGATGTCAAGGTGTGTGTGTGAGAGTCAGTGGTGATGTTCCTTGTGATGGTAGTGCGTGAGACCCCTGTGGACTGTCACCCTGCGAATGACTGATGGGCTTGTGAGAATGTGAGTGGAGAGTGAGGAGGTTGACTTACCCTGGCGGAATGGATGAGATCATTCATCCTTTTTCTGCACTGGTTGGAGGATCTCGTGTGTACAGTTGCTGCTGACCATGCTCCTTCGAAGCTGGAGTTGTGCGGTTGTTGGACCTCCTTCCGGGCGTTCCTTCACATCATCCAGAAGATCCCCTAGTGCTTTGTCACTAAATTTGGGACAATTGACTTCTTGCCTTTGGGGCCATCACTCTCATGCACCTGACCTGGGCTGCAGAGAGTGAAAGGTGTGCACTGGTGTTGTTTAAAAATAGCACCCTGGAAGATGATCTGATGAGCTCATGGCAGGGCGGGCAAATCACTACCCACTTTTGACCCCCGACATAACACTGAATATCCAGAACGGAAAATTTTACCCTACCTCTTGATCTTCTGAGCCAAGGTCATTTTTCACTACTATGCTGATTTAATCTTTTATTAACAGAGCTTCCCCACCTCCTTTTCCTATCTTTCTGAAATGTCATTTTACTCTTCAATATTCAGTTCCCAACCTTGGGCACCATGCCTCTTTAATGGCTGTCATAACGTACTCATTTATTTCAATTTGTGCTATAATAGCCTTTAAATCTATCTTTTTATTATTTTCCCCACTCTGACCCTGTTTGCTGGTGCACTCTTACATTTGTACATTCTGTCACACTCTGCTTACCATTACTCATATTGTTACTCAGCACTATTGCCTTGTCCTTTCTCGTTAACTTTCTAAATCTCCCCTCAAATGAACCTTCCCCTGGCTACCATTTAGTTTAAAGCCCTTTCTACAACCCTAGTTCTCCGATTCATCAGGACACTTGTCCCAGCGAAGTTCAAGTGAATGTCATCCCAATGGTACAGCTCCCTCTTTCCCCAGTACTGGCCAGTGGCCCTTGAATTGAAACCCATTTCTCCCACACTAATCTTTCAGCCACACATTCACTCTGATCTTATTTACCATGTGTCAATTTGCTTGTGGTTCAGGTAACAATCTAGAGATTATTACCTTTGTTCTTCTGCTTTTTAATTTAGCCCCTAGCTGCTTATACTCTTTCAGCAGCACCTCTTTCTTAGTTCTGCCTATACCATCAATCCTTCCCATCCCATTCCAAGTTCCTCTCCAGCCTTGAGAAGGTGTCCTTAACCCTGGCACCAGGACTCATGCTCCCGGCTGCAGGCAGTCCCTTACTACTATTACATTCCTTCTTACTCTCCACACTTCAATGGTCTCCTGTGCCATGATGCTGTGGTCAGTTTGCTGAACCTTCCTGCAGTCCCTGCTCTTGTCCGCACTGGCTGCAAGAACCTTGCACCTATTGGATAAATGCAATGGCTGAGGCTGCTTCAGTACTATCTTCTGGATCCCCATACCTGCCTCACTCATAGTCACACCCTTCTGTCCCAACTCGGGACCAAACCTGAAGTGCTTAGCCTAAGGGGTGTGACTGCCTCCTGGGACAAAGTATCCGGATAGCTTGCTTTCTAACTGATGCATCACACTGTCTGAAGCTTAGACTCCAAGCGCATCAGCTCCAAGCCACATTGAACTGCAGACACTTATTGTAGATACTGGCACATTGGCCTATTAGTCAAAATATCAAGAGTAATCCCTTATTGGGTTACTGATGCCATTGAGCTGTTTACTCCAGGACAGACAGCTCAAGTGCATATGGGTGAAAAGAGTAGTGCCTGGAGGAAACAGACGAATGGGCTACCCCAGCGATCTGTTTCAGCCCCAACCTTGTTCAACTTGTACATCAATGACCAACCCGGTCCTGGAAGTTTATCTATGCAGGTGACACCTGCTGTGTCATAAAGGCTCAGACATTCTCGGAGCTTGAAGACACATTAAACAACAATAGTGCAAAGCTGGCCAACTATTCCAAGACATGGTGCCTACAACTGAGCACCAGTAAACAGTTTTACCACATTCCACCTTCACAAAGCTAAGAGGGAACTGAACATCACCCTGGTTGGCCAAAGACTGAAACACGATCCCCTTCCTTGTTTATTTAGGTGTCATCCTTGACAGAACACAGACAGCAACTCAACAAGACTGCAGAAAAAATTAAAATTCGCAACAACCTCCTCAGGAAACTGGCTGGTATTTCATTGAGATCTCAGGCCAAGACCCTAAGGACCTCTGCTCTTGCCATCACATACTCAACTGCAGTGCCCCAGTATGGTACCAAACCTGCCCTCACCAAACTTATCAATGTGAAACTCAATTCAACAATGCATCTCATCACAGGTACTCTTTGACCAACTCACCTCTCCTGGCTCCTAGTCCTGAGCAACATTACCCTTACCCTCCCCCTGCCGCATCAGGAGGGTAACTGCAACATGCAAGCTACTGGAGAAGGTCTACTCCAACCCTAGCCTGCACTTATTCAATTATCTTTTCAAACCACCTTCCCTCAGACCACCCCATATGGTTAAACCCACCTTGCCAAGGAATATCAGCTGAGGACTTATGTCAGAAGAAAACATCCACCATTTTCTCATCCACTGCTCATCCACCTGGCTTTGACCTCCCACAACAACTTTTCAACCATTTCCAGATTGGCCAAGGCCTCTGTGCAGCCACATAACATCAGTGGAGCTACTAAGACCATCAAGGTTGTAACTGTGTTGCAACCCAAATAATAACTCACATTGTCAAGGAGTTTTCGCTGACTAAATTTGAAAGCGGGCTTCAAAATTTCATATCGCCACTGACAGAGACTATTGCTTGGAGGGTGGCGGGGGGGGGTGTGGGTCAAGAAGAGCTGGATAGAGGGCGAGTGATAAGTGGAGATAACCAAATGATGTCACAGACAAAAGGACAAAGAGGTGTTGAAGGTGGGTTATATTATCTAAAGGAATGTGCTAATTAAGGGTAGAAAGCAGGACGAGCAAGGTACAAATAGCCCTAGTGGGGGTGGGGTGGGGGGAAGGGATCGAAATAGGCTAAAAGGTAGAGATGAAACAATGCATGGAAATACACTTAAAAATATGAATATAAATGTAGATTGGACGTCCATGGTGAAGAGGAGGCGGTTGGGGCCAAGGAACTGGAACTGGTCAGTAATAGTCCTGGAAACAATGGCTTGATGTTCAATGGTGGAGTCATGGTCCAGGGAAAGATAGGAGGAAGTGTCTGTGAGTTGATGCTCAGCCTCTGCGAGGTAGAGGTCAGTGCGCCAGACAACAACAGCACCACCCTTGTCAGCGGGTTTGATGACAATGTCAGGGTTGGACCTTAGAGAACGGAGTGCAGCAAGTTCAGAGAGAGACAGGTTAGAGTGGGTGAGAGGAGCAGAGAAATTGAGACGTCTAACGTCATGCCGACAGTTCTCAATGAAAAGATCAAGAGAAGGTAAGAATCCAGAGGGAGGGGTCCAGATGGAGGAAGAATATTGGAGGTGGGTAAAAAGATCCATTGAACAGGGAGAGGACTCCTGCCCAAAGAAGTGAGCACGGAGACGAAGGCGGCGGAAGAAGAGTTCAGTATCATGCCAAGCCCGAAATTCATTGAAATGAGGGCGTAAGGGTATGAAACTAAGTCCTTTGCTGAGCACTGAATGTTCAGTGTCGGAGAGGGGAAGGTCAGGGGGTATGGTGAATACACGGCCGAGGCTGGGATTGGAAGACGGGATGGGGACAGAGGGATAGGCGGGGGTGGAGGGTGCTGGATGGGTGTTGGTGTCGAAGAGTTGTTGGAGCTGATTCCTCTGACATCCTACATCATATCAACAATTCTGGCCCCAACCGCATCGTCTTCACTATGGACGTCCAATCCCTCTACACCTCCATCCCCCACCAGGATGGTCTGATGGCTCTCTGCTTCTTCCTCGAACAGAGGCCCAAACAATCCCCATCCACCACTACTCTCCTCTGTCCGGCTAAACTTGTTCTCGCACTGAACAATTTCTCCTTCAACTCCTCTCACTTCCTCCAAATAAAAGGTGTGGCTCTGGGTACCCACATGGGCCCCAGCTATGCCTGTCTCTTTATGGGGTATGTGGAACATTCCTTGTTCCAGTCCTACTCCGGCCACCTCCCACAACTCTTTCTCCGGTACATCGATGCTTACTTCGATGCTGCTTCATGCTCTCATCTGGACCTGGAAAAAATTATTAATTTTGCTTCCAATTTCCACCCCTCCATCATTTTCACATCGTCCATCTCTGACACTTCCCTTCTCTTCCTTGACCTCTCTGTCTCAATTTCTGGTGCTAGACTGTCCACCAATATCCATTACAAGCCTACCAACTCCCACAGCTACCTCGACTACAGCTCCTCACACCCCGCTTCCTGTAAGGACTCCATCCCATTCTCTCAATTCCTTCGCCTCCGTCGCATCTGTTCTGATGATGCCACTTTCAAAAACAGTTCCTCTGAGGTGTCCTCCTTCTTCCTTAACCGAGGTTTTCCACCCACAATGGTTGACAGGGCCCTCAACAGTGTCCAGCCCATCTCCCATGCATCCGCCCTCACACCTTCTTCTCCCTCCCAGAACATGATAGGGTCCCCCTTGTCCTCACTTATTACCTCACCAGCCTCTGCATTCAAAGGATCATCCTCCACCATTTCTGCCAACTCCAGCATGATGCCACCACCAAACACATCTTCCCTTCACACCGCCCCCCCACCCCCCCCCCCCCCCCCCCCCCCCCCGCCCCCCCGCGGCGGCATTCCACAGGGATTGTTCCCTCCGGACACCCTGGTCCACTCCTCCATCATCCCCTACACCTCAATCCCCTCCCACGGCACCTTCCCATGCAACTGCAGAAGATGTAACATCTGCCCCTTTACTTCCCCTCTCCTCACTGTCCAAGGGCCCAAACACTCCTTCCAAGTGAAGCAGCATTTCCTCTACATTGGAGAGACCAAGCACAGACTGGGTGACCGCTTTGCAGAACACCTTCAGTCTGTCCGCAAGCATTACCCAGACCTCCCTGTCGCTTGCCATTTCAACACTCCACCCTGCTCTCATACCCACATGTCCGTCCTTGGCCTGCTGCATTGTTCCAGTGAAGCTCAACGCAAACTGGAGGAACAGCACCTCATCTTCCGACTAGGCACTTTACAGCCTTCTGGACTGAATATTGAGTTCAACAATTTTAGATCATGAACTCTCTCTTCCATCTCCACCCCCTTTCCGATTTTCCCCATCCTTTTTGGCTTTTCCAATAATTTATATAGATTTTTCTTTTCCCACCTACTTCCATTATTTTTAAGTGTATTTCCATCCATTGTTTTATCTCTACCTTTTAGCCTATTTCGATCCCTTAAGTAGCACATTCCTTTAGATAATATCACCACCTTCAACACTTCTTTGTCCTTTTGGTTATCTCCACATATCACTGGCCCTCTATCCAGTTCTTCTTGTCCCACCAGCCCCCCCCCACCACCCCCTCCCCACCCCGCTTAAACCAGCTTATATTTCACCTCTCTTCTATTTTTGCTTAGTTCTGTTGAAGGGTCATTCGGACTCGAAACGTTAACTGTGTTCCTCTCCATAGATGCTGCCAGACCTGCTGAGTTTTTCCAGGTATTTTTGTTTTTGTTTTGGATTTCCAACATTCGCAGTTTTTTGCTTTAACCTGCTGTCCTTACCTGGTCTGGCCTATATGTGACTCCAGACCCACAGCAATGTGGTTGACTCTTAAATGGCCTCTGAAATGGCTTAGCAAGCCACTCAGTTGCGAAATGCTACAAAGCCTACAAAAAGGAATGACAATGGCAAATCCAACCCTGTTGAACTTGCAGCGTCCTCCTTACTAACATCTGGGGGCTTGTGCCAAAACTGAGAGGGCTGTCCCACAGACTAGTCAAGAAACAGCCTGACGTAGTCATACTCACAGAATTATACCTTACAGACAACGTCTCAGACACCACTATCACCATCCTTGGGTATACCTGTCCCATTGACAGGATAAATCGACTCTGGACCCATGAGGTCATATGGCATCAGGTTAAACATGGACAAGGAAGCCTCCTGCTGATTACCAACTGCCCCAACCCCCACCTCAGCTGATGAATCAGTGCTCCTCCATGATGAACATCACTTCAAGGAAGCACTGAGGGTGGAAAGGGCACAGAATATACTCTGATGGGGGACTTCAATGTCCCTAACGGTAGCACCACTACTGACCAAACTGGGTGCATGCTGAAGGACATAGCTGAAAGACTGGGTCCGGGGCAGGTGGACAATTAAACAACTAACTGGAGAAGGAGGCTCCACAAATATTCCTGTACATCCCAATAGATCAGTGCATAAGATAAGGCTGAAACATTTGCAACAATCTTCAGCCAGAAATGCCAAGTGGATGATCTACCTCGGCCTCTTCCTGAGCTCCTCAGCATCACAGATGCTAGTCTTCAGCCAATTCGATTCACTCCACGTGATATCAAGGAACTGCTGAAGGCACTGGATACTGCAAAGGCTATGGACTCTGACAACATTCCAGCAATAGTACTTAAGATATGCTCCTGAACTAGTTGTACCCTTAGCCAAGCTGTTCCAGTATAACTACAACATTGGCATCTACCCAGCAATGTGGAAAATTGCCCAGGTATATCCTGTCCCCAAAAAAGCAGGACAACTGCAACCCAGCTAATGACCACCCCATCAGTCTACTCTTGGTCATCAGCAAAGTGATGGAAGGTGTCCTCGACAGTGCTATCAAGCGGCACTTAATCAGTAATGCTCGGTATGGGTTCTGCCAGGGTCACTCAGCTCCTGACCTCATTATAGCCTTAGCCCAAACATGGACAAAAGAGCTGAACTCAAGAGGTGCGGTGACAATGACTGCCCTTGACATCAAGGCGGCATGTGACCGTGTCTGGCATCAAGGAACCCGAGGAAAACTGGAGGGGAGAACTCTTCACTGGTTGGAGTCATACCTAGCACAAAGGAAAATGGTTATGATTGGAGGTTGGAGGTCAATCATCTCAGTCCCAGGACATCACTGCAGAAGTTCATTAGTCCTCGGCCCAACCATCTTCAACTGCTTCAACTTCCTTCCATCATACGGTCAGAAGTGGCGATGTTTGCACAATCTTCAGCACCATTCATCAGTCCTCAGATACTAAAGCAGTTTGTGCCCATATGCAGCAAGACATGGCCAGCACTGAGGCTTGTGTTGATAAGTAGCAAGTAACATTCACGCCACACAAGTGCCAGGCAATGACCATCTACAACAAGACAGAATCCTACCATTTCCTCTTGACATTCAATGGCAATTTTGGCCATCTAATTACAGAAAGGATGTAATTGTATGAGAGAAAGCACAGAGGAGATTTACAAGGATGTTGCCTAGACTGGAAAATTGCAGCCATAAGGAAAGATTGGATATACTGGGGCTGTTCTTGGAACAGAGCTGGCTGAGGGGAGATTTGATTGAGATTTACAAAATTGAGAGGGGCTTGGATGGAGTGAGTGGGAAGGGCCTATTTACTTTAGCAGGGTGGTTGGTGACCAGGGGACATAGATTTAAAGTGATAGGTAGAAAGATTAGAAGGGAGATAAAAGATTTTTTTCACCCAGAGGGTTGTGTGGGTTTGGAACTCACTGCCTGAAAGGGTAGCAGAGGCAGAAACCCTCAACTCATTTGAAAGGTGTCTACGGATGTGCACCCGAAGTGCCATAATGTGCAGAGCTATGAGCCACATGCTGGAAAGTGGGATTAGGCTGTGTGACTCATTTTTCTGCCAAGTGGCCTCTTCTGTGCCGTAAACTATGGTTCTATGAGTCCCCCACTATCAATATTCTGGGGAATGCCATTGACCAAAAACTGAACTGGACCACATAAATTCTGGTTACAAAAGCAGGTTAGAGGCTTTGATTTCTGTGGAAAGTAACTAACCTCCTGACTCCCCAAATCCTGTTCACCATCTACAAGGCATAAGTCAGGAGTGTGATAAATACTCTCCACTTTCCTGGATGAGTGCAGCTCCAACAATACTCAAGAAGTTCAACACCATCCAAGACAAAGCAGTCTGCTTGATTGGCACCCCAACTACGACCTTCAACATCCACTCCCAACACTGCTGATGTGCAGTGGTGGCAGTGTGTACTAGCAATGCACCAAGGTTCCTTCGACAGCGCCTTCCAAACCTGTGATCTGTACCACCTAGAAGGACAAAGGCAGCAGAGGCATGGGAACACCAAGCTCTCCTCTAAGCCACACACCATCCTGACTTGGAACTATATTGCTTTCCTTCAGTGTCGCTGAGTCAAAATCTTGGAACTCGCTCACAACAGCATCGTGGATGTACCTACACCACACAAACTGTGGTGGTTCAAGAAAATGGCTCACCACCAGCAATTAGTGATGGGCAATAAAAATTCTCACCTATCCTGCCATGGGTGTCCCATGTTGCATGAAAACATTTCTTAAAAGCTGCAATACATCACCTGCTGTACATCTCCATTGTATTTTATTTTTTCCAACTAGTTTTCAAGTTCAGAAATATCACTGATTATTTGTAACTATATTAAGTAATTTAATTAGCTAAACCATAAATTTCAATCAGTTCTTATAACTCCACAGTTCAAGTTTAAAACCGTTGACCTAGATTAGAGAAAAGAAAAGCTTAAAAATCATTAACCAATTAACTACCTGCTTACCCAGCCTCCGGGCTTCAGCTTTCAGGTCTTGCTGTCTTTTGCTCCCTCTCTTAGACCATTCCTTGTTCTGTAAAGGCGAGAACAGTACCTCTTCCCTCACTGCACTGAATTCCATCACACACAAAATTCCATAAGTTAAGCAACTATTCTGTCTAGGTGGAGCTGGACTTCGAACTTCTTACTTACTGCATTAGTGAAACGTCCCGTAATGGTTGGCAAGTAAAGGTAAAATTATGCATGTGTGTTGTTTTTTGCAATAGGCCTGGATAATATACCCTTCCATGTGAATTTCTTTTATCAAGAATTGTTTACTTTTTAAGTTTCTTGAGTTATAAATATTCCTCTACTCAGTGCCTTTTAAGTTAGTTAAAAATCTTGGCCAAAATCAACTTAACAACCTTATTTGATTGACTTAATTCTGGCTATATGCCAGTTTGGAACCAGTAGATTTCAATTAAAAAAATAGTGATTTGATTATTCAGTCTTTTGCTGCCAATTCAATACTCAAATAGTGGTTACTAACTAACTTCAACTGTTTTATATTGTGACAATCAATTGTGATTGTCAATGGCATTTTTGATTGGTTAAATTGAGGACTTGTTTGCTAAACTGTCAATTAAAAATATGTGCTGCAGATGTGTGACACTTTGAGGTATTACTATTATTAAGTGTATTACTTTTGCATAAAAGAGTGTCAGATTGATGCAAAACTTTTATTTACACAAGTAAGAGATTACTATATTGAAATCACTTCCCCTTTAATTTTAACTTTGAAATTTTAAATGGACTTCCATGTCTCAAAGAGCTAATGCAGTAATCATGGTATTGTTATGCTAAGAATTAGTTTCCTGTTATTTCAGGTAAGGCCTTGTACGTTTATGCAGAGAATTTAGAAATTAATTGATAATCTGGAAGAGCTCAGGACATATCCAACAATGACAGCAATTTAATCTGCTCTGCTAAGAGGCTGCCAAAAGGGCACAGGTGCCTGAAGATAATCCCTCTTGGTCCTGCTGATGATAGTATCATAAGCTAAAAAAATTTTAATAAACCCGTCAAACTCCACAATTTCTATCAAATGAGATTAGATTTATATATATATATATATATATATATATATATACACACAATCTGGAGATGGGAGCAGAATTGGAGTGACTTCCGCTGGAGAGCGGGCTGCTGAACACGAGGAGCGTGTCGAATTTTGTGGCAGGGCAGGCAGGAAGGAGCCCACCCTGCCACCACCTCATAGACTCCAACATCTGGGTGCCATATTTAAACGGCACCTGGACAGCCATACTGCAGGCCAGGATCTCCAGATTGCGAGAAAAAGATATCCAGGAGAAGACAGCAACCTGCAGCTCCACAGTTCAGCGATGCCTCCCTGGAGATCCTTCTCCAGGCCATCAAGGAAAGGTGGGAAGTTCTCTTTCCGATTAATGGGAGCAGGAGGCACTCCCACCTGACCACAACAGCCTGGGAGGAAGTTGTCAGGGAGGTCAGCACCCATGGGGTCCAGAGGAGGACTGCTCTGCAGTGCAAGAAATGGATGAATGATCTGGTGTGCTGTGCCAGGATAAGTTAAACTTCTACTAAATGCAAACTCATACCCTCATAAAGGCATCAAGGGTTACCGTCTGCAGGGCTGTCACACATAATCAGCAGATGGCTCATCTGCACTCAATGTCACATCTTAGCCACTTAAAGCTCACCATCTGATTTGCGTTCCAACACAAACGGTGCTTTAATCCCTTACTGGGGAGGGCTCAGCCCACACAACAGGCATGCATGCTTCTGAACTGCTCTTTCATCCATAGTACTCACACTCAATCCATCTGTCTTAATGCAGGAGACGAATGCCCTAAACAAGCGAGAGAGATCCAGGCTTGGAGAGGGCAGCCGGGTGCTCAGGACCCTCATCCCAAACAGGGAGCAGGCTGCAGAGTTGGCAGGGGAGGACACTGATCGTGCCTGCACAAAGGATGAGATCGGCCTCCCTGCAACAAGCCAGTGAGGAAGCATCCATTATACAGTGACAACATGAGGACAGTGACTGTGAGTGATCTGTTTGAACCTGCCTATTCAATCACTAATTCTCTCTTCTCTCCATTCCAGATACCAGTGAGAAGAGGGGGAGGACATTGTCCTCCACAAGAGGAAGGTGAAACCCTCATGCTGCCTCAGAGGAGGAAGAAGAGGGTCCCGCACCTGTACAGCCATCACTGTGTTCACCTGCACTCTCTACCAAAGCAGATACACACACCTCAGTGGTATGTAGTTCCAGAGTAGGCTCGGTTCACCATCTGATGATTACATCACATACACGGTCCACAGCAGGCAGAGGCAGTGACAGCTGAGGTCTTTGACACTCAGAAGGCTGCTGGAGCTGGTTTCTACTGAGTCCGAGTCTAATGATGAGGCTGTACAATTGGTCCTAGGATAAATGTTGGAGATGCGGGAAACAACTGACAGAGTTGTCAGAAGCCATCTGCAGACTAGAATGAAGGATGGAAGGGTCTGTCCCTTTTCTCTCTGATATTGTGGCTCTGGCATGTGAGCACATTGAAATCTCCATGGAAAGGGTGGTGACTGCCACAGTTTCTGCTGGATTTGGGTTCAAACTGACACTCCATTGCTCTAACCATGGTGTGTTCCAGCAGTGGCCAGGTGAGAGGGAGACAGGGCTCCTCAGCCTTCTTGTTCCCCTGCCCGCCATGATTCCAGCAGCTGGCAAGAGTGAAAAATTCCGCCCTATGGGCAGGATTTTTCCCTCATCGGGCGGGGGCAGTTGGGTAGCCAACCACCGCCCGTAATTGGGGCTGGACCGCAATTTCATGCTGGTGGGCTCGTGTTGGGTGGAGGAGGGCAAGTGCGCAACTTCACGCGTGCACGCAGGTGCACGCTAAAAAAACTCCCTGAGGCATAGAGCTGGGAGATGAAGATTTTAAGAAATAAAGATAAAGGATTTTAAATTGTTAAAAAAAACATGTCCCCTCATGTCACATCAGCAGGAACATGTTCTTAATGAAATGTTTACATTTTTATTTAATTTTTATTTGCTGTTGGAAACCTCATCCCGCCCAAGGATGAGCTTCCTAAAAAAATGCAAAGGCCACTTGGCTTTTTTGCCTTTTCATGAAAACTTTCTTTCAATTATTATTTTAATGGCCTTAACAGGCCTTTTACTTGTCGGCAAGCGAGCTGCCAACTCCTGTGCTGTCCGAAATATCGCACAAGTGCGTGATGATGTCAGGACATAGGGCAGAAAAGTGGTAAAATTACAGACAAGTGTGAGGTAATGCATTTGGCAGGTGGAATAGGGAGAGGCAATATAAACTAACTGGCATAGTTCTAAAGAATGTACAGGGACGGAGGGACCTGGAGATTCATGTGCATAGATCTTTGAAGGTGGCAGGTCATATTGACAGTGTAGTTAACAAAGCATACAGGATCTTTGACTTCATAAGTAGAGGCAGTGAGCACAAAAGCAGGGATCTTATGGTCTACATTTATAAAGCTCTGGTTAGGCCACAACTAGAGTATTGCATCATTCTAGTCACTAACTTTAGGGAAGGATGTGAGCCTTTTTGAAAGGTGCAGAGCAGATTTACCAGAATGGTTCTGGGAATGAGGGATTTTAGTTACAAGGTTAGGTTGGAGAAGCTTGGTTTGTTATCCTTGAAGCAAAAGAGATTGAGGGGAGATTTGATAGAGGAGTACAAGATTACGTTACAATTCTGAAGTTTATATTATTATTAGATTTTGGTACTGTATTGTTAAATTTAGGGTAAGATGAAGGGGGTCATGTGAACTGCTCTGAAGTTTGTCTAATAGTAAGCCTGTTGGTTTGATTGTTAAAGATCAAAGAGAGGCTTAGATTGTTTTACTGGGAAGAAGGTGCATGGTACTTATGCTTGGAGACGATGGCAGCAGCCTTGTGTTAACTATGGAAACACTGAGGCCCAGATTTTCTCCAGACGGAAAAGTTCTCCATCATAGTGAAAATCCCAGAAATGTCTGAAAACTCTAAGTCCCAACCCAAACCCAGCATTTCCTATCTTTGCAGGAGGAGGATTGGAGTTGGGCTGGGGTTCATACCTGCATGATTCGTGGAAGCACCTGGCCATTCCACTGACGTGGGATTTTGGAAGACCAGGAATGTGAAGCCCAGAGTGTGCAGACTAGATTAGGCAAGAGGAGGTGTTAATTTGGATAGCTAGGCTATACCCCTTTGGAAAGTTTAGTTACCCCTTTGGATATTGCCTCAGAACACCTTTGGGAGAGGTAAGGCACCCTTTGGGCAAGATAAGACATCCTTTATGATTGTTAAGATGGAACATGATTATGCACTTTTTACGCACGAACTCATGGGAACTGTCAGTCTGCCAAAGAACTGTCCAGCTGTCAAGAGACTGTCCAGCTGTCAAAGAACTGTCAAGGAAGTGTCAAAGCTGTCAAGGAAGAGGTATGAGGGACCATGGAGAGTGGGTAGAGGGGCATAGGTGATATGAGAAGCTATGAAGGGGGTGTGGGGAGGCATGGGTCAACATAGGGAGTGTGAGGGGTCATGGGGGTGGATGGGTAGCATGGGCTGGCACATGGGGTGGGTGACTATTGGGGTGGGTACAGGGGTATGGCTAGGTATGTGGGTATAAGGTGCCATCAGGGGTTGAGCAGGGGCATGGGTTGGAATTGGGGTATGAGGGCTCATGGAGTGAGTAGAGGGGCATGGACTGGTGTAGGGGCTATGAGAGGCCATGGGGATGGGAGCAGGCATGGAATGGCATAGGTTGGCAGGATAGGGCATAGAGCAGTGTGGGGATGGTAAAGGGGTGAGGGCTGGAGAGCTGCTTTTTTGTCTTAATCTTTTTTATTTATTTAAACACAGTGCTAATGTGCAGAAGCAGGCCTTCTGCCCAACCCACCTCTGAAATTGTTCCAGGGTCATCCATCCTGACTCCTATTTCAGCCTGCAGTTCCCCATGACTGAAAATCCAACCCTGTGAGCAGACATTTTTAAAGGTTGGGTTTGGAGAGCTGAGCAATCTCCCAACTTTGCGAACCTGACTGCAGGATGAGAATCTGGGCCCAAGTCTCCTAAAGTTCCAGAATGGTATAGAAAGTATCAGGTTATAAATAGTTTTGCTGTAAACTGTCCATTTACTTTTAAGATGAAAGAGAGTTGGGGTCAAGACCAGCTAATTAGCATTTCTATCTGGATGCGAGGCTAATGAGTTTCACATTGCCATGGAGAAGAGTGCAGAGGAAGCCACTTTTGAGATCAGGTTCCAGGCTTCCTTACTAATCAATGAATATCACAAAAACTCAACAGGTTTTGAGGTTAGCAGAGAGAAGAGGTTGCTTGGTTTTGCAGACTGTCACATTCACATGTAAAGGGCGATGGTGTCTATTCAAAAAGATGCATCCTTCAGCCTTCTAAGGATTCTAGGAGATTTGTCCTGGCATGGCCAGGGAGGAAGAGTCATTAAGCAATATTTCATTGCTGGTAATGGATTTAGGAAACTTTATGAAAACTAAGTGAAGGGCCTGGAGACAGAAACTCGAACTTATGACTTGGCAAAATGGGGAAATGCAAACTCATTGGAAGCTGGCAGAAACTGTAGACTGTTTGCTATAAGGACTCTAATTCCGTGCAGAATGTGATGTGCAATAAGTATATACGGGAGAGTTCCTTTCTATACTTTAAAATATAAGTTGCCTACAAAAAATAGCATTTATTTAATAGTGTTTTTCATAATTTCTTACAGTAAAATATCTTAAAATGTGAAATCTTTTTGGTGTCAACATTTTCAGCTACTAACTGGAAGTTCAAATTTCCTTTTAAACATTCTTGGTCTTTACGAGGTCCTTAACAATTATGGTAGTTTTAGATAAGATGGACCAAGCAAGCTGATGGAGGTCACAGATTTAAGATTTTTTGCAAGAGATGCAGGGGGGCTTTGTCAAAAACATTTTATGAAGCATGAGTTAATTATCAGAACTTGCTGCCTACAAGGGTGGTGGAAGTGGAGACCGTGCATGATTTTAAAAGGAAATTTAATGGACACTTGAGGGAATTAAACTTGGAGGGCGATGGGGATAGATCAGAGGAGTGGGATTTATTGGATTGTCTACAGTGTGGCAGCATGGCCTCTATGACTCCACATATGAACTAGGAGCAGGAGTAGGCCTCTTGGTCCTTCAAGCCTGCTCCACCATTCAATAAGATCATGACTGATCTGATTGCAACATCCTATCTATCCCTGATAACCTTTCACCCCTTGTTAATCAAAAATCTATCTAGCTCTACTTTAAAAATATTCAAAGACTCTGCTTCCACTACCTTTTGAGGAAGAGAGTTCCAAAGACTCTCAATCCTCTGAAAGAAAAGATTTCTTCTCATCTTTGTCTTAATTGAGTGACCTCTTAATTTTAATCTGTTCAAGATTCTCCCTCAAGATGGAAACATTCTCTCCACATCTACTCTGTCAAGACCCCTCAGGATCTTAAAGGTTTCAATCAAGTCACCTCTTACTCTTCTAAACTTCAATGGATGGAAGCCTAACTTGTCCAACCTCTCCTCATAAGAAAAGCCGCCCATTCCTGGTATCAGTCTACTAAACCTTCTCTGAACTGCTTTTAACACATTTACATCTTTCCTTAAATGAGGAGACTGATACTCCAGATGTGGTCTCATCAGTGTCCTGTACAACTGAAGCAAAACCTCCCTACTTTTGTATTCAATTCCCCTCACAATAAACAATAACATTCTATTAGCTTTCCTACTAACTTACTGTGCCTTCATATGAGCCTTTTGTGATACATGCACTAGGACACCCAGATTTCTCTGAACCTCAGAGCTCTGCAATCCCATACCATTTAGCTAATATGCTTCCTTTTTATTCTTTGTGCAAAATGGACAATTTCACATTTGCCCACATTATACTTCATTTACCAGGTCTTTACCCACTCACTTAATCTATCCATGTCACTTTGTAGCCTCCTTATGTCCTCTCCACAACTTACTTTCCTACCTGTCTTTGTGTCATCATAAAATTAAGCAATCATATCATCTGTCCCTTCATCAAAGTCATTTATATAAATTGTAAGAAGTTGAGGTCCCAGCGCTAATCTCTGTGGTACACCCACCTGTCACATCCCACCAACCAGAAAAAGAATTATTAATGGCTACTCTCTGTTTCCTGTTAGCTCGCCAATTTTCTATCCATGACGATATGTTACTGCTTACACCATGAGCTTTTATTTTCTACAATAACCTTTGATGTGGCACCTTATCAAATGCTTTTTGGAAATCTAAGTACAGTACATCCACTGGTTCTCTTTTATCCACAGCACATGTGACTCCTTCAAAGAACTCCAATAAACTGGTTAAGCATGATTTTCCTTTCACCAAACCATGTTGACTCTGCCAGATTGTCTTAAACTTTTCTAAGTTCCCTGCTGTAATATTTTTAATAATAGTTTTGAACATTTTTCCTATGACAGATGTTAAGGTAACTGACCTGTAGTTTCCTGCTTTCTCTCTCCCTCCCTTTTTGAATAAAGGAGTTACATTTCCTATTTTTCAATCAAATGGAACCTTCCCCAAATCTAGGGAATTTGGAAAATTAAAACCAATGCATCAAGTATTTCACTAGCCACTTCCTTCAAGACCCTAGGATCTGGGGATTTGTCAGCCCGCAGTTCCAGCAATTTGCTCAATACCACTTCTCTGGTAATTGTAAGTTTCCTGAGTTCCTCCCTTCCCTCCATTCCCTGATTTACAGCTATTTCTGGGATATTACTTGGATCCTCTATAGTGAGAACCAATGCAAATTACCCATTCAACTCATTATTTTCAGATTCTCCGAATCTGCAGGATGTTGCTTTTTTGATCAAAAGTAATTAATTGGCTTAAAGTATTTTGGTATGAGCTGAAGAAAAGAATGGTGCTCCAAACATACAGGATCTTTCTTTCTTTAGTTGTAACGTTAATTCTTGCTAGTTAATGCAATCTTAGTCCCTATGATCGAAAAGTAGATCCATCCTGTTCCAAAGTATCTAAGTTCTATATTACGTATTAATATGTTCTATGCATTTTGCTGTAGGAATAGTGGTGAATTTGTCAGCATTCACTGTTATTAAAAAGTAAATCAAACAACAAATTCTGGCAACCACACATAGACAACTAAATGTTAAAATTTGAGAGTTAATGTCCAGATTGCCCTGTTCCTCCTGTGGCTTTGTTATAATGGTATCTTACTGAGTGACTCATTACTCCAGTACATGGGGGGCATAAAGTTGTGGTACTTAATGTGATACTGCCCACTAAACACACCAGAAAACATACCAAAACACTTTAAACTAATTAATTACTTTTGATCAAAAAAGCAACATTCTGCAGATGCGGAGAATCTGAAATAATGAGTTGAACTGGTCTATTCAGGTGTAAGTGAACTTTTAACTGTATGTTAAGTCTTACTAACTGCTAAATAACCCTGTCCAGCATTGAAATTTAGTTTCTACAAGTCTGGAGTCTCATTCTCATTTAACTTATTGTTGGGGATTTTTAATTTTTTAAAAACTGTTTTTTCCTGTCTTTTTTATTTCTCTCATAATCCCATATGGAAGTGTAATGGGGCTATGGTAGCATAGTGATAATATTGACTAGTTGACTAATAATCTAGGGGCCCAGACTAATGCATCAGATCATGAATTCAAATACCACAATGGTATCTGGGAGCATTTAAATTGCAATGAAATGCTAAGTTTATGAATAATGATTTTGAAACTACTGGATTTTCATCAAAACTTACCTGGTTCACAAATCCCCTTCAGGATGAAAATCCGCCATTCTTCCCTCGTCAGACCTACACACGACTCCAGATCCACAGTAATGTGATTGATTTTTAACTGCCCATGAAATGGTCTAGAAAGACACTCAGTTGCTTAAGGGCAATTTGTGATGGCAATAAATTTTGGCCTTGCCAGCAATGTTTACATCCCAAGAACAAATTAAAAATCATTCTTCTGTCGCTGACCCCAAAATCTGAGTCAACTTGTTCTTTCATTTAAATTATTGTGAAGCCAGAATTAGTTTCTTCAAATGATAGCCAAGTCTATTCTTCTTGTTTAAAAAAAATCTCAAATTATAAGCATATAATTAGACAACTGTCTTCAGAAGTGTTGCATATCAATGATATAAACTCTACATATAAACTCTGGTTTCTATTGACTGCTTTCTGGAGGGAATTTCTTTGTGTGTGGGGGAGAGTGGGGTATGTTGATACTCAAATCATGTCTGATTTATGCATTCTATTTTCAAAGGAAAGCTTACTTCTGTTCATACTAATTACTTGCAGACATTCCTTAACTTGGAAGAGATGGTTTACTTAATTCTCCAGACAGTCGAGCCATTGAGATTTACTTTCCCACAACAAAGGTTTAAATGATCTTCTTGTCTACAAATTGTAATTTAAAAGCAATGCATTTTACTCTCAGCACCTCTGCTACATCATTGTGATATTTCCGTTTCCACAACATCCAACCATTTGGAGGAGGTGGGTAAGGCCTTTGCACTCCAGTAGCACGAAATGAGCTCACAGCAAATCAGTAGTCTGTTTAATGCTATGCCCAATTTTATCCTCCATCGGCTCAATTAGTTTTGAATTATTCAGAGTTTGAATTGTTGATTTTCATGCACTGGCTTCTGGGATGTCAAAATCATTTCAAGTAGAATTCTTACAACTAGTGAAGCTAAGGGAATGTCATCCCATCAGGACTCATTTAAAACTCAGAGGCAAAAAGACATTGGTTAACCAACAGTGCAATGCAGGTCTGCGTATCTTGGTAGTTTATAATGAGAACCACAACCCTTGAAATGAAGATGTGTTTAATTAGGGCTTTAATTAATACAGGTATTGCTCATGGTGAGTCTTAGGATACAATATTTAATGAAAATAGTGATGTTTCTGCTGGTTAAGGGATTATGTCAGAACCACTTATTTATTGTGATCAAAAGATCAAATGATATTTTTATTATTGTATTGTCCTGGGATTTTTATTTGATGATCAAATCACTGAAGAACCATAGCGGAATTGAAGGCCACTTGGTCCATTGTGACTGTGCTTCAAATCTAATTCCACTGCTGCTGGTCTCTCCCCATAGTGCAAATCTTCTCTTTCACATAATTATCTCTTCTTGTTTTAACAGATGCGATTGTCTCTGCCTCTGCTACTCCCTGTAACGCAGCATTCCCTATTCAAACAACTCTATGAATAAAGAATTTTCTTCCAATTTCTCTTTTCATTGTCTTTTTCAATGGACACCATGGGTGGAATTTTCCGTTCTGGGACTATGATGTTGGCCTCATTAATTATGCAATCAGGGGTTTCCCAATGTTTTTTGTGGTGGGGTGGGCTGGATGGCATAGGCCCTGCCATCATATCCAGGTGCCATATTTAAAAGGTGCCCTAACATTAACTCACCCACTGTTGAAGGAGGAGATGGCCTGCCAATCACAGGGAGCTCCAGCCCCCAGATTCAAAGACACATCTTTGGAAGTCCTTCTCAGCGCATTGGAGGCTCAGAGGGGAGTCCTTTGCCCTGAGAATGGAAGGAGGATGGTGAGCCATCAGATCAACTCTGCATGAGAGTAGGTCTCCAGGGAGATCAGTATCCAGGGCCTCCAACAAAGGACTGCCCTGCAATGCTGCAAACAGATGAATGACTTTATCCACTCAGCCAGAGTAAGTGAACCCTCAACTACTCACACTCACTTCACTGAATGGTGCAGGGGACATGGGCCTCCATCTATGTGGCCCATGCATAAAGGAGCTACTGCATGTTATAAGGTGATGCCTCCTATTCCCACTGCAGTCCATCTAGTCTGCAGGTGGAGAGGCCACTGTAGGTCCCTGACCTTTCCACATGGACAGCGCCGATGTTGACTGGAAGGGTGGGAGGGGAAGGGAGTTAGGCATTTAGAGCACCAGCAAGCACCACTAATGACATGCCTCGTTCAGCCTTATTCTTCCATCTGCATGGGTGGACCACTCTGGAGAACCCTTCTGGTCACCCTGCAGTGCATTAATCACATGGCACACAATCGATTGGGTTATTTGTATGACTGGAAGCATGAGAAAGATATATAAAACCCAATTGCTCTCAACGCCATCTCTCTTTGTGCAGTAGAAGTTGAGGCACAATAGGAGAGAGAGGTGGGACGGGGCCAGCCTGACTTCAAAAACCCCACCGACTTCGAGGCATGGGCAGCCCAGCTGGCCGAGGAGGAACCAGACCGAGCCTGTAGTGATGTAGAGATCGGTGGGCAGCCTCCATCCAGTAAAGATCCATGCATGTCATATAGAAGCCTAAAGGTCATGTGTTCCTCCATGTTGGAGGTAGCTCATGCAGTCACTCATGCTCTCCTCTTTCACTTACAGATACCACCAGAAAGAGGGCAAGGGAACAAGAGACAACCCTTTCCAGCATTCCATCCAGCCCACAGAGGGCCAAGGACATTGGGGAAGAGGAAGAAAGTGCACCTCTAGAAGCATCACAGCAGTCACCTGCATCCTCCACCAATGCAGAGACACACGCCTCGGTGGGTACTGGATGTAGTTCAGGCCAGGTCTCACATTCTGGTGGTCACTGTACAGACATGTGTCCACAGCAGGAGGAGACAGGGTCAGCCAAACTCACCGGCACTCAGTGGACTGCTGGCGAAGAGGCATCTCTGATGGCCAAGTCAGATAATGACATTCTGGGATGGGCCATGCATGAGATGCTGGGGAAGCAGCAAGAAGCAGGGGAAAATCAGGCAGAGGTGAAGGAGGCCTTCAACAGAGTGGCACATGAGGCGGATGAGTCCACCCGCCTGCTCTCTAATGAAGTGGTGCTGACATGTGCGTGCATCAAGGTCTTCGTGGGGAGGGTGGCAGACACCACGGAGAATCTAGTAGAGCAGAATGCCCAGTTTCTGCCGGAGATACATGCAGACCTGCATTCCATTACTGTAGCCATGCGTGAGCTTTTGCAGTGGCTATGTGAGTGGGGGGTTGGGACACCTTGGCCTCCCACCAGGTGCCGCTTCACCGCAAGGAGTCAGGCAGTTAAACACTCTTGGGACCTCCATTCAGGAATCTCTAAGGGTGCCTGGACCTTCAGAATCTCCCTTGCCTGTGACCCCTTCAATTTTGTCTTCTGTGACTGCAGAGGGAGCAGCTGCCCCACAGCAGGATAGTAAAGTAAGCCAGGACCTTCCAGGCCTCAGCTCTCCAGAGGACAGCCACCCAGGTAACCCAAGACAACAGTACAAACTGGTCAGCCGGCTGCCTCCACCCCTGCTGTGGATGTCAGGTGAGCACCTAGAAGAAATGGTAGGGGATACAAGATTAAGAAGTTTTGATTTCACATAGGTGCACTATGACCGTTAATCTCATGACATTTTTGTAAATATTGTACAATTGCACTTTAATGAGTCCTGATGTGGCTTATTTGTGATATAGTCCTTAAGCATGCATATGCTCCGCCACCCCCCTGCACCCCCCCAACCCCAAACTTCAGGGGACACTCCAGGCAGCGTCTATGTCCCCAGAATCATGCATGTTCAGGGAGGCAAGAAGTCTCCTGCGCATGCTGAGCCCATCAAACACTGGAACTGGAAAATTCCGTCTGCAGCTTGAACAGCTTTGGTTCAGATTTGCTAAGCTGGAGTCCAAGCTGCGGTTCTGTGGGGCATTAGAGGGGAGAAATGTTACCTGGATACATTGTTCCAGGAGGCAATCACACCCCTTAGGCTAAGTAGCACTTTAAAGTTGGTCAATGGTCAGGATCAGGAGGGTGTGATGGCAAGTCAGGCAGGTATGGAGATCCAGCATGTAGTGATAGAGCAGACTCAGCCTTTGACTTTGACCAACAGGTGATAAGGCACTTGCTCCCTGTGTGGATGAGAACAAGGATTGCAGGGTGGATGAGCAAACTGACAGTGGTGCCATGAATGCCATTCAAGCGGGAGGAGTGTAAAGGGATATGGTAATGATAGGGGACAGTACAGTCAGGGGAATCAATACTGTTCTCTGCAACAATAACTGGGAATTCCCAGTGTGAGGCTTAAAGATATCTCCTCATGGCTGGAGATGAACATGGAGTGGGGGCAGACGATCTGGTTGTCATGGTCCATGCAAGAACCAACGACATGAGTAGAACTAGGAATGATGTTCTGCTGAGAGAGGTTGAGGAATTAGGGTTCAATTTCAAATCCATAATCTTAAAAGTAAAACTTTTCGGTTGTTACCTGACCCACGGATCAATTGTCATAGGGTCAACCAAATTAGAGAATTAAACACATGGTTCAAAGAGTGATGTGGGAAGAAGGGATTTCAATTCATGGGGCACTGGCACCAGTACTCAGGAAAGAGGAAGCTATTCCAGTGGGATGGGATCCACTTAAACTGGGCTGGGATTACTGCCCTGGAGAATCGTAGGACTAGGGCTGTGGATAGGGCTTTCAACTAAAAGAGTGGAGGGTTCAGTTGAAGGGAAATTTATAAGTCTAAGGAAAAAAGTTGATGCAACAGAGCAGTGTAGCGACTTGGATAAAAACAAGCACAGTGGACAAGAAGGGACAGAAAGTTTTATGTCATATTACTTCAGCAAATAAGATTCATGAAAATAATAATAGTAAAAAAAAGGCCTTTTATCTGCATGTGTGAAGCAAGATAGACGAACTAGTGGCACAAATAGAGATAAATGGTTTAGATCTAATTGCCATTACTGAGACATGGTTATAAGGTGACCAAGGTTGGAAAATAAATATTCCAGGGTAACCATATTTTGAAAAGACAGACAGAATGGAAAGGGAGGAGTAGCCCTGATAGTAAAGGATGACATAAAGACAGGAGTGAGAAAAGATCTTGACTCAGTGATGAGAAAGTAGAACCGGTATGGGTTGATATTAAGAATATCAAGGATCAGAAAACACTGGTGGGTCTAGTTTATAGACCCCCTAACAGTAGTTATATCAGATAGAGCATTAAGCAAGAAATGATTGTAGCTTGTATCAAAGGCAATGTAATAATTGGGGGGACCTTAATGTTCATATAGACTAATTCGTAATCTCAAAGTAAATGATCTGCTGGGGAAAAGGTGATCATAATACAATTAAATTCCATATTAAGTTTCAAAGTGATCTGCTTCAGTCCCAAGAAAAGAATATTAAAGAATCTTAAACTTAAACAAAGCCATACAATGGGTGTGTGAGGAGAGCTAGCTAAGGTTGGTTGGGGAAATGAACCAAAAAACAGATAAGTAAGCAGTAGAAAACGTTCAAAGAAACAATTCAATATGTTCAACCAAAATACAATCCATTGAAAAACAAGAACTCAGGAAAAGAAGTTCCACCTGTGCATTACTTTGGAAATTGAGGGTGGAATTAGATCAAAAGAAGAGGCTTATAAAGTTGTAAAGAACAGCTGTAAACCTGAGGTTTGGGAATGTTTTAGAAATCAGAAAAGGGCCAACAAACAGGTGATAATAAGGGAAAAGATGGAATATGAGAGTAAACCAGCCAGGAATACATAAAAAGATTGAAGAGCTTTTACAAACATATAAAAAGGAAGAGAGTAGTTAAAGTAATCTTTGGTCTCTTAGAGGCAGAGACAAAAGACATTATCATGGCGAATGAGGAAATTGCAAAGACATTGAAGAAATAGTTTGTGTCTGCCTTATAGCAGAAGATGCAAATTTCATACCAGAAATTGGAGGTAACTAAAGGGCTAAAAAGAATGAGGAACTTAAAGTAATTAGTAACAGCAGAGAAAAAACTGTTGGAGAAACAAATCCCCAGGACCTGATGGCCTACATCCTAGGGTTATATGGAGGTAATTGCAGATAGAGTGGATGTGCTGATTATGATTTTTCAAAATTCCCTAGATTCCAGAATGGTCCCATCAGATTAGAAATTGACAAATCTAAATCAAATATAACTGTATTCAAGAAAATAGAAAGAGAGAAAACAAGGAATTACAGGATAGTGGCCTGAGATTAATCATCCGAAAAATGCTGAAATCTCTTTTTATGGGAGTACTAACAATGCACTTAGAAAAGCATAGTAGGATTAATTTTGTATGGTCGCATGTTGTGTCATGCAGAGGTTTAGAGACGTGTATGGTTGAAAAATAACTCTTTATTAATAACACATAACATATATGCAAGATACAGTACTGACTAGATGGTATCTTCATGTCGACATCTACCAGACTCATCACTACATTCTACTACTCCCAGGTAACTCTCTACTACTCCATGTAGCTCTCTACATCATAATGTGGGTGATACTATTCCCCGAGCCCCACATTAACCCTTACATTCCCAAACACCCTAATACTACAAATAGAACAAGTCAGCATGGTTTTACGAAAGGGAAATCCTGTTTGACAAACATTAGATTTTTGAAGGTGTAACTAGTAGAGGTGATAAAGGAGAACTAGTAGGTCTAGGATTTCCGAAGGGCTTTGCAAGTTAAAACATAAGATAAGGGCTCAAAGAGTTGTGGGGTGATATATTAGCATAGATCGAGTCTCAGTTAATAGACTGGCATTAGCGAGTAGGGATAAATGGGGCATTTTCAAGTTGGCAGGCTAATTATCATTAATGGAGTGCCACAAGGATCAGTGCTAAGGTCTCAGCTTTTTACAATCTATATTAGTGACTTAGACAAAGAGTAGTGTAGCCACATTTGCTGATGATACAAAGTTAGGTGGGAATGTAAACTGTGAGGAGGACGCAAAGAGGCTGGAAAGAGATATAAAATAAAAACCGAAGATGCTGGAAAAACTCAGAAGGCCTGGCAGGATCCATGGAGAGAGAAACAGAGTTAACATTTTGAGTCCGTATGACTCTTCTTCAGAGTCACTTTGCTTTCATTCATGTGGAGAGATTAGGTGACTGCACAATGAGGTGGTAGATGGGATATAATGTGTGGAACTGTGAGGTTATTCAATTTGCTAGTAAATATAGAAAAGCAGAATATGTTTTTAAAAGTGGGAAACTTGTAAATATTGATGTTCAGAGGGTCTTGGGTATACTCGTACAAGGAACACAGAAGTTAGCATGCAGGTACAGTAAGCAAATAGGAAGACAAATGGTGTGTTGGTCTTTAATGCAAAGAGATTGGAGGACAAGAAAAAGGAAGACTTACCACAGTTGTACAGGGCTTTGCTGAAATCACATCTGGAATACTGTGTGCGGTTTTGGTCTTCATATTTAAGGAAGGATATACTTGCATTGGAGGCAGTACAGTGAAGGTTCACTAGATTAGTTACTGGGGTGATGAGAAGGTGAGAAAATTGGGCCTATACTTGCTGTGGTCTCTTACAATCTTCTGCCACCAGATATGCTGACGATCTCGATGTAGACCTCAAAGGGTCTGCCTCTATGCTATCTATCCTAAGCAAGATATTGAGATTCTAGTTGGATTCTAGTTAAATACAATTACATGAAGTTTATTACTAGCAACAACTATATACAGCTCTGCACAGGCCTTGATCTAACCTGGGTCCTAACAGTTATATCGGTTGATTACTTGACTATATACCTGACTCATAAGGTATACATGAGATCTTATTGATGCAGAATCACAGGCAGTAGTAAACATCTAACATGGAAGCTTTACCTTTTATCCTCCTGCATTACACATGGTGATGTCAGAGTGATGTCACTACACAGTTTCTTAAAGAAACACATTATTGTTTGCATTGGGATGTATACAATATCACAACATTGCCTTTTTCCCTTATTACAAAAGAAAAACTTTGTGAGAACAGACATAACAGTGAATATCGGGCATAACAAGATTGAGTCACAGTGGAGTCTTTATGCGTGAAGATAAGGTTTTGGTGGGTATATGAAGCAACCGTATCTTGTTCTCATGTAGTTTCCAGGTGTGTTGTGTTACGTTTTATGGTTGTACATTCTTGGCTTGTGTTTCTAGCTTGGTTAGTGTTTCTTAGTAATCGACTGTGGGATCAATTTGTCTTAGCGCTGGTACTCGTGTGGTCCTCTGCGACTGAAATAACACTCTCTGTGTCTAAGTCATCGTCAGTCTGATCCATCTGTGATCCAGTAAGCGTGATGCGAATGTGCTGACAGTTCCTTCTAAGGTTGTGTCCATTTGGCATCTCAACCTTGTATGACTGGGCTTTGTGTACTTTTGCAGTACCTTTCCTTGTACCCATGTCTTCAAGTGGTGATCTGGTATGTGCATGCTTTAAACTAAATTCAACTGTGCTAACTGTTTTGCTCTCTGGTTGTGCTGCTGGGACATCCTCTGTCTCCGTTCCAATAAAATATCATGAGCATCCATCTGGATTGGGAGTAGATGGGATGGGAGAGGGGTACGGACTTGCCTCCCAAACATCAAATTGGCAGGTGAGGGTAGGCTGTGGTGTGGCATGAAGATTAATCATAGCGATTCTGAAATCCTGCTTGGTTGCCTTACACTTTATAATTGTTGCTTTCGCTGTCTTGATGGTCCGTTCTGCTAACCCTTTGGACTGAAGGTAATGCGGGGAAGATGCGATGTATTTTACACCATTTTTAGTACATGCCCTGGAAGGGTTATCCTGTATATTGGGGACTGTTGTCTGAGACGATGGTTTTAAGCACACCAAAAATGCGAAGAGTGTGTCATCAACCATAAAAACTGGTCATGTCCTTGATCTGGCAAACAAAAGGGAATTTGGCAAAATAATCAGTTACCAAGGTGTAATCTTCGTCATCTAGATGGAATAAATCAGTGGCTATTTTCAACCATGGGACAGAGAGGATTTCATGTGGTAACAATGGTTCTCTGCCCTGCTGTGGTTGGTGCATCTGGCAGGTATGGCATGTCTCTGTCACTTTGTCAATGTCCTTATTAATACCTGGTCAATAAACCAATTCTATGGCAAGGCGCTTTGTTCATTCTATGCCCATGTGTCCGATGTGTAGGTGACTTAACATGGTCTGACATATTGCCTGAGGTATAAGGACTTGCTTGCCTTTGACTATAATGCTTCTGGAGATGCCGAGTTCATTTCTGTACTGCCATGACAATTACATCCTTTCGTGAACATCCTTGATGTGATCGGGTAAACCAGCGATAATAACTTGCTTCCACTGTTGTAGCTGTGCATCTTCTTGGGTGGCCTGTTGTATCATTTTGGCTTGACCTTGCCCTAAATGGACCAAGTCAACGTGGAGATTCTTCTACCACGTATTCAATATTATCCACATGGAGGCCTAGAGGCACATCTTTGTTGTTGGCTGGGTTGGGTAACCGACTCAGGGTGTCAGAGGTTACCATTGTGTCTCTTATGGAGTCAATTCTTCCGTTGACACTTTCCTTTGTGGTGGTAGTGGCCTCTGACAGGTCATGGATAGTGACAATGTGCATACCATGCATGCAGGCAGACCAATGATTGCTGGGCCACTGGTTTCCAAAACATAAAAAATCTTTGGTGTCTACCTGGATCTTCCATATTGGCATTGTATTGTGACGGTGCCAATGGGTATGTCAGACCCATTGTAGGTGGTAAGCCTGTCAGATATTGAATGGACTATGCCATGTCATTTTCCCGTGTATGTGGTATTGA
This sequence comes from Carcharodon carcharias, assembly GCF_017639515.1. NCBI lineage: Eukaryota > Metazoa > Chordata > Chondrichthyes > Lamniformes > Lamnidae > Carcharodon > Carcharodon carcharias. Next base: position 118,502,750 of record NC_054478.1, on the reverse strand, counting down.
GAATGTGCAATGGTAAGATGCTTGGCACTTGTACCGTTATCGATTTTTGTACGTATGATATGCTGTCCATAGTTTTGTGGATACTCAATGTTTACAGTGGCAAATACTTCAGGTCATTTGACTTCGTCCACATGATGAATGAAGTTGACAGTTTGGCTTGGATCAGCATACTGTGGTATATTAGGGGTGTCTTTCACTTCTTTGATGTGTTTATGTTTTATGGGACGAGCCCTGCTACTGTCATTTGTGTCAGATTGCTGTGGAATCCTTCTTTGTTGCATGTGTTGTACTTTGGGTATGTCTGGTTTGTTGTGTTTGTGACTCATTTTTGCCCAATGCTCTTTGTTGGAGCATAGTTCGGCACATGTCGAAATATGCTGGACGTTGCCTGGGTAAGTGTGTAAAACCACATACAGGATTTGCAAAAGAAGCAAATGCGACGTGAGAAAAAACTTTCTCCCACAACAAGTGGTTTGGACCTGGAATGCACTGCCTGGAAGTGTGGTGGAGGCAGGTTCAATCAAGGCATTCAAGATGATTATTTGAATCGAATCAATGTGCAGGGGTATGGGGAAAGGGCAGGGCAATGGCACTAGGTCATAATGCTCATTTGAAGAGCTGGTGCAGACATGATGGGCTGAATGGCCTCCTTCTGTGCCTTTAAAATTCTGTGATCTGTGATTCTGTTTGGGTGTTTTTGATGTTCTGGTTCCTGTGGAAATCGTAGATTTATGATCGAGGGTTTGAAGGTGCTGTTCGCCAGCCACTAATGCCTCAAATTTTCTACTTTTGTCCAGAATGCATCTAACATTTGACTTTGTTTAATAGTGCTTTCCTAAAAAACTTGATGGGCATTGAAGCAATGACAAACTCCATCAATCTCTCCACAAGGTCACTGGCATTGAAGTCACATTCTGCTCCTTTGCGCCAGCACCGATTTATAAATTGATCGATGCTTTCACTTGGCTGTTGTCAGTACAACACAAACTCCAGTCTGTGAATTCTAAAGTTAACTCGGACGTTTAGATGATCTTCGATAAGCTTGAAAGTTTTAGCGGGATCTTTTTGGTCAAGCATTAGTCCATTGTTGCCAAGAGCAATTAGTAAATTCGAGGCCTTTTTCTCTTGTTCCTGTCTACAAAGTGTAAGTGCATCTTCTGTCTAAAGAGTTGAAATTCTGCAAGAAGATCTCCTGCATGCCAGTTCATAGTCAAATCTCCATTTACCATTTTGATGTTCTTGTTTATTGACTGTACTGAATGCTACACAAATGTAGGGCTGAGTGCTGTGTCTCTTAGGATGAGAATTTGCACTTACCTGTTGTCCCTGTGCTGTTGGTGAATAGATATTACAATAATATATCTCTGTTGACTCGTAACAGTGTGCTACTAAAGGAAAAAACTTGCTTCTCCTTTTGCCGTATATTTTAAAAGTAGCACTTTAGATACTTGGCTTCTTTTAGCCTGGCTTGAAATAAGGAGAAAGAATTTTAAGCTGCAGATCTTTAGATTGTAGCGATTTTACCTTGTTTGTTGTTTCTGTTGCAGTATTGAAACTGTGCTGTTTTATTCTGTGCTGGGTTGATACCACGCCTCAATTGTCGGGGCGAGAAAGCTGGCTTTGGCACCGAAACTGAAAAAAAAACAATATAACAGAAGCAGTCGTGCTGAGCTCTACCGAAAGTCATTGGAACTTGCCTCTCCTGGCCCTCTCAGCCTGGGGTACGTTCTTTTTCAAACAAACTCGATGCTCTAGCCTTCACTGTTAGGAGGAATGACTCATAAATAGCTGATCTCGACTTTCAGATAAAATGAAGCCTGCGGCCCAAATCACTGAGCTCGGAGTCAGATCTTCACTCGCTTCTGAACTTGGGTGTTTGTTGGAACTAGTTTCTGTGGCTAATGTCAGATGCCAACTTTTTGTGGTTGAAGAACTGGACTTTTATTGTTTAAGTGCTATACTTACAGATTTTCCTTCCCTCAAGGAGTCTGGATTGGAGCTGGGTAAGTGGAATCACGACAGCTAATGTTGTTGCCGAAGTAGTCTTCTGGCTTGTGTTCTGGTACCTTCAGAAATTATATCCTCTGATGCAAGATCTTTCAGAAATGACCACTGCTGCCAACCGTGTTGTGGTCTCTTATGGTCTGCTGCCACCATATATGTTGAGGATCTTGATGTAGATCTCAAGGGATCTGTCTTTATGTTATTTGTGCTAAACAAGATATTGAGACTGATGAGGGTTCTGGGTGAACACAGTTACATGAAGTTTATTACTAGCAACAACTATATACAGTTCTGCAGAGGCCTTGATCTAGTCTGGATCCTAACATTTACATAGGCTGATTGCTTGACTATGTGCCTGACTCATAAGGTATGCTTGAAGTCTTACCAATACAGAGTCACAGACAGTAGTGAACACCTGTAGTAGAGATCACAGAAAATAGTGAACATCTAACATGGAGGCTGTACCTTTTGTCCTCCAGCATTACACATGGTGATGTCTGTGGTGATTGTTGCTTTAAGGCCAGCCTTTCTGACTAAGAGTCATGTGGTCAGAACAGCCAATCAACACAGAGCACAGGGAACCTGATAAGGGGGTGGAGTTTTCCTAGCCTGGGGGAGTGTGTTGTAACTCTCCCAGAAGCAGGCAGCTAATGCAACAGCTCTGTAAATAAAGTTTGTTGTTCAACTAAAGAAGCCTCTCTATAGTACATCTCTACATCTGGCGATGAGGTTAAATGATCCTGGTGCTACCTCTTGCCTGACAACTAAGTATCTTGTTTCAAAGAAACAAAGAAAGAAAAACATATATACTCACCATGATGCCTCTCTTCAGCTGGATCGATCCATTTGACTCCTCCACAGAGGACTGGAGTAATACATCGAGTGCTAAGGGTTTTATTTCCAGGCAAACGAAATAGGGAAGGAGGCAAAGTGCAAAGCTCTTGAGCAGCTGAGGAAGTTGAACCTACAACCTTATTCGCAGTCTCATAGTCCCAAGCGCGCCCAACTCCAAATCGTTCAGTGAGCTCGTGGATTTAGTGAAGGGCCATTTTCAGCCCAAACCATCAGTCATTATGCAAAGATTCAAACTTAATACAAGGGTGAGGGCCCCAGGCGAACTGACCGCAACTTATATTGCTAAATTGAAGCAATTGTCAGAGCATTGTGATTTCGGAGCAACCGTGAACGACATTCTATGCGATCAGTTAGTTTGTGGCGTGTGCAATGACATCATTCAGCATCAATGGCTTGCAGAAGTCGATATAACTTTTAAATGAGCAATGGAGATAGTGCAGGCCATGGAAGGCGCTGAAAAAGATTCGCAGGAGTGACAGAGCCTGCAAAATGGCGCCGTTTATCAGTTAGGCTGGAGGCCTGCAGCCAGGTGGCGCCAAAACTACTGAAGCAGCTGTGAAGCAGGAGTCATTCCCAATCACTGAGAAATTAAAAAAAATACCGGAGCCAATCAGACAGCGATCCTGAAGTTGAAATGTTACCGATGTGGGGGGTAACCACATTCCTGAAACATATAGATTTAAGGAGGCCAAGTGCTATTACTGTCGCAAAAGAGGACATTTGATAAAGCAGTGCAGAGCTAAGTCCAGACTGCCAAGTAACCAGCCAGCAAAGATGTTAGAAGTACATAAAATGAAAGAGCCTGAAGTAACTGATTCTGACATTCACTTTCTTTTCAATCTTAAAGCAATCGAGGCAGACCCTATTGTTATCAGGCTTTACATAAACGGGAAACCTCTAGTTATTGAGGCGGATATGCAGCATCAGCCACAGTGATGGATGAGCAACCATTTCAGTACTTGAGAGAAGGTACCCAACCCTTGAGCCTGGAGAGAACTTCTGCCCAATGGAAGACTTATACAGGAGAAGCAATAAAAGTAAAAGGCACCACCATGACACCTGTGAGCTATGGGCAGCAGTCAGCCCAGATCCCAGTAATAATAGTGACATGGGAAGGACCAAGCCTTCTGGGCTGTGATTGGCTAAAAAGTTAAGTTGGTCCGAGATTTTTCAAGTGCGGGCAGGGGGACTGCTAAATTTGTTGAAAAAATACGACAGCTTCTTTTGCAACGATTTAGGAAAAATGAAAGGCTTGCAAGCCAAGATTTATCCAGAGGCAACTTCCCAATTTTTTTAAGGCAAGACCAGTACCATATGCTTTAAGACAAAAAGTGAATGCTGAGTTAAACAGAATGAGGAATAACACCATCCTCATTTGCATTATAAGCTAACAGTTGTTCAGGCTGCAAATCACAATCACAGAACCACACAGTGCAGAAGAGGCCCTCCGGCCCATCGAGTCTGCACCTATACATGAGAAGCACCTGACCTACCTACCTAATCCCATTTACCAGCACTTGGCCCATAGCCTTGAACGTTATGACGTGCCAAAGTGCTCATCCAGGTAGTTTTTAAAGGATGTGAGGCAACCCGCCTCCACCATCCTCCCAGGCAGTGCGTTCCAGACCATCACCTTTGTATCTAGGTACAAACATTTTTCTTCACATCTCCACTAAACCACCTGCCCCTCACCTTGAACTTATGTCCCCTTGTGACCAACTCTTCAACTAAGGGGAACAGCTGCTCCCTATCCACCCTGTCCATGCCCCTCATAATCTTGTACACCTTGATCAGGTCGCCCCCTCAGTCTTCTCTGTTCCAACGAAAACAACCCAAGTCGATCCAACCTCTCTTCATAACTTAAATGTTTCATCCCGGGCAACATCCTGGTGAATCTCCTCAGCACCCCCTCCAGTGCAATCACAGCCTTCCTATAATGTGGCGACCAGAACTGCACACAGTACTCCAGCTGTGGCCTCACCAAGGTTCTATATAACTCCAACACGACCTCCCTACTTTTGTAATCTATGCCTCGATTGAGAAAGGCAAGTTTCCCATATGCCTTTTTCACCACGCCACTAACATGCCCCTCCACCTTCAGACATCTATGGACATACACGCCAACGTCCCTTTGTTCCTCAGAACTTCCTAGTGTCATGCCGTTCATTGAATACTTCCTTGTCAAATTACTCCTTCTAAAGTGTACCACCTCACACTTTTCAGGGTTAAATTCCATCTGCCACTTATCTGCCCATTTGACCTTCCTGCCTATATCTTCCTGTAGCCCAAGACACTCAACCTCACTGTTAACCACCTGGCCGATCCTTGTGTCATCCGCAAACTTACTAATCCTACTCCCCACATAGTCATCTGTGTTGTTTATATAAATGACAAATAATAGGGGACCCAGCACAGATCCTGTAGTATGCCACTGGACACTGGCTTCCAGTCACTAAAGCATCCTTCTGTCATCACCCTCTATCTCCTACAACTAAGCCAATTTTGAATCCACCTTATCAAATTACCCTGTATCCTATGTGCATTTGCCTTCTTTCTAAGTCTCCCATGAAATCTATATAAACTACATCAACTGCACTACCCTCATCTACAAACCTGGTCACCTCCTCAAAAAATTCAATCAAATTTGTTAGGCATGACCTCCCCCTGACAAAGCTATGCTGACGATCCCTAATCAAACCTTGCCTCTCCAAGTGGAGATAGATTCTTTACTTCAGAATTTTCTCCAATAGTTTCCCTACCACTGACGTGAGACTCACTGACCTGTAGTTCCCTGGCCTATCTCTACAACCCTTCTTAAATAGAAGAACCACATTAGCTGTTCTCCAATCCTCTAGTACCTCCCCCGTGGCCAGAGAGGAATTAAAAATTTGGGACAGAGCCCCTGCAATCTCCTCCCTTGCCTCCCTCAGCAGTCTGGGACATAAATCATCTGGACCTGGAGATTTGTCCACTTTTAAGCCTGCCAACACCTCCAATACCTTGTCACTCCCTATATCAATTTACTCAAGAACCTTGCAGTCTCTCTCCCCGAATTCCATACCTTCATCCTCATTCTCTTGGATGAAGATGGATGTGAAGTATTCATTCAACACTCTAGCGATGTCCTTTGGCTCCAACCACAGATTTCCCCCTTGGTCCCTTATGGTCCCTACTGTTTCCCTGGTTAACCTCTTTCCATTGATATACTTATAGAATATCTTGGGATTTTCCCTACTTTTACCAGCCAGAGCTTTCTCATATCCCCTCTTTGCTCTCCTAATTGCTTTCTTAAGCTCTACCCTGCACTTTCTGTACTCCACTAATGCCTCCGCTGATTTGCTTCCCTTGTACCTGCTAAAAGCCTCTCTTTACCTTCTCATCGTAACCTGAATATCTCTGGTCATCCATGATTCTCTGGGCTTGTTACTCCTTCCTATCACCCTAGAGGAAACATATTGAGCCTGTACCCTCCCCACTTCCTTTTTGAACACCACCTACTGCTCTTCTGTAGATTTCCCCACAAGTAGCTGTTCCCAGTCTACCTTGGCCAGATCCTGCCTTATTTTACTAAAATCCACTCTCCCCAATCCAAAACATTTTTTTGCAACTTGTCTATTTCTTTGTCCATAACAAGCTTAAATTGTACCATGTTGTGGTCGCAATCACTAAAATGGTCCCCCACCACCACTCAGCCACCTGTCCAGCTTCATTCCCCAGAATTAGGTCCAGCACTGCGCCATCCCTTGTTGGACCCTCTACATATTGACCTAAAAAGTTCTCCTGTACACATTTTAAGAAATCCAATCCATCCAAGCCCTTAACACTATGTCCATCCCAATTAATGTTGGGAAAGTTGAAAACACCCAATATAATTACCCAAAACAAAAACAGAATTACCTGGAAAAACTCAGCAGGTCTGGCAGCATCGGCAGAGAAGAAAAGAGTCGACGTTTCGAATCCTCATGACCCTTCAACAGAACTGTGGCTGCCCCTTTTTTATTCCTAAGTTCTCAACTTTCCCACAAAACTTCATTCGATGCCCATTCCAAGATATCATCTCTCCTTACTGCAGTAACTGACTCCTTAACTAGTAATGCATTGCGTCCTCCTCTTAGATATAGCTCTTGGGGCGAAAGGGATCAAAGGGTATGGGGAGAAAGCGGGAGCAGGCTATTGAGTTGGATGATCAGCAATGATCATAATGAATGGTAGAGCAGGCTTGAAGGGCCGAATGGCCTATTCCTGCTCCTAGTTTCTATGTTTCTATGTTTTACCCCCTCCCCTGTCTCGCCTGAAGATTCTATATCCTGGAATGTTGAGCTGCCAATCCTGCCCCTCCCTCAACCACATCTCAGTGATGGCTACTATATCACAATTCCACTTGTCAATCCTCACCCTTAACTCATCCATTTTACCTGTAATATTCCTGGCATTAAAGTAGAGGCCTTGCCAACAGGGACCTCATAACTGGATCAACAGAGGCTGAGCATTCAACAAATTTAGAGGAGGTATTAAAAATATTTCTGGAAGCTGGAGTTCACCGAAAAGAGGAGAAATGCACTCTCCAAGCCACCGAGGTTACTTATCTGGGGCACCATGTAGATGCACAAGGATTAAACTCTGTGGAAGAAAAGGTTAAGGTGGTAAAGGAGGAGCCTTCCCCCACAAATATCTCCAAATTCAAATCATTTTTAGGGATGGTAAACTAATACAGGCAATTTTTACCCAACCTATTGACTGTACTGGCCCCTTTGCACATACTTCTGAAGAAACACCATTGTTGGTCCTGGAAGGCTCTATAGGAGGAAGCCTTCAACAGAGTAAAACGACTGCTGCACTCCTAAACCTTGCACTTCGACCCAACTAAAAGGTTGATGTTGACCTGCGACGCCTCTGCATATGGCATTGGTGCAGTGTTGTCTCATGAAATGGACGACGGCCCTGAGAGGCCAACAGGTATCAAGAACCCTCTCAATGGCTGAGAAAGGCTGTTCGCAGATCAAGAAGGAATGACTGTCAATAGTCTTCGGACTTAGAAAATTCCACCAGTACTTATATGGCAGGCACTTTACTATTGTTTTCGATCATAGGCCACTTTTGGGCCTTTTCAAAGAAGACAAGGCTATCCTGCCAATAGCCTTTGCAAGAATTCAGTGATGGGCATTAATTTTGTCTGCCTACTTACATGCACTGACATGGGATGCACATAGTGAATGCAGACATTCTTAGCCGCCCGCCCTTGCAAGAAGGCATCATGTGTGTTCCTGTACCCCAGGAAATCGTCCTTGCATCAAACTTCTTCGACACATTGGCCATCTGCGTAAAGCAGATCAGGAAATGGACCAATCGAGATCCGCTTCTGTCCAAAGTGAGAGATCAGGTGCTTACAAGATGGTTAAATGAGCCAGTCTCCAAGGAAATGAAACCATTTTTTTCCTGCAAATAGAAATTTAATCGTCAGGATGGCATCATATTCTGGGGCGCACAAGTATTTGTTCCTATACCAGACAGAGAACTGTTCCTAACTGAATTACTCAATGCGCATCCTGCCATTTCTAAGATGAAAATGCTTGCCAGGTGTGTCGTGGTTTGGCTCCTGATATATATAAGTGATCTAGATTTTGGTTGGCAGGGGACAATTTCAAAGTTTTCGGGAGATATGAAGCTTGGGAGTATTGTAACCTTGGAGGACAGTTCAGAACTTCAAAAGGACATAGACAAATTAGTGAAGTGGGCAGATAGGTGGCAGATGAAGTTCGATGGGGAGAAGTGTGAGGTGATACATTTTGAGTTGGAAGAACATGTACACTATAAAATAAAGGGTGAAATTTTGAAGGGGGTGCAGGATCATTGAACGTGGCAGGACAGGTGGAGAGGGCAATTAATAAAGCATATGGTATCCTGGATTTTATTAATAGGGGCGTAAAGCACAAAAGCAAGGAGGTTATGCTGAATTTATATAAGACACTCATTAGACCTTAGCTGGAGTATTGTGTACTGTTCTGGGCACCACATTATAGAAAGGATGTGAACACATTGGAGAGAGTGTAGAAGAGGTTTACAAGAATGGTTCCAGGGATGAGAAACTTCAGCTATAAGGATAGATTGGATAGGTTGGGACTGTTCTCCTTGGAGAGAAGAAGGCTAAGAGGAGATTTGATAGAGATGTTCAAAAGCATGAGGGGGCTAAACAGAGTAGTTAGGGAGAAGCTGTTCCCACTCAAAAGGATCAAGAGTGAGAGGGCACAGATTTAAAGTTATTTGCAAAAGAAGCAGATGTGACGTGAGAAAAAACTTTTTCACACAACGAGTGGTTCGGGTATGGAATTCACTGCCTGGAAATGTGGTGGAGGCAGGTTCATTCGAGGCATTCAAGAGGGCATTAGGTGATTATTTGAATAGAAACAATGTGCAGGGGTACGGGGAAAAGGCAGGGCAATGGCACTAGGTCATGATGCTCATTTGGAGAGCTGGTGCAGACATGATAGACTGAATAGCCTCCTTCTGTGCCATTAAGATTCTGTAATCCTGTGGTATAGATGCAGATATTAGAAGTTAGTCAAGCACTGTCAGCTGTGCCAACTGCAGCAAAAGTTGCCAGCTGCAGCAACCCCCCCCCCACCCCCCCCCCACCCCCACCACCAACACCCTTGGGGATGGCCTGGCTGACCATGGATGTGGATATGTGGATCCATATAGACTACGTGGGTCCATGCCTAGGCACAATATTTTTGCTTATAATCAACGCACACTCAAAATGGATGGAGATTTTTGAGATGAAATCACCTACATTGCATGCTACCATCAAAACGTTACACCAATGCTTTTCACCTCACGGATTGCCCGAAGCTACTGTATCAGACAATGGAATCATATTTACAAGTGCTGAATTTCAGAAGTTCACTAGCCTAAACGACATTAAACACATCCGAAATGCACCTTACCCCCCAGCATCAACCGGACTAGCCAGGAGGGCCGTCCAAACCTTCAAATCAGGACTAAAAAAATTGTCAGGAGGAACCTTGGAAACCAAAATCTCACGCTTCCTTCTTAGCTACTGCATGGCTCTGCATGCAACAACGGGGGTTCCACCAGCAGTATTGCTTATGAAGTGTCGTCTCAGAATGAGACAGAGCCTCGTATTTTCAAATTTGCCAGGGAGGGTAGAGAAGAACCAAGGTTATCTGAAATCAAACCACAATTTGCATCGTAGAGCCCAGAAATTTATGGTAGATGAAGTCATACATGTAAGGAACTTCGGTAGCAGTCCAAGTTGGATCCCAGGGATTATTTCTGTGAGACTGGACCCCTTTCATACCATGGAAACACCTGGATCACCTGAAGGGTAGGGAGATTCTTCCACAGTCAGTGTCACCAACAAGGAATGTTATCGAACCCCTAAGTCACCGAAATACCTGATCGACCTGTTAAAGACAGAACTGACGTCTCCGTTGAATCAAATAGTAACAAACTGCCTGTGCCAGTACCTGTTATTGCAGTTCCTGTTAGTGTCGATCCTGTAGGAGATCTCAGGCTAAAGAGTTACACCACTCTACCCGAAACAGAAAACCCCCTCAACAATTTGATTTGTATTTGCTGGGCCTATGTATATAAGTATATAATCTGAATTTATGACAAAGTGCACATGTGAATATTACTAAAATTTTCCTATTCACCTGGAGAAAGTAACTTGTGTAAGGAATATAAAACCAGGAATTAAAGGGGGAGGGGTGTGGTGATTCTTGCTTTAAGACCAGCCTCACTGACTAAGGTTCACATGGTCAGAACAGCCAATCAACACCTAGCATGGGGAATCTCATAAGGGGGTGGAGTTTTCCTAGCCTGAGGGAATGTATTGTAGCTTTGCTAGAAGGAGGCAGCTAATCCAATATCCCATTTTGTTGTTCAACTGAAGAAGGTAGTATATCTCTACAATGTCATAGTGATGTCACTATACAGCTTCTTAAAGGTGCATGTCATTATCTGCATTGGCATGCATACGATATCACAACAATACTCTCTGGAGTTTAGAAGAGACATACAAGATTCTGAAGGGGCTTGACAGGGTTGACACTAAGAGGTTGTTTATCCTGGCTGGGAAATCTAGAACACGGGCACAGTCTCAGGATAAGGGTCGTTCATTTAGAATTGAGATGAGGAGAAATTTCTTTACTCAAAGAGTTGTGAATCTTTAGTATTCTCTATCAGTGAGGGTTGTGAATTCTTCATTGTTGAATATATTTGAGGCTGAGAGAGATTTTTTGGCTCTCAATTAATCAAATGATATGGGAGCAGGTAGGAAAGTGGAGTTAAGGCCAATGATGATCCATGATCATACTGAATGATGAAGCAGGCTTGAGGAGCCATATCATCTAAATCTTCCCCTATTACTTAGGTTCTTATGATACTTCTCCTTATTCAGAGAAAATAGTTTTGGCTGGACAGCTTATCAACAGCAATTATATTTTTAAAAACTTACTTTTGATCTTCCTTTGCTTCAGTGGAACTAATCTTAGTATCCCAAGACTCACCTCCTAATAGCATTTCATCCCTATTGTCATCCAAGTGAATCTATGTTGCTTACGATCTGTCGTTTTACAGTGATTTCTATAATGGAGCATACAAAACTGTCCACAATACAAAAGATTGTGGCCTAGCCATTGTTTTGTGGAAATGGATTCTAACCTCTTGCTCTTCTACTCTATACCCCATTCACAAAACTTAAAATGCTTTTGACCTTTCTCATGTCCCACAGACTAGTCAAGCAACAGCCTGACATGGTCATACTCATGGAATTGTACCTTACAGACATTGTCCCAGACACCACCATCACCATTCCTGGGTACATCCTATCCTACTGGCATGACAGACCCAGCAGAGGTGGCGCCACAGTGGTATACAATCAGGAAGGAAATACCCTGAGAGACCTCAACATTGACTCTGGGCACCATGAAGTCTCATGGCATCAGATCAAACATTGGTGAGAAACCTCCTGCTGATTACCATGCACCCACCACCTGATGGATCAGTACTCCTCCTTGAACATCACTCAGAGAAAGCACTGAGGGTGGCAAGGGCGCAGAATGTAAACTGGGTAGGGGACTTCAATGTCCATCACCAAGAGTGGCTCGGTAGCATAACCGCTGACCGAGCTGGCTGAATCCTAAAGGACACAGCTGTTAGACTGGGACTGTGGCAGGTGATGAGGGAAGCAACAAGGGGGAAAAACATGCTTGACCTCATCCTCACCAATCTGCCTGCCGCAGATCCATCTATCCATGACAGCATCGATAGGAGTGACCAAGCATAGTCCTTGTGGAGATGAAGCCCTGTCTTCACATTGAGGATACCCTCCATTGCGTTGTATGGTACTATCACTGTGCTAAATGGGATCAACTTTGAACAGATCTAGCAACTCAAGACTGGGCATCCATGAGGCACTGTGGGCCATTTGCAGCAGCAGAATTGTACTTAACCCACTTAAGCATCATGCGATAGACAGAGCTAAGTGATCCCACAACCAACGGATCAGATCTAAATTCTGCAGTCCTGCCACATTCAATCATCAACGGTGGAGGACAATTAAACAACTCACTGGAGAGGGGATTTCACAAATATCCCCATCCTCAATGATTGGGGTACCCAGTTCATCAGTGCAAAAGATAACACTGAAGCATTCCCACCAATCTTTAGCCCAGAAGTGCCGAGTGGATGATCCATCTTGGCCTCCTCTGGAGGTCCACAGCATCACAGATGCCAGTCTTTAGCCAATTCGATTCACTCCATGTGATATCAGGAAATGGCTGAAGGCACTGGATAGTGCAAAGGCTATGTGCACTGACAATATTCCGGCAATAGTACTGAAGATTTATGCTCCAGAACTTGTTGCGCCCCTAGCAAAGCTGTTCCAGTACAGCTACAACACTGGCATCTACCCAGCAATGTGGAAAATTGTCCAGGTATGTCCTGTACACAAAAAGCAGGGCAGAACTAGGAAGTTCTGAGAAACAAAGGGATCTTGGCGTATGTGTCCAGAGATCTCTGATGGCAGAGGGGCACGTTAGGGGGTGGTGAAAAAGGCATATGGGACACTTGCCTTTATCAATCGAGGCATAGATTACAAAAGTAGGGAGATCATGTTGGAGTCGTATAGAACCTTGGTGAGGCCACAGCTGGAGTACTGTGTGCAGTTCTGGTCGCCACATTATAGGAAGGATGTGATTGCACTGGAGAGGGTGCAGAGGAGATTCACCAGGATGTTGCCTGGGATGAAACGTATAAGTTATGAAGAAAGGCTGCATAGACTTGGGTTGTTTTCGTTGGAGCAGAGAAGACTGAGAGGCGACCTGATCGAGGTGTACAAGATTATGAGGGGCATGGACAGGGTGGATAGGGAGCAGCTGTTCCCCTTAGTTGAAGGGTCAGTCACAAGGGGACACAAGTCCAAGGTGAGGGGCACAAGGGAGGTTTAGGGGGTTCCTGGCCAATGGCATCCCCCAGGATGTTGATAGTGGGAGATTCAGCATTGTTAATGCCAAGGGGAGGTGGTTAGATTCTCTCTTGTTGGAGATGGTTGTTGCCTGACACTTGTGCAGTATGAATGTTACTTGCACTAGGATGTGAGGAAAAACCTTTTTACCCAGAGGGTGGGTGATGGTCAGGAATGCGCTGCCAGGGAGGGTGGTGGAGGTGGGTTGCCTCACATCCTTTAAAAAGTACCTGGATGAGCACTTGGCATGTCATAATATTCAAGGCTATGGGCCAAGTGCTGGTAAATGGGATTAGGTAGGTAGGTCAGGTGTTTCTCACGTATTGGTACAGACTGGATGGGCTGAAGGGCCTCTTCTGCACTGTGATTCTGTGAAATCCAACCTGGCCAATTAATGCCCCATCAGTCTACTCTCGATCATCAGTAATGGAAGAGGTCATCGACAGTGCTGTCAAGCAGCATCTGCTTAGGCAATAACCTGCTCACTGATGCTCAGTTTGGTACTGCCAGGGTCACTCAGCTCCTGACCTTATTAAATTCTTGATTCAAATGTGGATAAAAGAGCTGAACTCCAGAGGTGAAGTGAGAGTGACAAAACAGCCCATTTGATTGGCATCCCATCCACAAACATTCACTCCCTCCACCATCGACGCACAATGACAGCAGTGTTTTACATCTACAAGATGCACTGCAGGAACTCACCAAGGCTCCTTAGACAGCACCTTCTAAACCACAACCACTACCATCTAGAAGGACAAGGGCAGCAGATGCGTGGGAACACCACCACCTGGAAATTCCCCTCCAAGCCATACAGCATCCTGACTTGGAAATATATCCAAGTTCTTTCATTGTTGCTCGGTCAAAATCCTGGAACTCCCTCCCTAACAGCACTGTGGACTGCAGCAGTTCAAGAAGGCAGCTCACCACCAGGGGCAATTAGAGATGAACAATAAATGCTAGCCTAGCCTGCGATGCCCACATCCCATGAGTGATTTTTTTTTAAATGTAAGAAAATAAGGAATAGGAGCAGGAATATACCATACAGCTCTTCAAGCCTGCTTTGCCTTTCCCTTATTGGACTTTACCCGCCTCTTCTGTCCAATAAATATCAGGGTAGTTGGAAACCCCTATGAATAATATTCTGTTTTTTCACTCAATTCCCTAATTTCTCTGTGTATTTTTTCCTCCACCTCCCTTTCACTATTTGAATTTTTTGCACACTACACTTATTGGTGTGATTGATCCTTTGTTATCTTTTATCTCTATCTTGCTGATAGCTGCATCTCTTTTTCAAACTGCTATTAGGTTATCTCTAATAAGTACTGCTAATTCACCTTCCATTTTTCACTCTCTATAGTTTTGAAATATGTTATAGCCTGCAATGTTTAATTCTCAGCCCATGTAGCCATGCTTTAGTAATCCCTACTAATGTCTGGTTCCTACCAACAAATGAATACCTTGTGTTATTACCAGATGCTGTGTGCATTACTGTATAGACATTTTAACTTATTTTTAATAGAAATTCCTATCAATTTATGTTTAACCATTTCTTAAACTTCTGTTTATAAACTCTATCTATTCCCTTGCTAAAAATAATCATCTTTACTCTTTCCTGTACTCCCCTACCCTGTTTTGCTTACATTTAGGCTGCTTACCTCTCTTGTAGACCCCTTTCTCCATGTTACTGGTTTAAAGCCACCTCATATTTACCCTTTCCAGGACATGGGTCCTATCTGAGTTCAGGTGGAGCCCATCCCGTCAGTATAGCACTTTACTGTCCCAGAGCTGGTTCCTGTGTCCAATGAAAAGGAATCCCTGTTTTCCATACCAGCCCTTTAACCATGTATTAACTCTTCTGTCATTCTTGATTCTGAGGGACCGCTGACGAATTCTCCTAATATGTCTGTTCATGTGTCAATTTGCATGAGACTCAGACAATAGTCCAGGGACTGTTACTCTCGAGGTCCTGCTTTTTAATTTAGAACCAACTCTTGATTTATTTCCAACAGGACCACCTCCCTGTTCCTACCTATGTTGTTTGATCCAAAAAGGACCATGATAACTGGATTTATTCGTTTGTTTTCAAAATTCCTCTCCAGCAACCATGAGTATCCCTTACCCTGGAACTGGGTAGGCAACAGGCCCTTCAGGATTCTCGTCTGGACTGCAGAGGATGCTATCTGTTCCCCAGTTATAGAGTCCCCTATCACAACCACATTTTTATTCTGCTTTTCCCCTCTTGGATAGCCTTCTGAGCCATGATGCATTGGTTTGCATTGTGGCTGTCCTCCTGCAGTCTTTCTCCTTGTCCTCCCAGGCAGCAAGTACATTGTACCTGATGGGCAGGACCAGTGTCTCGGAGTTCGCCTTTTCAAGCTCTCCTAAATCCCCAATACTTGGATCCCTATCAATCAGACCCTCCCTTTCCTGAATCTGTGGTTTCCCCTGGGCCATAACTGTATTCTGGATACAGCTGTCCAGAAATTCCTCCCTTTCCTTGTGTGTTGGAGTCTCTCCAATTTTCTCTCCAGCTCAATAACTCTGAGCAAGAGAGATTTGAGTTGAAGACATCTCCTGCTGAGGTGTTTGCTCAGAACCGTCTCGCTGTCCACAAACTCCCACAATGTGTTCTGCCACATCTTAGACGAGACTTACCTGCTTACCTAATTAATGCCTCTGATCATCAGCTCTCAGACCTCCCACCTCATCTCTCAGACCACTCCTCATTTTATAAAGGACCATAACAAAAACTCTTCCCTCACTGCAAATAATTCCCTCACTCACCAAATCTCCAAGGTAAGTAAGTAGCTGCTGTAATGGTACTCTGTTGAACTGGACTTCATGCTACTTCCGACAGATAGAGAGAAACTGTTCTCCTTGGTGGAAGAAGGGTCAAGAACCAGAGGACACCAATTTAAGGTGAATGGCAAAACAAGCATCAGCAACATGGGGAAAGCTTTTTTATGTAGCGAGTGGTTAGAATCTGGAATGCACTGCCGGAGTGTGGAACATAAAGGAACAAAGGATTTAAGAGCAGGAGTAGACAATTCAGCCCTTTGAGCCTTCTTGGCCAGTCATTAAGATCATGGCTGATCTGGTTGTGGTCTCAACTCCACTTTGTCATCTGCTCCTCGTAACCCTTAATTCCCTTGTCTATCAAAAATTTGTCTAACTCTGCCTTGAATAAATTAAATGACCTCCACTGCTAACGCAATTATATCTTTTTTCAAATGAGACCAAAACTATACATAGTATTCCAGCTGTGGTCTCACCAAAGTCCTGCACAGCAGCAGTAAAATTTCCCTACCTTTATATTCCATGCACCTTGCAATAAATGCCAACATTCCACTTATATTCTTAATTACTTGCTGTACCTGTATACTAACATTTGGTGATTCATGGACCAGGACACACAAATCCGTCTGTACCACAGAGTTCTGCAACTGCCTTCCGCAAATAGTGTACTGTCACGATGACAGAAGAACTGTGAGAGTGACAACTACCTACAACTCTAATAGCTAACCACAGAGATTTTGAACTGTTTCAAAGTCCACTTCAATCAGGGACATTCTTGAAAGAAAGGCATTAAAAATGCAAAATGCCGGACTTCAATCAGATACTCACCAGACATTCAAAACCCACATGAAATATCCCCATCTCCTGTTGATTTATATCTCAAAAATATGTCAAAGGTTTCTGAATTGAAAGATCTAAAAACTGGGATTATTACAACAATGGATGCAAGACATGCTAATTGAATTCCCTTCCAGGAATATCCAGAATGAGTTTAAAACTGGTTCTGTTAAACAGAGAAAGAGAACAAGCAGAAAAAAAACATGATAGTCATCGAAGAACTCTGCTGATAAAGAAGAGGGAAGATCTTTCTCCCCCTCTCTCTCTGGAAGTAAAAGTTGTGTCTTCAGCAAAGTGCAGACCTAATGCAAGCCAGAGGGGGATTCAACAGAGTGCAGACCTGAACAAAGCCAACTCCAGAATTCTACCAGAAACCATCTAACTTCAACGCCTGCAACTTTCCATAGTCTATACCTCATGGACACAATTATATATTCTTTTAACTTTTACTTTGGACTCTAACTTTCTTACTTCTGATGTGTGTGGGGTCACGTCTTTTATTATTTTTCTCGAGTATTAGTAACTAATAAACTATTCTTTCTTTGACTCAAGAAAACCTGGTTTGATTGACTCCTTGTTAAGAAATAAATATATGGACTGGAAAATGGGGAGGAAGAAATTTTAAACCTTTGTTGTGACCAACTGAGGGGCTGAATAAAAAGGGAGCCAGCTCACTCCTCCTCACCTGATTATAACAAAATTGCTTTTCTATTCTTCCTGCCAAAGTTCATATTTTCCCAAAATATGCTCCATCTGCCAATTTTTTTGCCCACTCATTTAACCTGTCTATATCCCTTTCTGGGCTCTCTACCACCTCTTGATAACTTACTTTGCTACCAATCATGGTGCCATTGACAAATTTAGCTACTATTCATTAGGTCCCTTAACATAGAAACATAGAAAATAGGAGTAGGAGTAGGCCATTCGGCCCTTCGAGCCTGCTCTGCCATTCATTATGATCATGGCTGATCAACCAACTCAATAGCCTGCTCCCGCTTTCTCCCCATATCCTTTTGCCCCAAGAGCGATATCTAACTCCTTCTTGAAAACATACCATGTTTTGGCCTCAATTACTTTCTGTGGTAGCCAATTCCACAGGATCACCACTCACTGGGTGAAGAAATTTCTCCTCATCTCAGTCCTAAATGGTCTACCCCGTATCCTCAGACTGTGACCCCTAGTTCTGGACTCCCCCCACCATCAGGAACATTATTCCTGCATCTACCCTGTCTAGTCCTGTTAGAATTTGATTGGTTTCTATGAGAACCCCCTCATTTTTCTGAACTCCAGCAAATCTAATCCTAACTGACTCAATCTCTCCTCATATGTCAGTCTCGCCATCCTAGGAATCAGTCTGGTAAACCGTCGCTGCACTCCCTCTATAGCAAGACCATCCTTCCTTAAATAAGGAGAGCAAAGCTGCACACAATATTCCTGGTGTGATCTCACCAATGCTCTGTATAATTGCAGCAAGACATCCCTGTTCCTGTACTCATATCCTCTCGCTTTGAAGGCCAACATATCATTTGCCTTCTTTATCCCCTGCCACATCTGCATGCTTACCTTCAGCGACTGGTGAATGAGGACACCCAGGTCTTGTTGCACATTCCCCTCTCAATTTATAGCCATTCAGATAATAATCTGCCTTCCTGTTTTTGCTACCAAAGTGGATAACCTCACATTTATCCACATTATACTGCACCTGCCATGCATTTGCCCATTCACTCAGCTTGTCCAAATCACACTAAAACATCTCTGCATCCTCCTCACAGCTCACTCTCCCACCCAGCTTTGTGTCACCTGCAAATTTGGAGATATTACATTTAGTTCCTTCATCTAAATCATTAATATATATGGTGAATAACTGGGGTCCCAGCACCGATCCCTGCGGTACCCCACTAGTCACTGCCTGTCATTCGGAAAAAGACCCATTTATTCCAATGCTTTGTTTCCTGACTGCCAACCAGTTTTCTATCCATCTCAATACACTGCCCCCAATCCCATGTGCTTTAATTTTATACACTAATCTCTTGTGTGGGACTTTGTCAAAAGTCTTCTGAAAGTCTAAATAAACTACATCCACTGCCTCCCCTTCATCAACTCTACCAGTTACATTCTCGAAAAGTTCCAGTAGATTTGTCAAGCATGATTTCCCTTTCTAAAATCCATGCTGACTCTGTCCGATTCTGTCACTGTTTTCCAAGTGTTCAACTATTAAATCTTTTATAATGGACTCTAGAAATTTGCCCACTATCGACGTCAGGCTGACTGGTCTATAATTTCCTGTTTTCTCTCTACCTCCCTTTTTAAATAGTGGGGTTACATTACCAATCTGTAGGAACTGTTCCAGAGTCTATAGGATCTTAGAAGATGACCACCAATGCATTTACTATTTCTAGAGCCACTTCCTTAAGTACTCTGGGATGTACATTATCAGGTCCTGGGGATTTATTAGCCTTCAATCCCATCAATTTCCCCAACACCATTTCCCTACTAATACTGATTTCTTTCAGTTCCTCCCTCTCACTAAACCCTGTGTTCCCCAACATTTCTGGTATGTTATTTGTATCCTCCTTTGTGAAGACAGAACCAAAGTATGTATTGGTCAGCCATTTCTTTGTTCCCCATTATAAATTCCCCTGTTTCTGACTGTAAGGAACCTACATTTGTCTTCACCAATCTTTATCTCTTCACATATTTATAGAAACTTTTACAGTCAATTTTTATGTTCCCCGCAAGCTTACTCTCATACTCTATTTTCCCCTTCTTAATCAATCCCTTAGTCTTCCTTTGCTGAATTCTAAACTGCTCCGAATCCTCAGGTCTGTTGTTTTTTCTGGCCAATTTGTATGCCTCTTCCTTGGATCTAATACTATCTCTAATTTCCCTTTTAAGCCAGGGTTTGGCCACCTTTCCTATTTTACTTTTGCGTCAGACAGGAATAAACAATTGTTGTAGTTCACCCATGCACTCTATGAACATTTGCCATTATCTATCCACCATCATCCCTTTAAGTAACATTTCCCAATCCATCATTGCCAACTCGCGCCTCATACCATCGTAGTTTCCTTCATTCAGTTTCAGGACCCTAGTCTCAGAATCAACTACGTCACTCTCCATCTTGATGAAGAATTCTATCATATTATGGTTGCTCATCCCCAAGATGCCTTGCACAACTAGATTGCCAATTATTCCTTTCTCTTTACACAATATCCAGTCTAGAATGGCCTGTTCTCTAGTTGGTTCCTTAACATTTTAGTCCAGAAAACCATCCAGTATACACTCCCGGAATTCCTCCTCTATGGTATAGTTACTAATTTGATTTGCCCAATCTATATGCACATTAAAGTCACCCATAATTACAGATGTTCCTTTATTGCATGTACATCTTATTTCCTGTTTAATGCCATTCCCAACATTAACACTACAGTTTGGGGGTCTATATACAACACCCACTAACATTTTTTGCCCCTTAGTGTTTCTCAGCTCTACCCATACAGATTCCACATTGTTGGAGCTAATATCTTTCCTCACTATTGCATTAATTTCTTCTTTAACCAGCAATGCAACTTTTCCCTCCGGGACACCCTGGTCCACTCCTCCATCACCCCCTACTCCTCAACCCCCTCCTATGGCACCATCCCATGCCCACGCAAAAGATGCAACACCTGCCCCTTCACTTCCTCTCTCCTCACTGTCCAAGGGCCCAAACACTCCTTTCAAGTGAAGCAGCATTTCACTTGCATTTCCCCCAACTTAGTCTACTGCATTCGTTGCTCCCAATGTGGTCTCCTCTGCACTGGAGAGACCAAACGTAAACTGGGCGATTGCTTTGCAGAACACCTGTGGTTTGTCTGCAAGAATGACCCAAACCTCCCTGTCGCTTGCCATTTTAACACTCCACCCTGCTCTCTTGCCTACATGTCTGTCCTTGGCTTGCTGCATTGTTCCAGTGAAGTCCAACGCAAACTGGAGGAACAACACCTCATCTTCCGACTAGGCACTTTACAGCCTTCCGGACTGAATATTGAATTCAACAACTTTAGGTCGTGAGCTACCTCCCCCATCCCCACCCCCTTTCTGTTTCCCCCTTCCTTTTTTTTCCAATAAATTATATAGACTTTTCTTTTCTCACCTATTTCCATTATTTTTAAATATCTTAAAATCTTTTATGCTCTCCCCACCCCCACTAGAGCTATACCTTGAGTGCTGTACCATCCATTCTTAATTAGCACATTCGTTTAGATAATATCACCAACTTTAACACCTATGTGTTCTTTTGTTCTATTGTTGTTGACATCTTTTGATGGTCTGCTTCTATCACTGCTTGTTTGTCCCTATAACCACACCAACCCCCTCCACTTCTCTCTTTCCGCCCCCCCCCCCCCCCCCCCCCCCCCCACACACACACACATTAAACCAGCTTATATTTCAACTCTTTCTTGGACTCGAACTCAAGTTCTGTCGAAGGGTCATGAGGACTCGAAACGTCAACTCTTTTCTTCTCCGCCGATGCTGCCAGACCTGCTGAGTTTTTCCAGGTAATTCTGTTTTTGTTATGCAACTTTTCATTTTTGTCTGTCCATCCTAAATACTGAATACCCCTGGATGTTCAGTTCCCATCCCTGGTCACCCTGCAGCCATGTCTCCGTAATCCCAACTATATTAATTCATCTGCTTTATTGCAAATGCTCCTCGCTTTCCCCTGAGAGGCCATTCCCCCCAAGAGTATCCAAAGCGGTATATCTGTTTTGCAGGGGAATAGCCAAAGGAGATTCCTGCACTGCCTGCCTACTCCTCTTGCTCTACCTGGTGGTCACCCATTCCCTTCCTGCCTGTGGACTCTTAGTTTGCTGTGTGACCACCTCTCTGTACATGCTGTCCACGATACTCTCCGCCTCGCGGATGTTCCACAGTGTCTCCAGCTGCCGCTCCAGCTCCGAAACCCGGGCTTCCAGGAGCTGCAGCTGGAGACACTTCCCACACACATGCTGGCCCCGGGCACTGGAAATGTTCTCGGCTTCCTACATAGAGCTGGAGGAGCACACCATGGCTTTGAGCTCTCCTGCCATGACTTACCCCTTTAAATTAAATTAAACATTTTGGAAGATACTTAATATCAAATAATATCAATTACTCTAGGGTCCTTCTTCCCTGTTCCTTGTTGTTACAGAATATAGCCCTTTCAAATGATGAACCACAAAATAAGATCTTAAAAATTATAAGCGATAAAAGTAGTAAGTACTTACTCGACCGTACTCACAGTACTCAAAGGATCATCTCATTCCCTCCTCATCAAACTCCCTCAGTCACCAAACTCCAACTTAAGCACGCCACTGCAGCCCAAAGTCAGCATTTCAGATGGCCTGTTTTTATACTCTCTGAATCTCGCCTCTGAAAACCTGTTTAAGCCAGTTATCTAATTAACTAGTTACTAAGCAGAGCCTGTATAAACCCTGTTTTAAAGTTGGCCTAAAACTCATCTTCTTCCAATCCAAACAACAACTTTTAGTTTATTACTAAATTAAAGAAAGACTAGACTTTAGATAGAAATTAACCCTTAAGTTCCCTCAGTCACCAAACTCCAACTTAAGCACTCTACTGCAGCCCAAAGCAGCACTCCAGTTGCTGACACCCTAAGCCATATCCAGCCATGCCTTTTTCAATCACTAAGATGTTTCCTGCCCCCCCCCCCCATTGCTGGGGAAGAGTACCTCATTCTAACCGCTCACTGCCTCAGTTGTACATCATTAATAATGAGGCATAGCCTTTGATGGTCCTAAGTCCATCTTCAGCAATTGTTATTTCTATGCCAAACCTCGTAACTCACCCAAATTTTATTTTTTGATTTGGCCTTTTAAATACTTGAGATCGTGTCATGCGGTTCCAGATCACACCTGCCACCTTGCATTTGACACCAAGCTAGAAACAAAATTATAAGTTTCCTGCGTTAAGATGTCACAAATATGCTGAACTTATTTCTGGGTTGCTCATACAATGCTGGACCCCTTCCATACCTTCTCTCTCTACCCCCTCTGCAAACCCCTGCCACTCGCATCTTGCCAAGGTCTGCAGTCTTTAGATTAAGACTTTACAGTGCATCAGTCAGACTGATTTCAAAATTTGGTCAACAAACCATAAAACTTTGTATGCATATGAGAAAGAGTAAAGAAAAGAGAACAAGATTGGATCCAAGTGTTAAAAGGATGAAATTGGAGTGACCAGAGGACATGAATGAAAATGGTGAAAAGCAAAATTAAAAGGGATATCAGGGAGAACTTGTTTTCTCGAAGAGTGGTTCTGAAATAACCTGCCAGGAACATTGAATTCAAAAGTTGGAGTTGTGCAAAAGACAGTTGCATGCATTGATAGAGGAGTAATGGAACTAGTGGAGTGAACTTTAATCAAAAAAATCACCTCTTCTCATCCTTAAATTTTCTTATGTTCTTCTCATAAGTAAAATCTCATCCAAATCATTGATGTGGATTATAAATAGTTGAGGCCTCAGCGCTGATCTCTGTGGCACTCTACTAGTTACAGCTTGCCAACCCAAAAAATACCTATTATTCCTACTCTCTGCTTCCTGTTAAATAATCAATCCTTTATCCATGCTAATATGTTACCCCATACACCATGTAATCTTATCTTGTGTGGCACCTTTGATACACCTTCTGGAAATCCAAGTTTACCACATCTACAGGTTCCCCTTTATCTTCTTTGCTTATTATTTGCTCAAAAGACTCCATTAAATTAGTTGAACGTGATTTTCCTTTCCCAATCCCATGTTGACTCTGCCTGATCAAATTATGATTTTCAAAGTTTCTGCAATAACCTCCTTAATAATGGATTCTAGCAATTTCTAGCAATATGAGAGATGTTAGGCTAACTGGCCTTTAATTTTCAGCTTTCTGAATCCCTCTTTTATTGAATAAAGGTACCTACATTAGCTATTTTCCAAACCACTGGGACCCTTACAGAATCTAAGACATTTTGGAAGGTTATAATCAATGTGTGTGGTGGAGGCAGATTCAATAATGGCTTTCAAAAGGGAATTTGACAATTATCTGAATAGAACAAAATTGCAGGGGAAATATGAGGGAGTGGAACTAGCTCTTGCAAATAGCCTACATGGACATAACAGGTCAAATGGTCTCCTTGTGTGCTATAGCCATTCTATGATTCTGTAATTCACAATGGCTACTTGACATTACCACTCAAACTCGCAGCCTCTACCATCCAGAAAGACAAGGGCAGCAGGTGCATGGGGACACAACGAATCCAAGTCACTCATCATCCTGACTTGGAAATATATCACTGCCATCCCTTCATTGTTGCTGAGTCAAAGTCCCATAGAACTCCCTCCCTAACAGCACTGTGGGCGTACCTACGCCACAGGGACTACAGTGGTTCAAGAAGGCAGCTCACCACCACCTTATCAAGGGCAATTAGGGATGGGCAATAAATGCTGGCCTAGCCAGCAATGCCCACATCTCATAAATGATTTTTTTAAAATCCTGGAACTCCATAATTAACAGCATTTTAGGAGCACCTTAACCACACATGGAGTCAGCTGTTCAAGACAGCAGTCCACTGCCACCTTCTCAAGGGCAAGGGGGTGATAGTGGTGCAGTGGTAACATCACTGAATGAGTAATCTGAAGGCCAAGACGAATGTTCTGGGGACATGAGAGTAATGCTCTGGGGACACAGGTTCAAATCCCACCATGGCAGCTGCTGGAATTTAAATTCAATTAATTAAGCCTGGAATTGAAAGCTGGTCTCAGTAATGAAACTATCATCGATTATAAAGAGCCCATCTAGTTCACTAGTGTTATTTGCTGTCTGGGTAAGGGGTAAAATCTGGCGGACATGTGACTGTACACCCATAGCAATGTGGTTGACCTCTAACTGCCTTCTGAAATGGCCTAGCGAGCCACTCAGTTCAAGAGTGATTAGGGATGGGCAACAAATAAAAGAACAAAGAAAAGTACAGCACAGGAACAGGCCCTTCGGCCCTCCAAGCCTGCGCCAATCATATCGCCCGTCAAACTAAAACATTTTGCACTTCCGGGGTCTGTATCGCTCTATTCCCATCCTATTCATGTATTTGTCAAGCTGCCTTTTAAACACCGCTATCGTACCTGCTTCCACCACCTCCTCTGGCAGCGAATTCCAGACACTCACTACTCTCTGTGTAAAAAACTTGCCCCACACATCTCCTCTAAAGTTTTCTCCTCTTACCTTAAATCTATGTCCCCTAGTGATTGACTCTTCCACCCTGGGAAAAAGCTTCTATCTACTCTGTCCATGCCACTCATAATTTGGTAAACTTCTATCAAGTTGCCCCTCAATCTCCATCGCTGTAGTGAGAACAATCCGAGTTTCTCCAACCTCACCTCATAGCTAATAACCTCCAGACCAGACAGCATCCTGGTAAACCTCCTCTGCACCCTCTCCAACGCCTCCATATCCTTCTGGTAATGTGGCGACCAGAATTGCATGCAATATTCCAAGTGTGGCCTAACCAAGGTTCCATACAGCTGCAGCATGACTTCCCAGCTTTTGTACTCAATACCCCTGCTGATGAAGGCAAGCATGCCATATGCCTTCCTGATTATCTTATCCACCTGTGTTGCCACTTTCAGTGACCTGTGGACCTGTACACCCAGATCCCTCTGTCTGTTGATACACTTAAGGGTTCTGCCATTTACTGTATAATTCCTACCTGTATTAGACCTTTCAAACTGCATTACCTTGCATTTGTCCGGATTAAACTCCATCTGCCATTTCTCCGCCCAGGTCTCCAACCGATCTATATCCCGTTGTATCCTTTGACAATCCTCTTCACTATCTGCAACTCCTCCAACCTTTGTGTTGTCTGCAAACTTACTAATTAGCCCAGTTACATTTACGTATACTACAAACAGCAAAGATCTCAGCACTGATCCCTGCGGAACTCCACTAGTCACAGCTCTCCATTCAGAAAAGCACCCTTCCACTGCTACCCTCTGTCTTCTATGACCAAGCCAATTTTGTATCCATCTTGCCAGCTCACCTCTGATCCCGTGTGACTTTACCTTCTGTACCAGTCTGCCATGAGGGGCCTTGTCAAAGGCCTTACTGAAATCTATGTAGATAACATCCACTGCCCTTATTGGCCTTGCCAGTGATGCCCACATCCCATGAAAGAATAAATAAAATTAGATGTGGGCAATGAGTGCTGGCCTTGCCAGGAATGAATAAATGAACAAATTAAAACAATGAATTAAATCACTTTTTATTGTCCAACAGCTTTGTTTTGACCTGCTCCACAGATGGGAAAACAAAGCAGCCAAGTTTCTTACAATGAATTAGTGTTATTACTGGTACTGTGATTCATTATTTACTACAATAACCCTTTTTAAAAAAATGCTATGGATACAATTGCGAAATGTTTTCTACACCCTCAAAGTAACAAGAAGAAACGTCAATTCCCTTCAGGTACTAGAGCCATTGTTCAATGTTGCAGCATCTGAATTTCAGTTTGACATGCTGAACTAGCTTCAAGCAAAGGATAAAGAATGGGAAAGAGCCTGGCACATTGCTATATGATTGGATAAAAGCAAAATACTGCAGAGGCTGGAAACCTGAAACAAAAACAAAAATACCTGGTAAAACTCAGCAGGTCTGACAGCATCTGCGGAGAGGAATACAGTTAACGTTTCAAGTCCGTATGACTCATCAGAACTGAGAAATATAGAAATGAGGTGGAATATAAGCTGGTAGAAGGGGGATGGGACAGGTAGAGCTGGATAGAGGGCCAGTGATAGGTGGAGGCAAAGAAGAGATTGCCAAAGATGTCATAGACAAAAGGACAAAAGGGTATAGACGGTGGTGATTAGCTGAGGAATGTGCTAATGATGACATTAAGGGTAGAAAGCAGGATGAGCAAGTGACAGATAGTCCTAGTGGGGTGGAGTGGAGGAAGGGATCGAAATAGGCTAAAAGGTAGAGATAAAATAATGGATGGAAATACATTTAAAAATAATGGAAATAGGTGGGAAAAGAAAAATATATATAAAAAAATATAAAAAATTATAAATTATTGGAAAAAGGGGGATTGGAAAGGGGGTGGGAGGGAGGAGAGAATTCATGATCTAAAGTTGCTGAACTCAATGTTAAGTCCGAAAAGCTGCAAAGTGCCTAGTCGGAAGATGAGGTGCTGTTCCTCCAGTTTGCGTTGTGCTTCACTGGAACATTGCAGCAGGCCAAGGATATATATGTGGGCATGAGAGCAGGGTGGTGTGTTGAAATGGCAAGCGACAGGGTCATGCTTGCGGACAGACTGAAGGTGATCCGCAAAGCGGTCACCCAGTCTGCATTTGGTCCCTCCAATGTAGAGGAGACTGCATTGGGAGCAGTGAATGCAGTAGATTAAATTCAGTTACAAGTGAAATGCTGCTTCACTTGAAAGGAGTGTTTGAGGAGGTGAGGAGGGGGGAAGTAAAGGGGCAGGTGTTGCACCTTCTGCGGTTGCATGGGAAGTTGCCGTGAGAAGGGGTTGAGGTGTAGGGGGTGATGGAGGAGTGGACCAGGGCATCCCGGAGGGAACGATCCCTGCGGAATGCTGCCGGTGGGGGTGAAGGGAAGATGTGTTTGGTGGTGGCATCATGCTGGAGTTGGTGGAAATGGTGGAGGATGATCCTTTGAATGTGGAGGCTGGTGCGGTGATAATTGAGGACAAGGGGGACCCTATCATGGTTCTGAGAGGGAGAGGAAGGTGTGAGGATGGATGGCGGGAGATGGGCCGGACATGGTTGAGGGCCCTGTCAATCACCGTGGGTGGAAAACCTTGATTATGGAAGAAGGAAGACATAGCAGAGAAACTGTTTTTGAAAGTGGCATCATCAGAACAGATGCGACGGAGGCAAAAGAACTGAGAGAATGGGATGGAGTCCTTACAGGAAGCAGGGTGTGAGGAGCTGTAGTCGAAGAAGCTGTGGGAGTCGGTAGGCTTGTAATGAATATCGGTGGACAGTCTATCACCAGAAATTGAGACAGAGAGGTCACGGAAGGGAAGGGAAGTGTCAGAGATGGACCACGTGAAAATGATGGAGGGGTTGGAAGCAATCTCTTCTTACCTCCACCTATCACTGGCCCTCTATCCAACTCTACCTGTCCCACCCCCCTTCAACCAGCTTATACTCCACTTCATTTCTATATTTCTTAGTTCTGATGAAGAGTCATACGGACTCGAAACGCTATATGATTGGAGGTCTCAACAGTCCCAGAATTTTTAAGATCACCCTGCATCTCAGACCCATTGGATTTTGTCATAGATTGAAGAAGGTTCTAAAATATTTGTGCATTGCAGTTTGCAGTTGATGGAAATTCTGTCCATGTGCACACTAAACACAAGTTAATCTGTGGAGTGTTTTGGACAACTGGTTTTTTTGGATAGGTTTGGAAGGTGTGTGCCAGTTGTGACACAAAATGCAGATTTTCCAAACTTGAAGGCCAATAGCACAGGAGCAGAACAAACACTGAGGGACTGGAAAATCTGACTTGGAACCATTTAATTGGATCTTCACCACTTTCATGGCAAACATGGTTTTCTGGCAGACATTTTACTTTGTTCCAAAGCAGTCTGACTAAGAATGAGTCATTCCCTCATTCAAATACATTAGATGAGGTCCTAACTTATACCCATCTGGAATGGACAGAAGAGAAATTATATGACCTAAGGAGCTCTTGGAGTCTGAAACTTGTTTACCCTTTTATTGTTTGCAATTTTGCAGCAGATGTTTAGCACATGCTTTTATTCATATTCCTTTTCAATTTTTTCTCTTTCTTGTAACATTGCACCTAATATTGTCTGCTGATTTAAGAGAAAGCACAGTAATTTAAAGCATTTTTTGTGGAACAGGATGAACTAAAAAATAGAAGTGCTTACACCAACTTTCATAAGCCATCTCAGTCAGAGTCCCATGCTAATCAGCAAATTCAAATTACTGAATAATTAATCGTGAACCATTCTAATAATCGTATTTCATGGTGAAAGTGGTACAAAATTTTTGAAAAAATCACGGAGGAGAATTGGCAGTTACCAGAGATGGGTTGCTTTCTCTCACTGTTATGTAAACATTGAAACATTGGCTGATACTTGACAATAACCCGGGAGAACTGCCTCCAAAAGCTCTAGAGCAACACGAAGCTCGTTGTGAAAGTATTCCATGGGCAGAATCTTCCAGTTAATGGGGGGGGCGTAGGTGGGGGAGGGAGGGGTTCCGCACGCCGACGCGTAAAATGAAGTGCAGTGTCGTCGGGCATGCATCCTGACGTCACCGCGTGCCATCGCAATATTTGGAAAGCTAGAAGTTCAGATGCGTGCCCACCATCAATTAATGGGCCAGTTAAAGCCTTTGAGGCAGCAAATCAATTCGATTTTTCGCAGCCTGTGCGATCTTCAGGACATCGCACGGGCACCATAGGCAGGCAGGTAGGAGACATTTGTATAAACCTCATCCACGGGTGGGATAAGAGGGATGGGTGGGGTCACGAATGTGATCTTTCAGGTATTTAAGTGTGAATGTTATTTATACTTGCCTGTGTGAGCAGGAGTACTTCAAAGCTCATATCAGCTGCTTGGGCAGGAGTAAAAGCCTTGGTCATGACTCTACAGTAAAAATCACTTTTGGGGCCTGCAGCCTTCATGAAGCCTTCCCTTATCTTGGGAATTGGAGCTGTGCTCTCCACTGGAGGCACCTCTTCTGAGGAGGAAGGGAGGGCCAGAAGGGGGAGGAGGCCAGGAGTCCACATCCAGCCACCTTTGGGAGGAGAGGCGCAGGCACAAGGTGTGCAGGGCCAACAGGAAGTCCAAGGCGGAAGGGGCCACAGAAGACGTCACTATCCTGCTGCCAGGGTATACAGGTGGCAAAGCAGCTACCTCAATATGTCTGAGGTCCAGGATGCTTTGTTTCCCAAGGGAGACTTAGTCTCTCAAGGGGGACAGTCACCTCCATCTGTCAGATGATAGGCCCTGAGATCTCTGCCAGCTGTGTGGGTGGGCACCCCATGCCAGTGGCTCTAAAAGTCACAGGTGCCCTTAACTCTATGCCTCTGGCTCTTTCCAGGGGTCGGTGGATGACCTCTGCGGAGTCTCCCAGTCAGCTGTCCACACTTGTGTCAAGCAGGTGACAGACGCTCTATTCAGGCATGCATTGACTTTCATCCACTACTGCTGGGACGAGGCCAGCCAGACAGAATGAGCCAGAGGCTTCACGGCCATTGCTGGCTTCCCCCACGTCCAGGGTGCATTAGACTGCACACATGTGGCCATCAAGGCGCCAGCAGGTGAGCCCGGTGCCTTCGTCAACAGGAAGGGCTTCCACTCCATGAACATGCAGATAGTGTGTGATCACAGGATGCTGATTCTATAAGTCTGTGCAAGGTACCCAGGCAGCTCCCATGATGCTTACATCCTCAGACACTCCCAGGTGCCGGGGCTCTTCAGTGCTCCACCCCAGCTTGATGGATGGCTGCTGGGTGACAAGGGCTATCCCTTCAGAAGGTGGCTCATGACGCCTCTCCGCCATCCAAGAACAGAAGCTGAGCAGCAGTACAATAGGAGCCACGCCTCCACAAGGGTTGTGGTGGAGAGATCCATTGGTCTTCTCAAGATACACTTCCAATGCCTGGACCGCTCAGGGAGCACACTCCAATACCCCCCAAATCGTGTGTCGCTGATAGTGATTGCATGCTGCGCTCTCCACGATCAGGCGCTGGAAAGGAGGACACAGTGGATGAGGAAGACGTAGATGCAGTTGCTCCAGATGCACTTGATGAGTCCAGCAGTGAGTCCGAGGATGAGCATGCACAGGAGAACGCTAAAGGGGTAGATGCTGACCCGGGCATACTCCAGGGAGGCAGGGACACCCGAAAGGCTTTGATCCAAAGAACTTTCAGCCAGCCCACCACAGATGGATCTTCAACACACGTCAGGGTTGCAGACTCCACGGTCGAACAAAAATGGTGTTGGACATCACACCAAGTCTTCCAGAGAGTGCCATGGGCCAAAATAAAAGCAACAGTGAGAAACCCGTGGTATACCTAAGGTGCTTTAAATTTACGCTGATGGGTGCTACATCCAGGCGCTGAACCCTCGTTGGCACTGGCATCTGAGACAGCCTGCTCACTGTGCTGTCCTGTTGGCCTCGATGACCTTGGCGGATGTCCTCTGGTCCGTGGAGCATTTGATGACCCTACCTGGGACGGAGTGGCTTCTCCCCAGTTGCTGCAGCCTCATTGGATGCCATGGTCGCTGGCAGAGGGGTGAAGGTGCTGGTGCCCTCATCCGGAGCACCCTGAGAGGAGCCCGCAGAGACGAGAGGTGGCTGCAGTGTCGATGTGAGGTCACCATAGATGGATGGGCACCAAGCTGGGATACTTGGTGACCAAATCATCTCCCACATTGGCACTGAGCAGCTGAGGCCAATGCTGCTGTGAGGGCTTGCAGGTCCGAACGCAACCTCAGGAGGCCCTGATTGGTCTCTTGAAGGAGCCTCTCCACCAGAGTCGCCACTATCCCCATGGAGGAAA
Source organism: Carcharodon carcharias (assembly GCF_017639515.1). Taxonomy (NCBI): domain Eukaryota; kingdom Metazoa; phylum Chordata; class Chondrichthyes; order Lamniformes; family Lamnidae; genus Carcharodon; species Carcharodon carcharias. Next base: position 118,471,193 of record NC_054478.1, on the reverse strand, counting down.
CATAGCGCTCAGCCGTGAGGCTCATTGCATCGGTGATGCTCTGCATGGTCTCCTCAAGCATGGGCACCATGCCACGCATAGTCTCATGTATCTCTGCCAGATCGTCCCACATACCCAGCTGCACTTCCAGCATTCGCAGCCTCACGGATGACTCCAGAGGCACATCATCAGCCACCAACTGAGCATGTACCTGGTCCCTAGCAGTCTTCCGACTGGCGGCACCCTGGGCACTCTCTGTCTCTGCCCGCGCCTCAAGTGAGTGTGAAGAGCTCTCACCGCCGTGCCCCAGGACACTAGCCGATAATCTAATTCTCTCCAATCTGCGCTGGTGTCTGCCTGGCTGAGATGGTGCGACGCTGGTGAGTGGATTTGCTCTGGGGCATCAATGGTGAGAGGTGGACCCTCTGCCTCCTCCTCCCAGCCCTGCTCCGGTGATGCTGAAAGGAAGAAAAAGGACATTTGATTAGTTACAGTGCAGACAATGTCAACTTGTATGCCGCTTCCCCAGATCATTATGTGCTCATCCTTCCATAATCAATGGTAAAGCCATGTTGCTAACTTCAGTTACTGAGCATTCAGCAGTGCCATGGCTTCTGTAACACACATGGCGACCAAACATACCTCCCCGTGGCACCCCAGCCTCACCGCCACTGGTAGACCTGGGGGCATGGCGCCTCTCCAGATCCATGGTCTGCTGCTCGTAAGCCGTTAGGATGGCCAACTGGGCCTGCCCTCCACCAGTCCACATTAGTTCAGAGGCATTGTGTACAGTCTTCCGCTGAAAAGGAGAGAAGGGCATTGATTAGTCCAGTCTGCATCCCTGCCAACCCAGCCAGAGTGGGATGTTGCAGGACTCCAGTTCTTCATCATCCCGCAGCTGCCGCATGCTCACCCAAACAAGCCAGGGCTGACCCCCACCACTCCCCAACCCCCCGGCATTGGCCCAAATGCTGCCTCCTTCACATGTGGCACCACAAGGTGTCACTTTGCTAAGCAAAGAGGCACAAGCACATGGAGTGCAAAGGCCAACAGATGGATTGGTGCCCCGTCAACTGGAAGCTCCCCTCCCCTCCTCACCCTGACTTTGACATGCTTCACAGTTCCAGCACTCTGCCTAGGTGCAGACCCTTGACTTTCAACCCCATTTTATACTCTGGGTGTCAATGTCACACATGCTGCGAATGCAGAACACATCCTAGCTCAATCTTTTCAGGCATGGGTAATATCTGCTGGCACACCCAGCGAGGGATACATGCCATGATGGATTCAGTACCGTGACTGTATTCAGATTTGCTGGGGTGGTGAGGGGGGGTGGGGGGGAGGGTTGAGATAAAGGGTGACGGCTGCATTAAGTGACTTGAGGCAACATGACACTCACCCTTCCCGAGTGCAGGAGATCATTGAATCTTTTGCGGCACTAGACCCATGTGCGCCGCGCCACATCTTGGGAGCTAACACTCTTGGCCAGCTCCACCAATGCACTTTTGGTCAAGTGGGGAGGCCTCCGCCTCCCATCCCTCAGAAGAAGGACCTCCCGCCGTGCTGCCATCTCCTCCAGGAGGGCAGCTAGGCACTTGTTGGAAAAACGAGGGGCACGCTGCCCTGCTGGCTTACCCTACAGCCTGACCTGCCCCGATGGCCTACCCTCCGGACTTGTGTCAGGCACATTGCCCCTCCGATGTGCTCTTTTCCCAGCCATTGTGAGCAGCCTTGCAAAGTCTGCCAGGTCTTCATTTAAGCAGGCCGCCGGGTCACCGTTGGACCCAGCTCGCCCGCCGCTGCTGGTACACTCCCGCTATCCACGGGAGTCATGAGGTACATTGGGCGGGCCTTAATTGGCCTGTCCATGTAAAATGGCGGCGCGGACCCACTCCCGCATGGCTTGCCCGACATAGGGAAAATTCTCCCCCATATGTTGCAAGGCCACTTGCAGTCAACCTGAGCCATGGCAATGTCATTAGCAATGACAGTCATGATTACTTACAGGGAGGGTCACAATGCAACTCCTGTTCATACTGATCTTATGCAAAAGTGCTAATAGGGGGCCCGATCTCACAAAGGGGGGATCAAATGCTGCGTTGCTCTATCATTTGTCCACAGAGTTCACTCCATGCTTCCGCATGTCAGCCACTTTTGTGATTCAAATAAGAAAGGCTAAAATATACAATGGATCCTTTATCTAGGCATATATGGCCACTTACAGTTAAGTGCCCACAGCGCACCATGTTTTTCAGCAGCTCTTAACTCATATAATCTCCTGGCTTTTTTTTGACAAGTCCAGCCCAATACAATAGTGAAATTCATTGAGGGTTGACCACAGACCACAGAAAATCCTGACAATAAGGGCTTCTAGCAATCAATGTGTTTCTGCTCACTGATTGGTTTCCTCACCTATGACAGTATTTCAGGTCCTAGGGAGAATTGGCTGTTATAAGATGGTTGTTAATCCTCTTTACTTGACTTGGCTTTCACACTATTCTTAATTTCAGGAATAAGATAAGCTATTAAGGCAAATATTCTGAAATCAGGCTCCTGGCACTGAACCTCATCCACTAGTGGTGTATTTTGGGAAAGTGGTCACACTCTATATGGACTGATCTCTCAGTATGTATTGCTAATGCATTGCCTCTATATTGGAAACAAATCCAATTTGTTAAAAATAAAAACAAAAAATCTGCGGACGCTGGAAATCCAAAACAAATACAGAATTACCTGGAAAAATTCAGCAGGTCTGGCAACATCGGCGGAGAAGAAAAGAGTTGACGTTTCGAGTCCTCATGACCCTTCGACAGAACTTGAGTTCGAGTACAAGAAAGAGTTGAAATATAAGCTGGTTTAAGGTGTGTGTGTGTGTGTGTGTGTGTGTGTGTGTGTGGGGGGGGGGGGGGGGGGGGGGGGGGTGGTGGAGGGGGCAAAGAGAGAGAAGTGGAGGGGGTTGGTGTGGTTATAGGGACAAACAAGCAATGATAGAAGCAGACCATCAAAAGATGTCAACGACAATAGAACAAAAGAACACATAGGTGTTAAAGTTGGTGATATTATCTAAACGAATGTGTTAATTAAGAATGGATGGTAGGGCACTCAAGGTATAGCTCTAGTGGGGGTGGGGAGAGCATAAAAGGTTTTAAAATATTTAAAAATAATGGAAATAGGTGGGAAAAGAAAAATCTATATAATTTATTGGAAAAAAAAAGGAAGGGGGTAACAGAAAGGGGGTGGGGATGGGGGAGGTAGCTCACGACCTAAAGTTGTTGAATTCAATATTCAGTCCGGAAGGCTGTAAAGTGCCTAGTCGGAAGATGAGGTGTTGTTCCTCCAGTTTGCATTGGGCTTCACTGGAACAATGCAGCAAGCCAAGGACAGACGTGGGCAAGAGAGCAGGGTGGAGTGTTAAAATGGCAAGCGATAGGGAAGTTTGGGTCATTCTTGCGGACAGACCGCGGATGTTCTGCAAAGCAGTCGCCCAGTTTACGTTTGGTCTCTCCAATGTAGAGGAGACCACATTGGGAGCAACGAATGCAGTAGACTAAGTTGGGGGAAATGCAAGTGAAATGCTGCTTCACTTGAAAGGAATGTTTGGGCCATTGGACGGTGAGGAGAGAGGAAGTGAAGGGGCAGGTGTTGCATCTTTTGCATGGGCATGGGGTGGTGCCATAGGAGGGGGTTGAGGAGTAGGGGGTGATGGAGGAGTGGACCAGGGTGTCCCGGAGGGAGCGATCCCTACGGAATGCCGATAGGGGGGGTGAAGAGAAGATGTGATTGGTGGTGGCATCATGCTGGAGTTGGCGGAAATGGCGGAGGATGATCCTTTGAATGCGGAGGCTGGTGGGGTGATAAGTGAGGACAAGGGGGACCCTATCATGTTTCTGGGAGGGAGGAGAAGGCATGAGGGCAGATGCGCGGGAGATGGGCCGGACACGGTTGAGGGTCCTGTCAACGACCGTGGGTGGAAAACCTCGGTTAAGGAAGAAGGAAGACATGTCAGAGGAACTGTTTTTGAAGGTAGCATCATCGGAACAGATGCGACGGAGGCGAAGGAACTGAGAGAATGGGATGGAGTCCTTACAGGAAGCGGGGTGTGAGGAGCTGTAGTGGAGGTAGCTGTGGGAGTCGGTGGGTTTGTAATGGATATTGGTGGACAGTCTATCACCAGAGATTGAGACAGAGAGGTCAAGGAAGGGAAGGGAAGTGTCAGAGATGGACCACGTGAAAATGATGGAGGGTGGAGATTGGAAGCAAAATTAATAAATTTTTCCAAGTCCCGATGAGAGCATGAAGCGGCACCGAAGTAATCATCGAAGTACCGGAGAAAGAGTTGTGGAAGGGGGCCGGAATAGGACTGGAACAAGGAATGTTCCACATACCCCATAAAGACCCATGCGGGTACCCATAGCCACACCTTTTATTTGGAGGAAGTGAGAGGAGTTGAAGGAGAAATTGTTCAGCATGAGAACAAGTTCAGCCAGACGGAGGAGAGTAGTGGTGGATGGGGATTGTTTGGGCCTCTGTTCGAGGAAGAAGCTATGGGCCCTCAGAACATCCTGGTAGGGGATGGAGGTGTAGAGGGATTGGACGTCCATGGTGAAGAGGAAACGGTTGGGGCCAGGGAACTGGAAATTGTTGATGTAATGTAAGGTGTCAGAGGAATCACGGATGTAGGTGGGAAGGGACTGGACAAGGGGAGAGAGAAGGGAGTCAAGATAACGAGAAATGAGTTCTGTGGGGCAGGAGCAAGCTGATACGATCGGTCTACCGGGGCAGTTCTGTTCGTGGATTTTGGGTAGGAGATAGAAGCGGGCCGTCCGAGGTTGGGCGACTATCAGGTTGGAAGCTGTGGGAGGAAGATCCCCAGAGGAGATGAGGTCAGTGACAGTCCTGGAAACAATGGCTTGATGTTCAGTGGTGGGGTCATGGTCCAGGGAGAGGTAGGAGGAAGTGTCTGCGAGTTGACGCTCAGCCTCCGCGAGGTTGAGGTCAGTGCGCCAGACAACACCAGCACCACCCATGTCAGCGGGTTTGATGACAATGTCAGGGTTGGACCTGAGAGAATGGAGTGCAGTAAGTTCAGAGAGAGATAGGTTAGAATGGGTGAGAGGAGCAGAGAAATTGAGACGACTAATGTCATGCCGACAGTTCTCAATGAAAAGATCAAGAGAAGGTAAGAAACCAGAGGGAGGGGTCCAGGTGGAGGGAGAATATTGGAGATGGGTAAAAGGATCTGTTGAACTGGGAGAGGACTCTGCCCAAAGAAGTGAGGCCGGAGACGAAGACGGCGGAAGAAGAGTTCATCACCCATCACCCCCTACTCCTCAACTCCCTCCTATGGCACCACCCCATGCCCACGCAAAAGATGCAACACCTGCCCCTTTACTTCCTCTCTCCTCACCGTCCAAGGGCCCAAACACTCCTTTCAAGTGAAGCAGCATTTCACTTGCATTCCCCCCAACTTAGTCTACTGCATTCGTTGCTCCCAATGTGGTCTCCTCTACATTGGAGAGACCAAACGTAAACTGGGCGACTGCTTTGCAGAACACCTGCGGTCTGTCCGCAAGAATGACCCAAACCTCCCTGTCGCTTGCCATTTTAACACTCCACCCTGCTCTCCTGCCCACATGTCTGTCCTTGGCTTGCTGCATTGTTCCAGTGAAGCCCAACGCAAACTGGAGGAACAATACCTCATCTTCCGACTAGGCACTTTACAACCTTCCAGACTGAATATTGAATTCAACAACTTTAGGTCGTGAGCTACCTCCCCCATCCCCACCCCCTTTCTGTTTCCTCTTTCCTTTTTTTTTCCAATAAATTATATAGATTTTTCTTTTCCCACCTATTTCCATTATTTTTAAATATTTTAAAATCTTTTATGCTCTCCCCACCCCCACTAGAGCTATACCTTGAGTACCCTACCATCCATTCTTAATTAGCACATTCGTTTAAATAATATTACCAACTTTAACATCTATGTGTTCTTTTGTTCTATTGTTGTTGACATCTTTTGATGGTCTGCTTCTATCACTGCTTGTTTGTCCCTACAACCACACCAACCTCCTCCACTTCTCTCTCTCTCTCTCCGCACCCCCCACCGCCCCCCCCCCCCCCCCACACACATAAACACACACACACACACACCTTAAACCAGCTTATATTTCAACCCTTTCTTGTGCTCGAACTCAAGTTCTGTCGAAGGGTCATGAGGACTCAAAACGTCAACTCTTTTCTTCTCTGCCGATGCTGCCAGATCTGCTGAGTTTTTCCAGGTAATTCTGTTTTTGTTTCCAATTTGTTAATGTTGTTGTTGTTAGCCTGCAGAGGGCAATCAAACAATATGCTGCAACATTGCAAAGCATTAAGATCATTATTGTCCACCTCCCTTTCAGCTGAATGTCCAAAGCAATGTAATTAGTTATATAGCAGATCACAGTGACAGAAGGTGGGAGAGCACAAGTTTGATGATCACACTAATGTGTAGAAGCACCAAGAAGTGGTCAGGTGCTGCCCCAGGCAAGAAAAAAAAAACTGGACGATTAATCATCTTCCAGGATACACTAGTCAAGGCACTAGAACAGCTTATCTTTCCATCTTCTCAGTGCCAAGTAGTATGTGGGTCTGGGAGAATTGGTCATTGGAATTGATATTCTGACAACAAAAAAGGGCTTTCCATCACCCTATTATAAAAAATGGAAAACAGGAGTGGATATATAATTTTTGGGAGGAAAGAATCAATGTAAATCCAGGCAAGGATTGAAGAGCGGCATTCCATGAATCAGGGGTTTATTGTCATATGGGAAATCTAGACACAGCTGAAGAAAGCTCCCTTTGGTTCATGGCATTATCCTTCTGACTCGTAACATTGCCCAACACGTAGTTTTCTGATTGGTGACAGGGTGACATTGTCCAGAATGTGCCCTTCTGATTCATGGTATTATCCAATACAATTTTTTTTGTTCTTTCACGGAATGTTATACATTTTATTAAAAATATATATAGGGTGAGGTCTTAGTACCCTCACAATCCTTACAGCCTCAGGGAAAAAAATGAATTCTATTTCATTTTTTTATATATATGTGGTCTTATGAAGGAAGAATAGGAAGTAAAGAAGTATGTATTCATTCTCTCATTCACACTGCCACAGATGATGCATCTTGGTTAAATCTAGGTTAGTGCATCAGCAAGGACATTGTCCTGTCCTGGGATGTGGAATGTTTAGATACCTGGGAAGATTCAAATCTGTCCTTATGGGGAAGCATATTCGGGCTAGAGTTTTGAATTTCCTCTGTTGGGAATCAGGCATAAGCAAGTGATTGATTTCAGAACTCTGCTGGTCCAACTCCTGATTAAGTGTGCTCTAAAGGGTCTGGGGGTTTTACAGAGTGGCTAGCACTCAGGGGTGAGTAATAGTCAAGCTGCTTTGGGCTGACTGCAGTGGAATGCTGGGCATCTCACTCCGTGAGTGCCAGGCCCTTTGATCATTGGGCTGAGCTGCTCTTGTCCAGCTTAATTCCTCCCTATCCACCTTGGTAACCTGCGGGTTCAGCTGTTCAAACTCAGGGACTGTGGTTAGGCTGATTGTCAGGAGATTGGAGGGTCTTACTGGAACTTTGGCCTCATTAAGGGATTCTGATTCAGTTAAAAGCAAACTCAACTCTGTTTTTCTTGCCACAGATGCTGTCAGACCTGCTGCGTCTTTCCAGCATTTTCTGTTTTTGATTCCGATTCATTGTCTGGCCTGGGCAGTAGCACAACTGGCTGGTTTCAGTTTCTGTTGCTAGTTGTTTTAGATTGTCCTGGCAATAGGTGGATAATCTGCTCCTAAACTTGTGCCAGCCTTTCTGGGTCCAGATAATAGGAAGATGGCCTTTTGGAAGTGACCTTTCCCACATCCATACCAGATAGGGCTACGGTGCTGTGGCCTGGGCGGGTTGTCATGGATCATTTTAAAGATAAAGGTCAACCCTGTCAGGTTGCTTCGTGATTCTGCATTAAGGTGGGTGAGAATGAGATCCAATCTGGTTGGGATTCCTCTGCTGGTCAGTTGGGTAGTAGGCGCCATGTCTTTTAGAACACAACTGCTCTCTGGTGGGCGTTTAGCTCTTTCTGTACCTTCTGGTGGCTTTTAAACTAAGTGAGGCTTCACCCTCAGGCTTCTGGTCCTTTCCTGGTCCCATTTATAATCGCCATAAAACCACTGGCTGGAGTAATCATTGGCTTCTTAGCTGGGGCCTTTGGATGGGTATGAGGTGTTCTCCTAACTTGTTCCATGCCCCCTGGAACACCACTGCCCTCAGGTGCAAGTGCAGCTCCAGCTGCAATCCCTTGTGGCTTTTTGACCAGGGGAGACATCTCACTCCCTATCTGCTCATCAATTTGGGAACTCCCTTTGTCCCTATTTAATGTCAGAAAGAAGATTTCTGCAGCCAGACTTGCAGCAGTAACCTTTGTCTTTCCTGTCTTAATACTTTTACCTTCCTTCAGGCTCTTTCACTATGTGGGGCATCTCCCTCACTATCCCTTTCCCTGCTCTAGAACTTCTCTTGTCCCTGTTTAATTCAGGTATATTCAGTGAGGTTGTTTCCTCTCTTAACTTTACTGTCTGGGCTTCAGCCTGGCTAAATTTGAGCAGCTCAATGTTTTATGGGTGCTATTTCAACTTTTGGGCCTCTGGATCTTGCCCAGCTCTGCAGATTTCTGTTGGCTGACATGGACCTCTTTTCTTTCGCTAGCTAATACCTTGCTGCTAGCTAAATTGTTTCCAAGAAGGAAATTGATTCCTGCTACTGGTAGCTCAAGGACAATTCCTATCATGACAGGGCCTGAAAAAGTCACATTCTAGGTGGACCCTATGGAGGGGTGCAAACACAGAAACTCCTCCCACTCCACTGATCAGGGCTTTGGCCTTCAAGAGGACTCAGGGGTAGGTTTAGATTTCCCTCCAACCTCAAGGACTGAGTGTTCCCTGTGTCCCAGAGCAGTACAATGGACTTTCTCATGTCCTGGGAAGGGTATGGGAACATTGTCCCTGAAAGAGCAAATCTCTGGAAGCACTCTAGGAGTTTGTCCAGCTCAGACACACATAGTGCCATACCTTCCAAAGGGTAAGTTTCATTAGTGAGACTCTCTGCCTGGTCTGCTGCACTACCCAGTGGGGTATCCTTCAGGGGACTACTCATCTGGAATCCTATTAGACCTACAAGCTTCCCTCGCAATCTCCAGCACTCAGGCCTAGTATGGCCTATTTTATTGCAATAGGAACAAACTGGTCTCCTGAGGTTCTCCTTTCGGGCTGCAGGAAGGCTTCTCACACCCTCCTTTGTATTTTTGTTTCTAGGTTGGAGGCCTTTTCTATCTAGATCACCCTGCTTATCTTTCCAATGCTCATGGGAATAGTTTGGAAAGGGTCTGCCTGAGTTTACAGACCTATGGGTGAGATCGTAGCTCTTTGCTATTACTGCTGCATCTTGGGCTGTGAGGATTCTCTGCTTATCCAAGTGCCCACAGGTTGGAGGGTAAGAAATTTTTGAATTCTTCCAATAATACCACCTCACATTACACCTCCTAGGTGTATGGGATTCCTAGGGATCTTACCCATCAGTCTATTGAGATTTGCTCCAGCTGTTCAAACTCAATGTGAGAGTTTCTTATGAGTGAACTGGAATTGCTGGCGATATGCCTCCAGGACTAACTCATAGACACTTAGGATGACAGCCTTGGTCTGCTCATAATTCATAGACACATCAGGATTTAGTATGAAATAGACCTCTATGGCTCTCCCTGACAGGTGCCCTTGAATTAAAAATGCCCAGATATCCGATGGCTATTTTAGCTGTCTGGCTACTTTCTCAAAAGTGACAAAAAATGACTCCACATCACTCCCTTCAAATTTGGGAATGACTCTAGCATACTTGAGGGCCTCAGAGAGTGATTCTCGGTTCAGGAGATAGGAACTGCTACTAGGTATAAAGAGATTTTTCCTCGCAGCTTCCAGCTGTCTGATCTCTCTCTCTCTCTCTTTCCCTTTGAGCTGAAAGCTTCATTTCCAATTTTTAGAGTTGGAATTCTTCTCTCACCCTTTCTCTCTCATGTTCCCTAGTTCTCTTTCCCTTCCTCTCTCTCTCTTTCCCTCTCCTGAAATTCTAGCTGCAATCTGAGCTTTTCCAGCCTTAAATTTGGCTGGGGGTGGTGGTAGGAAAGTAGGGATTCAGAATCATGGTTGAGTTTGACATCTGACTGCTCTATCACTTTTCACTTTACTGGACAATTTTAACTGTACCTCCCTAGCCACAGCTGTCAGCTGCTCTGTGCGAGGGCTTCTAAAGTTTCACCATTTAAATTTCCTTTCTTGACCCACATATGGTTATCAAACGTTGCCATTTTCTTAGTATTATAAAAAAGGGATTTGCTGTGGTAAGTTACGTGTGTTTTAAAATTCATCCCAGCCACCAAGGTTTCTCCTTTTGGTTTCCACTTTAGTCTTTTACATCAGATTTAGCTCATGTCTTAACTTGGACCCTGATTTGAGATCCTAATTTTTGTTACAAATAAGGGGAGTGGGGGGGGTGGGGTAGTGGTTAATTTAAATAGCACAAGATTCTCCTCTTACCACCCATCTGTAAACAGAAAGGTGTTTGATTCGCTTCCCCCTTTATAAATGGTAGCCTATTTCCCAAGCCTTCAGTCATGGTGTGCTCAGCAAACATCCAAAACCCATCTTATATATCTCAGTTATATCTCAGAATGTGGAAATGGTCTGAGTTGAAAGAAAACAAACTCTGGGCAAAAGACACGTTTGCTTTTTCCCTCCCAGGAATACACAAGGAAATGGGTTAAAAGGCTAGCTGCAAACCTGATCTGGTGTGTTAGTGTGGCAGTGTGCTAGTGTGCGACTGTGCTGTGAGAGTGACAGCACAAGAAGATCAACTAGTCACCCTAGCAGTTTGTGGTTAAAGCTTCTCTCTCTCTTTCTCTCTCTGTTGCTGGAGGCAAGTTAGCAAAGCCACAATCAAAAAGGAAATAGAACAGCTTCTTCAGCCAATCTGCAGAATTAAATGTCTCCAAACCTACTGCTAAACTGCCAAAGTCAGCTCTACCGGAATCACCCAACTTAACAGCCGCAACATTTCACCATCTACGTTTCATGGACAAGCCAAAAGCTGATTCATACATCTTTTTAAGCTTTTATTTGGACTCAACTTCTCATTTCTGATGTGTGTATATGTGTGGCATTTTTATTATTTTTTCTCGGGCTTTTAGTAACTAATAAACTTAATCCTTCTTTATGTTTTTGAAGGAGCCAATTTAACCAGTTAAATACATTTGGATTGGGAAAAAGTATTCACAAGGGGAAGGGACCCCTTTTAAATTAACCTTGTTGTGACCAATCAAGGGGGTTGAATAAAGAAGGGGAGCCAGCTCATTCCTCCTCACCTGGGAGCATAACAAAATTGAGATCCCATTCGGGAAGTTAACAAATTGGGGAACCTTTGTTAACAAATTTGGGGCTCATTGCCAGAACAGTTCCCACGGATGAAACAAAAGAATTAGAGTGGGGAAAGTAAATTATTCCTTTGAAATCAATTTTTAAAATGTGATAAAAGATTTTCTTGAGTTTGCCCTACTAAAGTGTAAAAATGTCGACATTTGATGCTAGTGTTTTTACAGACTGATTTAACAGTTCTTTCCGTCGAAGAGTTAAAAGAGTTAGCGAGGCCCTTAGGATTAGAATCTCACCCGAAAGTCAGAAAACCCAAAATTTTAAAAGGGGTGGCCAACAGTCTACAGGTGGAAATTGGGGATGATGAAATGGATAGGGTGGTGGTAGAGAAATTAAAATTGAAGCAGCAAATTAGGGTTTCGGGAAAGAGAAAAGGAGAGGGAAAGAGAGAAAAAGGAAAGGGAAAGAGAAAGAAGGGAAAGCTTTTCAAATAGAATGGTAAGAGAAACAGGAAAGGGAAAGGGAAGAAGCTTTCCAAAGAAGACTACGTGAACTGGATAGGAAGATAAAGGCAACTGAGGCAGGCTGAAAAGTCAGAAAAAAATCACTCAAACTAAAAGAAGCAGAAAGGGCTTGAGGAAGCCAGCCAGGATCTGTAGGAATACAGGGAACCCAAATTCAAATGGGTGATCCCAGATTTGAGATCCTAATTTCTGTTACGAACATGGCGGGGTGGGGTTAATTTAAACAGCACTAGTTTCTCCTCTCACCAACCATCTTTACAGTGGCCTATTTCCCAAGCCCTCAGTCTTGGTGTGATCAGCAAACTTGAGATAGGATTAACTCAAAGGGTTAGTTTATTTGCACACACACCAAACGCAGGAGGAGGGTTACACCTATCACAACTGTGGATTACAGCCCTGAATTACTTAAGGGCATATTGAGGAAGAAGTAGCCACTTTCTGGAAAATTCCTATGTGGATTATACTTGACCGACTAGTCCTGAGAGAACTTGGAATGTTGCACCTAAAAAGGTGTCAAGACCTATTTCAGACAGAGACACTTGAAAGGAAGAGATCAAATGCAAAAGACTGAACTTTAATTTCCTGTGGTTGAGGAGACAATGGAGACTGATTGCCACTGAGTGGTTTAGAAGCCTTAAAGGGGGCAATAGAGCTATAAGGGTTGGAGTAGTGAGGCAAGGGCTACTTGCAATCAAAGAGGTAGGGAACATGCAGCCAAAGTCTGCAGAGAGGCAGAAAACTGGAGAGTGTTCAAGGGCCCAAAAGGAGGCGATAGAACCAGTGAGGGTTGGAGTAGTTAAGAAACAGTGTCTTGAATTTAAAAAGACCAAGGTTAGGTCTGTAGTATCCAAGAAAGACCAATGGAATTTAAAACAGGCAGAGTGGATGACCTAGAAATTGAGTTAGTAGGTATACTTTTAAAGAATTAAACAGGGACCAGGTGAGTTCCAAGACAAGTAAGGTGACAGTGAGACAGGTGCCACGCCCGGCTGCAGAGCCACTGGAAGTTAAAAGGGCCAAAGAGACACCTGCAGAAGTGAAAAGAAATAACGTAGAACCTGAGCAAGATAAAAGGATCAAAGCTAGACCAGCAGTAATAAAATGTCCATTAGGGGCCCTTAAAATGGAGGACAGGAATAGGCTTATGATCTGTTTGGCAAACAGCTTCATGGCAGATTTAAACGAGGGCAAGGGGAGTTCCCAAACAGAAAGGCAGATAGTGAGGGAGATGCCTACCTGGTTGAAGAGCCACAAGGAGCCGAGTGTTTACTTGGCGGAGTGGTAATGTTCCAGGAGATGTGGAACAGGTTAGGGGAACGCAAGTTCCCAAGATAACGGAGGGTACTATTGAACCAATATTCTGCTTGACTGATAGCTTTGTGGCTAATTTAACTAGGGAACAGGGAAATTCCCAAAAAGGCCACGGAGATGCCCAACTTAGCTGAGGAGCCACAGGGCACTGCAGCTGAAACTAGCCCAATCACTGTGTGTGAAAATATCCCCGAAGATAAAGGACAGAACAGGAACACAAAAAGGTCCCAAACCAGGCAGAATGTTTTAAAAACAAAGAAGACCTGTGGGATGAGTCAGAGGTCTGGCTAGCCCATGCTATTTTTCCAACTTTAGAGGGAGAATAGGGAGCGTCCCAAGTAGACATGCAGAAGATCTTCAGCCTCACCTAGCTGATGAACTGCAGGGCAGTGCTGCAGGAGCTGAACCTCAACCTGAGGGCAATGGTGTTCCAGAGCATGTGGGACAGGTTAGGGGAAGAATCCCTCCTAAACCAAAAGAGAAGAATCAACCGTAAAGGTAAACAGAGAGTTAAACATGACAAGAACAGCTCAGCACAGCAGTCAAACAAATTTGCATAATAACAGCCTGTGTAGAAGATGATCTGGGGCCAGGGAAAGCACGCTTGGCTGTTGTTAGCAATCTGAGGGCTAACAGTCAGGTAAAATCTCCAACCCCTAATGATGATACTGAACCCAGCATCACAGCAAGGGATGGACACAAGGTTACTGACCTGAGATAACTATAAGATAAAACAACTTTGAAACCTTGATACCAAGCTAATCTGTAAATGAATGTAACCTCTGTGGAGAAGATTGAAACACAAGGTTATTCCATCAGAGTTTGTTTCTCCAACCGTATGACCTAAATATCCCCCACATTGCTGGGAAATTAAATGTGATCGCAAATGCTTTGTCCAGAACTTAAAGAGACTCAGTTAGAACTGAAGAGATAATATTAACCAAGGCTAAGGGAATGAATGAGAGCATGTGTGTTTGTTATTTTATACTTTTTTTCCCTTTGAAATGAAATGAGAATGAATCTCATTTCATTCGGTGGGTGAGGGAAGTGTCATGACAGTGGATTACAGTCCCGAATTACTTACGGGCATATTGAACTTTTTAAGGAAGACATGTTTTTTAAAAAGTCGAGCAAAGGCACTGAGCCAAAGATGTGGATTGACTGACTAATCCCAAGAGAACATGGAATGTTGCACCTAAATTGGCATTAAGGCCTACTTCAGACAGAGACACTTGAAAGGAAGAGATGAAATTCAAAAGACTGAACTTTAATCTCCTGTGGTTGCAGAGACAATAGAGACTGGTTGCCACAACTCCACAGACATCCAAAACCCATCTCCTGTTGGGTTATATCTCAGAATGTGAAAATGGTCTGAGTTGAAGGAAAACAAACTCTGGGTGAAAGACATGTTTGCTTTTTCCCTTCCAAGAATATACAAGGAAATGGGTTAAAAAGCCAACTGCAGGCCTGATCTGGTGTGCTGGTGTGCTCATGTGCTAGTGTGCTATGAGAGTTACAGCACAAGATCAACTAGTCATCCCTGGAGCTTGCAGGCAAAGTCTCTCTCTCTTTCTCTGTTGATGGAGGCAAGTTAGCAAAGCCACAATCAAAAAGAAAATAGGAGTTTCTTCAACCAACCTGCAGAATCAAGTATCTCCAAACCAACTGCTAAACTGCCAAAGTCAGCTCTACTGGAATTACCCAACTTAACGGCCGTAATGTTTCAAAATCTACACCTCATGGACAAACCAAAGACTGATTCGTATATTTTTAAAAACTTTTATTTGCATTCAACTTCTCATTTCTGATCTGTGCATATGTATGTTACATTTTTATTACTTTTTCTTGGTTTTTTAGTCATTAACAAACTTACACTTTCTTTAACTCAAGAAAGCCTGCTAATTGGCTCCTTCTAAAACATAAATACATTTGGACTGGGGAAGGATTCCACAGGGGGAAGGGGTCACTTTTAAATTAACCTTGTTGCTGTCAACTGAGGGGGTTGAATAAAGAAGGGGAGCCAGCTCATTCCTCCCCACCTGGGAGTATAACAAAATTGGGGTCCCATTCAGGAAGTTAACAAATTTTGTGACCTCACCCAGGGACCAGTTGCAACACAATGTCGCCTCCTTTGCATTCATACAGTGAAAAAGGTATAAAGAAAAGAAAGATTGACACTGCTGATTCCACAAAGAGAAGAAATTGTATTTCAAATGAGTTCTAGAGTTGAGAATCAAAGTCCAATGAGGTATTCCTTCATGGAGGGTGGTGAGCTACCATCTAATTAGCAGCATCACAGACAAGGTGCTCTGGCTGATCTTAGGCACCAAGTCCATTTTCCTGCCTGCTCCCCATATCCTTTAATTCATTGGCAGATGAAAAATCTGTTTATCCCAGCTGTGACGGGACTCAGGCCTCACCCTGTAAAAAGCTTGTAAAAATTCTTGCTCATCTCTTGAATTCAACGCTTTTGTCTCTGCACCAAGTCTGTAATGAGGCCAGTAGCTGAGTGGCACTAGCAGAACCCAAACTGAGCATCAGTGAGCATGTTACTTCTCTGTAAGTGTCACTAGATTCTACTGTCAATGATACCTTGCATCACTTTATGTATCCATTTGAATGCTGAATGTTGAACATTAATGCTGAACGTTAATGATATCCAGTTCAAATTCTTCTGATTGGTAACATGCAAGGTGACATAAAACCATTTCACTGATGACAAAATCAGTATCAGCTCTGCTGATTGGTAACTTAGAGACAAAAGAAAACATGGGTTGGCATATCTCAGCATAAGGATCAAGAGATGTCCCCCACCCTCCACCACAACACTCCCATTGATAAGTCCAGGCTGAGAAAGACAAGCATTATTTGCTATTTGAGGTGTCCACTACAAGGGTGCTGGTAGGTCTAATGAAGAGTTCCAGGACTCTCTAGGGCTCCAACCCCTACTATATTGGTGGCCATTAATGGGGCAGGTAGAGATGGATGTGCAGGACTCAATATCCAGGTCTTATCATATTTATGTTGGGAGTCTGCCAGGACAGCCACAGATTTTTCCAAATTACCTACCAAAAATCTTTTTGGTTCCCAATGCAATCCAGTATAAACCTTTTTGATTGTTGCATAGTTGTCTGGTACAAAACCTCCTGCACTTTGATTTGTGATAAGAAGTAAGGCTGATGAGTGTAACATGTAGAAGCAGCGGGCTAAATTTTATGTGAAGAATTAACTCTTCCTGCCAGAGCTGAAAGTGGTTGGCATGGCTGTATGGGCAGGGGGTTGCACATGCAATATTCTTAGAGTTGGCTGATACGGGCACCCAGTGAGAAGCTGTGGGTGGGTGTAAGATTCCAAGCGTCAATTGCTGGCACCATATTTAAAAGCCAGGCTGCTGAACAGGGTAATGCAGCACACCCAGATGGAGAAGTGTGACAGCAGGGCAAAGTGAAGACATAGCCAAAGCTTGAACAAGGGTCACCCCAAGATCCTGGAGACAGACCTTCAGGCTGTAGAGAGTGCAGAGAAGTCCTGTTCTCCTAGGATAGCAGGAAGAGACCAGCATGGCAGACCAAGGAGGCCTAGAGGTTGCAGAGGAGGTCAGCGGGTATGGGGTTGTCCCTTATACCTGGCTGCAGTGCCAAGAAAATGTCAATTGCCTTATGTGTTCTGGCAAGGGGAGTACATGCTTGCAACCTTAAATGTGACTGAAGATAAATAAGGTATTGGAGAAAGGGTTGCCTACATAGTTAGAGGATCATGCCCAGACATCAACAGTGACTGTCAGTCGTTCCATGCGCGACCTGTCAAGCAGAGGTGACTCCTGAAAAGCCTTTTCTGATTGGCCGCAAGCAGGAAGCTTGCCTGTGGCACCACTTTGGACAGTCAGGCTGCCACCAACATAGGAGTTGTGCCTCTCTTTGATGGGTCACTAACAATGGCAAGGTATGTGCTTGCAGAAGAGAGCTCATAATGCTCAGGAAAAGTCAAGAACCAGAGATGGGTGCCCTATATTTCCATCCTCACTCCCATGGAGGCAGAGGAACTGGAGCTGGGGGGAATGGAGGCAGACCAGGCAATCATGGATGGTTGATATGGAGCCCTGAGAGAGTGAGTGGCCTAATGGATGGGCCTAAGAAACCCTCTGGTGAGAATAAAGTATGTGCCCATGTGTGTATCACTGCTCATATAGAGTTCCAGATGATGAGTAGTTTGAAGGACATATTTGAAAACCCTTTCATCAGTCTCATTTCTTTAGTAGATCCTAGACTACAGCATCCAGTCACCCACTCTGAACTTTGTTGAAGGAACAGGAGACCTCAGAGAGTGCACTATTACATCATTCCTCTGTATCGTCCACCAGTGCAGATACCCACACGTGGGTAGGTAGTCATGTGTGATTACTAATGGGGGTCACAATCTGATGACCACAGCAACAAACATGCCCAAGCATCTGAAGGAGGCAGTGACACTTGAATGACTGTGTGAGGGCCTGGTCATGCAGTCTGGAGTGATCAACAAAGTGACAGATGCTGGAGCTACAGCATGAGGTGCAGGAAGATCTGGCAGAACATCCAGAGACCATGTGCAAATGATGGGGGTATCAATCTATTTCATGAGTCCAACTATGATTCCAGCATGTGCACACATGGCTTCCTCCATTGAGAGATTGGCCTCTTATGGAGAGCCCTATCCAGCATACCACCCTGTGAATGTCAGACATGTGTGGACCTGCATGCCATCACCACCTCCATGAGCTCTATGGAGTAATGGCTGCCTGAATTGGGGATGAGATGCCTGGAGCTAGGTCCTTGGACTCCTTGGTTGAGCAGAGAGGGACCAATGTGCTCTGGAAGGTTGTCTGCAGCATCTTGTGTCTCCTCTCAGGACATTCCTGGTTTGGACAGACACTCAGAACCCACTAACAGTGACGTTGTTACCTCACAAAGTCATGAAGACAGAAGGGTTCCTGCACCTGTAGATGGGGAGGCCCTCAATATGCCAGGACCCTCCAGGTGGAGGATGACCATCAAAAGCCACAGATGAGAAGGGTTAGCAGGCTGTTTCCAACTCAGCTGACAGCACAGGGGAGCAATACATAGGAGCAACTATAAGCGCTTCAAAAAATCCACTTAGTTGCACTTGAGTTGCATGTGGTTAGATCCTGTTGTCACCTTGCTGTGTTCTTGTAGAATGATAGAACCGTAGAAAAGTTACAGCACAGAAAGAGACCATTCAGCCCATCACGTCTGCGCTGGCCGAAAAATAAGAAATAAAAAAAACTAGCCGCCCATTTTTATCCCACCTTCCAGCGCTTATAGCTTTGCAGGTTACAGCACTTAATGTGCTGATCCAGATACCTTTTAAATGAGATGAAGGTTTCTTCCTCCACCACCAAACTAGGCAGTGAATTCCAAACACCCATCGCCCTCTGGGTGAAGAAGTTTTTCCTCATGTCCGCTCTAATCCTTCTACCAATCACGTTAAATCTGTGCTACCTCGCAATTGAACTCTCTATTAGGGGAACAAGGGCACCCCTATCTATTCTATCTAGGTCCATCATAATCTTGTACACCTCAATTAGGACACCTCTCAGCCTCCTCAGTTCCAAAGGAAACAACCCCACACTATCCAATGTTTCCTCACAGCTGCAATTTTCAGGGCCTAGCAGCATTCTTGTTACTTTCCTGTGTACTTGCTCCAGAGCAATTATGTCATTTCTGTAATGTGGTGACCAGAACTGTACACAAAATTGCAGCTGTGCCCTAACCAGCGTTTTATATAGTTCCATCATTACATCCCTGCTTTTGTACTCTATACCTTGCCAATAAAGGAAAGCATTCCATATGTTTTCTTTACCACCTTATCCAATTGTCCTGCCACCTTCAGGGACTTGTGGACAGGCATACCAAGGTCTCTCACTTCCTCTACCCCTCCCAATATCCTCCCATATATTGTGTATTCCCTTGCTTTGTTTGCCGTCCCCAAATGCATTATGTCACACTTCTCCGGATTGAATTCCAACTGCAACTTCTCAGCCCACTCAACCAAACCATTGATGATATGCTGGAGACAACAGCTGTCCTTCTCACTATTTGTCTGAAATGAATTGTGAAATTGTACCACTGCAAGAATCCTTTACTTTGTAAAGGCTGCTGGACCATTTCCTGACTCACACAAAGTGTGTGGTGGGAAGGAGCACACTGAGTGAGGTCACGGCCTTTGCCATGTTGTTGCCTCATGTGATGATGGCTCCAGGGAAATGGTCAGAACAATCGTAGACATGAGAACAGATCTGACGAAGGTGGAAGATATATTCGATTGGCTGAGTCTTAAAGTAAGGCTTAGGTGAATGGTGCCTGTGTTAACTCCACCAGAGCCTCTCCTGCACATCTATCATAAAGCCTTGCCTGCCGTCCCTCGGGGTCTTCATCCATCTGGTCATTCATCATTCCTTCTATATCCTCATCACTGGTAAAGGTATCAAACTCCCTTCACACCCTTATTGTTCAAAACTTCTCCTCTCCGTAGCGCAGGCCCATAGCACAGCACGTCACGATATGCAAGACCCTTGGTTGGGATAACCTGAAGGGCTCCAATGGCTCTATCCAAGCATCTGAACCTCACCTGCAGAAGTCCTATGATCTTCTCAATGATGCAACAGCAGTTGCTTATCTCTCCTCCTCATCTGTGTTGGGGTTCCTCACAGGCATCAGTAGCAATCTCTTTCGCCTCATTCCAGAGCAACCTGCTCCCGCCAGCGTTTAATAGCCAGTCGCGACATGAAGACGTTGAACTTCCCTTCCTACAACTTCTGCCTCAATTTTTGCATTCCTCCAGACTCTCAGCCCATCTGCAATCGGCTGGTAAAATCCAGCCCAAGCCTTTAATTGTATAATCCCAACAGAATTTCACTTCTGCTTTTATTCAGGTGTCTTTCACGGTAATAACAAGGAAAATATATTATCTTAATCCGAAGTTTTTAAAAAATGGTTTATATTTATCACTATTTTACGAAGAAGCAAAATTAATGGAATTTAATTGAGCTCATTTTAACCACTTTTTCTGAAAAACAGAAGTGAGTAGATAAGCACATTTTCAGGGATTGTTGTATTGATAACTATATACTGCACAAACATAGATAACTCCTGGATGCCTAAAGCATCATAACATGATCCACAAATTGCTGCAAAAGGAACTGCCCATTAACTAACCCCGGAGCTCCATTTGGAGGCGTCTTCCTTTAACACAGCTGCGATGCAGCTCGAGGAATTTTCAGTAACAAAGCTCCATAAGAACGCGAGCGCCGAATTTCAGGTAATGTGCACAGTTTTTACTTTTGCTGTTTGATAGAAATTACGGCTAACATATTCTATTTTCGATAATAATCACATCCTTCACATTTAAAATCATTGTAAACACTCAGAGACGTGGCACCAGTACACTGTTTACCGAAAGAAAGTTAAGCAGAACTGACTGGGCAGACAGAGTTTATTGACTGCGATTACCAACTCGAGTTGTTGAATTTCCGATTGCTTCTAGCATTCAAGACTATTTGAAGCATGTTTATGTTAAGTCCGTCTCAGAAATTATTATGTTGGAGCTGCAGGTTAACTTGTGCCTGGGTGAAAGCGAAGGTTTATATTATTTCTCCTCTCCTCGGTAACTCATGCCGTTCGGTATCTTACTCAAGTGGCTATGCTTCATGTGTTGAGATCTTGGCAGCCCAGTGTCAGCAAGCAGTTCAAAGGGAGCAGGTCTCTCAGCCGTTAAAAAAACACAGGGGTTACTTTCCGACATTGAATGGTTTCAGGTAAGACTCCCTGCCATCAGTGCACGCTCAGAAAAATATTGCTCGAGGCCTTCACATTATGTGTCAGTAATTAATCAATCAGCTCAAAATCGAACATATTGCAACGAATTAGCTTTGCAAAGTTTATGACTTTAAAATTTGGATTTAAGTGTTAATAAAATTAGTTGTAAAAATGCTAAACCGAAAAAGTACTTGTCTCGAAAATGCTGATATTTTCTAATCGGTTTTCTTCACTCACAGAGTTAAAACTCTGAGTTGAATCGTCTTTTTTTATAACTCTCTGTTTGGTCTCAGAGAAAAGCTGGGTTGTAAATCTACGGATAGTGCCTGCCTCTTAGTTTCTCCGTTCATGAACCGTGGGTGGGGTACCACAGCCCAGAAAAAAAGTGCAAGCACACTAACTGTTTTTATTTAAATCTCCCTGTGTGACGGCATGGTTTTCACGTTTTTCAGCCAGAATGATTGAATTTTGATCAGGAGCTGGGATCTTGGGTAATTTTAATCCCTCACTCACCCTCGCTTGAAGTATTTCTACTGCTGAAGTCAGCTAAGAGAATCCGCAACCTCATCGTCTCAATGACAGTGAATTTACCGGTGTAGCATTAGGCGCATTATTTCAGTCGTTCGGCCCCGCGGGTTCAAGCTGGTGTTTAAGTTCCACATGATCTTCCTCATCTCTCTTCAATTAACCGGAGCAGCACATCCTTCTATTCCTTTCTCCCTCAGGCGCTTATCTAATTTCCTGTTAAATGCATCTATGCTATTCACTTCAATTACTCCTTGTGGTAGGGAGTTCCACATTCTTTACCCAAAGGTAAAGAAGCTTCTCCTGAATTTCTTCTAAGATTTTTTAATGAAGATTTTATATTTATGCCCCCCCTAGTTTTTGGCCCCGATCTTCCGATCAGTGGCTGGGTGATTTGCTGCCACAAAGTTTTTTGTGCCCTGCCCATTTTCAGCAATGACTTAATTCTGATGCTGGCTGAAGCAAAAATTGATCAGTGCAGCTTTTGCAGGGTAAGTCTATTAAGCACCAGAGGGTGGAAGGAGAGGATATGTCTGCTTTTTATGGCACTATCTGTCATATTCAGGAAAGCTTTTAAAGGTATCAAGTCTTTTTATGAATGAGTATGGGTTAGTGAGTGAATGGATGAACTTGAGTTTTCTAATTGATGAGCTACTCTCCCCCTTCCCCCCCATGCCCCACCATGCAAACATAAAATATGACATAACAGCAGGTTGGTGATGCAACATCATCACACTTGTCTCCGAAATTACGAAAGGCAAGCTGGTCAAAAATCATTTTGTCGCTGTCATTTTGAAATCACTAACAAGCTATTGAACTTGTTAATACCCAATTGTCTGTGATTTTTCAATGGCAGTGTCGGGATTTGAAGAAGTTTGGTGTTTTATAGCAGCTATGATAAGGCGGCACAAAGGCAGAAGAAAAGGCCTGCCACCTGGACCATGGTAGCAGCAGACTCTATTGGTGAAGATGGCAGCATCTGCACGTTTTTAAATGCTTTTGAGCTTTTTGAGCCTTCAATAAAGGGGGCCTTTAAATTGTAGCCGTGACCACGCCATTACCCCTCTGCTGTATGACGTCCCTGCTACAGTCCTGATTGGGCTTGGAGCACCCCTTTCCACCTCTAATTGACCTCTGTCTTATCAGACAGCCAATAATTGATCTGGTGCTTAATTGGATGAGCTGAGACGATGGGAGCAAGCAAACCACTTAGTTCCCATTCTACTTCCCTCACTTTGCCAAGAAACGTAAAATCCAGTGGCTGTGGTTGGGGTGTGGTCAGATGGGGGTATTCAGTTGGCTGGTGGTGGGAGAGAAAGTGGAGTTGGTATGGGTTGGGTGGAGTGGTAAGTTAGGTAGATTGGGTATTCAGGTCAGGTGGTGATGGGAGGGAGAGTGAAGTTAGGTAGGGCTGGGTGGGGGGGGCGGGGGTCATGGTGATTGGGGAAGTCGGCTGTGGCGCTCAGTTCAGTTATGCTGACTAGTATCTGAGGTAGACCAGATATTAACCAGTGTAACACTTCAGATAAGTCCTGTGTACCTGGCTCAAATCTGTAACCCTGAGCTCAGTGTCAGAAACTTTTCATGCATTGTCCCAAGCAGAGCAAATCAGCCCATCGGAAGTTGAAACCTCTCGGGCAATGACAGCGCATGGTATGTATGCCAGGACTTCCGCCGGGTCCTGACATGTAGCACAGACTTAAGTCCAGATTTTGCTGCTCTGGGCATCATAAGATTTGGGCTTTTGTCTTTGTTGAAATAGAGTATGTGCTGAATTTCATAAGTCCTTTGGGGTTTGTCTAGAAATGGGAAGGCTGTCAAAATGGCAAAGGAAGGCGACAGGTGGCACGCCCAATGTCTTCACGGCACAATGCTATTTTGCCAGTGGCAGGATAGGTGGCAAAAAGGTCCCCTGTGGGAGCTGAATTGAGCCACTTCTCCCAATTAAAAACTCTTCCCACCTCTGCTAAAATATTGCTGGTGGCGAAGGTGGGAGGGTTGGTACTGCTGCTATCTGGGGAGACCATCCAGTGAAGTCTGATAGCTTCCCAGCAGGCTGCAAGGTGGGCTTATCCTTTTTGGGCACACAGAGGGATTCCACAGTGACAGTGGCCATACCTGGACCAACAAGACTTGTTGCCCTCAATAAACCCACCATCCCCTCCTCGATCACCCGGGCCAGCCAGCCTAGCTTCATATTCCCAGCCCCAACTTACCTGTCTTGAAGGGCATGCAGCCACTGATGCACCTTCATTCTCCAGGTGCAGCCTCAGCACTGGCCACCTTGGCAGTGTCGCTACTGAGGCTGCTGACCTGCCAACGTCTGATTGGACTGGCAACTCTTGGGGGCAGGCAGCCATCCTTAGTAGGGATGGCAGTCTTGGTGGCAGCCACTTAATTGGCCACCACCAAGAAGATGCATCCAGGTAAAATTCAGCTCTAACTCTTCCTCGGAACACTGTATTTCAGGAATGCTGATATCAAGGATACTGTTTACAGTTCAACCACTATGACACCTTTTGCATACTTATTCATCACTCTTAATATAAAACTTTGCAAACCGACACCATATGAGGAATTTGGGACCATGTCTAATCCACAGGAAGTTGGTTTTCTATCCATTGTTTTTAATGAAAGGAAAATCACACCTCTGCAAATTCTGGCCAGTACCCATATTTCCAATATGCACGCCAGAAGCACTCAAGCAATTAAAAATGTACCCTCATATGGCAACATCTGTTCATATTGAAGTTCTCAGATATATCAAATACCAACCCCCACAACACCCTCCCTACCCCCCCACCCCACCCACCCTGGGTCTCTCATTTCAACACTTGCTTGTCTTGTTTATTTTGCTTGATAAAATCTCAGATTTAAAAAATGACTCCCAACATTTTTTCTACATTTTTTATCTGATTTTTCACCTTGCGAGATCTGCTCACTCCACCATTCTGTGAGTCTTATAATATCTAGTTTCTTTGTGATTTGTCAATGGTGTTTAGTGTTTGCTGTGACCCGTATATATTTATCTTTTCTCCAAAGTGCAATAAACAGGTAAGTTGCATCTTTATTTACATCTCAGTTGGTTATATGGCAGTCAATTGTCAATCTAGCTGTTGGATTTCTCAATCTGTTATACTGTGCCTCTTCCAATTTCTTCCAAACTTTTTCTGGTTTCTCCTTGGCATTACTGTCTCTTTTCCAGATATAAGTCAAATATTTATGGGTTTAAGTCCCATTCCAAGACTTTAGCATAAGGTCTTTGTTGATAGTACAATGCAGGATTGAAGAAGTGGTGCACTCTTGCAGGTACTTCCATTGAATTGGAAGTTAATCCGAGGTCCTACCTGTCTGCGCCAGTGGTTCAGATGCATGTTAAAAACAAAATTCACGGCACAAATCCTGGCTGCTGATTGACATTTTACTTTCAACCGACACCACAAAAGAATAGAGTTAACGATTTGTCTCACTGCTGTGTGTGGGATATCATCATGTGAGATATGTCTGTTCTGTTACCTACTTAACGTAGTCACTGAGTTTTAAAGCAATTGATTGCTTGTGAAGTGCTTTCATGTGTTTCTGAGAAAGCCGTCAAAATACTATAGTATATAAATGCATGGCTTTCATCCATCTTTCATCAGGCATTAACAATAACAGCCTGTAGCAAACTCTGCATAAAGCACACTGCACAGAACAATATTGTTATGTTCATAAGTACTGGTACAACAGTTACTATTGCTTTGTAAACATCAATTATTTTTCTATATTTGTAATATTCTCTGGTCTTTAAGGACTACGATAGAGCCAGTTTTTACTCCAGATGGAGAATAGATGGGCAGCTGGCAGAGTATGCCCACCGTGTTGGCAGATTAACCATTTTGATGTCCAGGCCTCAGTTATATGCTGGCAGAAAGCTGCGTGGACCAGCAAGTATGCAAGTTGTGGAAGGGTGGGAAGGCTCCTACGTTTAGTAATTTGGCTCTCAAAGCCGAGGAGAAATGCACAGGCACCAGAGAGATGTTCAGGTGACCCCAGGTAATGCATTGGATGCACAGACAGTTGCTCAGAGAATGTTTGTGACTGCCACCTTTCCTCAGCCTTTTTTTTGGTCTTTTTAAGGTTAGGCTTTTCATTGCCCAATACAAATATGCACAGTGCACACACCTACCATTTAAACCTAAAGCTGCACATTATTGGACCCCAATTTATATATTACAGGTAGCCTTGAACTTGAAACAGCCTTGTGTTCTGGGCACCCATCTCAGGACTCTATCCAAGATGGTGGTGGCTAAAGTACCAGCACAAATGGAACGGTTAAGTTTTGGATTATCATTGCCCAATTTAAACAGGCAAAGCAAATTAAAATTGGCCTTATGATTAATATTTTGCCATTGTTTTCCTATAAAGCTTTTACTAAACTTCCATGAATGGATTTGGTAAAATTCTTTTTCATTCATAATATGGTGCAAATTGAACTGGATTGTACAGGGGGTTAACTCAGCCTACAGCAGACTGCAAAATTCTTTTCTCATCAATTTGAAGCACTTCTCTTTTAAAGTACACTGCAATGGGCAGGATTCTCTGGTGCCTGTGCATTTTTGGAATTTACATGCTATATCTAACTTGGGGGTACTTGCATTCCAATGGAATAAAAAGAAATGCCGGGATTTTCACTTAAACGCGCAAAGTCCGTTAGTGGGTGGGAAAAATGGCTTTTCGCGATGAATCATCCACATCGCAGCTGATTAATTATTTATCCACAGGGAACACATCGTTCCACTGGCAGGCAGCATCTGATTCGCCTGCCTCACTGTGACCTTAGCCATATTTAAATGACTTCTCTGCAGCAGCTCCAGTGAAGACATGGCTCCCAAAGGCAGAAAGCATGCTGTGCCCAAATCCACTGGAACGCCTGTTGAATGCAGTCGAGCCTGTCGCAATGTTCTCTAGCCCTGCTCTGGCTACAGGCCATGCACCAAGGTGACAATCCAACTTGGAGTTGGTCACAGCTGTGGTCAGCACAAATGCCTTTCAGAAGAGGTCAGTCACCCAGTGTAGAAGAGGATGAACGATCTCATACGTTCCACCAGTGTAAGTCAACCATCTCATCACTCTCAACTCTCAAGCCCATCACACATTCACAAGAATTTCACTCTTTGCTCACACTCACACACCGCCATATCTCCATCTGACCTCATCTCTGAAGTTTGCATCCTAATCCTGTCCAGGGCTCCACTCGCCACCCACACATACCAGGCATTCTTATCATCTGCCCTTGCATGCGTCTTGCTCACACTCTCTCCATCTGTCTTCATTTAGGACAAGCTGACTTACAATAAGAAGGAGACGTCCCAGACCAGGGCTGGAGTTCCCGAGGTCAAGGTTCTCTCAGGCTTCAAGAGCAGTGCCATGGATCCAGCTGCAGAGGACATAGACTGTGTCTGTGCTGACGGTGAGGTTGGCGGTGCACACCCAAGTGAGGATCTTGCACTGCAACATCTATCAGACAACCATACTGTGAGTGATTTCTCCTGTTTCAGAGTCACCTGCCATGCATAATTGTCTCTCCTTTCTTTTGTAGGCACCTCTGGGAAGCTGCTGAGGGCATCCACAAGGTAGGCCCTCAACTCCAGCCGCGATGACACCTCGGATGAGGAGTTTGAGGACAGCACCTTTGAGGACCCATCACAGCGCTCACCCAAAACCTCCACCAGCTCAGAGACACACACCTCAGTGGAACCTAGTTCTAGAGTAGTCTCGGGATCACAATCTACCCCATCTGTTCCACAGCAGGCGGAGGCAGGAACATCAGAGGTTGCCAGCACTTGGCAGCACATTGGTCCTGCACTGCTGCAGGAGCTGCACTCCATCGCTTTAGCCATTGGTGGCATCCATCTGTGTCAACATGAGAGGGCTAAGAGGCATCTTGACCTCATTCCAGCTGCCCCTTCTCCTCAAGGAGTCAGCCAGGGGTCCTTGGCCATCCATAGGAAGGGGGACCAGCAGCTCGACACCGTGGGGTCATGCACCCAGGTAATTCCGGGAGTGTCCGGCTGATCCAAATCCTTGCTGTGACCCCATCAGCTCCAGCTTCACAGGCCGAGGAGGTGCACCTGCCCCAGCAGGGCACTCAAAGCAGGCTGGGGCCCACCAGGTCTCGGCCCTCCAGAAGACCTTTGCCAAGGTCATCACAGACTACAGGGCATTGCAGTCAGCAGGCTACCTCCACCTCTGCTGTGCATGTTGGGGGAGCATCAAGATAGGGTAAGGAAAGTGAAGAAAATGTAGTTGCATAACATTGGCATGGGTGTTAACCACATGTGTATAATGTTCACATATGTAAACAGACTCGCAATATTTCATATCTCCTCTTGTCTATGCCTCCTTATGATGAGCTGTGTTACTGTCAACCACATGTGATACCTTGGTTCCTGCACCCTCATCGCAATTTTCTCTACCCTGGGCATCTCTTCTGTGCAGTGAGTGGCCCATTTCAACATAATTCTCCATATCAGTAATGCCTGCATCTTTATGTTAAGTGTGCTTGTGGAACGAACCTCATTCCCATGCCTCATGGGGTCCAGTATATGCATTCTTCCTTCTGTACGATTGAAGCAGAGGTTTGCCTCTATCTTGTCTGCATTGTTGAAAGGTGAAGGTGTGGTGTTTAAGGAGAGATGTTCTCACACATCTCCATGTGCCGCTGTCTCTTGGCAGGGTTTTGATGATATGAGCCTACACTCAGAGCTTATGTACGAGGTTTCCGACATTCCCAGTGTCAGTCTGCTGAACTCAGCAAAAACTGAGAGCACCTTGCCACATCATAATGATGAAGCAATGGCACATATGCTTGCAGGCGTTAAGACATTCAACCTTAAGTGTTTTTCACTCTGTAGTTGTGACTATTGCGGGAAGAAGGATCTGGTCACAAAGTTGGTAGACAGCGCCGTGTCCTATTGCCTTGATATTCCAAGAGGTTACTGATGCTACTTCCTAGTGATGATTTCTGGAGGCCAAAACAGCCTTTAGGCCTGCTCTGGAATTGTACATCATTGCATCAGACAATGTGGAGGGGAGCAAAGGGATAGGAGCGAGTGTGTGATGCCGCAGAACAGTACTCCTCATTCGCAATGGCACAGGCTCTTGAGGGCCTCATGTCCTATGAACATGTTGGACTTCACTAGGGCCAGGGCTGGCCATGAGGGTGCACTGGTTCTGTGTAATAGGAGACATCTCAATATCAGGCAGACAAGAGTCTGACCTCGTCATGTTCAGGTGCTCCCCCTCCATAGTAAGGTTAGGAGAAATACAGCTCAGGATCCCTAACAAACTGCCGGATGTCAGTGTCATCCTGGGGAGTGTACCACAGCCGACTGACTTATCTCTAGATGCAGTCACAGTAGCGGTATTTCATCAGCTGCCTTACCCCAAGTGTTATGTTTCTGTGTCACGATTGATGGAACACTTGGTGCATGGCTGTATTGGTTCTGATGGATCTCAATGAGGAGCCTTGCTAGATTGAAGGCATGTAGCCACTAGCCCACTGAGGATGGTGCAGTGCCCCCTGCATCTTGTAGAGTGCTGTTGTGACTGGGATGCTGGATGGACATGTGAAGAGAATTCTGATGTCTGATACTGGAATGCCATCCTGCAGGTAGCACCTCATCTCAGCGTGGTCACATGCCCTCTAGGCTTGCTCATCCTTCAAAGCAGCAAGACAATGTGAGTTTGCTGTGCAATAATGCACTGGAAGTTCATGGGTGAAATTAGAGGAGTAGCTGTGCTGGTGGTCATGCTGGCCCATGATGGAGGAGAGTTGTCCAGGAGGATCCTCAGTGCACCTCATTATCCTCCTCCTGGAATCTGCTGGCAAGAGGGCCTCATGAACATTTCCTGCCTCATTTGGCTCATGCAGTGGCCTCTTTGCCTGCATCCTCAGCTTCCAAGACCTCATCACCATCACCCCCTTCAAGATTGTCCTCATCGAAAGAGATGTACAGCTCTTCCATCTCGTCATCTGCCAAGTCCTTCCACTTTTGCAGTGCCAGGTTGTGTAGCATGCAGGAGGCCAAGATGATGTGTGAGACCCTCTGTGGAGTGTACTGGAGCCAGATCTGTCCAGGCATCTGAATTGCAATTTCAGGATCCATATGGTGTGCTCCACTAAATGTCCAGGTTGTGGAATGAGTCTGTTATACCTTCTCTCAGCAGGAGTCTGAGGCCGCCGCACAGGTGTCATTAGCCATCTCCTTTGTGGGTAACCCTTGTCCCCGAGGAAGCAACCCTGCATCCTGTGTGGTCCCTCAAAGATGTCAGGGATTTGAGGCCTACTCAGGCTGTACAATTCTTGGATGCTTCCTGGGTATCTGCATTTTGTGGATGGACAGGTGGGAGATACCATAGTGGTCCCCAATGGAGCCCTGGAAGGAGCCACTGACGTAGAAGCTGAGTGCGGTGGTTACTTTCACAGCCACTGGCAATGGATGCCCTCCAAGTCCCCGTGGTGACAAATCCTGCAGAATGTGGGTCACCAGATCCCTTGACATGCAGCATTGTCTGCAACATTGGTTCTCGCTCATCTGCAGATAACACATGCAACGTCCTTGCTCCTGGGTCTAGCGAGGCGACTATGAATGACAACTGTCTGAGTATCATCCTCTGCATCTAGAAGAGGACCTGCTGCCCCTTGGTCTTGAGGGTCCTGCTCCTCCCTTTGACAAGCCAGACACCTCCATCGCATTCTTCTCATTGTTCTCTCTTGCCTATAAGCAATAACACCAGGTTCCATCTTCTTGATGGTCTCCTCACTTCAGTATCAATGAGAAACATGCAAGAGTCAGCATTTATTTCCAAAGGTCCACCTTCTGTCTGTGACTGTGGGCTGAAGGCCTTTTCACACATGTCGGAGGTGCTGGCCCCTGAAATGATATCCAGTGCAGGGTGCACAAGAACGTTCACCACAACCCCTCACCCCCTCAGCCCACATGACCGATTGGCAGCTTTGGCCAGGCGACTAGATGTTCTGCTTTCAGCTCAGATGCTGGGATCATCATTACCTGCACTCCAAGATTGTGCTGTTTGAACTAAACATGAGGGTGGATGTTCAGTGATTGCAAGAAATTGATTTAGGGGATCTGGAAGCTTCTCCTCTGTGACTGGTCCTTGGCCACTTTTCCAAGGGGTTCTCAAGCTTGTCCACTCACCCAATAGTTCTGCAGTTCGATAATACTCTGGTGAATTTAAAGGCTGAAAATGAGGGGTTAAAACTAGGGGAGCAATCATTGCCACTATGAGGGATCCGTGTTGCATGAATGAGCATTCACTTTACTGACTCCCTGAATGTCAATTGAACAGCTGCTAACCCTGTCTCAGCTATGCCTCTGTCCTCATTTTGGAACTATCATTTCATTTTTATGGCCCTTTAGTGTCCTCCCCCCACCAACCCCAGTCATGTGTCTCAGTGCAACCTTCCCTGCTCATTGGTCCCCAGTGGAGTCCTAGACCTGCAGTCCCTTCCGTTCTCTCAGTCCTGCTAGTCCCCTTCCCCCAACGAACTATTGCCCTACAGCACTGTAAAAGCCATTCCTGCCTCAAGCCTGGAGCGGTAGCTGTAGAGACTTGCCTGTGAGACTTCCCCTGAAACCGATGCAGTGCAGCCTACAAAGCCTGGCGCTGACCCTCGCGAATGCTGCACGATGCAAGGCGTTTGAACTAGCCTTGGGGTCAGGAGAGGAGTGCAGGTTGCCAGCTGCATGACGTTTACACCCTGTTGTGAAACATGTCGTTTAATTGACCGCTGACGTGGGCTCTCAATCCAACATGGACGGATGATTCCGGCAGGCAGGCGTCGTAATGAGATGCTGATTTATGCTAATGATGCTCGCGCTGTTCGGCAGCAGGAAACGCAACCCACTGTTGACGGCTGAAGTGCATAATTGCTTCCTCGTTCTACCTTCTTGTAAGACATGCGCCTTCTCGCAAAATTTAGCTCTTGTGCCCACCATGATGGCCACTGCAATCAGGAGTAGAAAATCCCGGCCAATGACTTGCATATATATTGTATCTTTCACAACCACTGGAAGTCTCAAAGCGCTTTACAGCCAATAGTCACTGTTCTAATGCAGGAAGCACGTCAGCTATTTATGCCAGCAAACTCCCACAAACAGCAATATAATAGTGACCAGGTTATCTGTTGTTTGAAGGCTAAATATTGGCCAGAACACTGGGAATAATGCCTCTATGCTTCTTCAAACTAGTGGCATGGGATCTTTTACATCCACTCACACAGGCAGATTGGGGCCTCAGTTTAACATCTCACCCAAAAGACAACACCTTCTCAACATTGCAGCACACCCTGTACTGCACTGGAGTTGCCAACCTTGATTTTTGTGCTCAAGTTTTGGAGTGGGACTTGAACCCGGGTTTTATGACTCAGAGATAACAGTGCTACCAGCTAAACTACAGCTGACACACAATGGATTAAAATACTCTTTATCTTGGCAAGCACAAACAAAACATACTATGAATTAAATTCTACCATTGTGACTATGATATTAAAAAGGTGGTTAAAAATTTATTTAAACTAAAACAACCTTTTAATTAAACCAATTTTGTGTTTTCTATTAGGCAGCGGTAGCACTGTAAGGTGGTGCTTGGTTCTTAGGAATCCAGAGACCTGGATCAATAATTTAGAGAGTGCGGCCTAAATTTTCGTTCTCACTTCAAGGCGCAAATTCCCGGTTCTGCAACCCCAACGTCCATAAAAGCAGCCCTGAGCATCAGATATTTGGTCTGGGGTGGGGGGGTGGGGGGCGGTGGTGGGCAGTTGTGGGGGGAAGGCTGCAGGTTGTAATAAGATGCAGGGACCAAGCAGCCCCAAAAGCAGTGTGCTGTTAGCTTGGGTTGGGCGATTCGGGCAGATATAAAAAGTAGGCTTTCAGAAAGGTCCATTTGTGAGTTAGGAAGTCCATGGTGAAGCCGCTGTGCCTCAGACGAGACATCAATAGCTTTGCAAAACTATTAAGTTTTGTCAGTTGTTAGGTGACCCTGGAGCAGATGGCCCATCGTGGGCTTTCTCTAGGAAAAAATTGTCATTGTTGCTGCCTATTCACAGTGTACTGTTACTGAAGCGCTGAAAGCTTGGAGTGAATTAACTAGCTACAACCATGGAGATGGCATTGTCTCGGCACCACTACCTGGAAAAGATAATCTACAGTTATGTCTTTAGCTGTTATGCCTCAGTGGGTGAATGATGAACATAGCCATGATCCACTTTCCTTCTTGCCACCCATCTATCAGGATGCGCCCACATCTGCAAACTGTCATGGTATAACAATGTGACTAAGAGACTCGTGTAGGGCTGTCAGTGGTCGCAGAGCACATCATGCTACCTTGGAGTGACAGCTGCAATGTACATGGCACCAAGCATTTACGCAGAGCCGTTTCTTCCAGCACGTATCAACAGTACTCATTGATGATATGTTGAAAATGGTTAGTGCATATAAGCACTATGAGAATGAGAGCATTGTAAGATGCATGGCTCACGACTCTTTTTGCCTTACATTTTTATTTATAGAATGTCACACAGAGGAAACGCTGAGGAAAGGATGGCTCCAGCTGCTCCACACTTCACAAATCAGGATCTGCAAATATTAGTGGAAAGGTCCAGAAGAGGAAAGCAGTGTTGTGCCCTGCTAGCTTTTGCAATCCTCCAGCTGCCACAAAGAAGGCCTGGATTCAAATTTCTGCTGTGGTGAGTGCAGCAGGAGAGAACCAGGGACCTTGGATTCAGTACCAGAAGAGGCTCAACAACCTGCTATGTTCTGGCAAGGTGAGCAGCTTGGTTCATCCAAACAGAGCTCCAAGTGAAGGGTCACATCTGTGTGCGGCAGCTAAGGTGTGAGACCTAGTACATACTTCTGCTTCAGCATTGAGGCTTGTATGTGTAAGCTGTTTATAGTAGGTGCACACAGTATGGATGTGAATGAGCGTTGTGATATACAAACACATTAAAGAGAATTATCCTTGCATGCACTAAACATCAGGCTAATATAAATTCATGTCGTATTTGCAGCAGAGGAAGGTGAAGAACCCCAAGGAGATGGCCTAGACTGGGGGTGGGTCAGCCTGGCTGCAAGCGATTAGACTGATGAAACAGATAGTCATGGAAATAACCAGAATGCAGAAGCAGCTGTGTTGGTGATGGTGAATCACCAGTAGCAGGTGAGAAAGGCGGTGGTAAATGCACCTTGGAACATGGTGGTAATGGTGGAGGTAATGATGTCAGTTTACTGAGCACAAGGGGCTGTTGGCACAAGAAGGAATGCAAAGATGAAGTTACGCCGTAAAGGCACTGCAAACATGGTTAAAGGCAATGGCATGCATCAGAGTGTGCTTTCACCATGTGAAGGACTATAACTAAATATCTCATTTTGTGTTTCACACAGGTCCCAGTGCTGCTCGCTCACCTCCCAGGGCCACCTCATCTATTGGGCATAGATTGCTGGGCATAGATTGGAGGAAGAGATGCCCTATATGTCACATCACACTAGCCCACATTCCACACAGATACCAGCACATTAGAGGGATGTAGTGCGCATGTAGAATCAGTGGCACTGGGTATAGGATACTGTACTAGCGTGCAGGAGGAGGTGTCAGAGTCAGAGACATTTCTGCACAGTGGAGGGAGGAAAGTCATGATGATGTTCCAGTGGGCAGGAACGTGGAGCTTCAGGAGTGACTTTTGGGACACAGTTTTTGGATAATCAGCAGTAGATGTGTGGACATTTGATGGAGTTCCCTGAGACAGTGGGAGCTCTTGAGATGTGAAAGGAGGAGTCCATCGCCAATATGAGCTCCATATTATCTCTGGCACTTGTGGTGTGAGCTCTGACCAAGTGAGATTGGCCAGTCTCATGGAGAGACACATGCAGCAGCACTCGGATTGGATGCAGGAGCAGTATCTCGGCCAGGAAAGGGTGCAAACCTCACTCAGTAGCCTGGATCAATCCACTCAGAGTATGAGTGCTGACATCCACAATATACATGAGGAACTGTGTTCTCTGAAAAGGACCGTAGCAGTGTTGACACAGAGGTTGCTGAACAGATGACTGCTATACACAGCAGTCAGCTCCACCAACCACACCTAAAGGCCAAACCAGGGCTGTGGCGGTTACTGAGGAGGGTGAAGGTACCGAAAGCCTCTCAGCACACTCATCTTCTTCCACCCCAGCCCCTCTACCAGAGCTCTCATCAGCTCCACAGATGCCAGTGGCCATGGCTGCCAATGCAGAGGCCACAGTCTGAAGGAGGTCCCTTCATGACGAGGACACCATGCTCCTCCATGTGTTATAGTGAGCAGCCTGCCTCCACCTCCTCCAAAGCAATATGGGGGCACTTTTTAGGAGCGTCCGTGAGCGCAGGGCGCTGTCTCATTTGGAGCACTAATAGGTTCACTATGGTGACACTTATTAATTTGTAAATATCACAACTAAGCACTTTTTGAATAGATGTACATATACTCATGGATATCTCAGTATGTTTTGTACACTACAAATTTCAGTGCTAATGTAATGAATAATGTTCTTACCAGTGACATTGAAGATGGCATGCTGAGTTCATCTGGCACTGATGTCATCAGGAACAATGGTGTGACCAGATTTGTGGGACAGTGGAAAGCATCATCCTTCTCTGGTCTATCACATGAGGCTGCAGTGTCTAGAGGCTCAAGGACCGAGATGCTCTTTGCATCATTCATTGGCCATCCATACTTGACTTTATGGAGGTTCAATGATCAGACTCCAAGAACAAATGGAGGTCAGTAGGTACATCTCAAGCTTGAGTGCTGGGTGAAAGATAGTTATCCACATGTCAATGTTAGGCATTGGCCTAGGTGTCACACAGTGACCTAAATGCAGATCAAGGTACCATGTATGCTTCAGGGAAACCATGTATGCTATCCCCTTTACATTGGATGCCTTTGTATTCCAGGCGGTAAAGGATGTACTTTGTGGGAGTAGCCAAGGCTTATGTGAGCTATGAATATTGCATATGGCCCCTGCCCCAGAAACTGGACCATTAGCCAAAAAAGAGGCTGCACAAGTTCATTCAGAGAGCTGTTGTTGGATACTTGTGGCCTTATCCTGCACCCTATGTTTTATCTGCATGTGTTTTTTTGATAATCATTCATGGGATGGGCCATTGCTGGCTAGATGGTGAACTGTTTTCTTGAACTGCTGCAGTCCTTGCGGTGTAGGTACACCCACACTGCTGTTAGGGAGGGAATTCCAGGATCGTGACCCAGTGACAGTGAAGGAACAGCAATATATTTCCAAGTCAGGATGTTGTGTGGGTTGGAGGGGAACTTACAGGTGGTGTTGTTCCCATGGATCTGCTTCCTTTGTCCTCCTAGGTGGTAGCGATTGTGGGCATGGAAGGTGCTGTTCAGGAGGCTGGGTGAGTTCCTGCAGTGCATCTTGTAGATGGTACACACTGCTGCCACTGGGTGTTGGTGATGGGGTGCCAATCAAGCAGGCTGCTTTGTCCTAGATGACGTTGAGCTTCTTGAGTTGCACTCAACCAGGCGAGTGGAGAGTATTCCATCACATTCCTGACATGTGCCTTTTCGATGGTAGACAGGCTCTGGGTGGGGGGGGGGGGGGAGGGTTCTGGAGGTGAGCTACTTGCCACAGGATTCTTACACTCTGACCTGTTTTTGTAGCCACACTATTTATATAGCTAGTCCGGTTCAGCTTCTGGTCAATAGTAACCCCCAGGATGTTGATAGTGGGGGATTCAGTGATGGTAATGCCATTGAATGTCATGGTTAGATTCTCTCTTGCTGGAGATAGGTCATTGCCTGGCACTTATGTGGCACGAATGTTACCTGCCACTTGTTAGCCCAATTCTGGATATTGTACAGGTCTTGCTGCATTTGGACATGAACTGCTTCAGTATCTGAGGACTCGCGAATGGTGCTGAGCATTGTGCAATCATCAATGGACATCCCCACTTTGGACCTTATGATGGAAGGAAAGTCATTGATGGAGCAGCTAAAGATGGTTGGGACTAGGACACTACCCTGAGGAACTCTTGCAGTGATGTCCTGGAACTGAGATGATTGACCTCCAACAAACACAACCATCTTCCTTTATGCCAGGTATGACTTCAACCAGTGGAGAGTTTTCCCCCTGACTCCCATTGACTCCAGTTTTGCTAGGGCTCCTTGATGCCATACTCGGTCAAATGCTGCCTAGACATCAAGGACAGTCAGTCTCACTTCACCTCTAGAGTTCAGTTCTTTTGCCCATGTTTGAACCAAGGCTGTAATGAAGTCAGGTCCTGAGTGACCCTGGCGGAACACAAACTGAGCATCAGTGAGCAGGTTATTGCTAAGTAAGTGCCGCTTGATAGCACTGTTGATGATCCCTTCCATCACTTTACTAATGGTCGAGAGTAGACTGATGGGGCAGTAATTGGCTGGATTGATTTGTCTTGTTTTTTAGTACAGGACATACCTGCGAAATTTTCCACTTTTACAGGTAGGTGCCAGTGTTGTGGCTATACTGGAACAGCTTGGCTAGGAGCGCAGCAGGTTCTGGAGCACAAGTCTTCAGTACTACTGCCAGAACATTGTTAGGGCGCATAGCCTTTCCAGTATCCAGTGCCTTCAGCCATTTCTTAATATCATGTGGAGTGAATCGAATTGTCTGAAGCCTAGCATCTGTGATGCTGGGGACCTCCGAAGGAGGCCAAGATGGATCACCCACTTGCCATTTCTGGCTGAAGATTGTTGCAAATGCGTCAATCCCATCTTTTGCATTGCTTTGCTGGGCTCCCCCATCATTGAGGGCTGGGGTATTAGTGGAGCTGCCTCCTCCAGTGAGTTGTTTAATTGTCCACCACCATTCATGACTGGACGTGACAAGACTGCAAAGTTTAAATCCAATTCATTGGTTCACTTAATTCTGTCTATTGCATGCTGCTTCCGCTGTTTAGCATGCAACTAGTTCTGTATTCTAGCTTCACCAGGTGGACACCTCATTTTTAGGTATGCCTGCTGCTGTACCTTGCACATCCTTCTGCAATCTTCATTGAACACGCAATCCTATCAGCATGTATTGGGTGTAAAGTCATATATCATAATCTGGACATGGGTTGCATCTGCATAGGCTTTGGTGATTAATCTATAGGGACTGGCATTTATTTGAGGGAGCCAGGTTATGGAGGACTTCTTATGATGTGTGTTTATGATATGCTGAGGTCAAGGGTTATGATGGTGAGGGTTTCAGCCATTTTAATGTGACTGAGTCAAACTCATTGATGTTGTTTCTCTCCCTTTTCAGGATGGGCATTTCCTTGAGTAAGCGTTTTTCCATGTTACAAGTTCTTTAGTTGGAAGTTGCTCACTAGGGACTGGTGTGATATTGGAGGATCCTGTGTGAATTTATTTTGCATGAGGAAGCATCTGACGATGAGCCCCTCCTTCACAGAATCAATCCAGCCTACGTGGCCATGCTTCCCACTGCACTGCCATTGGCAGCCTCCTCCATTTCTGAATCATTAGAATGGACAGGCCTTCCCTCTCCCCCTCCTCATCTTCATCATCCTTCACCTCTTCAGAGGTTGCAACTCCGGCCATGGCATTGTCATCTTCATGTTGCAGGCCCCTCTGCTCTGCGATTTTGTGCAGCATGCAGCACACTGCCACTATTCTGGATACCCTTAATGGGGCATACTGCAGAATTCCACCCGAGTGATCAAGCAATTAAGTGCATTTTTACAATGCCAATGGTCTACTCGATTGTACTGCTTGTGGTGACATGGCTGCTATTGTAATTGCGTTCAGCCTCAGTTTGAGGGCTCCTAAAGAGGGTCATTAGCCAAGGTCCTAAGTCCTTGTCTCCTAGAAGCCAACCATAGATCTTTGAAGGTGTATGAAATAGATGAGGGAGTCTGGAACACCTCAATAAGAAAGAGTCATGGCAGCTGCCAGGGAAACTTGCAGCGATATGAAGGAAAACCTTGTTGTGGTCACAAATGACGTGGACACTGAACAGATGGAAGGACTTTGGTTGATGAAGGTGTCCGAATGCTGATTATGCCAGTAATCAATGACACCTTGCACATTAGTGAAGCCTGTTAATTGGGCAAAAGCTGTGGTTCTCTGCGTCTGAGATGCCAAATCAACAGAGAAATTAATGTGCTCCCTCACAGTACAAACAGGGCATCTGTTTTGTGCTGCTGATTGGGATATACTGGGCAGGTCTCCTGTTGAGCCCTGAAAAGGCATAAAAATTGAGCGACACAGTTACCTTCATAGCCACTGACAGGGCATGGGTGTAGTTTGAGATGTTGCTGGACCATTCAACATACGTTCATGACCCTTCATGGCTTAATCTCAGGCGCCTTCAGCACTGGCTCTCCATCATATTGAGTTCATATTCAAGTAACCACTCTTCCCACAGGGTAATACCTGGTTGTCTTTTCTCCTTTTTTCCTGGTGTATGTGGCTCTGCCTCTAGCTCCTAGCCTAATGCCCTCCCTCTGAACTCTGGCTGCTCACACTGACTTGCTTCTATGTTTCCTATGTGCGAGGGTGCCATGCCCATCTTGTCTTTTCCCTGGTACAAAGCACAATGCGCCCTTCTCAAGCACAATGTTCTTCTCACCAGCTGGGTGCCCGAGTCTATGGGGGCAAAAATAAAAGCCCTGCCAAGTGCAGCAGCTCCATTCTCCTACTCCCATGGGGTACTTGATATGAATATTTGTCTATTTGTGGCAGTTACTACAGCTTTTGAGCAAATTCTAAAGGGGTCCCTGCACCTCTCCAAATCAGTACCCCAGCTATCGAAACAAATCCACAAAGTTCAGATCAGCACCTACCAAGTCTAAACTGTACACATCGTGTTTCATACTCCTATATCATCAAAATCTAACTTATATGGGCAGCTGCCTCCGCAAAACAGGTGTGTGTGAACCCCACCTCTATTCTCCCCATGTATAAATTACGGGGGCCATGTTCACTGGCAGGACTCCCATTTTTCAACCTTGTCCGCTCCGTCATTGTGAAAATTCAGGCTTGAGTTCATATTCCGCCACGACAGCCTGAGAATTTGAATTCAATTAAAAAACATCTAGAAATATAAAGTTGATAACAATAAAGTGATAATAAAAGCAAAAAACTGTGGATGCTGGAGATCCAAAACGAAAACAGAATCAGCGGAGGAGAGCACAGTTGACTTTTCGAGTCCTCATGATCCTTCAACAGAACTAAGTAAAAATAGGAAAGGGATGAAATATAAGCAGGTTTACGGGCGGGGGGGGGGGGGGGGGGGGGGGGGGGAGGGGGGGTTGTGGTTGCTGAGTTTTTCCAGGTATTTCTGTTTATGTATTTGTTTTTTTGATCATGAAGCTGTTGGATTGTCATAAAAACCCAACCGGTTCACTAATTTCCTTTGAGGAAGGAAATCTGCTGTTATTAGTTGGTCTATCCTATATGTGATTACAGTTCCACACCACCATTTAACTGCCTTCCAAAGTGGATTTCAGTTAACACCACGAGTGATGGGGGGAATAAATGCTGAACTTGCCAGTGACACCCATGTCCTGAGATTGAAATTTTTTAAAAAGTGCATAAGTTTAGAGAATTTATTTTTAATGTAGAAAATTGACCATAATCATTCTGTAAAGAGTTTTAGTACTGTCAGAGGCAGGGTTTGATGAAAGCCTGTTGTCGGGAATGTTGTGAACCTAATGCTATCTTTATCTTTCAGATTTTAAATCAGGTACTACAAACTGGTTAAACTGTATTTAAATCAGTTCCATATTCATCTAGTTAGTGGTATTCCTGGTGAGATACTACTAATTAACTTGTTCCTTTATTGTATCACACTTGTAAAATATTTTGTGGATGATTTCATCATTATCCACTGGAACACCACCCACTCTCTCAACCCTCCTCCACCCCCCCGCCTCCCCCACCCATTAGCTTTTCTTACTGAAGGGATATGAAGTTATATTTGGGGAATGCTAGTAATTCAGCTAAGCAGATAAAAATTATTTCAGTGAATCAAAAAGATGAAATCTTTAGATCTTCCTTTGTTTTTACAGCATTCTCTCTCTGAAATCCGATGACGATGGCAGCTGCTGATTTAATCACCTTCTGGGATTATTGGGATGAGCAGAACATTACCACAATGAATAAGACCTGGGTCACTTGCGTAAATGAGTCTGAATGTTTGACCTGGGAGATTTTTCATTGTCTGCAGAACTTCTCTAAGAAGGCAATCCTGCATACCATATCTTCCTTTTATATCCTGATTTTTGTCATTGGTTTGGTGGCCAACATTGTGGTGGTATATGTAAACGTGAAGGCGAAGCGATCAAGATATGAAACCCACCTCTACATCCTGAACCTAGCCATTGCAGACTTGTGTGTAGTAGTCACTCTCCCTTTCTGGGTCACATCACTCATTCAGCATGGCACCTGGCCTTTTGGAGAGTTTATGTGCAAATTTACTCATCTCATCTTCAGCGTCAATCTTTTTGGGAGTATCTTCTTCCTAACGTGCATGAGTGTGGACAGATATATATCAATGGTGTGGTTCCGAGATTCCATTGACCGTAAGAAAGAATTGACCCGTAAGGTTACCTGCATGTTAGTTTGGATTTTTGCCTTTCTCATATCAGTTCCAGATTTCTTTTTCTTGAAAGTGACTCTCAGTTATCACGATGAACCCATCTGCCATTTGGCTTATCCTGAGGAAAACTTCAGAGAATGGATGGCTGGGATGGAAATGATCTGCATCATCATAGGCTTTGTTATCCCATTTGCCATTATTGCTGTTTTCTATTTTCTACTAGCAACAGCCATCCCAATCACAAGTGACCTAGAGAGAAAAAATAGCCGGAAGATAATATTTGTCTATGTGATCATTTTCCTCATTTGTTGGCTCCCCTATCACTCGATTCTACTTCTTGATTTTTTGTGGTTCCTAAATCTTTTATCTTTTAGTTGTCAGCTGGAAAATTTTATATATGCTTCTTTTCACATCACTCAGTGCCTATCCTTGGTACATTGCTGTGCCAACCCCATACTCTACAGCTTCATCAATAAAAACTATAGATATGACTTCATGAAAGCTTTCATTGTCAAATACTCGGTCAAATCTGGTATCACAAGGCTTAAGGACACGACAGAAACAGAGTGCACCATATTGGAAGCAGGATCCTAATGTAATCTCCACTTTTTTTGAACAGAAACATTACCTTCTCAAAAATCTACTTAACTGCAATAACAATCACAGTGCTTGATTCATTTATACAATTGCTATTGTAGCCAAGTGTTGAAATATTCAATAGATTCTATAGGGGACTGTTTGGACGTAAGTATTTTATTTCTAATTGAGGGAATTTACACTTCCAAGAATGTAGGACTTGGTAAATTGATACAGAAGCAGTTAACCTACCAGTGCACAAATGTGCCCATAATTAGTTATGAAACCATTTTCCGAGAAGCATGGAGTCAGATGTGCTGCGGATGCAGAATATAATTGTGTTAATTGAATCTCACTGGCTAGCTATTCTGTTTTTCAAATTCTGATTGGATGTACTCATAACACTGCAATTAACAAGGATTTTAAAAATAAATTGGATAGGCACTTGAGATAAATAAACTTGCAGGGCTTTGGCGATAGAATGGGGAATAGGACTGACTGGATTGTTCTGCAGAGAGCTGGCATGGACTCAATAGACTGAATGACCACCTTCTGTGCTGTTAGGAGTCTACGACTCTATGATTATATGAGAAGGCCATCTTCAAGTCTGTTCCAAAGCAGCTTCCTAAGGTGTCAGATGTGGCTGAGTGGTAGCACCCGCACTTCAGTGTGAGAAGATCGTGGATTTGAGACACACTCCAGACCCTTGCGCATAAAATTTGTGTGACGCTTCTGTGTAGTATTAGGGAGTGCTGTACTGTTGGAGATGCCAGTGTTCAAAGAACAAAGAACAAGGAAAAGTACAGCACAAGAACAGGCCCTCCAAGCCTGCGCCGATCATATTGCCTGTCAAACTAAAACATTTTGCTCTTCTGGGGTTCTCTATTCCCATTCTATTCATGTATTTGTCAAGCTGCCTCTTGAACACCACTATCGCACCTGCTTCCACCACCTCCTCTGGCAGCGAATTCCAAACACTCACTACCCTCTGCGTAAGAAAAAACTTGCCCCACACATCTCCTCTAAAGTTTTCTCCTCTCATTTAAATCTATGTCCCCTAGTAATTGACTCTTCCATCCTGGGAAAAAGCTTCTATCTACTCTGTCCATGCCACTCAATTTTGTAAACTTCTATCAATTCGCCCCTCAATCTCTGTCGCTCTGGTGAGAACAATCCGAGTTTCTCCAACCTCCTAATAACCACCAGACCAGGCAGCATCCTGGTAAACCTCCTCTGTATCCTCTCCAATACTTCCTTATCCTTCTGGTATGTGGCGACCAGAATTGCATGCAAAATTCCAAGTGTGGCCTAACCAAGGTTCTATACAGCTGCAGCATGACTTCCCAGCTTTTATACTCAATACCCCTGCCGATGAAGGCAAGCATGCCATATGCCTTCCTGACTACCTTATCCACCTGTGTTGCCACTTTCAGTGACCTGTGGACCTGTACACCCAAATCCCTCTGCTCGTCCTGCACTTAAGGGTTCTGCCCATTTACTGTATAATTCCTACCTGTATTAGACTTTCCAAAATGCATTACCTCGCATTTGTCTGGATTAAACTCCATCTGCCATTTCTCCACCCAAGTCTCCAACCAATCTATATCCCGTTGTATCCTTTGACAATCCTCTTCACTAACTGCAACTCCTCCAACCTTAGTGTCATCTGCAAACTTACTAATCAGCCTGGTTATATTTTCCTCCAAATCATTTACGTATATACAAACAGCAAAGGTCCCAGCACTGATCCCTGTGGAACACCACTAGTCACAGCTCTCGATTCAGAAAAGCACCCTTCCATTGCTACCCTCTGTCTTCTATGACCAAGTCAATTCTGTATCCATCATGCCAGCTCACTTCTGATCCCTTGCGACTTTACCTTCTGTACCAGTCTGCCATGAAGGACCTTGTCAGGTGAAGTGTTAAAGTGAGGCTCAAACGGTCTCTCAGGCAGATGTAAATATCTCATGGTGCTATTCAAATAAGAACTGGGGGTTTTCCCTGGTGTTTTGGCCAAAATTTATCTTTCAACCAACATCACTATAGTAGATTATCTGGTTATTATCCGATTGTTGTATGTGGAGCCTTGCTGTACACAAATTGGCTGCTCCTTTTCTTACATTACAACAATGACTACACTTCAAAATTACTTCATTGACTGCAAAGAAAGTACTGAGGTTGTGAAAAGCTCTATGAAAATGCAAGCCAATATATTCTTACAGTTTAATTGATACAGATGAATAG
This sequence comes from Carcharodon carcharias, assembly GCF_017639515.1. Taxonomy (NCBI): domain Eukaryota; kingdom Metazoa; phylum Chordata; class Chondrichthyes; order Lamniformes; family Lamnidae; genus Carcharodon; species Carcharodon carcharias. Next base: position 118,427,134 of record NC_054478.1, on the reverse strand, counting down.
CCTCCTTTCGTGCTGTAATCATTCTATAATTCTATACATAGAATCTTGACTTCCAATTTTGATTTATTCCATACTGGGAAAGTCCTGGCTTCTGTTTGCTGTAATACCATACACCACAGTTGAGATTAAAAGATAGCTGAGTTTGTTATGCACTTCAATCGTTTGTAACATTTTTTGAAGTTCACATTGTACGAGAACAGAACTCCCACTCATTATTGCGAAGAGGTTGGCTTAGGTTTTCTGTTAGTAATTCCAGCTTTTGTTCCACTAGTTGTCATTATAGCCATCATATTTTTGCAGTGCTTAACAAAAAGTTGTTTGTTTGAAAATAGTACGCTTTTTGAAGTCTGTTGTACCGTTGTATATAGAACGATACATATCAAGGATTGTCTTTCAGTTTGGTGTCTAATCAAAGATTTCAGGTAGCTTAGCTATGGAATACTGGATAAGCCAGAGTGAAGTAAAGGCTGGAATCTCGATGAAGCCTTCAGAAGATTTATCAACTATCTAGTATAATGGATTCCTAGGCATGAACAGGTTGGAATCCAGGCAATATTTTAGCTGGGTTAGAAACAGAATGTGAATTGCAAGGGGGGAACATTTGGTTTTGATCCTGTTTTATTGAAGGCAGCCCAGGCGTTGGCAGACAGAGCATTCAATTTGGTAATATGTGATGATATCCATGTAGCAAGTTAGTAATTAATAATCAACTTTTGTTTTTGTGAAACAGTATAGTAGAGATAAACTGATTTTCCTGAAAACATCACTTACAATGTAATGATGCTAGTTATACTGAGAATGCATCAATATATCTGGCTTGCATGGATGTTAAAATGTATAAAATGTATAAAATGTACCAATCTTCCACAATATTACAATGGTCTTACAATAAATGATATTTACAACATTTAAGTACTGTATCATAAATTGTAAAGTTCCAAAAAACTATTGCATGCTTATGAATAAAAACCATTGTTTAATACATTCAAAACCATAATGACTAGAATGACGACCCATCCAAAATATGGACCCCACCTTTTCAGGTACAAGTTCTGAGAGAATTTCCTCTATTTGTAAGATGAAACAATGGGTCAATCTCTGACTCAGCCCTTCCAGTATTTGCTGCAGATTTACTGCAATATGCTGCCTGTGAATCTGGCTTCCAACTGACAGCACTGGATTATGAAAATGATTCTTCATAATTTCATCATTGGGAATGGTTTGTCAGTGATGGTAAGACTGATTATTATCCAACTGCATTTAAAAAAAATCATAGAGGACCTCTAACATTTTTTGTTTGATGATTCCTCTGAGAAACATGTTGGGATGTTTTAAGGCACCAAGGCCTCTGCTCACACCAAAAACATGGAGGAAGATTTCCATTTCTGCCCTTTAGAGAGGGAATTACCAGATGGAAAATGATGGGCCAGAGTTGAAAGTCGCTTAACATTACTTCCAGTAGCTACCTTGGTGGAGCAAACTAACAATATGGCAAGCAGCAGAGAATGTGCATGTGCGTGCCACTCAAAACTGGGTGCCTTGCATTTGATTTATGCCTGGAAATGGGTATGGCATCAACAAATTTCTAGGCTGTTATCTTCTTGCTGAGACATTGTTCTACAAGCAGTTGCCCTCTAGTACCATGTCCCAGGGTCCATTCTTCATTGTGAATCTGTGCAATGTGCATTGACAGGAAGAAGCAACTCTAAGCTTCATCCAAGTTTATACAAATTTACATTTCTAAATTTCTAACAAAATTAGAACAGGTGGTGAACATAAATTGAGTTTCCCCTTCCTACCTGAAAAGCACTGAAGTCATTGCAATACCCATGTTAAGATCAGCTAACCTAACACAATTGGACATTAAACCTGGGAGTCATTTGAGGATCTGGCCTAGTTTTAACAGCAGGATTTTAGTATGTGGAAGCTTCAGTCACCCTGCTTTCGCCTCAGTCTCTTGCTTTCTTTCATTCTCCAGCAACACAAATTATAGTAATTACCAGCATATGCAGGCATGAGATTGCAATCTTGTACAGGGGGAATGGGAGTTTGGCATCTCACACATGAGTCATGCAGACTTATGAAAAATTCCTACATCCAGCAAGAAGTAGTTTAACTGAAAACAATCATCTTAGAAGAGGAGTCCCTCTGTTCCTGTCCATTTTAAAAAGGCCTTCTTGCTGCAACTGCCCTGTTTTAATATTTGTTTTGTATTGATTAATTTATGAAGCACCATTTTTATAAAGAACATTCCAAGGCATTTCATAGAAAAACACAAGGATAACAAATGCTGCAATTCATAGAAAGACAAAAGAAGAACAGACATTCTACTTCATAGAGAGATACAAAGGAAACAGGTAGCTGAAAGCTCTTCCACCAATTGAGGGACAACAGGAGTAACATCAGAGTTAAAGGAATAGAGTGGCTGGTGGTATAGGGTGCAGTAATATGCCTTTAAGGGAAAGCAGCATCACTAGAAGGGAAGTGTGTCATGTGATCCAGTCTCAGGACAGAACATTTCCATCTCGCCCGTGGTGGATTTCGTGGTGGGGGGAGCAGATATTCCAGCAACAGGCAAGAAGTTGCAAATCCACCATTGTAAAAACAAGTTGCAATTCTGCTGATGGTGTGTTCATGGTGGGTTGGTTGTCCTGCCGACTAGTGGTGCGAGTGCCATTTGCATCATTAGCATGTCATGAATGCTCATTAAACTGCTAATCGCTGGAATCTTGTCATGCCTTCCAATCTTCTGTCATGCCAGCAGGAAATTACATCAGCCTCAAATCCATTGAAAAAAGGATTGCGTGGACAAGTCAGACCTTAGTTGGCTGGTAACTCTGAGGTGAGTGAAACATGTCTGCCATTGCACTGCGTCGGTCTTGTTGCAATGAATACCACACTATTTGGGCTGTTCCTTCCCTTTCATTTGTTTCCTGAGGAACACCACTGTGCTGTGGTAGTCATGCAGGCCTCCACTTTCAGAGACTGCCACTTCAACAGGGGGTGGGCTGTAAGGCGAGGATCAGGTTGATGAACACAATGGGGGCAACGGGGAGGGAAGGCAGTGGAATGTCAGTGAGAGGGAAGGATGAAAACTATGGGGGCAATGGGTGAGGATGGCTGTGGAATGGCAGTGAAAGAGGACAAAAATGATGGGGGCAACGGGGAGGGAAGGCTGTGCAATGGTTGTGAGACGAAAGGGCAAAAGCGATGGGGAAAACGGGGAGGGAAAGCTGTGGAATGGCAGTGAGAGGGAAGAGCGAACATGATGGGGGCCATTCTGGGGTCACTCTCTAACCTCTTGGTGCTGCAGGGATGAGCAGGAGTCTGCTTAGAAAGAAAAGAGGAAGACCATCTTGCGATGAATGCCACTTAAAGCCAATGGCTTCATTAGCGTTGTTAAAGGGCTACTCAGAACTCAGTGGCTACACATCACAGTCACTGCATCTCAAGGGTAACACACAGGACAGAATTTTATGGCTGGTGGGTGGGTGGAGTGGGGGTGGGCGCCCCTGCCCAAGTCTGAGTGTAGTGACATCATTGACGGCATGTGTCCTTCGCTGGGAGGGCCAGCAGATATTGCCCATGCCTAGTTCACCCTGAGAAGGTGGTGATGAGATGGGTTCTGCACCCGCAGCATGTGGTACACTGAGACCTACATTACTGTTTTGGGGGCAAATACTGGAGGAGCTGCACCTAGGTGCAGTGCTGGAACTGCAGGACATGTCAAAGTCATGCTGGGAGGGGAGCTTCAAGGTGGTGTGGCACCAATCAATCTGCTGTCCTCTGCGCTCCAAGTGCTTGCGCCTCCTTACTATGGAAGGTTAGACTGTGTGGTGCCAAATGTGATGTAGGCAGCATTTGGCCAATGGGGGAGGAAGCTTGGGACAGGCCTGGCATCTTTGTGTGAATGTTTGGCAGCAGCCGGGTGAGGAAGCACTGGAGCCCTGCAATGTCTCACTCTGGTTGGGGTGGGCCGTGTGCGAAGAGAATCCAGGTACAAGTAGCACTAATCAATGCTCTTCTCTCCTTTTCAGGAGAATAATGCACATAATGCTTCCGAGCAGGTGAGCACTGGTGGAGGGCCGGCCCAGGTGGCAATGCTTACCCGGAGCAGGAGGCCCTAGATCTGCAGAGGCGCCATGCAGCCAGGTCCACTGGCATCGGTGAGGCTAGGGTGCCATGGGCAGATATGTTTGCCCAGCAGTGAGGTCACCATTGGTCTCCCAACAGCCATGGCACTGCTGAATGTTCAGTGATTGAAGTTTGCAACATGGCTCGACCATTGCTTATGGAAGGATGAGAGTATATGATCTGGGGGACAGGATGCACATTGACATTGTCTCCACATTAACTAATCCAAATGTCCTTGTTCTTCCTTTCAGCATCAGTGGAGCAGGGCCGGGAGGAGGACCAGCAGCGGCCCCCTCTCACACCTGAGGGCCCTGAAGTCACGGACTCACCAGTGTCACAGCGCAGATGCTAGCACATCGATGGGAATTAAATCATCGGCTAGTGTCCCTGGACACAGCGGTGAGGACACTTCACAGTTGCTGGAGGAGCTGATGGAGATAGAGAGTGCCTAAGGCGCCAGCAGTTGGTGGCTGATGATGTGCCTCTGGAGTCGTCCATGATGCAACAAATGCAGCAGGGTGTGCGGGAGCATCTGATAGAGATACGTGAGGCTATGCTTGGCTTGGTGTTTGTGGTGAAGGAGTTTGTGTGGACTACCACCGATGCAATGAGCCTCTTGGCCGAGCGCCAAGCCTCCTCCATAGAAAGAGTGGTGACTCTTGTGGAGAGGCTCTTCCTGGAGACCAATCAGTGCTTCCTGGGGATGCGCTCGGATCAGCAAGCCCTCACATCGGCATTACCTCAATTGGTCAATGCCAATGTGGAAGATGGTCTGGGCACCAAGTTTTCCAGCTTGGTGCCCATCCATCCTCGGTGAGCAGGGAGGTATCTGCGGGTTCTTTTCAGGGCACTTCGGATGAGGACGGCAGTTCCTCCGCCCCTCTGCCAGTGACCATTGCATCCAATGAGGCTGCGACGACTGAGGAGATTCCAGCTGTGGAACTAGCCGTTCCCTCTCAGGTGGGCCAGAGGACGGCTGCCAAGATCATCAAGGCCAGCAGGATAGCAGAGTGAGCAGGCTGTCTCAGATGCCAGTCCCAGCGAGGGGGCAGCGCCAAGATGTAGCACCCAAAAGCGTAGACATAGGCACCTTAGGCACACCACGGGTTTATCATTGGTGCTTTTGTGTTGGCCCACAATGAGGTCTTTATGAGTTGGTGTGATGTTTTGTTTTCTTAAGTTCCTTTTGTTAAACCATTAAATTCAGACATGTCACCATGGCTAAGGGTGCCTCTTCTGCAGGTGAATGGTTAACAATAATGTTATGAGTGATTTGTGTGAAATTCAGTTTTATTGACAAGACCCTTAGTTAATGTTCCTATCCAGGCATATTTTGCACTCAGGTATTAAGTGTGGAGCCTGCAGCCCAGGCTTGTTCTCGAGGTCCAAATGTGGTCTGCTGGCTGAAGGTTCATTGGATTAAATTCTCCCAGGTGGCCCTGCCTTCCTGGTGTATGACCGAGTCAGCATCTGCGCCCACAGCATTTCCATGTGTGTGCTCATCCTCGGACTCATCGAGTGCAGCCGCAGCCACTGCATCTACATCTTCTTCATCCACGGCGTCCCCCCCTTTCCAGCGCAAGCTAGTGGAGGGCGCAACTATCAGCGACACACGATCTGGGGAGCACTGGAGTGCGCCGCCGAACGGTCCAGGCATCGGAAGTGTATTTTAAGAAGAGTGATGGTTCTCTCCACCGCAGCCCTTGTGGAGGCATGGCTCCTATTATACCACTACTCAGCTTCTGTTCTTGGATGACAGAGAGGCTTCAGAAACCACCTTCTCAGGGGATAGCCCTTGTCACCCAGCGGCCCTGGCACCTGGGAGTGTCTGAGTATGTAAGCGCCGTGCGAGCTGCCTGGGTACCTTGCACAGATTTGTAAAATCAGCATCCTGTGATCACACACTATCTGCACGTTCATGGAGTGGAAGCCCTTCCTGTTGACGAAGGCACCGGGCCCACCTGCTAGCGCCTTGATGGCCACATGTGTGCAGTCAATGGCACCCTGGACGTGGGGGAAGCCAGCAATGGTTGCGAAGCCTCTGGCTCGCTCTGTCTGGCTGGCATCGTCCCAGCGGTAGTGGATGAAAGTCAATGCACACCTGAACAGAGCGTTTGTAACCTGCTTAACACAAGTGTGGACAGCTGATTGGGAGACTCCGCAAAGATCATCCACCGACCTCTGGAAAGAGCCAGAGGCATAGATGTTGAGGGCAGCTGTGACCTTTAGAGCCACTGGCATGGGATGTCCACCCACACAGTTAGCGGAGATCTCAGGCCCAATCATCTGACAGATATAATTGGCTGCCTCCCTTGAAGGACAGAGCCTCCTTCAGCACTGCACCTCAGACGTATTCAGGTAGCTGCTTTGCTGCCTGTATAACCTGTCAGCAGAATAGTGGCCCCTTCCGCCTTGCACTACCTCGGCCCTGCACCCCTTGTGCCTGTGCCTGTCCTCCCAAAGGTGGCTCCCCTGAAGGCTGAATGTGCACTCCTGGCTTCCTCCCTATTCTAGCCCTCCCTTCCTCCTCAGAGGAGGTGCCTCCAGTGGAGAGTTCAGCTCCCATTCCCAGGCTTTCGGAAACCTGCAGATCCAAAAAAGGTTCTTCACTGCAGAGTGCTGACCTGAAGGTTGTGAGTCCAGTCCAAGCAGCTGGACTCCCCCACCATCGGGAACATCCTTCCTGAATCTACCCTGTCTAGTCCTGTTAGAATTTTATAGGTTTCTATGAGATCCTCCCTCATTCTTCTGGACTCCAGCGAATATAATCCTAATAACTCAATCTCTCCTCATATGTCAGTCCCGCCTTCCCAGGAATCAGTCGGGTAAACCTTCACTGCACTACCTCTATAGCAAGTATATCCTTCCTCAGATAAGGAGACCAAAACTGCACACAATATTGCAGCATTTGCAAATTTGGTGTGATTTTATGTCCTAGAGTCACATGTGGTAGGAACTACACTCAATCTGTGCAAACTTATCAGTTGGAGTGGGTTCAAATAAGGCCTAGAGGTGAAGAACAGTGTTGATTCCACGGTCGCACCCAAGTAACAAATTTCACAGTACGCGCAATATAACCTAATCTGTGAAAATACATTCACAATGTATATTAATGATTTAGATGAGGGAATTAAATGCAATATCTCTAAATTTGCTGATGACACAAAACTGGGTGGGAGGGTGAGCTATGGGGAGAATGCAGAGATGCTTCTGTGTGATTTGGACAAATTGCACCAGCCAATGCTGACTCAATATATATATTGTTAAAATAACGTGTAAAAATTAAACTGGGTCAGTTCTGGGCAGACCCAGGCTGTATTTTTCATGACAGCAATTTACATCCCTGTTCCTGTACTCGAATCCGCTGGCTATGAAGGCCACCATACCAGTTGCCTTCTTTACTGCCTGCCGCACCTGCATGTTTATCTTCAGCGACTGGTGTACAAGGGCACCCAGGTCTCGTTGCACATTCCCCTCTCGCAATTTATAGCCATTCAGATAATAATCTGCCTTCCTGTTTTTGCTACCAAAATGGATAACCTCACATTTATCCACATTATACTGCATCTGCCATGCATTTGCCCACTCACTCAGCTTGTCCAAATCACACAGAAGCATCTCTGCATTCTCCCCATAGCTCACCCTCCCACCCAGTTTTGTGTCATCAGCAAATTTAGAGATATTGCATTTAATTCCCTCATCTAAATCATTAATATACATTGTGAATAATAGTGGCTGACAGGGCAGCCATGCAGTGCACTCATCAGTGGCCATCCGAGGGGTGGCCAACTCTCTCTGGGAAGCGTTAAGGGGATGTTACACAGGGCCAGGAAAGGTGCTAAGCACAAGCTGATACCCACAAATGCATCCATGAGGTAATGGATGCCATCTTCTTGAGGGCACACAACTTTGTTCATTTCGCCCAGGACCAGGACAACCAGGATGGAAGGGCCATTGGATTCTCCCAGATTTCAGGCTTCTCATAGGTGTAGGGTGCAATTGACTGCAGCCATCTGGCGCTCAGGTCTCTGTTGCTACACACGCTGGACTACATCAACCACAAGGGATTCCAATCACTGAACTGGCATGCGACCACCAGAAACGCATCCTGCAGGTGTGCGCACCATTTCCAGGGAGTGTGCATGTCGCCTACATCCTCAATCGATCACAGATCCCTGGTGTCTTCCAGGGTCCACAGAAGCTGCAGCTCCTCAGGGACAAGGGCTGCTCGCAAAGACCATCGCTGATGACACCCATGCGGCAGCCTAAGACTGCAGCAGAGTGACGGTATAATGAGGCCCATGCTGCAGCTCGCAACTTGGTGGAGCCTGGACCGGACTGGTGGAGCCCTGCAATACAGTCCGCAGAGGGTGTCACGCATTGTCGACGTCTGCTGCGCCCTTTACAATCTGGCACTCCAACAAGATGGCTGAGGAGGAGATGGAGGATCTGCACATCTCCTCCAATGAGGAGGACGACGATGGGGATGACAGGTCCTCGCACTGGCTAGACAAGGAAGGAGTGCTCGTGAGGCCTTCATAGCTGCTAGATTTGTGGAGGAAGATGATGGCATGCATTGAGGTAACCCCATAGATCCTCACATTGCATTTGTGAACATTTGACTCCAGTCTTAGCTTATGGCAACGTGAATACCCTCTATGAGAATGTTCCTGCATGGAGATGCAGTGGAGGCCCTGATAGTCGCTCGATTGCAGGAGGATGATGGCAGCGTGCAGTGAGGACACTCCATACATCTTCACATAGCCTCTGAGAATGACAGACTCCTGTCTGGCCGAGGCCAGATTGCTTGCGCTCCGTGATTAGGGTCATATCATAGCGATGCAGCCATGAAACCTTAACAGCATCTGATGATTTGTCCGCCTTCAGCACCTGAGGCCTTCAGGAGCACAGCATCAGTGGTTACAGATGCTGAACAGATTGGGGCCTTAAAGGTGCTGAGAGCACACCAAGAGAATGAGAGAACTCTGTGGCACCTGCCCATTACATTCTGGCAGCAATGACAAGCATTGCTAAGGTGCAGGCATCAGTAATGTCTCCAGTGAGTGTGAGGCCAGACCATCACTTTGCTCTGAAGGCTGCACAGAGCACAGGGAAGAGGCACTGGACTGAGACACCTGCCTTTATCTTGTGCAGAAAGGTTTCTCATCTGAGTGACAAGAACTCTGCTCATCAGAAAAAGGAGCCATAGGCAAGGAGACTTTCTTGGGAGTTTATTGACACCAGTGAACAGTGTGTACAAGTGATTAACACCCGTGCCCAGGCTGTGCAATTAATTCTTCTTAACGTTCCTAACCTTGTTACCATGTCTTGTTGCTCCCTGGACATCCACAGTGGAGATGGAGGCAGCCTGCTGACTGCGACACCCTGTCTGTGATGATTTTGGCAGGCGTCCTCTGGAGGGGTCACAGTCTGAGGATCTGGGGTAGACCATTTAGGACTGAGATGAGGAGCAATTTCTTCACCCAGAGAGTGGTGAGCCTGTGGAATTCGTTACCACAGAAATTGAGACCAAAACATTATATGTTTTCAAGAAGGACTTAGATATAGCTCTTGGGGTGAAAGGGATCAAAGGATATGGGGAGAAAGCAGGAGCAGGCTATTGAGTTGGATGATCAGCCATGATCATAATGAATGGCAGAGCAGGCTCAAAGGGCCGAATGGCCTACTCCTGCTCCTAGTTTCTATGTTTCCATGACACTGGGGATTCTGCTCCTAACCGGGATGCTGAGATTGCAAGGGGCTGTGATCGCCTCTAGCACTGACTGCTACACGGCCAGCATTGGCTAGGAGATTGTATAACTTGTGCAGTCCAACTGCTCCGTGGTCCAGTAAAGTGGTTGCAGACTCGCTGTCTGTGTGTTGGGGGGCAGGGTGTGGTGGTAAGGTCTGGAGTGCTTGGTGGCACACTGGTGCTTCCACGTTGATAGCATGGACGGACAGTCTGGGAGCCCGACCCAAGTCATAATACAGTGGCTGTGCCTGAACTGTCTCAGTTGCAGAGGAACGGTCAGTTTATATAGGTGTCCCTACTGGGTGGCCACTTCCCTTGCTTACCCTGCCTTCCATCAAATTCTTGTGCGTGGGATCCAAATCTAGGGCAGCAGTTCCCCCTGACAACAGTTGCCTCCAAGGCTAGGCAGCAATTGCTCCTGGACACCCCCCAGAAAACAGTTGCCCCCGGACATCCCCCCAACAACAGTCACCTCCGAGGCTGGGCAGCAATTGCCCCCGGACGCTCCCTTGACAACAGCTGCTTCTGAGGCTAGGCAGCAGTTGCCCCGGGATACCCCCCCCGACAACAGTTGCCTCTGAGGTTGGGCAGCAGTTGCCCCTGGACAGCCCCCTGACAACAGTCGCTTCCAAGGCTGAGCAGGGGTTGCCCCTGGACACCTCCCCGACAATGGTCACCTCCGAGGCTGGGCACCAGTTGCCCTTGGACACCCCCCTGACAACAGTCGCATCCGTAGCAGGGCAGCACTTCACTCTGGCCACCCAGCACCCCGAAGCCTGCAAAGCAACAGGCGACCCTGGCGAGCTCTGCAGAATGATGCTGCTCACTCACCTGCCGTTCCCCCACAGTGAAAGCCGCCAAGTACATGTTGCTTATGTACTGTTTTGAAATATGTCGATGTGCTTTCCCACCGGTGTGGACGGATGATCCAGCAGGGCTCCAAGATTTTTAATGATATGCTGATGTATTAAAATGACCTCCCCAACGACCGTTGGCGGGAAACATTACTACTAGCCATTGGGCTGTGTGGACAATCGCAACCTGTCTTCCGGCCATCATGAAACAGATCACGCTATATTGTCCGCGCACACCATCGATCTCGCCCACCACCAGCAGGGTCAGAAAACTCCACCAAAAGAAGAGGCTGCATAGGTTGTTGTAGAGTAAAGGGTTAACATCAGGAGCACTTGATATTAATGTAAGTACTGATTTAACTATGATTCAAGGTCACATGATAACTGCAATCTGGAGAGAACAAACAAACATATAAATTAGAAGCATGACTAGGTCACTCGGTCACTCGAGTCTGCTCCACCATTCAATAAAATCATGGCTGATCTGATTGGAACCTCCCGCCAACCCCTGGTTACTTTTCAGTCCCTTGCTTATCAAGAATCTATCTACCTCTGCCTTAAAAATCAAGCATGTGCAGGGAGGCAGAGATCGTTGCCAGGGTCTTTGTGAGCCATGTAAAAGAACTCTCCCACACACGCTGAACCTTTGCTCTTCACACTATCATCTTTCCCAAGGCTCTAGCATTGTAAATACTACATGTTGGGATTCCCCTTCATTTATCCAGTTGAGATGACCTCCATCTCTACCCACCCCCAGTGACCCAATTCCCATGCAGCATCTCGAGATCTCCACCATGAGGCCCTGCATTATTGTCAGCAGCCATGTGCTAGTAACATTTCAGGTTGAGTCAAATGCATTTTCCCCTCCCCCATCACCCAACTTGCCCTGCCCCCTCCTCGCCCCCATAACCATTGATACCCAGAAATCACTTCTGACGTCCCAATGGTCAGTCTTGAACCCTCCGCCATCACCTTCAGATAAATGTAGGAGTCCCTTACGTTCCTGAACATCCCACCACCATTACAGCAGACATGCCCCCGACACCCCACATCTGTACCACTTTCAGTATTCCCTTCAACAACCGCTTCACTCAAATATTGCCAAATGCTCACCCTCCGACCTTATCCACTGCCCCCTCTAATTGTCACCATAGAAAAGTTACAGCACAGAAGTGGCCATTCAGCCCATCTTGTCCATGCCAGCCCGAGGATACCCAGGTGCCCTTTCTAATCCCACCTTCCTGCACCCGGCCCATAGCCCTGCAGCTTACAGCACTTAAGGTGCAGATCCAGGTACTTTTTAAAAGAGTTTAGAGTTTCTGCCTCTACCACCAACTTGGGCAGTGAATTCCAGACACCCACTACCCTCTGCGTAAAAAAGTTCTTCCTCATGTCCCCCCTACACCTTCTGCCACTTATCTTGAATCTATGTCCCCTGGTTCTAGAATTCTCCACCAAGGGAAACAATTTTATCCTGTCCACTCTATCTATTCCCCTCATAATTTTGTATACCTCAATCAAGTCACTTCTCAGCCTTCTTTGTTCTAAGGAAAATAACCCCAACCTATCCAATCTCTCCTCACAGCTCCACTTTTGTTAACCCTGGCAACATTCTTGTAAACCTCCTCTGCACTCTCTCCAGAGCTATTACATCCTTCCTGTAATGTGGTGACCAGAACTGCACACAATACTCCAGTTGTGGCCTCACCAGTGTTTTATACAATTCCAACGTTATATCCTTAATTTTATGTTCTATACCTCTGCCAATGAAGGAGAGCATTCCATATGCCTATTTTACAACCTTGTCTACTTGAACTGCTGCTTTCAGGGATCTGTGTGCTTGTACGCCAAGATCTCTCACTTAATCTACCCCTCTTAGCATATTCCCATTGATTGTGTAATCCCCGTAACTGTTTGACCTCGCTAAATGTATGACCTCACACTTCTCTGTGTTAAAATCCATCTGCCACTTTACCACCCACTCCACTAACCCATCTACATTGTTTTGGAGATTATGGCTATCTTCTACTCTATCCACTATTCGGCCAATCTTAGTGTCATCTACAAATTTCCCAGTCGTGCCCCCCACAGTCACGTTCAAATCATTAATATATAACACAAACAGCAAGGGTCCCAACACCGAGCCCTACTTAAGACAACTTAAGACAACTTTCCATTTGCAAGGGCAACCATCGACCATTACCGTTTGTTTCCTGTTACAAAGCCAATCTTTTATCCAGTTTGCCACATTAACCTGAATCCCTTGGGCTTTTACTTTCCTGACCAATCTGCCATGTGGGACCTTGTCAAATGCTTTGCTAAAATCCATGTACACAACATCCACTGCACTACCTTCATCAACCTTCTTGTCATTTCCTCAAAGAATTCAATCAAATTTGTGGGGCAAGACCTTCCTTTAACAAATCCATGCTGACCATCCCTGACTAGTCCATGCCTTCTCACATGACAGTTAATCCTATCTCTCAGGATTGATTCTATTAATTTGCTCACCACCGATGTAAGACTAACTGGCCTATAATTGTTTGGCATTTCCTTTGACCCCTTTTTAAACAATGGAACTACGTTTGCATTTCTCCAGTCCTCCGGTACCTCCCTTGTATCTAGTGAAGATGGAAAATAATCCTCAGAGCACCTGCTATCTTCTCCCTGACTTCCTTCAGCAGCCATGGAAACAATCCATCTAGCAACTTTCAAGGATTTCAACCTTTTGAGTACTTCCTCTGTCTTTACATGACTATCCCATCCAATATCTCGCAGTGTTCCTCCTGGACTACTATATCTACATCCTCCCTTTCCTTTGTAAACACAGAGGCAAAATATTCATTCAAAACCCTTCCCACAGCCTTTGCATCTATACACAAGTTTCCATCTTCATCTCTGATAGGTCCCACTTTTTCCTTAACTAACCTTCTAGCATTAATGTATTGGTAAAACATCTTTGGGTTATCTCTAACTTCACTTGCTAATCTTTTTCATGCCCTCTCTTTGATTTCCTTACTTCCTTTTTAACTTCGTCCCTGCACTTCCTATATTTGTCTAGGCTATCTGCAGTGCTTAGTTCTTGGTGCCTATCGTACGCTTTCTTTTTCTGTTTGATCTTCCCCTGTATTCCTCTCGACAACCAGAAGGATCTAGATTTGGCAGTACCACTCTTATTTTTGTAGGGAACATGTCTACTTTGTACAATTAGGATCTCGCTTTTTAGTGCTTCCCACTGGTTTTCCACTGTTTTATCCACCAGCAGTGCTGTCCATTCCACCTCAGCCGAGTCCCTTCTCATTTCTGCAAAATTTGCCTTTCCCCAGTTCAAAACTTTTACTCCTGCCTTATCTCTGTCCTTTTCCATGGTAATGCTAAATCCAACTGAATTGTGATCACTGTCCCTGATATGGCCGCCAACTGTCACTTCACCCACTTCTTCGTTCCCCAAGACTAGGTCCAGAATTGCATCTCCTCTCGTTGGGTTTGTCACTAATTGGTTGAAAGTATTTTCCTGGACACACTGCATGAATTTTTCTCCCTCAGTGCCCCTTATATTGTTTGAATCCCAGTTCATATTAGGATAGTTGAAGTCTCCTACTATTATTGCCCTCTTGTTCTTACAAGCAGAAATTTGCCTACATATTTGTTCCTCTATCTCCCTTTCACTATTTGGGAGCCTGTAATATATTCCCAGTAGTGTGACTGCCCCTTTTTTATTTCTAAGCTCAATCCATAAAGCCTCGTTTGTTGACCCATTTAGTATATCATCCCTTCCCACAACTGGAATTGATTCTTTAACTATTAGTACTACCCACCCCCCTCCTTTTTTATCTCCTATTCTATCGTGTCTGAAGACTCTATAATTAGGGACATTAAGCTGTCAGTTTTGTTCCTCCTTTAGCCAGGTTCCGTTATAGCAATGACATCCTGCTGCCATGTGTCTACCTGTGCTCTTAACTCATCTACGTTGTTTGTAATAGTCCTTGCATTGAAGTTAAACAGTTTAACCCAATTTCCCTTGTTGGACACTTTGTAAACTTTCCTTCTCCTGTAACTCCATGTCTATCACAACGTCCCTAGCTAATGTTGTACCTCCATTTTTCTGATCTGAATCTGACCTATCTGATCCTACTCCTGGGATCCCATCCCCCTGCCACACTAGTTTAAATACTCCCCAACAGAATTAGCAAAAGCCCCCGCAAGGACACTGGTCCCAGCTCTGCCTGGGCACAGCCCGTCCAGCTTGTACACGTCCCACCTTCCCCAGAACTGGTCCCAGTGCCTCAAGAATCTGAATCCCTCCTGGCTACAGCATCTCTCCAGCCACGTGTTCATTTGGTCTATCCTCTTGTTCCTGCTCTTGCTAGCACGTGGAACTGGGAGTAATCCTGAGATTACTACATTTGAGGTTCTGCATTTTATTTATCTCCTAACTTCCTATACTAAGCTTGCAGGTCCTCATCCCTTTGTTTGCCTATGTTGTTGGTATCAATATGTCCCATGACCACTGGCTGTTTACTTTCCCTCCCCAGAATGTCCTGCAGCCGTTCCGTGACATCCTGGACCCTGGCACCAGGGAGGGAACTTGAATTCTTGATTCACGTTTGCAGCCACAGAAGCATCTGTCTGTGCCCCTAACTATTGTATCCCCTATCACTATAGCCCTGCCATTTGTTTTCCTCCTGCCCCTCTGAGCAGCAGAACCACCCATGGTGCCGTGAACATAGCTGTTGCTGCTTTCCCCTGAGAGGCCATCCCCACCAATAATATCCAAAACGGTATATCTGTTAGAGAAGGGGGTGACCACAGGGGACTCCTGTACTATCTTCCTGAGACTTTTACTGTTCCTGAAGGTCACCCATTCCCTTTCTGCCTGTGTAATCTTCACCTGCTGTGTGACCACCTCGCTAAATGTGCTATCCATGACTTGCTCAGCATCGTGGATGCTCCACAATGAGTCCACCCGCAGCTCCAGCTCCGAAATCCGGTTAGCCAGAAGCTGCATTTGGACACACCTTCCACACACATGGTCACCAGGGACGCTGGAAGCATCCCCCATTTCCCACATCCTGCAGGAGGAATCATATCACGGATCTGAGTTCTCCTGCCATGATGTCCCTCTCGATTAAGCTAGTTACTCCCTTAAAAAATACGCTAGCTCGGGGCCTAATTTATGTTAGCTAGGAACCTTGTTTCTTTACCAATTATACTTGTACGGTACTACTCTGTACTTTTTTTTTAGCTCCTACCAGTATGAAGCAATGAATTACTTTAACAGATTGAAGAAAAAGCTCACCAGGATTTACTCACCAATCAGCTGCTTCTTTTAAAATCCACTTTCAGAAGACTGTCCCTCGCAGGTCTGGTGCACTCCTCTCCCCCTCTCTCTCTTTTTTTTTGGTTTGAGGAGGAGGGAGGGATGGAAACAGGACAGCAATGTAATGTTTGGGGCTTTTCCGTTCTTTGACTGTGGGTCCTTCTCGATCCCCTTCTGAGTTGCGGTGACTGCGCTGACTTCTCCCAGAATGCTTCTCAGTCACTTCTCACTACCGCCGTCTGTTGGATGCTCTTCCTCCTGTTGAGTGCAAGGGCCCATCTCCTCGATCCCCTTCCACAAGTGGTGCTCATTTTAGGATGCATTGCCTTTTCTTCCTCTTTTACCTCGGGAATGGATTTTCCCCTAATATGTCCCATGTCCTCTGGGACACTATTGCCCAGTTCATGCTGAGCACCCCATGGAGCACTTCAACTAGGTGCGGCATCTCCATCTCTTTCTGTTTGCCTGCTTGAATGCTTCCCTGGTGCCTATTTAAATCCGGGAAAAAGGTCTTTGCTAGTGATACTTCAGGCTCATTCCCTTCAACCTCTGCTGTTCCTGTTTCATCATTTTTGCTTTCCCTGGCCTTGTCTTGGCCACTTTAAACTAAACTGGCTATATTCTGGCCTTTTAAAGTTCTGCTGCCTTATATTTTATCAGCTTTAACCTAGCCCCTTTTAATTCTTCTGGTTTCTCTTTAGCCTTTTCAATTCTCATGGGCTCTATCACCTCCTTTGAACCTCCCTCAACCCTCTGCACCTGTACAGAATTTTGTTGGTTTTCTCCAGCATTTCCAGTGTCCATGGACTGCCCTAGAGTCTTTGGGGACACCACCTTCCAACTGGCTAAGACATTTCCTATTAAAAGGCCCACCCATTGCCAAGTTTAGAATTGTACCCACCTCTACACACACCCTGCAGCGAGTGACTCTTGATCAGCATTCATTCTGCTCTTGGGCAAAAATTTGCCAACTCATGCCACAGGCTGAGTTTGCAATCAGCCAATATCTCAGAGAATGCTGATCTCCTTTTCCGCTCTTTTGAAGAACTAGGAGTAATTTTCCTCCTTAAATATAAAATCCCGGTAGGTATTCTGGCCTTCAGCCACGTGTGAACACAGGATCGTGACTTTCATGGAAACAGACACTGCCTTGACTGCAGTGCCTCCTGCGGGCCTTTTTGAATACCAGCAATTCTCAGGTGATCAGGCTTATCATGCTGAAAACAAATTGGGCTGACCCCTACTGGTTTACCATCTCGGCCCAGAATTTTGCACACGTCTTGCGAGCCTGATTGCCGGGCCTAGAAGCAGATGCAATATCCACTCCTGCCCACGATCGCATCCTGAATGCAATTTCATGCTGGCTGGCCAATTAAGTTTGTTCGGCTCTTTTCAGAGAGTTCTGTATTTTTGGTAGTATGCTCCTGGTACAAGCTGGTATGCACCCAGGGCATCATTTTTAGTCATCTCATAATTTGACGAACTTTTCTCAGACAATAGGAAATAAACCTTATGAGTTTTTCCTGCTAATTTGCTCTGCAGTCGCAGGGTCCAGCTCTCCACTGGCCACTTCAGCTGTTTTGCAAGCTTGTCAAATACTTCCACATCCCCCTCATTAAACTTTGGTATCAACGAGGAGAACTAGGTCTTGAGCTAGGGGAAGTTCCCTCACTAGTAGTGCCTTCATTGGGTACAGTGGGTCCTTCCCTACTCAGTTCAAACTGCCTTAAGTCACTTTCTTGTTTCACTCTCTGAAAAATTCAGTCATTCTCCCATTCCTCTCTTTGGAATTCTCTTTCCTTGTTTTCCCTTCTCTCTGTTCCTGTCTCTCCCTTTCTTTATCTTATAATTCTCTTTCCCTTTCTTTTTCTCATCTCTCTCATTCCCTTTCCTGGAATCCTAGCTCTAGTCTCCGCTGTTCCAGCTGTATCTTTTCAAAGACTAGCCTGAATGATTTAGATTCTATGCCTGTCTCCGGTTCTTCAAGTTCAATTTCAAAATGGTTGGCCGCAAGTTTTAGGATATCAGATTTCCTAGCTTGTGATCAATACTTATCTTTAATGCCTAGCTATATTCTTTAATTCTTCAATGGATGGGGTTTCTAAACTGTCCCAAGTTACCTCACTCTGTTCTAGGAAGGTACTGGCTTCGATGTGGCCATTTTCAGTACTCTAGTGCTGCAAACCACAAGAAAACATGAATTGGAGTTTTTAAATTACCTCTAGGGATCAATTTGGTTCCCTGCTTCCAGTTGCTTATTTCTTTGTTGATTGATCATGGATGCAGCCCCCAAATTTCTGTTACGATAAGGTGGGAAGGGGTCAAACAATTCCCCTCTCTTCTCTCTCCTTGTTTGATTGCAACAGTCTTTGTTTGAAAAGGATATAATTGCCAATTCAGTGATTAACTGTTTATGCGTTGTGATCATAACAAAGAGAGGGGTTAGCTTTATTATGCTGAAACTGATCTTAGTAAAATAATGAAATATATATTGACTTACACACACACATGCACACACTCAGAGTTCATGCACACAAATACAGATTACAGAGTGGAGAAAGATATGTTGGCTAAATGAGAGTTCATAAAAAAGTAAAAGAATATATAGTCTGTAGTTTGGTGACTTGGCTGGCTTCAGGCATAATTCAATGGTCTTGATGCTCCTGATTTAAAGATGTAGCTGACTGAATTGATTGTTCTTCTAGAGACATAGCTGTAGAGTTGAGTTCTTCCTTTAAAAATCTCTGACTGCTGCACATGGTGAGAGAGTCAAACAATAGCGGACAGTACCCAAAAGCTTGCAAGTTGGATGGAGAGGCAAGAGGGACCCACTTAGGTCTTTTCCGCAAGCCTTTTCCTAGTACTGCTGAAAAAACGTGTGCTTAAAGCATACAAAGGGTTGGCTTGTCATGTGACCTTCCTTCACCAACTGCCAAGGGAATTCAGAAAAAGACATTAAATGAGGCTTAATTAGCTCATGTCTGGAAGATAACTTAGCCAAAGTCCTGTTGTCCAAGCAATTAGTTTTAATAGCCCATGTCCAACAGTTGCCATAGGTGCCTTGCTAATGAGACAGGAGTTGAGAGTCCTTCCCACTTCCCTGGAGTCATTGACTTTGGGCTTTTGCAGACATGCCATCTCCATCGCAATGAGGTTGAAATGTTGAATGTACAGTAAGGAAATTATGTGGCCACCTTGGCTGTGAGCTCAAGTTACTTTAGTCTGCGTTTTAAAAAGTCTGTTTTTAAAGGTCCAATTCAGGTTTTAAGCTGGTGGATTAAAAGTCATTATTTGGCATAAAGTACGTCTTCATGATGGAAAATAAATATTAGTTTAATAAGAATATTATGAGCCAAAATTTACAATATCAGCCAAGTTCCATTGGGCCCACCCTTAGCATAATAATGATGGCAGTGGATAGGGTTGGCCTCAGTAAATTTGAAGAGATTATTCCCTTCTCCCAGTGTATGGAACATGTGTACAGTGAGCGTGGCAAGGAATGTGATTGCCCTGACTTGGAAATGCAGGAATGCAGCAGCTTTTAAAGGTTTGCTGTTATCCTTAAAGAGGTGGTGATGGGGCAGGGTGAGAGGGGCACAGTGGTGGGGGTTTGCCCCTGAGAAAAGCTTTACTTTTAATGGAAGTGCACTGACAAACTTGAGGAAAAGCTGTTACATCTGTAGAGCTGAGAAATTACTGCAAGAAGGAATGTAAGAAAACCTGTTCATTCATTGAGCATAGTATAATAAAAGCAGAAGGCAACCTTCTTGTCAAAATGAACCAATTGTATGTAGATTACACAGAGAGTGGGTTCAGTTTAACTGAATGTGAGGGCAAATTTTTCAGGTTGACCTAACAGCCAGCTTGATTGTGGTCTTTAGGATGGCTCATCAGCTCGTGAACAGATGGCAAGTAAGTTGGAGTTTGTAGGAGTGAATCGGAGAATGTGGGGGGTGGGTGGGTATGGATACTGTTGGTGATCATGATGAGCAGTCAGGTGAGCAGTTTGAGATCAGGGTGAGAAGTCAGAGATCATGATGAAGTGTTTGGAGATCATGGGCGCAATAGGGTTAGTTGAAGTGGGAGATCAGGTTGAGCAGTTGGAGATCATGGACATTGGACACAGTCAGAGGTTCTGGCAGAGGCAAGGAACAGTTGGAGATCATGAAAGTAGCTGGACACTGGAGTCTAATCATGGGATGTGTAGAGGGTTCAGTCTGTGGGGCTGGGGGAAAACACCCCTGTTCCTCCGTGATCACAAACAGTGCTATAAATGCAATGATCATTTGGTTCCGCTCCTACTTTTATCTGTGATATTCAAAAGATCTGGGAAACCTGGCCCCAACACATTAAAAATTAAAATTTAGGTATTGTGCAGGCACGGAGGATGAGAGCCTGAGTGGCACAGTTGGTGGTGTGCCTCAGAGGCACCTCACTCTGAGTTAGAAGACTCTGGTTTCAAGTCCCAATCTAGGACTTGTTGGCCACAGAAGAACCCAGCCATTGGGGCAAGCATGCTTGCATTTATTGCAAGGAAGTTAGAGTTCCCACAGCCTAGAACCATCACAGAATTACAAAGATTCCTTGGGATGGTCAACCATGTAAGCAAGTTCCTTCAAAACTTGGCAGAAATCAGCTAGCCATATGACAGCTGTTGAGACAAGGTCAAGTGGTGCTGGAATGTGGACCAACAAAATGCTTCTGACCAGATCAAATATCTCCTAATTTCACCACAAATTCTAGCTACTATAATACAATATTGCCAACAAGTGTAGCAATGGATGCATCATCTACAGGCTTGAGCACATTGCTGTTTTAAGTTCAAAAGGGTGGACAAAGAAAACTAGTTTATTATGCCTCAAGATCTTTCCTGGACACAGAGAATAGGTATGCAACCATTGAGAAAGATGCATGAGCAGCCACATGGGCCTGTGAGAATTTCTCTGATCAGTCATGGGATTAAGGGTTAAAATTTAAACTGACCATGAAACTTTGGTTACTCTGCTAAAGGAAACTGCACAAATACTGCCTGGTTTTCAATGTTTTAGACTGAGATTCATGAGATATGATTCAGTTACAGAGTATGTTCAGAAATACCA
Organism: Carcharodon carcharias; assembly: GCF_017639515.1. Taxonomy (NCBI): domain Eukaryota; kingdom Metazoa; phylum Chordata; class Chondrichthyes; order Lamniformes; family Lamnidae; genus Carcharodon; species Carcharodon carcharias. The sequence continues at coordinate 118,405,975 of NC_054478.1, read as the reverse complement.
GACAATAGCAGGTGAATACCAGTGGAAAGAATCAAATTGGAAGCTTTAAATTTTATTGAGTAAGTGGCAGTATATATTTCGGTCATTACAAAACACTTACCAGCCACAGTAAAGAGATTTCAGGAGATTAAGCATGCACAATAACAGGGTGACTAATGCATCCAAATAGAGTTTTGCCAGAATGGGTGGCCAGATTATACTCCTAACAACCCAGTACTTTGTCAATACTTCAAACAGAGAGAACATCTCACAATCATTTATGATATTGATACTGAATGTATTTAAGAGGGAAATAGATAAATTTCTAGACTCTAAAGGCATCAAGCGGTATGAGGAGAGCGCAGGAGTATGATGTTGAGATAGAGGATCAGCCATGATCATATTGAATGGCATGGCAGGCTCGAAGGGCCGAATGACCTACTCCTGCTTCTATTTTATATGTTTATATGTTTAACAACCAACTAGTCATCCCTAAAATACCTCAACTTGAAATTCTACAAAAAATACATTAAGGTCACTTGGGGATAGTGAAATGCAAGCAAGAGCCCAGCAATCAGTCAGGTGGTCAGGCACCAGTCACTCCACTGAAGAAGTAATCACGAATTGCCTAACGTGTAAGATGAATAGCCAACAGCAGAGCGAACCACTGGCACTCTCCTCTTTTTCTTCAAGGATCTGGCAGGCCCTGGGAATGGATATATTTGAGTTTAAAGGCGAAGTTTTCATCATCAAACCATCTGGAGTAATCAGTGATGAAATGAGTAGACTGCACAGCATCACGACGGAGGCAGTCATTACATCACTAAGAAGAATCTTCATGACACATGGCTTCCTGGTGTCAGACAACAGTCCTCAGTTTGCTAATGAGTTGTACCATGACTTTGCACAGGAATACGGTTTCATGCATGTGTTGAATGGAGAAGCAGAAAGAGGACTTTGAACAATCAAGGAAATGATGAAAAAGAATGGAGATATTAACTTAGCCCTTCTGAACTATAGAACCTCACCACCAAAACCTGGGTTCTCGCCATCACTGATGGGAAGATGGCTGTGGACACAACTTCCAGCTCTACAACAAACACTACAGCCGAACATTACCTCAGATGATCATGAGAGAGTTAGGAAGTGTGAGGAGCAACATGAGACAGTAAAGTTCGTAATCTCAACTTTAGGCACAGAGCACAAGACTTGAAAGTGCTACAGCCTGGGGAGAGAGTATGGATATGAGGTCAACAGAAAGAAGGCATTGTAATAGAAACAGCTCCATATCCGAGATCTTATAGAATTGAGATGGACCAGGGAAATGTCAGAAGGAAAAAAAGAGCCTTGATATCATTGAGAAGGAAACGAATGGTACCTTGGACATACTATTTAGATCTGGATGGAGTCAAGGAACTAGAAACAAGTAGAAACTCTACAACTACCCAGGTGGAAAACATTCCTATTGAATGAGAGAGTGCAGTTCATCCTCAACCTCGAAATGAAATCAGGACCAGATCAGGGAGATTGGTCAAGGTACCTCAGAGACTAACCCTGTGAAATCTGAGACTTTAGGATGAACTGTAGGGGGATGTATATAGCTGGGGGAGATGTTGAGTAAAGGAGCACCTGATGCTGATGTAATTGCACATGTAACTATGACGTATGATTAAGTAACTGAGATCTGGTAGGAAGCAGAAGCACAACTTTGTGTGGAGTTACTGAGGTGTACATAGATCTGTAAATAAACAAGAATGGTTTTTACGAATAACAGTCTGTGGTAATATTCTTGGTGACAGACAAACATTAAAAAAACCTCATCTAGACACCGAATACAAGATGAAACACAGTGCATCCTTACTGTACAGGATGCTGCTCCTTACCTCCAAGGGCCTTAATCTCTGAAGGTGCAGCACCTATTACCAACTGCACCTTTCCTAGTGCTCAGGTGGAGTCCCAACATCTGTGCCCAATCTTCTGATGCCCACACACTGCAAACCAATGCCAGAACGATGACGACCCTCTGAACTGGCAAAATTCTTAATCTGGCTCCTCCCTTGGTCTGTAATAGATCTTTAACTATAATGGGATAAGCTTTAAAAAACATCTTTACATACCTTGTAGAACTCTTCCTGACTCCATATCATGTCCTCAACCCCATGCGGCCGTACTGGCACCAGACAGCTGCTGAAGTATGGCTGCCTCGCTGAAATTTTTAAAAAAAACTTACCGGTGATGTGCTTTTACTAAGCCCACTAAGATATGTTAGTTCCTTAATAGGAGTGGCCTGTTCTGGGGCCTGGTCCCTCACCCATTTCTTTGGAAAATGGGAGAGGGTGAACACGGACAATTCTGGCCACACAGCTTAGCAGCCATTTTTTTCAATCCCATCTTCATTCCCATCCAATTGGAGCTGGAAAAGTCTGGCCTCAGGTATTATTCAGATAAACTATGCTGCGGACCCTCGAAGGCCAATATATCCTTCCTGAGGTGTGATTCCCAGAATGGCTCACAGGTGTGGTCTAACCAGGACTTTGTACAGCTGAAGCATGACTTCTACCCCCTTGTATTCCAGTCTTCTAGATATAAAGGTCAACATTCCATTAGCCTTTTTGATTATTTTGTGTAGTTTGTTATGGTATTTTAACGTTCTGCACCTGGAACCCAAGTCTCTTTGAACTGCCTCTGTTCTAGCTTTATTTCATTTAGAAATTACCCTGTTCTATCGTTTTTAGGTCCAAAATGGATGACTTCACAATTGCCTACACTGAAATGCATTTGCCCAGTTTTGCCCATTCATTAACCTGTCAATATTTCTCAGTAATTTTAGGCCTCCATCTAAACTACTTACAATGCTGCATATCTTTGTGTCATTGGCAAATTTGATATGAGACTTTCTATCCCATCATCTAAATTGTTAATGGATACAGTGAATAGATTCTTGTGGGACATCATGCTGCCCATTATCCCTAATTGCCATCTCTTTCTGTTCAGCCAGTATTCTAACCAGGTCAATAATATTCCTTCAATTCCATGAGTTTCAACTTTAGCTAATAGTCTCTGCTGGGGAACTTTATCAAATGCCTTTTGGAAGTCCAAATGAATAACATCCACTGAGAAGGTGGTGGTGAGCTGCCTTCTTGGTGTAGGTATACCCACAGTGCTGTTAGAAAGGGAGTTCCAGGATTTTGACTCAGTGGCAGTGAAGGAATGGCAATATATTTCCAAGGCAGGATGGTGAGTGGTCTCCAGGGGAACTTGCAGGTGGTGGCGTTCCCATGTATCTGCTGCCTTTGCCCTTCTAGATGGTAGCGGTCGTGGGTTTGGAAGGTGCTGTGTGAGAAGCCTTGGTTTCTCACAGGTCAAAATGGTGGGAAATCGTGCCCAAATTTGTGCTCATAAGCTCATTCATTACGTATAGGTGAATATCTCTTCAAATTACCTGGCAGGGCAGGAACTGATTCGTCCACTCCGCTGTTATCTATTGGGGTCGAAGGTCCAGGTGCCAGATTTAAACGCCTCCCAAGCACACACATTTCACTCTCTCCAGCCCGGCTGTCTTTCAGGAGATCTATAGAGAGCAGAAGAAGGCGGCTGTTCCAAGGTTTAGCCACAACTCCCTCGAGGCATTGATAAGAGAAATACACCAACACCAGGATGTACTTTACCCAAAGGATGGCTCTAGGAAGCACACCAGCATCACCTCTCTGGCCGGGGAGGCAATAGCAAGTCAGGTTAGCGCAGCTGGCAACCACCCTCCAGTGTAGGAAGAAGATGAATGGTCTCATCTGCTCCACCAGAGTAAGTTAACCTTCAGCTCACTTCAATCACTGCACTCAAAAGATTACAATCTTCAGGAATCTCACACATTAGCAAAGGACACATATCAGTACTGATTGTCTCACAGATACTTTCACATCGCCATGATCTCATCTATCATGCTGCAGAAATTCCATCCTCAGCCCTTTCTGAGGAGGGCTCAACAAACACAGGAGGCATGCATGCTTCCCAACCTCTACTCCAGTCCTTCTTATCACATTCCTTCCTTTTGTCTTCATGCTTGCCCACAATAGAAGAGGGAGATCCAAGATGGGAGGAGGAACAGCCAACATCACAGAGCAGTCCAAATTTAAGAAGGATGTCCCTGAGCTGGCTGGAGAGGGCAGGGATTGTTCCTGTTGGGAAGGCTAGATTGGCTTCTCCCAGTAGCTTAGTATGGGTGACACCTCCATGAGTTGATCACATCCTGGCATTTACAGTGAATGACATGCAATCTTGTATTTCTCCTTAAGCTTGTCTCACTTCCTCCAAATAAAAGGTGTGGCTATGGGTACCCATATGGGCCCCAGTTATGCCTGACTCTCAATGGGGTTTGTGGAACATTCCTTGTTCCAGTCCTACTCCCGCCCCCTCCCACAACTCTTTCTCCGGTACATCGATGACTGTTTCAGTGCCGCTTCACGCTCTCGTCTGGACCTGGAAAAATTTTGCTTCCAGTTTCCATCCCTCCATCATTTTCACAAGGTCCATCACTGACACTTCCCTTCCTTGACGCCTCTGTCTCAATTTCTGGTGATAGACTGTCCACCAATATTCATTACAAGCCACCGACTCCCACAGCTATCTTGACTACAGCTCCTCATACCCCGCTTCCTGTAATGACTCCATCCCATTCTCTCAGTTCCTTCACCTCCGTTGCATATTGTTCTAATGATGCCACTTTCCAAAACAGTGCTCCTTCTTCCTTAACCAAGGTTTCCCACCCACGGTGGTAGACAGGGCCTCAACCGTGTCCGATCCCCCTTATCCTTACTTTTCACCCCACCAGCCTCTGCATTCAAAGGATCATCCTCCGCCATTTCTGCCAACTCCAGCATGATGCCACCACCAAACACATCTTCCCTTCACCTTCCCTGTCCGCATTCTGTAGGGACCATTCCCTCTGAGTCACCCTGGTGCACTTCTCCATCACCCCTTACACCTCAACCCCCTCCCACGGCACCTTCCCATGTAATCGCAGAAGGTGCAACACCTGCCCCTTTACTTACCCCCTCCTCACTGTCCAAGGGCCCAAACACTCCTCTCAAGTGAACCGGCACTTCACTTGCACTTCCCTCAATTTGGTCCACTGCATTCGCTGTTCCCAATGCAGTCTCCTCTGCATTGGAGAGACCAAACGCAGACTGGGTGACCACTTTGCAGAACACCTTCGGTCTGTCCGCATGACCCAGACCTTCCTGTCGCTTGCCATTTCAACACTCCACCCTGCTCCCATGCCCACATGCCCGACCTTGGCCTGCTGCAATGTTCCAGTGAAGTTCAGCGCAAACTGGACGAACAGCACCTCATCTTTGGATTAGGCACTTTAGAGCCTTCCGGACTTAACACTGAGTTCAACAACTTCAGACCATGAATTCTCTCCTCCATCCTCGCCCCTTTTTGATCCCCTTTTTTCAAATATTTATTTTTTAATTTATATATATATTTTTTCCCAACTATTTTATTATTTTTAAAATTTATTTCCATTTTTATTCATTGCTCTATCCCCACCTTTCAGCCTATTTTGATCTTTTTTCCCCACACCGTCCCCTCCCCCCACTCCACCCCCACGAAGGCCATCTGTCACTTGCTCATTTTGCCTTCTACACTTAATGTCATCATCAGCGACTCCTTTAGCCAGTATTATCACCATCAACATCCCTTCGACCTTTTGTTTATGACATCTTTGCAACCTCTCCTTTGCCTCCACCTATCACTGGTCTTTTATCCAGCTTCACCTGTCCCAGCCCCCTTAAACAGTATTTATTTCACCACATTTTTACTTCTCTTTAGTTCTAAAGAAGAGGCATACGGACTCGAAGCACTAACTCTGTCTTCCTCTCCACAGATGCTGTCAGACCTGCTGAGCTTTTCCAGCACTTTTTGTTTTTGTTTCAGATTTCCAGCATCTGCAGTATTTTGCCTTAATCTTGTATTCTGCCTGCTCATGAGCTAAATCTCTCTTCTCTCTCTTACAGGCATCATCAGATCCAGGCAGAGGAATAGGGTCAACAAATGCCCCAGCCCCCTCATACCAGGATGCTAAAGAGCCTTCTGATGCAGATCTGTTCACCTGCATCCTCCACCAGCACAGAGACACACACCTCGGCGGGTCATAGCTCTAGATTGGGCTCAGGGTCAAGTTCTGGAGAATACCTCACTGACAAGTGTCCAAGCAGTTGGAGGCAGGGACAGCCCGGGTCTCTGGAACTCGGAGGACTGCTGGTACCCGCTGAGTCCGCATCAGATGATGAGTCTCTGCTTGCAGCCACTGAGACAATGCTGGAGATGCAAAGACAGGTGGCGGAACATCAGGCAGAGATGTGAGAGTCACTCAGCAGACTAAAGGATGGAGGAGTCCGTCCGCATTCTGTTTTATGTCATGGCTCCACCATGCGAATGCCTCAAGGTCACCACAGGAAGTGTGTTGACCACCTTTGAGACCTTGGTCTAGCAAGCTTTGCTGGATTTGTGCTCAGAGCAGCAATCCATAGATATAGGCATTGGTGGATCCATCAATGGCTAGGCAAGAGGGTGGCGGCCACCTTGACCTCCCTCCAGGTGCCCTTTCTCAAGGAGTCAGGTAGGGGCCCTCGGGCACCCACATGGAGGGACCCTCAGACACCCACAGGGAGGATGAGCATCAGCCATTCACCCTGGGGCCCTCCACACAGGACACTCCAGAGGGTGTCCTCTCACTCAAAGTCCCCTCTGCCTGTGATCCCATCAATTTCAGCAGGTGAGGCCGAGGAGGGTGCATCTGCCCGAGCAGAAGAACCTTATCAGGCTGGGGCCCTTCAGCCTCGGGCCACCAAAGGACATACACCAAGGTCATCACAGACAACAGGGCATAGCAGTAAGCATGTTGCCTCCACCTCTGCTGCGGATGTCGGGGCTGCAACCAGATGTGGCATTAGGGTTAGGAAAATTAAGAAATGTTAACATCACCTCTGGGTCACGTGCGTTCAATATCTGTATAAATCTTGCACTTTTATAAATACATTTGATGTCAATGAGAATAGTTTGGTCATTCGAAGGCACTGTGTCTATGTATGCCCTATTATTGCAAGGGTGAGCAATACGTCAATAAATCACTCAGTCATTGCCTCCCTTTGTGAGCCTCATATTCATCAGATGTTAACCTCACTCAAGATAGCTACCAGAACCTTGTGTGATGTCAGGGAGATGTGTCAAATTCTTTACTGGAAGTGTGGGCTAGATGAATTTGTAACCCTTATTGTTTGTGAGACAACATTGTGTGAGGCCTGCTCAGCAGCCTCAAGGGATAGCTGCAGTTGTGTCTCTTCAGTGGTAGTGCCAAAGCACAGGACCTGACGAGATGGTGATATCACCAACCATGCGATCATCTCATTGTCTGCTGTAGTTTCTCATTAAGGTGTTGACGACTGCATCAAGATATTTGACGTGGTGTTTGCACTGTTGTGCTGACTTTCTCTTCTCAAAGAGCATGCATACAGGGTTCACCGCTGACCTTGCCACAGATAATGGCCAGATCATGAGGGTTGATGGTGCAAGTCCGAATGCTGAACTTGCTGTGACGTGACTGGTTGTAATTCCCTTTCAGTGCAATGGCATGACATTAAGGAACAGGAGGAATGTGGCCATCTCCCATTGCCTGCAACTTACTGGAATCTTGTGGCTATCAGTCTGGTACGGGCACATCTTCCACATCGTGCTTCTTGGATGGCATCCTTATGTGGAAGCTGACCCTCATCTCCCTCTTCAGGTTCCTGGCTTCCTGCTCTTCATGGTCCAAGGAGCTCCCAGCTTCCTCAATTTCTCCCTCTGGCAAGTGATCCTCCCTTTGAAGGTTGTGAAGGGTGCAACAGGCCACCACTATGCTGCAGACCCTCTCTGGAGTGTACTGCAGAGCTCCACCTGAACAATCCAAACATTGAATGCCAATGGTCTGCTCGATGATGGATCATGTGGAGCTATGTGCTTTGTTGTATCTCTCCCCCGAGGCATTCTGAGGATGACGCAAGGGTGTCATGAGCCATCATTTGAGCAGGTACCTCTTATCCCCAAGCAGCCATCCCTGTACTCACTGAGGCCCTTTGAACATGTGAGGCAGATGGGAATGACTCAGGGTGTATGAGTCATGGCAATTTGCAGGGTACCTTGCATAGACGTACATTATGTGCTTCCAATGATCGCACACCAGCTGAACGTTGATGGATCAACCTTTCTGGTTGATGAACATCAGGGGCTGATGCCACAGAACCCTCAAAGCCACATGTGTGCAGTCGATTATATCCTGCACTGTTGGGAAGCCTGAGACAGTGTCTCCAGCTGCAGTTCCTGGAAGCCTGGGTTATGGAGTTGGAGTGGTGGCTAGGGACACTGTGGAGCATCCATGAGGCGGAAAGTGTCGTGGATAGCACATATAGAGAGGTGGTCATATCATAGGCTAAGAATCCACAGGCAGGAAGGGAATGGGTGACTACCAGGCAGAGCAAGAGGACTAGGCAGCCAGTGCAAGAATCTCCTGTGGCTATTCCCCTGCAAAACAGACATACTGTTTTGGATACTGTTGAGGGGAATAGCCTCTCAGGGGAAAGCAGCAACAGCCAAATTTGTTGCACCACGGTTGGCTCTGCTGCACAGGGAAGGAGTAAAAAGTGTGGGAATGCAAAAATTTCAGAGGATTCAATTGTAAGGGGAATAGATAGGCGTTTCTGTGGCCACAAACGAGACTCCAGGATGGTATGTTGTCTCCCTTATGCTAGGGTCAAGGATGTCTCAGAGCGGCTACAGGACATTCTGAAGGGGGAGGCTGACCAGCCAGTGGTCGTGGTACACATTAGTACAAACGACATAGGTTAAAAAAAAGGATGAGGTCCTAAAAGCAAAATATAGGGAGTTAGGGAGTAAGTTGAAAAGTAGGACCTCAAAGGTAGTGATGTCAGGATTACTACCAGTGCCATGCGCTAGTCAGAGTAGAAATAGCAGGATATATCGGATGAATAAGTGGCTGAAGAGATGGTGTGACGGGGAGGGTTTCAGATTCGTGGGACATTGGGATCGGTACAAACTGGATGGGTTACACTTGGGCAGGACTGGGGCTGATGTCCTGGGGGGAACATTTGCTTGAGTGGTTGGGGAGAGTTTAACCTAAAATGTCAGGGGGATGGGAACCTATGCAAGGAGTCAGAGGGAGGGGAATTGAGGACCAGAACAAAAGACAGAAAGGGGAATAAAAGAAGTGATAGGCAGGGAAATCAAAGGCAAGAATGAAACAGGGCCTCAGTGAAAAATAGTGAGAATGGGACAAGTAATGTCAAAAAGACAACTCTTAAGGCTTTGTGCCTTAACGCAAGGAGCATTCGCAATAAAGTGGATGAATTAACTGCGCAAATAGATGTAAACAGGTATGATATAGTCGGGTTTATGGAGACATGGCTGCAGGGTGACCAGGGATGGGAACTGAACATCCAGGGGTATTCAGTAGTTAGGAAGGACAGACAAAAAGGAAAAGACGGTGGAGTTGCATTGCTGGTTAAAGAGGAAATTAACCCAATTGTGAGGAAAGGTATTAGCTCCGACGGTGTGAAATCTGTATGGTTGAGCTGAGAAATAGTAAGGGGCAAAAAACGTTAGTGGGGGTTCTATATACACCCCCAAACTGTAGTGCTAATGTTGGGAATGGCATTAAACAGGAAATTAGAGACGCATGCAATAAAGGAACATCTGTAATTATGGGTGACTTTAATATGCATATAGATTGGGCAAATCAAATTAGTAACAATACCGTAGAGGAGGAATTCCTGGAGTGCATATGGAATGTTTTTCTGGACCAAGACATTGAGGAACCAACTAGAGAACAGGCCAGCCTAGACTGGGTATTGTGTAATGAGAAAGGAATAATTGGCAATCTAGTTGTGCGAGGCCCCTTGGGGATGAGCGACCATAATATGATAGAATTCTTCATCAAGATGGAGAGTAACGTAGTTGATTCTGAGACTAGGGTCCTCAATCTTAATAAAGGAAACTACGATGGTATGAGGCACGAGTTGGCTATGATGGATTGGGAAACGTTGCTTAAAGGGATGACGGTGGATAGGCAATGGTAAACATTCAAAGAGTGCATGGGGGAACTGCAACAATTGTTTATTCCTAAACAAAAATAAAAATACCTGGAAAAACTCAGCAGGTCTGGCAGCATCTGTGGAGAGGAATACAGTTAACGTTTCGAGTCCGTATGACTCTTCAACAGAACTAAGTAAAAATAGAAGAGAGGTGAAATATAAGCTGGTTTAAGGGGGGTTGGGACAGGTAGAGCTGGATAGAGGGCCAGCGATAGGTGGAGATAACCAAAAGATGTCATAGATAAAAGGACAAAGAGGTGTTGAAGGTAGTGATATTATCTAAGAAATGTGCTAATTAAGGGTAGAAAGCAGGACAAGCAAGATACAGATAGCCCTAGTGGGGGTGGGGTAGGATGAAGGAATCAAAATAGGCTAAAAGGTAGAGATAAAACAATGGATGGAAATACATTTAAAAATAATGGAAATAGGTGGGAAAAGAAAAATCTATATAAATTATTGGAAAGTGGGGGGGGGGGAGAGATCGGAAAGGGGGTGGGGATGGAGGAGAGAGCTCATGATCTAAAACTGTTGATATTTAGTCCGGAAGGCTGTAAAGTGCCTAGACGGAAGATGAGGTGCTGTTCCTCCAGTTTGCGTTGAGCTTCACTGGAACAATGCAGCATGCCAAGGACAGACATGTAGGCATGACAGCAGGGTGGAGTGTTGAAATGGCAAGCGACAGGGAGGTCTGGGTAATGCTTGTGGACAGACCAAAGGTGTTCTGCAAAGCCGTCACCCAGTCTGCGTCTGGTCTCTCCAATGTAGAGGAAACCGCATTGGGAGCAACGAATGCAGTAGACTAAATTGAGAGAAGTGCAAGTAAAATGCTGCTTCACTTTAAAGGAGTGTTTGGGCCCTTGGACAGTGAGGAGAAGGGAAGTAAAGGGACAGGTGTTGCACCTTCTGCGGTTGCATGGGAAGGTGCCATGGGACAGGGTTGAGGTATAGGGGGTGATGGAGGAATGGACCAGGGTGTCCGGGAGGGAACGATCCCTGTGGAATGCCACCAGGGGGGTGAAGGGAAGATGTGCTTGGTGGTGTCATCATGCTGGAGTTGGCGGAAATGGCGGAGGATGATCCTTTGAATATGGAGGCTGGTGGGGTGATAAGTGAGGACAAGCGGGACCCTATCATGTTTCTGGGAGGGATAGGAAGATGTGAGGGTGCATGCACGGGAGATAGGCCGGACACAGTTGAGGGTCATGTCAACCACCGTGGGTGGTAAACCTCGGTTAAGGAAGAAGGAAGACATGTCAGAGGAATTGTTTTTGAAAGTGGCATCATCAGAACAGATGCGACAGAGGCGAAGGAACTGAGAGAATGGGATGGAGTCCTTACAGGAAGCGGGGAGTTGTAGTTGAGGGAGCTGTGGGAGTCAGTAGGCTTGTAATGGATATTGGTGGACAGTCTATCACCAGAAATTGAGACAGAGAGGTCAAGGAAGGGAAGGGAAGTGTCAGAGATGGACCATGTGAAAGTGATGGAGGGGTGGAGATTGGAAGTAAAATTAATATATTTTTCCAGGTCCAGACAAGAGCATGAAGCAGCACCGAAGCAATCATCGATGTACCGGAAAAAGAGTTGTGGGAGGAATGTTCCACTTACCCCATAAAGAGAGAGGCATAACTGAGGGTACCCATAGCCACACCTTTTATTTGGAGGAGGTGAAGAGTTTAAGGAGAAATTGTTCAATGTGAAAACAAGTTCAGCCAGACGGAGAAGAGTAGGGGTGGATAGGTATTGTTCGGGCCTCTGTTCGAGGAAGAAGCAGGGAGCCATCAGACCATCCCGTTGGGGAATGGAGGTGTAGAGGGACTGGATGTCCATGGTGAAGAGGAGGCGGTTGGGGCCAGGGAACTGGAAATTGTTGATATGATGTAGGTTGTCAGAGGAATCATGGATGTAGGTTGGAAGGGACTGGACAATGGGAGAGAGAATGGAGTCAAGATAGCAAGAAATGAGTTCCATGGGGCAGGAGCAGGCTGACACTATCGGTCTGCCGGGACAGTCCTGTTTGTGGATTTTGGGTAGGAGGTAGAAGCGGGCTGTCCGTGGTTGGGCGATTATCAGTTTGGAAGCTGTGGAATGAAGATCTCCAGAGGAGATGAGGTCAGTAACAGTCCTGGAAACAATGGCTTGATGTTCTGTGGTGGGGTCATGGTCCAGGGGGAGGTAGGAGGAAGTGCCTGCGAGTAGATGCTCAGCCTCTGTGAGGTAGAGGTCAGTGCGCCAGACAAAAACAGCACCATCCTTGTCAGCAGGTTTGATGACAATGTCAGGGTTGGATCTGAGAGAATGGAGTGCAGCACGTTCAGAGAGAGATAGGTTAGAGTGGGTGAGAGGAGCAGAGAAATTGAGACGATTAATGTCACGCTGACAGTTCTCAATGAAAAGATCAAGAGAAGGTAAGAATCCAGAGGGAGGGGTCCAGGTGGAGGGAGAATATTGGAGGCGGGTAAAAGGATCCGTTGAACGGGGAGAGGACTCCTGCCCAAAGAAGTGAGCATGGAGACGAAGGCGACGGAAGAAGAGTTCAGCAATGTGCCGAGCCCGAAATTCATTGAGATGAGGGCGTAAGGGTAGGAAACTAAGTCCTTTGCTGAGCACTGAACGCTCAGCATTGGAGAGGGGGAAGTCAGGGGGTATAGTGAATACACGGCCGGGGCTGGGATTGGAAGACGGGATGGGGTCAGAGGGACAGGCAGGGGTGGAGGGTCCTGGATGGGTGTTGGTGTCGAAGAGTTGTTGGAGCTTGCGTTCCAAAGAAACAAAGTTTCTTGTTGAGGTGTCGGATGAGACGAAGAATAAGATGAAATTGGGGGCACGCGCAGCTTAGGGAAAGAGTGCAGCGGTGCTGCTGGAGGGAGAGGTTGAGTGTGTTCATATGCCGTTGCATGGCACTGAGTGTGGATCTCAGAATGCAATGAGAACAGCAGTCCGAGGAGCATTGTATGTCCCGGAGATACCTGTAATCCTGGGTGGGTTCGAAACATGAGGGATGGAATTTCAGTTGAAATCCATGTGGGGTAAGTTGGAGACAGAGACAGTCACTGAGGAAGGAAATATGGCTATGAAAGCGGGTTTTAGTAAACACCTTGTCAAATACCAGGAGAGAAATGGAAAGCAATGAAGGTGACAAGGCAAAAGAGAGACACGGAAATCCTGTCGGAGAAAAGAGCAATACTTCTTCAAGGTCGGCATTCCTTGAAGAGAAGTGGCAGTCAATTAAACACTAAGATAAAAGCAAAAAACTGCGGATGCTGGAAATCCAAAACAAAAATAAAAATACCTGGAAAAACTCAGCAGGTCTGGCAGCATCTGCGGAGAGGAACACAGTTAACGTTTTGAGTCCGTATGACTCTTCAACAGAACTAAGTAAAAATAGAAGAGAGGTGAAATATAAGCTGGTTTAAGGGGGGTTGGGACAGGTAGAGCTGGATAGAGGGCCAGTGATAGGTGGAGATAGCCAAAAGATGTCATAGACAAAAGGACAAAGAGGTGTTGAAGGTGGTGATATTATCTAAGGAATGTGCTAATTAAGGGTAGAAAGCAGGACAAGCAAGGTTGTTTATTCCTGTCTGGCACAAAAGTAAAACAGGAAAGGTGGCCAAACCATGGCTTACAAGGGAAATTAGAGATAGTATTAGATCCAAGGAAGAGGCATACAAACTGGCTGGAAAAAACAACAGACCTGAGGATCGGGAGCAGTTTAGAATTCAGCAAAGGGGGACCAAGGGATTGATTAAGAAGGGGAAAATAGAGTACAAGAGTAAACTTGCAAGCTGTAAATGTCATGATCTGAAGTTGATCTGAGTTCAACAACTTCAGATCATGAACTCTCTCCTCCATCCCCATCCCCTTTCCGATCCCCCTTTTTCCAATAATTTATAATTTTTTTAAATGTAATTTTTTCTATTTTTTTCTTTTCCCACCTATTTCTATTAATTTTAAAATTATTTCCATCCATTGTTTTATCTCCACCTTTTAGCCTATTTCGATCCCTTCCCCCCACCCCACCCCTACTAGGGCTATCTGTCACTTGCTCAAACCTGCTTAATGTCACCATTAGCACATTCCTTAGCTAATATCACCACCGTCAACACCTCTTTGTCTTTTTGTCTATGACATCATTGGCAATCTCTTCTTTGCCTCTACCCATCACTGGCCCTCTATCCAGCTCTACCTGTCCCAACCCCCTCAACCAGCTTAAATTCACCTCATTTCTAAATTTCCTTATTTCTGATGAAGTCATACGGACTCGAAACATTAACTGTATTCCTCTCCGCAGATGCTGTCAGACCAGCTGAGTTTTTCCAGTTATTTTTGTTGAGTCCAGAAGGCTGTAAAGTACCTAATTGGATGATGTGCTGTTCCTCCAGCTTCTGTTGAATTTCACTGGAACAAGCCAAAGACAGAAGTGTGAGCATGAGAGTAAGGTGATGAATTAAAATGGCAAGCGACCAGAAGCTCGAGGTCATGCTTACGGAATGAACGGAGGTATTCCACAAAGTGGTCACCCACCCTGCTTTTAGTGTCACCACTGTATTGTGAATACAGTATACTAAATTAAAGGAAGTACAAGCAAATCGCTGCTTCACCTGGAAGGAGTGTTTGGGACCTTGGACAATGAGGACAGAGCAGGTAAAAGGACAGATGTTACACCTCCTGCGGTTTCATGGGAAGGAGATGTGGGAAGGGGACAGGGTATTGGAGGTGATTGAAGAGTGGACCAGGCTGTCATGGAGGAAATGGTCCCTTCGGACAGGGGAGGGGGGAGGGGAAGATGTGTTTGGTGGTGGCCAAAATGGCAGAGGATGATCTTTTGAAACTGAACACTGGTTGAGTGGAAAATTAAGACAAGAGTTACCCTATTGTGGTTTTGGGAAAGAGGGGAAAGGGTGAGAGCAGAAGTGCAGGAAATGGGTTGGACACAGTTGAGGGCCCTGTCAACCACAGAGTAGGGGGAATTCTCGACTGAGGAAAAAAGGAAGATGTATGTCTTTCCCCCATTACTTATGCCATGTTTCAGTGATAACTATGTTGCCTTGCTTCCAAGTATCTCACTGTGCCCTTAGCTCATCTGCCTTATTCATTAGATTCCTTCCATTGAAGGAAATACCATTAAGCTCTGCCAAATTCCTTTGCTGTCTATTTGTTAGCTTATTTTCTTCAGCCTTTCAAAATCGTTCACTAATTTTCTGTCTTCCATTTCCAGCTTTGCTTCTCTCTTTCAATCTATGCTTCAGTTTGCAGCCCCCATCAAACTAGTTTAAACTCTTCAACAGCACTAGTAAATTTCCCCATGATGATATTGATCCTTGCCCTGTTGAGCTGCAACCCATCCAGTTTGTAAAGGATCCAATTCCCTAAAATCTGCATGTAGAGCCCTGCCATTTAAAGAAAACTCATTAACAAGCAAATGAGCTTATTAACAAGCTAACTGACCCAAATATTACGCTGTCCATGCCATAATGCAGTTGGCAGGGGAAGGCAGGCAAGGGCTGGGAGGCTGCTTTTTCACCCATTTTGGTGAAAATGTGGGAGAAAAGTGAGGGGTACCTTTTTTTTTGGGGGGGGGGGCGTGCCTGTGCACATCAGGGGCACTCCTCTCCCCAGAATGATACCCAACCGCACTTTGTGCCTTCCCCCACCCACCCTGCTCCCCACCCCCCCACCCCGCCCCCAACTCCCGGCCTCCAAACCTCGATTCCCCCACTCTCCCCTCCCACCCCTCTCTTGAGTGCCCGATCCCTTCTCACCCAAAAATCCTGGACTTAGCATGGATTCCGGAAAAAGCTATCTTCTTTGTGATACTGCTTGCTGTCCCAGCAACGCCTACTACGGAGTTCTGGCTACTACTGAGATTGCAAGAGCTGCTGGCCAATCAGATTGCTCAGCAGCTCTCAACGGCTGGACTTCCTTCCGCTGAGGGGATGAAGTGCCACATTGAGTTTGTTCAGGCCATCCGCAGCATAATATTGGTTTGTGATCAACATTTCTAATGGGGAGGGGGGGCGTGGTGGGGTTTGGTGGGCAGCAATATTTCCCCGCCCCCCTCACCCCTCCCATAAAATCCAGCCTTATGTCTCTGGGGTGGGACTTGAACACACAATCTTCTCACCGAGAGAGTGCTACTACTGAACCAGGACTGTCACCAATTATTTTCATGCTAATAACTGTGAAATTGGGTCCATTCTATGCTGTGGATCTGTGCCACTAGAAACAGAATGAAAATTGCCCAAACATAGTTCATGGAAAGCTCTTACAGCCAGTTGACATCAAACGATAAATGACAAATCTTATCAGCCTGAGTTGGTTTTGGCTTTACGTGGACCAGAAAGAAGCAGACATTGAGCAGGAACAGCGGAAGGGGTAAGCTGAAAGGCTGGACACACCTCATAGCAGATAGCCCAGGAATGTGACAAGGCCAATTTATTTGTTTTTTTAAAATCTGTGGAAAATAAGAGAAGCGTGCTATTCATCAAGAAATAGAACAAGAAATATATAACCCTTGAAAGCATCTAAATAATATACAGGAGACCACAGTCATGTATTTAAGGAAATCATGTCAACAAAGCAGAGCAAATACAAAAGCATTAACCCAGTGAGCTGGAGTGGTTTAAATTACATGCAGCAAATAAAAAAATATAACATTGAATCAGCATGATTGAGGCAGAAGTTCAGTATGGAACTGAAAACATTTGTTAAAGGCCTCCACCCAATAGAACTTTCTCAATTACAAAGTCTTTTCAGCCTGCAAAACAGGCAAAATAACTTCATTTGTTTTTTTGTGATCATCAGGTTGAAGCATGTCAGTGCAGGGGAACTGGATTTTTTCCATTTTTGCCACCCAGTGTAATATGAAGCACTTTCAGGTCAGTTGTAACGCCTGTTTGAAGTTGATTTAAACTCTGTCAACACTGCTGATTCAAGCATTCTTGAATCAAGTGGAACACATTTTAAGATTAAAGGTCTCTCTACAGTGCTAACAAGCAAAAAACCTTGCCCTTGTATGTTGCCTTTAACATAATATTGCATTGTGTTTCACAGAGACATGATCAAAATGTGGATGCGTGTCAAAGAAGGAATTACTAGGACAGGTGACCAAAGCTTTGTCAAAAATATGGATTCTTAAGGAAAGTCTGAAGAACATCTAAGCATGTGTAGGCCATTGAACCCATTGAGCCTGTTCCACCACTCAATGAGATCATGGCTGATCTGCAACTTAACTCCATATCCACATCACTTGGATACATTTGGCTAACAAAGATCTATCAATCTCAAACTTAAAATTAAAAATTGATTTGCATCAATAAAAGTTTGCAAACTTCTACCAACCTTTGTGTGAAGAAGTATTTCCTAATTTTACTCCTGAAAGATCTGGCTCTAATTTTTAGATTATGCACCTGAGCCCTAGACTCCATAACTAACAGAAATAGTTACTCTTTATCCTCTCTCTTCCCCTTAATATCTTGAAAACATTGATCAAATAACTCAATGGCCTTCTAAATTGCAGAAAGTTAACCCTGGTTCGTATTCTCTCTCCTCATAAATGATTGGAGTCCAGATATCATTCCGGTAAATCTACACTTTAGTCCTTCCAAAGTCAGTGTCTCTAGGTTGTGTTGCCCAGAACTGTTCATGTACTCCAGGTTTGGACTAACCAAAGCTTTGTATAGCTGAAGCATGACTTCTACCCCCTTGTATGCTAGTCCTCTAGTTATAAAAGTGAACATTCAATTAACCTTTCTGATTATTTTTCATTCCTGTTCATGACATTTTAATAACCCATGTACTTGGACTTTCATCTCTCTTTTGACTTCCATTGTTCCTAGCTTTTCACCATTTTTGAAAGTTCCCAGCTCTATCCTTTTTTGGATCTAAGTGGATGACCTCACATTTTCCTACATTGAAACCATTAGCATACCTTTGCCCATCTGTCAGTAGCTCTTTGTAATTTTATGCCTTTTCTACGTTTAAAATACTGCCTATCTTAGTCTCAGTGACAAATTTTTATATGTAGTTTTCTATCCCATCATCTAAGCTGTTAATAAATGTAATGAATAGTTGAGGCCCCAAAACAGATCCTTGTTGGACACCACTAGTCACATCCTGTCAATTACAGCAGCTGCCCATTATCCCAGTTGTCTGCCTCCTTCCACTCAGCCAATTTCCTAAACAGGTCAACAACTTGCCTCTAACTCCATGAGGTTTAAGTTTAGCTAACAGTCTCTTCTGAAGGATTTTATCAAATGCCTTCTAGAAGTCCACATAAATAACACCCATAGACATTCTCTTCAAAAATTACTTTTTTTTTTGCTCCCTTTGATTGGCTTACAATTCGCAAGGTGTTTAGGCCTGGGCCAACGTTCCCCTTTTTTTGGAATGCTTGGGGTAAATTATTTAAGTGCATGATCCCTTTAAATTTTTATGCATGGCTACGTACACATGATAACTTGATAGTGCCGTTTTGTGAGGAGGTGTTCAGGTTACAGAGAACATTCTATCCTCAGTTATAAACTCTAATAATATCCAGAAAACAGGATGTTAGACCAACTGGTCTGCAATACCGTGGTTTTGCTGCTCAGCTTTCCTAAATAGACATGCTTAATTTTCCAATCTAAAGGAACAGTTCCAGACTTAAAGAATGAGAAGAATAGGGAAGGAAGAAGGCTTTAATCCCTAATACCAGATCCAGTATTACCCCTTCCCTAGTTGGACTATCCACATATTGTCTGATTGTTCCATTCTTTAAGAAGGGTAGCAGGGATAATCCAGGAAATTACAGGCCGGTGAGCCTTACGCCAGTGGTGGGTAAATTATTGGAGAAGATTCTTCGTGACAGGATTTGCTACCATTTGGAAGCAAATGACTGTATTAGTGAGAGGCAGCATGGTTTTTGAAGGGGAGGTCATGCCTCACTAACTTGATCGAGTTTTTTGAGGAAGTGACAAAGATGATCGACAATAGAAGGGCAGTGGATGTTATATACATGGATTTCAGTAAGGCCTTTGACAAGGTCCCTTATGGCAGACTGGCAGAAGATAAAGTCGCACTGGATCAGAGGTGAGCTGGCAAGATGGATACAGAATTGACTTGGTCATAGAAGACAGAGGGTAGCAGTGGAAGGTTGCTTTTCTGAATGGAGAGCTGTGACTAGTGGTGTTCCGCAGGGATCAATGCTGGGACCTTTGCTGTTTGTATATATGTAAATGATTTGGAGGAAAATGTAACTGGGCTAATTAGTAAGTTTGCAGACGACACTAAGGTTGGAGGAGTTGCAGATAGTGAAGAGGATTGTCAAAGGATACAACGGGATATAGATCAGTTGGAGACTTGGGTGGAGAAATGGCAGATGGAGTTTAATCCAGACAAATGCAAGGTAATGCATTTTGGAAGGTCTAATACAGGTAGGAATTATAGAGTAAATGGCAGAACCCTTAAGTGCATCGACAGGCGGAGGGATTTGGGTGTACAGGTCCACAGGTCACTGAAAGTGGTAACGCAGGTGGATAAGGTAGTCAGGAAGGCATATTGCATGCTTGCCTTCATCTGCAGGGGTATTGAGTATAAAAGCTGCTAAGTCATGCTGCAGCTGTATAGAACCTTGGCTAGACCACATTTAGAATATTGCGTGCAATTCTGGTTGCCACATTACTAGAAGGATATGGAGGCGTTGGAGAGGGTGCAGAGGAGGTTTACCAGGATGCTGCCTGGTCTGGAGGTTATTAGCTATGAGGAGGAGTTGGAGAAACTCGGATTATTCTCAGTAGAGCGACGGAGATTGAGGGGCAACTTGATAGAAGTTTACAAAATTATCAGTGGCATGGACAGAGTAGATAGTCAGAAGCTTTTTCCCAGGGTGGAAGAGTCAATTACTAGGGGACATAGATTTAAGGTGAGAGGAGAAAACTTTAGAGGAGATGTGCGGGGCAAGTTTTTCACGCAGAGGATAGTGAGTGTCTGGAATCCGCTGCCAGAGGAGGTGGTGGAAGCAGGTATGATAGTGGTGTTTAAGAGGCAGCTTGAAAAATACATGAATAGGGTGGAAATAGAGGGATACGAACCCTGGAAGTGCAAAATGTTTTAGTTTGACAGGCAATATGATCGACACAGGCTTGGAGGGCCGAAGGGCCTATTCCTGAGCTGTACTTTGCTTTGATACTTTGATTAATTGATATATCAGCACTCCTTCATGTTGAACAGGAGTGCAGAAGCACAAAGGTGACAAGGGCACAGAATGTACTCTGGGTGGAGGACTTCAATGTCCACCAAGAACAGTCGCACTACTACTGACTGAGCTGGCTGAGTCCTAAAGGATATAGCTGCTAAACTGGATCTGCAGCAGGTGGTGAGGGAGCCAACAAGAAGGAAAAACCTACTTGACCTCATCCTCACCAATCTACCTGACGCAGACGCATCTGTCCATGACAGTATGAAGCGTGACCACCTCACAGTCCTTGTGAAGACAAAGTCCAGTCTTCACATTGAAGATACCCTCCACCGTGTTGTGTAGCACTACCACTGTGCTCAGTGAGATAGATTTCAAACAGATCTAGCAGCTTTAAACTGGGCTTCCATGAGGCACTGTGGGCCATCAGCAGCAGCAGAATTGTACTCGAACATAATCTGTAGACTCATGGCCCGGCATATCCCCCACACTACCATTACCATCAAGCCAGGGGATCAACCCTAGTTCCATGATGAGTGCAGGAGGACATGCCAGAAGCAGCACCAGACATACCTAAAAATGTGGTGTCAACTTGGTGAAGATACAACACAGGACTACTTGCATACCAAATAGCAGAAGCAGTATGTGATAGACAGATTTAACATCCCACAACCAATGGATCTGATCTAAGCTCTCCAGTCCTGCCACATCCAGTGAATCCAGCCATCATGAATCGTGGTGGACAATTAAATTGCTAACTGGAGGTCCACAAATATCCCCAACCTCGATGCTGGGGGAGCCCAGCACAACAGTGCAAAGGATGAGACTGAAGCATTTGCAAAAATCTTCAGCTAGAAGCGCCAAGTGGATGATTCATCTCGGCCTCCTCCGAAGGTCCCCAACATCACAGATGCCAGTCTTCAGCCAATTTGATTCACTCCATGTGATATCAAGAAATGTCTAAAGGCGATGGATACTGCATACACTATGGACCCTGACAACATTTTGGCAATAGTACTGAAGACTTGTGCTTAGCCGTGGCCCAAGCCAAGCTGTTCCAGTATAGATGCAACACTGATATCTACCCGGCAATGTCCTGTACACAAAAAGCAGGACAAATCCAAGCCAGCCAATTACGGTCCCATCTTGATCATTAGCAAAGTGATTGAAGGTCTAGATGACAGTGCTATCAAGCAGCATTTACTCAGCAATAACCTGCTCACTGCCGCTCAGTTTGGGTTTTGCCAGAGCCACTCTGCTCCGACCTCAGTCCAGCCTTGGTCCAAACATGGACAAAACAGCTGAACTCAAGATGTGAGGTGATAGTGACTACCCTTGACATCAAGGCAGCATTAGACTGAGTATGACATTAAGGAGAACAGAATTACCTGGAAAAACTCAGCAGGTCTGGCAGCATCGTCGGAGAAGAAAAGAGTTGACGTTTCGAGTCCCCATGACCCTTCGACAGAACTTGAGTTCGAGTCCAAGAAAGATCTGAAATATAAGCTGGTTTAAGGTGTGTGGGGTGGGGAGAGGGAAAGAGAGAGAGAAGTGGAGGGGGTTGGTGTGGTTGTACATTGGCTCTACATTGGAGAGACCAAACGTAAACTGGGCGACCGCTTTGCAGAACACCTGCGGTCTGTCCGTAAGAATGACCCAGACCTCCCTGTCGCTTGCCATTTTAACACTCCACCCTGCTCTCTTGCCCACATGTCTGTCCTTGGCTTGCTGCGTTGTTCCAGTGAAGCCCAACGCAAACTGGAGGAACAACACCTCATCTTCCGGACTGAATATTGAATTCAACAACTTTAGGTCTTGAGCTCCCTCCTCCATCCCCACCCCCTTTCTGTTTCCCCCTTCCTTTTGTTTTTTTCCAATAAATTATATAGATTTTTCTTTTCCCACCTATTTCCATTATTTTTAAATATTTTAAAATCTTTTATGCTCTCCCCACCCCCACTAGAGCTATACCTTGAGTGCCCTACCATCCATTCTTAATTAGCACATTCGTTTAGATAACATCACCAACTTTAACACCTATGTGTTCTTTTGTTCTGTTGTTTGTGACATCTTTTGATGATCTGCTTCTATCACTGCTTGTTTGTCCTTATAACCACACTAACCCCCTCCACTTCTCTCTCTCTCTCTGTCTGCCCCCCCAACCACCTTAAACCAGCTTATATTTCAATTCTTTCTTGGACTCGAACTCAAGTTCTGTCGAAGGGTCATGAGGACTCGAAACGTCAACTCTTTTCTTTTCCGCCGATGCTGCCAGACCTGCTGAGTTTTTCCAGGTAATTCTGTTTTTGTTTTGGATTTCCAGCATCCGCAGTTTTTTTGTTTTTATGACATTAAGGAGTCCTTGCAAAACTGGAGTCAATGGGAATCGGGGGAAAGCTGTCCACTGGTTGGTGTCATACCTAGCACAAAGGAAGATGGTTGTGGTTGTTGGAGGTCCCAGGACATCACTGCAGGAGTTTCTCAGGGTAGTATCCTAGGCTCAACCATGTTGATAGTGTGGGATTCAGCGATGGCTATGCCATTAAATGTCAGAGAGAGATGGTTGGATTCTCTCTTGCTGAAGGTGATCATTACCTGTCAATTGTGTGGTATGAATGTTGCCTGCCCAAGCCTTTGATCTTCCCTCCATCACAAGGTCAGACGAGGGATGTTTGCTGATGATTGTACAATGTTCAACGCCATTCGTGACTCCTCAGATACTGAAGCAGTGCAGTGTCAGATGCAGCAAGGCCTGGACAATATTCAGGCTTGGGCTGATAAGTGGCAAGTAATATTTGCGATACACAAGTGCCACAAAATTACCATCTCCTAATGGTAGAATCCAACCATTGCCCTTTAACATTCAGTGGCATTACCATCTCCCACCATCAACATCCTAGGGGTTACCAATGACCAAAAACTGAACTGGAACAGCCATATAAATACTGTGGCTACAACAGCATGTCAGAGGCTGGGAATTCTGAGGTGAGTAACTCACCTCCTGACTTCCCAAAGCCTCTCCACCATCAACGATGCACAAATCAGGAGTGTGATGTAATCCTTTCTACTTGCCTGGATGAGAGTAGCTCCAATAACACTCAAGAAGATTGACACCATTCAGGACAAAGCAGCCTGCTTGATTAGCACCGCACCCACAGATTTAAACATTCATTCCCTCCACCACTGATGTATAGGGGCAGCAGTGTGTACTATCTAGAAGATGTACTGCAGCAACTCATGAAGGCTCCTTCAACAGCCCCTTCCAAACCTGTGACCTGTACCACCTAGAAGGACAAGAGCAGCAGACACATGGGAACACCACCATCTGCAATTCCCTTCCAAGCTACATACCATTCTGACGTGGAAATATATAACCGTTCCTTCAGTTGTTGCTGGGTGAAAATCCTGGAACTCCCTCCCTAACAGCACTGTGGGTGTACCTACACCACATGGACTGCAGTGGTCAAGAAGGCAGCTCACCACCACCTTTCCAAGGGCAATTAGGGATGTGCAATAAATTCTGGTCTAACCTGCTTCACTCTCACCTTGTGAAAGTATATAAACCAACTGAAGAGAGGGGAGATGCTTTTGAGGCACTCACTGCTCTACTAAGTCTCAATAAGATGGACAGGAAGCACATAGACATTTCAAGTCCAAAGTCTGCCATATTGGGAAATGAATAAAAGACAATCTTTGCCCATGCCATATGCAGGTAGTAGGCACTTCGCTTATGCAAATAAGAGGCCTAATTCCTGTTAGCTACCCCATTTTAAGATTGGTTTGACCTGAGCCACCCCAATTGTGTGTGCTGCACTCGGGGAAGCCATGATTTGAAACCTTCTGCTTACATTTACTTATCTCTGAAGCCTAATTAGAACAATTCCAACAGGAAACTGTTGGAGAGGTGGTACAGAGTTGGGAGGTAACAACAGGTTCAGGGACTTTAGAAAGGAAGGAGAAATTAGAGAAGGGTCACAATTTGATGAGACAGTGGGGGCCAGAGTAGCTTATTTGAGGAGAGAGAGTTGATGGTTTTGAGACGGAGGGGACAGTACCTGCAAAGAAGGAACCAATTACAATATCAGCTAACATTAGGCCAGAGAGAGAATTGGGTTGTCAGCAGTTTGGTCAGAGTAGCGTTAAGGGTGATGGAAGTGGATCTGTTGGACAAGGTGAGCTCAAAGAAAAGGTTGAAAAAGATGATAAGCTACAAAGAGAAATTTTGATAACCTGGACACTTGAGTTGTTTAACACCAAAACTACAAAGTGATTAACAATGGTACTGTAGAACTAATACAAAGGACTGCTTGACGGTGAGGCTACAGAACTCCAAGACGAAGGAGTGATTGACACTGGGGTGGTATAACTGAAGACCAGCCACCCGACAACACTGTGGGTGCACCTATTCCATATGGACTGAGGCAGTTCAAGAAGGTGGCTTCAAGGGCAATTAGAGATGGGCAATAAATGTTGGCCTTGCCAGCGATGCTCACATCCGAAGAATGAATAAAAATAAAATAAGACAAGCACTACATAGCCCAAGACAAAGGGCTGATTGAGACTGGAGCTTTATAAACAGAATCACAGAATCCCACAGTGCAGAAGAGGTCCTTCGGCCCATCGAGTCTGCATCGACACGTGAGAAACACCTGACCTATCTACCTAATCCCATTTACCAGAACTTAGCCCATAGCCTTGAATGTTATGACGTGCTAAGTGCTCATCCGGGTACTTTTTAAAGAATGTGAGGCAACCCGCCTCCACCACCGTCCCAGGCAGCGCATTCCAGACCGTCACCACCCTCTGGGTAAAAAAGTTTTTCCTCACATCCCTCCTAAACCTCCTGCCCCTCACCTTGAACTTATGTCCCCTCGTGACTGACCCTTCAACTAAGGGGAACAGCTGCTCCCTATCCACCCTGTCCATGCCCCTCATAATCTTGTACACCTCAATCAGGTCGCCCCTCAGTCTTCACTGCTCCAACGAAAACAACCCAAGTCTATCCAACCTCTCTTCATAACTTAAAAGTTTCATCCCAGGCAACATCCTGGTGAATCTCCTCTGCACCCCTCCAGTGCAATCACATCCCTCCTATAATGTGGCGACCAGAACTGCACACAGTACTCCAGCTGTGGCCTCACCACGTTCTATACAACTCCAATATGATCTCCCTACTTTTGTAATCTATGCCTCGATTGAAAAAGGCAAGTGTCCCATATGTACCCCACTAACTTGCCCCTCCGCCTTCAGAGATCCATGGACACACATGCCAAGGTCCCTTTGTTCCTCAGAACTTCCTAGTTCATTGAATACTTCCTTGTCAAATTACTCCTTCCAAAGTGTATCACCTCACACTTTTCAGGGTTAAATTCCATCTGCCACTTAACTGCCCATTTGACCTATACCTTCCTGTAGCCCAAGACACTCAACCTCACTGTTAACCACCCAGCCAATCTTTGTGTCATCCGCAAACTTACTAATCCTACCCCTCACATAGTCATCTATGTCGTTTATATAAATGATAAATAATAGGTGGTCAAGCACAGATCCCTGTGGTACACCACTGGACGCTGGCTTCCAGTCACTAAAGCATCCTTCTGTCATCACCCTCTGTCTCCTACAACTAAGCCAATTTTGAATCCACCTTATCAAATTACCCTGTATCCCATGTGCATTTGCCTTCTTTATCCCATTGATCACTTATAGAATATCTTGGGATTTTCCCTACTTTTACCAGCCATAGCTTTCTCATATCCCCTCTTTGCTCTCCGAATTGCTTTCTTAAGCTCCACCCTGCACTTTCTGTACTCCATTAATGCCTTCGCTGATTTGCTTCCCTTGTACCTGCTAAAAGCCTTTCTTTTCCTTCTCATCATATCCTGAACTTCTCTGATCATCCATGGTTCTCTGGGCTTGTTACTCCTTCCTATCACCCTAGAGGGAACATGTTGACCCTGTACCCTCCCCATTTCCTTTTTGAATGCTCCTGCACTGCTCCTCTGTAGATTTCCCCACGAGTAGCTATTCCCAGTGTACCTTGGCCAGATCCTGCCTTATTTTACTAAAATCCACTCTCCTCCAATCGAAAACATTTTTTTTGCAATTTGTCTATTTCTTTGTCCATAACAAGCTAATTTAGTATCAAGTTGTGGTCGCTATCACTAAAATGATCCCCCACCATCACCTCAGCCAACTGTCTGGCTTCATTCCCCAGAATTAGGTCCAGCACTGCGCCGTCCCTTGTTGGACTCTCTACATATTGACCTAAAAAGTTCTCCTGTACACAAGGCAATGGAGTGATTGCCACTGGAGCTGTCTAACCCAAGACAAAGGGATAATTGACACTGGCAATGTATTCATGGCACTGTTTATGGGCAAACTGAGCAGGAGTGCTCTCCTAAGCCCCCCACCCCAAGCAAGCTGGTTGGCCTCCCGCTGCAAAACTTCCCTCACTTTTGATCCAATATCCCCTGCTCCCTCCCTCCCTCCCTCGTCTCCAGTATCTGGTTGCTGTCTTCTAGGCCTTCTCATCCATTAGCCAGTCAGCCTGTCAATCTGGCTGGCTGCCGGGTAAGAAACAGAGATGAAAGATTCAAATGAGAACCTGTCATTAAATTCGGCAGGATTCCCAAGTTTCTTGTATGGCTGCTAAAAGTTGATCCTGTACCCTCACCAGCTCCTCATAAATATTGGTGTCTTTGTCACACGCTTGAATGATTTGTCCCATCTTCACTATTTTTCTATCTAATAAATTGAAGTGTTTCAAGAAATAGAAAAAGGAACATAGATGACTTTTTAAAAAATGTCACTGTGGTTTTTCTCCCAGGTTACTCTGGGAATTGATTTTTAATTCCTGGAAACTCCTGGAAAATTGGCAGCTTGACTTCCAAATCTCATAATTTTGCTGAAATGCTTAAAAGTTTGTACAATGAGAAGAAAGACTAATAACTTATTCTGCACGGATGATCAGTCTGATTGCAGAATCCAGGGAGCCACTGTGCAAGGTTTATGAGATTTTTCAATTGAACCATGTGGTTTGGAAACAATGTGTCCCTGTGGGTCAGGTCTGTAATCAATTAGCATGAGCAGTAATATGAATTCCTGCTTCATGTGATCCCCAGCTTAAATACGTTTATTTACATTGACCTCAGACTTAACAAGCAGCAATTGTAGCAAAAAGAAAACAGGACCACGGTATAGACTACCTCTAGGGAAAGAGACTGAAAGAATTTGCACAGATGAGTCCATCTTAAAATATTCACTGAATTCTGTAGTCATACATACTAAGAATATTTTAAATTCCATTTGTAAATATCCTCTTTATATTGGCCCTGGTTCAATACATGTCTTCAATGCAGAGAAGCACCTGTATATTCAATGGCTATGGAGACATAAAATAGCATCATGCAATTTTTCCAGAGCTTCAAGATTGCATAATCATCCAATGTGTAATTCTTTTAAGATTAAAACAAGCAGCACACCAGACTAAAATAAGCTGTTGGCATTTCAGCACCTTCTTTGCCTCCCTGCTGTGACAAGGCTAACATTCTCTCATTTTGGCTGTCACCTCACATGTTCGCGTAATACAATGCTCCTTAAGTTATAATAAAAATTATATTGATGCCCACATCCCATGAAAGAATAAAGAAAAACAAAATTACAGCAGTCAGTATACTTCAAAAGTACTACACTGTCTGTTCAGTGCTTTGGTGCATTCTTATGTGATAAAAGCGGCAACTCTTACCTTTTTCTATTTCCTCAACAGCAAATCCATCTCTGGTTATCTAGAAGGAACCAGGTCCCAGGTGATCCAACCATATGGACTGACATGAGGCTGCAAGGATGCTGACATGTTAATGGGTGGAAATCTCCGCTCCCATTGGTGGCGGGCGTCATGGCAGGCGTGAGTGGACAATATGGCAGGAAGGCCAAAAATCGGTTTCACGCCATTGTGAAACATGTTTACATTTGTCCGCTCTGCCCGCCAGACATTGGGCACTTCATTGTAATACATCTGCATATCATAAGCCCAACTCGGCTGAATCATGCCAACCACCCCCCCCCCCCCCCCCCCCCCCCCGCAACCTTGCTGGATCATCCGTGCACGTTGGCATGTTTCACATCTGTACATAAGCAGTATGCACTTGGTGAGCTGACGCTGAACTTCGCTCAGGACTTCGAAGTTTGTATGCCTACCTTGCTTCGGGCAGCACTCATGGTCATCAGCACCAAATTTTTGCAGACAGCACCACATCACTTTTAGGGGGCTCATGGGCAGATCTCTACCTACCATACGAGCCACTGGGGTGGCAGTGGTGGCTTTTCAGTAGCTGCAGGGCTAGGGCTGTACTGGGAAAGGGGGGTATCCCCAGGTCTGTGTGGGGGCACAAGTTGATCTGTGCAAGTGGCCTCAAGATGGTGAGGGCTGAGGAGGCAGTCACCAGATAGAGATATGAGGTTCTGTGTGAGAGTGTCCCTTGCGCTGGCAGTGAGTGTGATGCCAGTGAAAGTGTGATTGGCTTGAGTGTGTGAGTTTAGAGTGATGAGATGATTGCCTTACCCTGGCGGCACAGATGAGATCATTCATTCTCTTTCTGCATTGGATGGCCAAACCTCTTCTGTGTAGCATTGGCACTGATCACCACTGCCATTGCCGCTCAAGCTGGAATGGTGAGATTGCTGGACCTCCTGTGGTCAGAGCTGGGGTACAGGACATCACAGAGGGCCTCCACGGCATACAAAAGGCATTCCAGGGACATGTCCCTGAATTGCGGGGGGGCTTCAGTCTTCTTGTCTTTCACGGCCATGTCTTCTGTGTAGCGGTCCTGGGCTAGAAGGACTAAGAGGTGTGCACGCAACTGCACTTTAAATATGGTGCCTGGCATGAGGAAGTGGCAAGGTGATGGCTTGGTTGGCAAACGAGAGCCCACCCACCGTCGAAATGGCATGTTTCCCGGGAATGCATGATTAATGAGGCTGGATTGGGATGATACAGCATGAAAAGCCACCATTGCAACCAGCGGGTAAAATTCTCTTTCTGCTACCACACTTAGAGCAAATCTGGGACAATTCCGACCAATGTCTCTTTCGCTAACTGCAATTAATGCCAGATCATAAGAACATAAGACTTTGGAGCAGGAGTATACCATATGGACAATTGAGCCTGCTCCACCATTGAATGCGATAGTGGCTGTTCTTTGGCTTCAACTGAGCGTGGCTTTGCAGAGCGAGCAGTTGGGATTTGGTGAGTGAGGAAATCTTAAGGGCTAATCACTTTCCAAAAATCTAGTTTTGCTTTCATTTAGTATTTAATTAAAAAATGCTGTTTAAGTTAAGTGTAAATTTACATTGAGTTTGAAAATGATATAGAAACTAGGGTCTTAAATCTGAACAAAAGGTATGAGGGGCAAGTTGGCTATGGTGGGCTGAGAAAATACACTAAAAAATTTGAAAGTAAATTGGCAATTTAAAGAAGTTTTATATGGGAGGTCAAAAAAGACAAGGAAATTCTGAGAGGTGTAGAGGAAGTGAGAGGCCTTGGAGTGAATGCCCATAGATCCCTGAAGGTAGCGGGACAGGCTGGCAAGGTGGTTAAGAAGGCAAATGGAATCCTTTCACTTATTAGCCGAGGCATAGGTTATAAGAACTGGGTGGTTATGCTGGAACAATATAAAACATTAGTTAGGCCACAATTTGAGCACTGTTGCAGTTTCGGTCACCTCATTATAGAAATTGCACTAGAGGGAGTACAGAGGAGATTGTTGCAAGTGCTTCAGCCTTATCTTTTGCACTTACGTGCTTGGCTCCCCCATTATTGAGGATGGGGATATTTGTGGAGTCTCCACCTCCACCAGTGAGTCGTTTAGTTGTCCACCACCATTCACAGTTGGATGTGGCAGGACTGCAGAGCTTAGATCGGATCCATTGGCTGTGGAATCACTTAGCTCTGTCTATTACTTGCTGCTTGTGCTGTTTGGCACGTCCTGTGTTGAAGCTTCACCAGGTTGACACCTGATTGTTAGGTGCTGCTCCTGACATGCCCTCCTGCACTCTTCATTGAACCAGGGTTGATCCCCTGACTTGGTGGTAATGGTAGGTAGGGGGATATGCCAGGCCATGAGATTACAGATTGTGGTTGAGTACAATTCTGCTGGTGCTGATGGCCCACAGTGCTTCATGGTTGCTAGATCTGTTCAAAATCTATCCCATTTAGCACTGTGGTAGTGCCACACAACACGATGGAGGGTATCCTCATGTGAAGACGGGACTTTGTCTCCACAAGGACTGTGCGATGGTCACTCCTACCAATACTGTCATGGACAGAAGCATCTGCGGCAGGCAGATTGGTGAGAATGAAGACAAGTATGTTTTTCCCACTTGTTGGTTCCCTCACCACTTGCCGCAGACCCGGTCTAGCAGCTATGTCCTTTAGGACTCGACCAGCTCAGTCAGTAGTCGTGCTACTGAGTCACCCTTGGTGATAGACATTGAGGTCCCCCACCCAGAGTACATTCTGTGCCCTTGCCATCCTTAGTGCTTCCTCCAAGTAGTGTTCATTATGGAGGAGTACTGATTCATCAGCTAAGAGTTGAAGGAGGCAAAAGATAGTGGATACATGGGTAGTTATCTTTCAAAATTCTATAGATCTGGAAAGGTTTCTGTAGACTGGAAAGTAACAAATGTAACCGCTGTACTTGAGAAGGGAGGGAGAGAGAAAATGGAGAGGTACAGATGTTAGTTTGACGTCAGTCATAGGGAAAATGTTAGAATCTATTAAGAGGATGCGATAACTAGACACTTGGAAATTATATGATTAGATTATATGATCTATGATCCATGATAGAGTCATCATGGATTTATCACAGAATTATTACAGCGCAGAAAGAGGTCATTCAGCCCATCATGTCTGCACTGGCTCCCTGAAAGTGCAGTTCACCTAGTGCCATTCTCTTGCATTCTCCCCGTAACCTGCACATTGTTTCTTTGCAAATAATCATCTAGTTCCATCTTGATTCCCTCAAATGAACCTGCTTCCACGACACTCAGTCAGTGCATTCCTGACCCTAACCACTCACTCTATGAAAAGTTTTTTCTCATTTTGCTTTTGCGGTTCTTGATCCTTCCATCAATGGCATCTTATCTACTCTGTCCAGGCCCCTCATATTTTGAAAGCTTCTATCAGATCTCCACTTAGCCTTCCTTTCTTCAAGGAAAAGAGTTCCAACTTTTCCAATCTATCTTCATAACTGAAGTCTCTCATCCCTGAATCATTCTCGTAAACCGCTTCTGCACTCTCTCCAACGTCTTCACATCCTTCCTAAAATGCAGCGCCCAGAACTATACGCAGTTCCCCAGCTGAGATCTAATTAGTGTCTTATACAAGCTCAACATAACCTCCTTGCTCTTGTGCTCTATGCCCCTAATAATAAAGCCTAGGATACTGTATGCTTTATTAACTGCTCTTTCAACATGTCCTGCCACCTTTACTAACTTATGCACATATACATCCAGGTTCTTCTGCTCCTGCACTCCTTTTAGAGCTATATCCTTTATTTTATACTGCCTTTCCATGTTCCCCCTATCAAAACGAATCACCTCACATTTGTTTGCATTGAACTTCATCTGCCACCTATCTGCCCATTCCACCAAATCGGTGTCTTTTTGAAATTCTACTCTGTCCTCCTCTCGGTTTACAATGTTTCCAAGTTTTGGTAGTCTGCAAATTTTGAAATTGTTCCCTGTACACCAAGGTCTAGATCATTAATATGTATCAGGAAAAGCAACAGTCTTAATACCGACCCCTAGGGAACTCAGCTACAACCGTTCCTCCAGCCCAAAAAACATCCAATTATTATTACTCTCTGTTTTCTGTCATGCAGCCAATTTTGTATTGATGTTGCCACTGTCCCTTTTATTCCATTTTCTCACAAATCTGTTGTGTGACACTGTATCAAATGCCTTTTGGAAGTCTATGTGCACCACATCAACAGCATTGCCCTCATTAACCTTTTTTGTTACTTCATCAAATAACTCCAGCAATTTTCCCTTAAGAAATCCATGCTGGTTTCCCTTAATATTTGTCCACGTGAGTATTAATTCTGCCCCAGATTATAGGGCTGTAACTTCCGAGCTTCCCAGCATCGTACTGGGGAGGTGGGGGGGGGGGGGGGGGGGGGGGGGGGAGAGAGAGAGAGAGAGAGAGAGAGCCCCAAAGATGCGCTGGGGAATCCTCTTCAGAGGTTCCCAGGTAAGGTTCGCACGGCAACTGCCCCAGGCAATTGCCTTGCACTGGGGACCATCTGAACATATGGTTTAAATAGCAAACTTCGGATGGTTCTGACTGGGTTACAACAATAGTTACCCAGAAAAAGTTAGAAGGATTAAAATGACTTCTAACTTCTGGGTAACGACACGGACTGACACGCGTGGGACTCCCCACACATTCCCTACCCCCCCAGGGGACTCCCCCACCAACCCCCCCCGAGCACCCCCAGGGTCTCTGCTCACCCCCTTACCCACGAAACTCCCCCCAAAATCCTGATGCCCCAGGGTTGTCCCCCAGCCCGCAGCCCCCCCAACCCATGGATCACCCCCACCCACAACTTCCTCGCCACGGAATTCCTCTCATCCCCACTGGGACTCTTTGCCCACCCCCCCAACCAAGTCTAACTCTCACTGCTCTTGCTACCCAGGCCCGACCCAAGGCCCAACACCACAACCGACCTGAGGCCCGACCACCTCCCTCTCCCCATGCCGCCAAGGTCCGACACCCTCCCCATTCCCCTCAGGCCTAATCTAACCTGATCCAAGGCCTGTCCACCCCCACCCCACCCCCACCGAGGCACGACACCTTTCCCAGGCCCAACCCGACCCAAAGCCCAACACTCCCGCCCTCCCAAACCACTCGTTGAGGCCCGATACCCTCTTCCCCACCTTCCCAGGCCTGACCCGACCCAAGGCCTCTCCCCTGTCCCAACTGAGGCCTGACACCCTCCCCCCACCCCCCAACCCCACCCTTTATCATCCAAGTGATAGAAAAAACTCAAGCAGTGATTAAACCTGTGCCTTTAATTCCGATTCAGGCATTTGAGGAACCTTTTACCAGGGTCCTGATTGATTGTGTAGGGCCCCTCCCTAAGATCAAAAGTGGAAATCAATATTTGCTGACCATCATGGATGTGTATACAAGATTTCCAGAAGTGATGCCTTTACAAAATATTACAGCAAAGAGAATTGTAGAGGAGCTGACCAAATTTTTTACAAGATATGGGGTACCAAAATAAATACAGTCGGGTCAGGGTTCGAATTTCATGTCACAGCTGTTTAAGGAAGTAATGAACAGCCTGGGGATAAAACAGTTTAAATCATCAGATTATCATCCAGAATCTCAAGGTGCTTTAGAGCGATGGCATCAAACTTTAAAAACTATGATAAGGGTTTATAGTCAAGATTACCCACAGGACTGGGATCAGGGGATTCCATTCTTGTTATTTGCTGTTAGGGATGTCCCTAATGAATCAACAGGATTTTGTCCTTTTGAATTGGTCTATGGTCATGAAGTAAGAGGGCCATTTGAGTTGATTCAGAAGAAACTAGTGGGTTAGAATTCAGAAACTACTCTCCTGGATTATGTGACAGAATTCAGAAAGCGGTTGAACAAAGCATGTGAATTAGCTAAAGAACATTTAAAGATATCACATCAGGTGAAGATGACAAATGCAGATAAGAAGGCAAAAGCTCATAGTTTTGTTGTTGGAGATAAGGTGTTAGTTTTGTCAGGCGAACCATTAAAGGCAAGGTTTAGTGGGCCTTACAGGATAAGTGACTGAGTGATGTCAATTATTGAACAAATACTGCAGATAGAAGAAAGAAGCAGAGGGTGTGTCATGTAAATATGCTTAAAAAGTAAAAAGCAAAATACTGTGGATGCTGGAAATCTGAAATAAAAACAGAAAATGCTGGAAAAAAAAGTCTGACAGCATCTGTGGAGAAAGAAACAGAGTTAATGTTTCGAGTCCGCATGACTCTTCTTCACAGATGCTGTCAGGCTTGCTGAGTTCTTCCAGCATTTTGTGTTTTTATTTATGCTTAAAAAGTACTTTTACAGGGAAGATAACCAAAAAGAGGTATTAATAGTGTTAGATAAAGAAAAAGAGGTAGAAATGAAGGATTCTGAAATTGATTTTCCTCTAATCAAATTGGACAATAAGAGGGTACTTAAAAATTTAAGTGGAAGTTACCTTCCAGATAAGTGTCAAATTGATTTAGAAAAGCTTTTGCAGTCACACAAAGCTATTTGTGGGAATAAGCTGGGGAAAACAAATTTAGTTACACATGACATAGATGCGGGAAATTCAGTTTCAATAAGGCAACATCCTTATAGGTTTAAATCCAGTAAAATTAGCTCAAGTACAAAAAGAAATTGAATTCATCCATCAGAATGACGTCATAGAGTCTAACTGAAGTAACTGGAGTTGACCTAGTGTGATGCTGTGAAACCAGATGGAATGCAAAGACTGTGTGTGGATTATCGAAAAGTAAAAGCAGTGACAAAAGTGGATTCATATCCTATTCCATGTTTAGAAGATTGTATTGTGAAAGTGGAACAATCAGAGTTTATCACAAATATTGATTTGCTGGAGGATATTGGCAAGTGCTATTATCAAAAGGAGCAAAAGTGATGATAGCTTTGTAACACCAGGTGGACTATATCAGTTTAAGGCTGGGCTATTTGGTATGAAGAATGCACCAGCAACATTTCAAGGACTGACAAACAAAGTAATTGCAGGAATGAGCAATTGTGCTGTTTATATCGATGACTTGGTAGTTTTCAATCAAACATGGGAGGAGCATTTACAACATCTGAAAGGACTGTTTGATCGACTGCAAGAAGCTATTTGGTGGCGCACTTGGTTAAGAGTGCATTTGCAAAAACGCAAGTTAAATATTTAGGCCACACTGTTGGACACAGTCAGGTGGCTCCAAGAGATGTGAAAGTAAAAGCCATTGTCATTTTCCCAGTGCCTACAACAAAACAGGAAGTTTTGAGATTTCTGAGCATGAATGGATTTTACCTGAACTTTGTACCAAATTTTAGCAGTGTGATTGCCAATTGACTGAACTACTAAAAATGAACAAGAAATTTCAATGGAGACAGGACTGTCAGAATGCATTTGATAGTTTAAAAACTGTGTTGACTACTCCACCAGTTTTGGCAGCCCTAACAATGCCAAGCAGTTTAAGTTGGCAATTGATGCAAGTGATTTGGGTATTGGTGCTGTGTTGTTACAGGAAGACTAAACAGGAATTAAAAAGCCAGTAGGATATTTTTTACGGAAGCTGAATGTACATCAGAAAAGATGTACAAAAAACCATCAAAAAAGAGACTTTGGTCTGGTGTTAGCATTGTGGCATTCTGAAGTTTATGTTGCAAGCAATTCTTTAGAAACCATTGTTTCACAGGCCACAATCCTTTAAAACTTCTGGACAAATTTTGAGACCAAAGTGCAAGATTGTTCAGGTGGAGTTTATTAGTGCAGCCATTTAATTTACAGATTATACATGTAGCTGGATGATAAAATTTAATTGCGGATGCATTGTCAAGAGTTTAAAATTCAAAGGAGATTGGACATTTGAAACATGGACACTGGATTGGTGATGTCTGTTGATACAAAGGATTTGTATGTATTGCTACGTAAATGCATGTACATGGTAGTGTAATAGTTTTGCATATATACATAAATATAGTAAGCAATGCAAGATGGGTTGAGAAAATGAAACCGTCTTTTAAAATTACGACGGTTCATTTATCCATACTAATTAAACCAAATAAATGAATCACTTAATTAATAAGTAGAGGGCATCTAGACCAGAAGCAGGGGATTACTGTTCTTAGAATTTAGCATTTATAGTAGAAATGTAGTCCTAGAGAACGTATAGTTAATAAGGAGTCAATAAGCAGTTATTAGATTTAAATTAATTTATTAAATAGTTCTAGAAATGGCAGTTGCTGGGGTGAAGTGCTTCACCTGTGGGATGTGGGAAATCTGTGACGCTTCAAGTGTCCCGGACAACTACATCTGCAGGAAGTGTACCCAATTGCAGCTCCTCACATACCGCATGGGTCGGTCGGAGCAGCAGTTGGATGCACTTAGGAGCATTCAGGTGGCGGAAAGCGCCATAGACAGGAGTTTTGCAGAAGTGGTCACACCCAAGGTACAGACAAATAGGTGGGTGACTGCTAGAAGGGGCAGGCAGTCAGTGCAGAAATCCCCTGCGGCTGTCCCCCTCTCTAACAGGTATACCATTTTGGATACTGTTGGGGGGATGGCCTATCAGGGGAAAACAACAGCAGTAGTCAGAGCAGTGGCACCACGGCTGGCTCTGTTGTTCAGCGGGGGGGGTCAAAGCACAGAAGAGCAATTGTCATAGGGGACTTTATAGTTAGGGGCTCAGATAGGTGCTTCTGTGGTCGTGAAAGGGATGGTATGTTGCCTCCCTGGTGCCAGGGTCCAGGATGTCTCTGATCGGGTATGGGACATTCTGAAGGGGGAGGGAGAACAGCCAGAGGTCATGGTACACATTGGTACTAATGACATAGGCAGGAAGAGTGACGAGGTCCTGTAGCAGGAGTTCAGGGAGTTAGGCAAAAAGTTAAAAAACTGGACTTCTAGGGTTGTAATCTCAGGATTACTCCCTGTGCCACGTGCCAGTGAGGCTAGAAATAGGAAGATAGTGCAGCTAAACACATGGCTGAACAGATGGTGTAGGACGGAGGGTTTCCAATATCTGGATCATTGGGATCTCTTCCGGGGCAGGTGGAACCTGTACAAGAAAGACGGGTTGCATCTAAACTGGAGGGGCACCAATATCCTGGCTGCGAGGTTTGCTAGTGTCACTTGGGAGGGTTTAAACCAATATGGCAGGGGGGTGGGAACCAGAGCAAAGGGTCAGCAGGTGAAATAAATGATTGGGAACTAGTGAATATGGCCAGTAGGACTAAGAGGCAGGGAGAAATTACTGAACACAGTGGGACTGAGGGTCTGAAATGCATTTGTTTCAATGCGAGAAGTACAACAGGCAAGGCAGTTGAGTTTAGAGCTTGGATTAGTACTTGGGACTATGATGTTATTGCTGTTACAGAGACTTGGTTGAAGGATGGACAGGATTAACAGATAAACGTTCCAGGATTTAGATGTTTCGGGCAGGATAGAGAGGGATGTAGAAGAGGTGGGAGAGTTGCACTGCTGGTTAAGAGAATATCTCAGCTGTATGACAAGAGGACACCTCAGAGGGCTCATGCAGCAAGGCAATATGGGTAGAGCTCTGGAATAGGAAGGGTGCAGTCACAACGTTGGGGGCTTACTATAGGCCTCCCAATTGCCGGTGGGAGATTGAGGAACAGTTATGTAGGCAGATTTTGGAAAGATGTAAAAGCAATAGGGTTGTTGTGGTGGGTGATTTTAACTTTCCCTATATTGACTGGGAATCACTCAGTGCTAGGGGTTTGGATGGTGCAGGATTTGTAAGTTGCATCCAGGAGGGCTTCCTGAGACAAAATGTAGATAGTCCAACTAGGGAAGGTATTAGGGAATGAAACCGGCCAGGTGGTTGAAGTTTCAGTAGGGGAGCATTTCAGGAAAAGTGGTCATAATTCAATAAGTTTCAAGGTACTTATGGATAAGGATAACAGGAGTCCTTGGGTCAAGGTGCTTAATTGGGGGAAGGCTAATTATAACAATATTAGGCAGGAACTGAGAAATCTAGACTGGAGGCGGATGTTTGAGGGCAAATCAACAACTGATGTGTGGGCGGCTTTCAAATGTCATTTGATAAGAATTCAGGACAGGTATGTTCCTGCTAGGATGAAGGAAAAGTATGGCAAGTTTCAGGAATCTTGGATAACGAAGGATATTGTGAGATTAGTCAAAAAGAAAAGGGAAGCATTCGTAAGGGCTAGAAGGCTGGGAACAGATGAAGCCCGTGGAGAATATAAAGAAAGTAGGAA
Organism: Carcharodon carcharias; assembly: GCF_017639515.1. Taxonomy (NCBI): domain Eukaryota; kingdom Metazoa; phylum Chordata; class Chondrichthyes; order Lamniformes; family Lamnidae; genus Carcharodon; species Carcharodon carcharias. The sequence goes on along the minus strand of NC_054478.1, from coordinate 118,367,670 downwards.
CAAACTTAAGCAAGGAGTCAGGAGGGCTAAAAGGGGTCATGAAAAGTCATTGGCAACCAGGATTAAGGAAAATCCCAAGGCCTTTTATACATATGTAAAAGGCAAGAGGGTAGGCAGGGAACGGGTAGGCCCACTCAGGGACAGAGCTGGGAATCTGTGTGGAGCCAAAAGAAATGGGAGAGATACTAAATGATTACTTCTCATCAGTATTCACGAAAGATTTGTCTAGGGAGGAGTGTGTAGATAACCTGGATCATGTTGAGATCAAAGAAGAGGAGGTGTTAGGCATCTTGAAGAATATTAAGGTGGATAAGTCCCCAAGGCCAGATGGGATCTACGCCAGAGTACCGAGGGAGGCAAGGGAGCAGATTGCTGGGGCCTTGACAGAAATCTTTGTATCCTCACTGGCTACACGTAAGGTCCCAGAGGACTGGAGAATGGCCAATGTTGTTCCATTATTTAAGAAGGGTAGCAGGGGTAATCCAGGAATTACAGGTTGGTGAGCCTTACCTCGGTGTTAGGGAAATTATTGGAGAAGATTCTTCATGACAGGATTTACTACCATTTGGAAGCAAATGGGCATATTAGAGAGAGGTTTTGTGAAAGGGAGGTCGTGTCTCACTAACTTGATCGAGTTTTTCGAGGAAGTGACAAAGATGATTGACGATGGAAGGGCAGTGGATGTTATATACATGGATTTCAGTAAGGCCTTTGACAAGGTCCCTCATGGCAGACTGGTACAGAAGGTAAGGTTGCATGGGTTCAGAAGTGAGCTGGCAAGATGGATACAGAATTGGCTTGGTCATAGAAGACAGAGGGTAGCTTTTCTGAATGGAGATGTGTGACTAGTGATGTTCCGCAGGGATCAGTGCTGGGACCTTTGCTGTTTGTATATACGTAAATGATTTGGAGGAAAATGTAAGTGGACTAATTAGTAAGTTTGCAGACGACACTAAGGTTGGAGCAGTTGCAGATAGTGAAGAAGATTGTCAAAGGATACAATGGGATATGGATCAGTTGGAGACTTGGCAGATGGAGTTTAATTTGGCCAAATGCGAGGTAATGCAGTTTGGAAGGTCTAACACAGATAGAAATTATACAATAAATGGCAGGACCCTTAAGTGCATCGACGGGCAGTTGGATTTGGGTGTACAGGTCCACAGGTCACTGAAAATGAGAAACGCAGGTGGATAAGGTAGTCAGGAAGGCATATAGCATGCTTGCCTTCATTGGCAGGGGTATTGCGTATAAAAGCTGGGAAGTCATGCTGCAGCTGTGTAGAACCTTGGTTAGGCCACACTTGGAATATTGCATGCAATTCTGGTCGCCACATTACCAGAAGGATATGGAGGCATTGGAGAGGGTGCAGAGGAGGTTTACCAGGATGCTGCCTGGTCTGGAGGTTATTAGTTATGAGGATAGGTTGGAGAAACTTGGATTGTTCTCACCAGAGCAACGGAGATTGAGGGGCAACTTGATAGTAGTTTACAAAATTATGAGTAGCATGGACAGAGTAGATAGTCAGAAGCTTTTTCCCAGGGTGGAAGAGTCAATTACTAGGGGACATAGATTTAAGGTGAGAGGAGAAAACTTTAGAGGAGATGTGTGGGGCAAGTTTTTTCTTACGCAGAGGGTAGTGAGTGTCTGGAATTCGCTGCCAGAGGAGGTGGTGGAAGCAGGTACGATAGTGGTGTTCAAGAGGCAGCTTGACAAACACATGAATAGGATGGGAATAGAGGGATACGGACCCTGGAAGTGCAAAATGTTTTAGTTTGACAGGCAATATGATCGGCGCAGGCTTGGAGGGCCGAAGGGCCTGTTCCTGTGCTGTACTTTTCTTTGTTCTTTGTATAAGGATGAAGGTGTCAAGAAACTGTACTTTTCCCAATATTATTGTGGGATATTTTAAAGCAGGTTTATGTTTGTGTGTGTGGGGTTCTGTGTGTGTGGCTAATTTAATTAAACTAGAGGCAATTAGACTGCAAGGTTTAAATTATCAAAGAAGTGAGGGGTAAAACAGGCATTTGAAATGGAAGATAAGCAGAGAAGTGTTTAATTTTCAAGGGACATGGAGAATATTTACAGCTGACAAGGCAAGGTTATTATGTTGCTTTTTCCCAAAGGTGCTGACCATAATGAGAACATGAAAGATTTTTATATTCTGGGAAAAGTAACTTCTAAAGACAAAAAAAGCTCATGGTGTAGGGGGTAACATATTCGCATGGATAGAAGATTGGCTAGCTAACAGGAAGCAGAGAAGTAGTATAAATGGATAATTTTCTGGTTGGCAAGATGGGACAAGTGGTTTGCCACAGGGATGAGTGCTAGAGCCTCAAATTTTTACAATTGATATAAATGACTTGTATGAAGGGACCAAAGGAATGTTTGCTAAATTTGCTGATGACACAAAGATAGGTAGGGAAATAAATTGTGAAGATGCTGTAAGGAGGCTACAAAGTGACATAGAGAGATCAAGTGACGAGACAAAGATCTGGCAAATGTGGGCAAATGTGAAATTGTTCATTTTGGCAGGAAGAATAAAAAAGCTTATTATCTAAATGGTGAGAGATTGCAAAGCTCTGAGATTCACAAAAGGTTAGTATGCAGGTACAGCAGATAATTAGGGAAGCTAGTATAATGTTATCATTTATTTTGAGGGGAATTGATTACAAGAGTGGGGAGGTTATGCTTCAGTTGTACAGGACATTGGTGAGACCACATCTATACAGTACTGCTGTCCTTATTTAAAGAAATATGAAAATGTGTTAGAAGCTGTTCAGAGAAAGGTTACTAGACTAATACCAGGAATGGGAAGGTTGTCCTATGAGGAAAGGCTGGATAGGTTAGGTTTGTATCTACTGGAGTTTAGAAGAGTAAGAGGTGACTTAATTGAAACCTTTAAGATCTTGACAAGGTGGATGTGGCGAGGATGTTTCCTCTTATGGGAGAATCTAGAACTAGAGATCACTGTTTAAAAATAAAGGGTCGCTCATTTAAGACAGAGATGAGCAGAACTTTCTTCTCTCAGAGGGTTGTAAGTCTTTGGAACTCTCTTCCTCAAAAGGTGGTGAAAACAGAGTCTTTGAATATTTTTAAAGCAGAGCTAGATAGATTCTTGATTAACAAGAGGGTGAAAGGTTATTGGGGGTAGGCAGGAATGTGGGGTTGAGGTTACATTCAGATCAGCCATGATCTTATGGAATAGCAGAGCTGGCTCGAGGGGCCAAATGTTCTATCTCTGCTTCTAATTCGAATGGTCGTAAGTGGAAACAATGAGATTTACAGATCAAAAAGGGAGAAATATATTTAAAGATGGATGGAAGGCTGTCTGAGGTGTGGCCGTGTGAGATCTTGAAAGGTGACTCTGTGAAACAGACTTGGGGAAAAGGCCTCTAGCCACCCTGCAGGAGTTTGCTGTTCCAGTAACCAAAGTTGTGTTAAAAGCCTTTGGAAGCCTTTGAACCTTTGTTCAGCGGGTGCTTGTGGTAAAATTGCTGGATGACTTTATAAATTTGGAATCTTTTTGGACTGTTGCCTTAAAGGAGGTGTGCAGTTGGGGGTCTGGTTAAGCAGAAATTTTGGGAACTATTATAACTGTGTAACTATAATCTTGTGTGTGTTTGAATTTATTCTTCTTTTGTTAATAAATGTTTTAATTTAATCTTTAAAATCTCTGAAGGTGGTCGTGGACTCATTGGCCAGAACTTTCCGGCTGATGTGCGGGTGGCGGAGCCCACACATCAGCGCTTAAAATGCCGTGCGCTGACGTCGTGTGAGCGTCCTGACGTCAGCACGCAGCATCGCGATATTTTGGTCGGCAGGTGCGCTCAGCAGGGGGGCGTTCACCCACCATTAATTGAAGGCCTCATTAAGGCCCTTATCTCGCCAATTGTCCTGGATTTTGAGAGGCCCGTGTGAACTTCGGCTTGGTGCACGGGCCCAACAGGCAGGCAGGTAGGAAATTTTTTAAGAAAACTCATGCAGTGTCGGGATATGTGGACTCAGAGGGGTTGTTCATGATTTACACAAAGTTTTAATTGCTGAAAGTATTTAAAAGTTGCCTGTGCGATTGTTAGCAGTTCTCATTGATTTCCAAGAGCTTCTTGTGTACTTTGAAACCAGTCTGCAATCTTTCTTGGGCCTGCAGCTTTCCGGAGACCTCCATTTGGCCTGGGAGCATGGGATCTGACCTCGCCACTGGAGGCAGCTTCCCTGAGGAGGAAGGGAGGGATAGAATAAGGAGAAGGCCAGGACAGGACAATCAGCCTCCAGGGGAGCCACCTTTGGGAGGCCAGGCACAGGCATAAAGTGCGTAGGGCCAAGAGGTTGTCCAAGGTGCAAGGGGCTGAAAAGACGCCACTATCTTGTTGCTAAGGTATACAGGCAGTGAAGAAGCTATCTCAATATGACTGAGGTGCAGTACCGAAGGAGGCTCCGACTCTCAAGGGAGATGGTCAACTATATCTGTCAGATGATTGGCCCTGAGATCTCCCCTGTGTGGGTGGACACCCCATGCCAGCGGCTCTGAAGCTCACAGTTGCTCTCCACTTCTCTGCTTCTGGCTCTTTCCAGGGCTCGGTGGGTGATCTTTGTGGTGTCTCCCAATCAGCTGTCCACACTTGTGTCAAACAGGTTACAGACGCTCTGTTCAGACGGGTATCCACCTTCATTCACTTCCGCTGCAACCAGGCAAGCCAGGCACAGTGAACCAGAGGCTTCGCGGCCATTGCTGGCTTTCCCCGCATCCAGGGTGCTATAGATTGCACACATGTGGCCATCAAGGCGCCAGCAGGTGAGCCTGGTGCCTTCATCAACAGGAAGGGCTTCCACTCCATGAACGTGCAGATAATGTGTGATCTCAGGATGCAGATTTTACAAGTCTGTGCAAAGTACCCAGGCAGCTCCCACGACACCTACATCCTCAGACACTCCCAGGTGCCGGGGCCCTTCAGTGCTCTGGCTCTGCTGGATGGTTGGCTGCTGGGTGACAAGGGCTATCCCCTGCGAAGGTGGCTCATGACGCCTCTCCGCCATCCAAGAACAGAAGCTGAGCATCGGTACAATAGGAGCCAGGGCACCACAAGGGCTGTGGTGGAGAGAGCCATCGGTCTTCTCAAGATGCGCTTCTGTTGCCTGGACCGCTCAGGGGGCGCACTCCAGTACCCCCCAGATCGCGTCTCTGTGATATTGGTAGCATGCTACACTCTGCACAATCTTGTGCTGGAAAGGGGGGATGCAGTTGACGATGAAGACCTTGACGCCCTGGATGAGGCTGCACATGATGAATTCAGCAGAGCCTCAGAGGATGAGGAAGCACAGGGCGATGATGAGGGGCAGAATGATGACCTGCATTTACACCGTGGAGGCAGGACACCTGGGACAATTTAATCCAAAGAACCTTCAGCTAGCTGCACACACATGGATCAGCAGGAACAGCACTGCCTGGAACTTCCACACGTGGCACTTAGGTGCCACATCTTCCACCTGTTCAGCTGCAAATAAGGGCTTAGTACAGAAACATCAATGTCCACTCAACCACTCATGATAAATATGTGAAAAAGAAAAATGCACCACAAACAAAAGACCCTCCGCCATGGTAATAAAGGTGGACTATATTGTGTCCAAAAGAAAAGCACACAGCACTTTTTTGCGATAAGAAAAATATGGGTGCCTATTCTAAGGCCAACACAAAATCACCAGTGACATACCCATGGAGTGCCTAAGGTGCCTTATGCTTATGGGTGCTACGTCTACGTGCCGCCCCATTGCTTAGAGTAGCTTGAGAGACAGCCTGCTGACTCTGCTGTCTTATTGGCCTTGATGACCTTGGCGGGCGTCCTCTGGCCCGTGGACCCTGTGATGGCCCCACCTGGGAGGGAGTGGCGAATTCCTGAACTGCACCTCCCCAGTTGTCGCAGCCTCAACGGAAGAAACGTTGACTGGCAAAGGTGCAGAGGAGCTGCTGCCCTCATCCGGAGCACCCTGAGAGGAGCTTGCAATGACGACAGGCTGCTGCTGCGCCCACGTGAGGTCCCTTTCGACCTCCCTGCTCACCACAGATGCATGGGCACCGAGTGCTGATGCTTGGTGCCCACAACATCTGCCACATTGGGAATGACCACCCTTGGCCAGTACTGCTGTGAGGGCTTGCAGGTCATAGCGTATCCCAATCATAAAATGTTCCATTCGATTGAAGCCCCTCTCTATGAGAGTCGCCAATCTCTCATTGGAGGAAGCCTGAAGCTCTGCCCTGAGGGTCAAACCTTCACGTTCACTCTGCCTGGACTCCTCCGTCGCAGAGAGCAACTGAAGCATTCTCTCATGCAACCCTGCCAGATGCAAATGCACTTCCTGCAGCCTGTCCTGCAGCTGCTGCATTGGGGATAACTCCAGAGGCATGTCATCAGTGCCGGACGCAGCATGTGCCTCGTCCCCTGCAGCCCTCTGGCTGCTGTAGCCATCAGCACTCTCTGCCCCTACCAACTCCTCCAGTGATTGTGATGTGCCCTCTCCACTGTGACCCGGGACACTAGCCGGCGGTAAAGTCCCCATCAGGTGTGTGTGTCTGTGCTAGTGCCTGGCTGGCTGAAATAATGTGCCGCAAGTTGCGGATGTTGGCCCTCAGGTGTGGAGGGGGGGGTGCTGCGTTGAGGACGTGCGGGTTGCTCTGGTGTAGATGCTGGAATTAACAACAAGGACAGTGCATCAGTTAGCGTACATTCAGTTCAACCTTTCATCCCTTTCCCCCCCAGCCTCATAAGTTGCTCACCCTTCAAGACCCTAATGAGAAGAACATTGGTGAGGTGGAAAAGAGTCAAGATGAGCCCCAACCATTAAACGCACACGCAGACAGGCTGGTCAAATGGCCTCAGGAATGCCACATGGTATGTTATGAACCATAGGAGTGAGGCGAGTGCCTGGCCTGGAAGCATTGTGGCCTGAATAGTTGTAGGGCTGAAGAAACATCGTAAACAGTTGTGACATTTGCTGTCAATCACAGGAGATTGAGAGGTCACATTATTGGCCTTCATTCCGTAAAGAGGGGCATAGACTGGGTGGGCAGAAGGCAACATTTCCCCTTGGCGTGGTGGCATTCATCTAAGTTGAGTGCCATGAGGTTCACAGCTGAGGTGCTGAGGACCTTCTGGACAGAGTAATGTGGGGCTCACTGGCTGAGAGGGTGCTGGAGGTCCCAAACCCCCTCAGATGAAATAAGTTTTTGGCTGTGCAGCACCGATCCAATGGCATGTTAGACCATGGTGATAGTGGTCACAAATGGAATAAGGTGACTTTGGAAGGTGGTGGAGATGCGATTCCTCAAGGGGACGAGGGTCCCTCCTGTATGACCCACACGTCAGAATGTCTCAGTCTGTGAATGAGCATTGTTTCTGTTTTAACGATTGCAGCAACCATCAGTGGTTTGGATGGTGGGCAGACAGAGTAGATGGGCTGTGGACCTCAAATACCTGGCTGCTGGACTCCAGCCTTGTCTCCCAGCCGCCCTGGCCTCCTGACTCCTGCCCAGCTCCATGGCCTGCTCTTCAAAGGGTGTGAGGCGCTGGAGGAGGGCACACCCCACCTCCAGTCCTCTGGCGCACTCGGGCATTGTGGTGACTTTTTGCCTGCAAAACAGAGAAGAGGATTTATTGGGGCTGCTCACTCATATACTCTGCACGTGCACCCCGCACCCCAACCACAGTGGCCCATCTGAGGCCTCCAGCGGCTCTTGTCCACCCTACTGGCAATCGGTCCCCAGAAGATAGTATGGCTGGTCCCAACCCCAATGGCCACCTTGGACACATTTGGTGTCCATCACTTTGAATAGCACATGGGTCTTAGTGCCCATGGAAAGGAGGCAACTAGGTGCGGTGCCGATGTGTGCAGATGGCACTTGCCCAAAACACCTTGAGGCACCCTTTGCACCATCTCATTACCATCAATATGACATGTGTTGTGCGGCCTCCTCTGCAGGTTGCCCCCAGACTACTCAAATGCCACCAACACTAACATATGCTGCGGGGAGAACCCTTCTTCTCTTCAACCACTAAGGCTGATATAAGCATGGTCAGTACCCATTTGCCCACCCAGCGTGCGACAGATGCCCTATGCAGTAACAACAACAGTTGCGGGGGGGGGCGCGGCTCAAAGGGTAAGGCTGTCTTCTGAGTCAAATGGCCAAGACAGACATGGTACTCACCTGTCCAGAGCACAGCAAATCATTGAATCTTTTCCTGCACTGGATGCCAGTGCACCACACATCATCATGGGCGCTTACAGCGTTACCCAGCTCCTCCCACGCCTGGCTGGTGACATGGAGGGCCCTCCTCCTCCCATCCTCAGGATACAGAATATGCTGAAGGGTAGCCACCTCTTGCAGGAGGACAGCAAGGTATGCATCTGAAAGGAGCTGGCCTCTCCTGCAGCCTGCCCCTTCCTCCTCCTCTGCCCTCAATCCAGCATGTCCTTCTCTATGAGTGGCCATGGTGCACTGCCTCAAGCGGGCTGCCTGGCCACTCTTTAAACAGGCTGCCAGCTCCCCATTGGAACCAACAGTCTGAGGCCGCCCGCCCCTGCGACTATTTTCTCGTTCTCCACGAGAGTCGCTTTCCCGTTGGGCAAGCATCAATTGGCCCGCCCGCGGAAAATGGCGGTATGGCCCGTTTCTCCAGTGGCAATCAGCCACCTGCCCACCCGCCGCCGAGTCGGTCAGGCCCGCCCAACCGACAAACAGAAAATTCTGCCCATTACTTCTGATTTCAGTGCACAAGCCTTCTCATAATAAATACAAATTATAAAATCGTTGTGATAGCATGGCCAAGTTTCCCTTGTGGATTTGGTCAGCATGGCAAATACCACCTGCTATATCATAACAATAACTACTCTATAAGTTTTGCGCCTCTCTGCAACTTCCTTGCAAATTTGTTCCTCTACATCCTTCCCACAAGTTGGTGGTGTATAGACTACACTGAGCAATGTAATTGCACCTTTTTTGTTCCTTAGCCCTAGCCAAATTGATTCTGTCCCTGACCTCTCTGGGACATCCTCTTTCTCCAGCACAGCAATGCTTTCCTTAATCAATGCGGCCACGCCTCCCCCTTTTCTTCCTTTCCTATCTTTCCTGAACACCTTGTACTCAGGAATATTTAACACCCAGTCCTACCCTTCCTTCAGCCAGGTCTCTGTTATATCCACAATATCGTAATTCCACAAGCCTGCCAGCTTGGAAATGCTTCATTTATCCCTAGTCTTTGCTCCATTAACCAATTCTTTATACAGTTTGTATATTTCTTCCCAACTTCATGAGCCCTTATCTTGCATATTAATATTTTGTGTGACGCTTTATCAAATGCCTTCTAGAAATCTAAGTATACTACATCTACTGGTTCCCCTTTATCCACCCTGCTTATTACATTCCCAAAATACTCAATGAATTTGTCAAACATGATTTCCCCTTTGTGAAACCATGTTGACTTTGTCTGATCATACAATGATTTTCTAAGTGTATTGTTAAAACTTCCTTAAAAAGAGATTCCAACGTTTTCCTGATGACTGATGTCACAGGCTCACAGTTCTGTAGCTCCCAATTTTCTCTCTCTGTCCTTTATTGTATAGTGGAGTTGCATTTGCTAACTTCCAATCTTCTGGGTCTGTTCTAGAATCTGGGGAGTTTTGGAAAATTATCATCAGCGTATCCACTATCTCTGCAGCTTTGTCTTTTAGAAACCTAAGATGTAGGCCATTAGGTCCTGGGATTTATCAGGTTTTAGCCCCGTAGGTTTCTCCAATACTTTTGCTTTGCCGATATTAATTATCTTTATGTTCCTCGCTCTTTTAGTCCCTAGGTTATCCTTTACTTCTGTTATGTAACTTGTGTCTTCTACTGTAAAGACAGACACAAAATATTTGTTCAATGTCTTGGCCATTTCCTCATTCCACATAATAACTTCTTCTGTCTCTGCCTCTAAAGGATCAACATGTACTTTAGCCATTCTTGTAACTTATAAGAGCTCTTACAATCTGCCTTCATATTCTTGGCAAGTTTACTCTCATATTCTAATTTTATCAACTTATTGGTAGCCTTGTGGGTTTCTAAACACTCCCAATCCTCAGACCTACTACTATTCTTTGCAACATTATAAGCCTCTTCTTTTAATTTAATACTATGCTTAACCTCCTTAGTAAGCCATGGATGGATTTTTCTTGAAATTTTGGTTTTTAAAAATAATTTATTTTTGTTTAACATTTTTATTGTTCTTTTAAATGATTCCCACTGTTTACTTACCACCGTACCTTTTAACCTATTTATTCAATGAACCTTAGCTGACTCTCTCCTCATAACTATATAATTGGTTGTTTAAATTTGAGATTCTTGTTTGTAAATAGTTGTTTGATAGTACAGAACTTGAGTATTGCTGAAAAAGAGAGGCATTTTGTCTTGCACTCATCAGGACAACCACAAGAATACCAATATCAGGGGAAACAACAATTTTATGCTAAGAGCTTTGAAAAGCTTTGACAAAATGTCTCCTTTTTCAGCAATATTTTTGTTTGTGACTGCAACATGTCAATTTCAAACTTAATAGATAATCCAATTGTATTATGATAACTATTTTCCAGTGGATCTTTCACTACTTTGTTATGAATTAATCCTGTCTCATTGCAGAATACTAGATCTAAATTGCAGTATCAATAGTTTGTTCCACAATGCTGTTGCTCCAGGGAACTGTCATGAAAGCATTCCGCAAACTTATCTTCTAGGCAATATCTGCCAATTTTATATGTCTAGTCTTTATGAAGATTAAAGTGCCCCACATCTGCATACAAACATTTGAATCAGGAGGAGTAGGCCATTATGCCACTCGTGCTGACTCCACCATTCAATGAGAACATGGCTGTATCTGATTCTGCCCTCAACTCCACATTTCCACCTACCCCCGATATCCTTTGACTCCCTTTGTCAAGAATTTATCTACTTCTGCCTTAACTCTCTGGGAAAGAGTGTTCCAAAGACTAGCAACCCTCAGAGAGGAAATATTACATCTCATCTCAGTCTTAAATGGGAGACCCCTTATTTTTAAATGGCATCCCCTAATTCTAGTCTCTCCCACAAAGGGAAACATCCTTTCAGTGTACACCCTGTCAAGTACCCTTAGAATCTTGTTTCAATAAGATCACCTCTCACTCTTCTAAACTCCAATGGATACAGCCTGTACAACCTTAGCTCATAAGATAACCCAGCCCTCATAAGATAACCTCCATCCCAGATATCCAGTGAGTAGACCATCTCTGAACTGCTTCTAATCTATTTATATCTTTTAACTAAGGAGACCAAAACTGTACATGGTACTCCAGAGATGGTCTCACAAAACACCCTGTGCAACTGTAGCAAAACATCCTTGCTTTTATGTTTCATTCCCCTTGCAATAAATAGAAACATTCCATTTGCCTTCCTGATCACTTGTTGTACCTGCATACTAACTTTTTGTGATTCATGCACCAGGTCACCCAAATCCCTCTGTACCTCAGAGTTCTGCAATCTCTCCATTTAAATAATATTCTGCTTTTCTATTTTTCCTGCCAAAGTGAACAAGTTCACATTTTCCCACATTACACACCATCTGCCAAATCCTTGCCCGCTCATTTAACCTATCTATATCCCTTTCAGGATCCTTATGTCCTCCTTCACAACTTATTTTCTCCCCTATGTTTGTGTCTTCAGCAAATTTAGCAACCATACATGTATAGGCCCTAGCGCTGATCCCCGTGGCATTCCACTTGTCATATCTTGATAACCTGAAAATGATCCATTTATGCCTACTCTCTGTTTCCTGTTAGTTAACCAATCCTCTATCCATGCTAATATGTTATCCCCTACGCCACGAGCTCTTATTTGTGTAGTAACCTTTGATGTGGCACCTTGTCAAATGCTTTCTGGAAACCTAAGTATAGCACAACCACAGGTTCCCCTTTCTCCACATTGCTTCTTACTTCCACAAAGAACTCCAATAAATTAGCCAAATATAATTTCCCTTTGACAAAATTATGTTGATTCTGCTTGATTGCATTGAGATTTTCTAAGTGCCCTGCTATAACCTCCTTAATAAATAGATTTGAGCATTTTCTCTATGACAGATGTTAAGTTAGCTGGGCTGTAGTTTACTACTTTCTGTCTCCCTCATTTCTTGAATAGAGGAGTCACATTCACTATTTCACAATCTGATGGGACCTTTTGAGAATCTAGGGAATTTTGGAAAATTAAAACTAATGCATCTACTATTTCAATTGCCACTTCTTTTAAGACCTTTGGATAAAGTACATCAGAACCTAGGAACTTGTCACCTTATAGTTTGAATAATTTTCTCAGTATCCTTCCCCTGGTGATTGTAATTGTTTTAAGTTCCTCCCTCCCTATCACCTCCTGATTCACACTTATTTCCAGGATGTTATTAGTATCCTCTATAGTGAAGACATATGCAAAATATTTGTTCTGCTTGTCGATCATTTCCTTATTTTCCATTACCAATTCCCCAGGTTCTCCCTCTAGAGAACCAATGCCCATTTTACTTAGGGTGGAATATTCCTGTCCATGATGGGTTTAATGGTGGGTGGGGGGGGTGAGAATGTGGAGGTCCAAAAATCGGTTTTATGCCAGCATGAAATGACAGCGGGATATTCTGCTTCTGCCTGCCATTGCCGGTCACAATTCCTGCCAGAGGATGGCATGAAACCAATTTGCATCCCACTAATGGGATATACAGAAGGCCTGACCAGAATCGCCACCTCATACCCAATCATCCGTGACGCAAGAGGGAGATCTTGCCAGTCCAAAACACATCTGGACCAACTTAACATGTAAAAGTCAGGGCTTATCTTAAGAAGGCCTTGGGCAGCTAGTGGAGATGAAGACAAGATGAAGGCCTCCAGTGACCAGACCCTGAAACATCATGTGCAGCATTGGGTGGGGAGAGCATCAACAACATGGATCTTCGCTGAGCCACAACATCCAGGAAGTGGTTGTTCTTGCCGCAGGAACTTCTCTCAGGGAACAGATCTGCAACCAGTAACCTCTTCCAGGCATCGGGTCTTCTAGCAGGACTTCTCCCAGGCTTTGGATTTTCCAGCAGTTATTTCTCCCAGGGTTTGGATCTTCCAGCAGCGGCTTCTCCTAGGATTCAATCTTCAACCAGTGACCTCTTCCAGGGTTTGGGTCTTCAGGCAGCAGGTGGAAGGCTGTACTGTTGGGCGGTGAGGGTATGTTGGGGGGTGGGCTGTGCAGATGTGAAGGGGCATGGGGGAATGTAGAGATGTGAAGAGGCATGAGGGGGTTGTGCAGGTGTGAAGGGACATGGGGGCGTCGGGTTGACAGGAGGCATGGGGGTATAGAGGTGTGAAAGGAGAGATTGACAGGGAGGGGTTGGTGGAGTCCATGGCAGATTCCTGGGTGCGCAAACTGAGGGTAACGGTGGGAGGAGGGGATGATGAGGGCTAAAATGAGCAGTGGGAGCCGGTAGGGTGAGGGTATGAAGGTGTGAGAGTGTCGTGTGAAGAGGCGTCAAGGGTGGGGATGCAGAAACTGACTCATATTCAGGGAGTTGGAAGGATGAGCCCAGGCATGGCAATGGTTACGGGGGTGGGATTCTTGGGAAGGAAGGGGACCTCAACATTAACTTGGACGGGATGGAAGGTGATGGGGGAGGGTTGAGAGGTGATGGTAGAGAGGTTGAATGTGATTCCAGGGCAGGTTCAACAGTTGAGTTGAACGACTGTCCCCCTTACAGCTCTGGGTCACTCAAGATGAAAGTGTGCTTTACAACTTGGGAGAAGGGAAAGCTTGCCCCTGAGTTTTGCAGGGAAAATGTACCGAGATTGAAACTAGTATACTCCTGCATAGATGCTGAAATATCTATAACTATATATAAAAAATAAGCTTTTCATTGGGTTGTGGAAAGGAAGTCTAACACATAGGTCTGTGCTGATGTACAGACCCATATGTCAGACTTGCTTTCTGCAGCCCTTTAAAACTGTTTCCAGTGCCCACTAGTTTCATAAGAAGTGTTCCCTCAGCATCTAGACTATCAAGCTTCCTCAGAATCTTACATGTTTCAATAAGATCAATTCTTATTCTTCTAAACTCCAATGAGTATAGGCCCAACCAGCTCAACTTTTCAAGATCCCTCTGTAATGCAGAATTATGCAGTTTCTTGCCATTTAAATAATATTCTGGTTTGCTATTCTTCCTCCCAAACTGGACAACCTCACATTTTCCTACATTATACTCCAACTGCCAAATTTTTGCCCACTCACTTAACTTATTTATATTCCTTTGCAGTCTCTTTATTTCTCCTCACAACTTACTTTCTTATTCATCTTTGTATCATCAGCAAATTTGGCTACAATCCAGTCAGTCGCTTCATCCAAGTCATCAATACAGATTGTAAATCGTTGAGGCCCCAGTACTGATCCCTATGGCACTCCAGTAGTTACAGTTTGCCCACCATTTATCCCAATTTTCTGATTCCTGTTGGTTAGCCAATCCTCTATCCATGCTAATATACCACACCCAATCTCATCTTGTGCAGTAACCTTTCACGTGTTTAGATGTTATTGCCAAGCTTGCCATGCTTTCTAGTCTTACTGAACCCTGATGGGGCTTTGCTTCCCTATGACGAACTTGAGATAGTTGGTATTGTTTAACTTCAAACAATTTATTAAGATCTATTCACAAATACCTCAAGGTAAGCAAATGGTATCTAGGACACAGACTATTCTGTGTGTAGCTCTCTTGAAACCTCTTGGTCATCTGACTACTGATGTCATTCTTATGACATTACTATCATCATGGTCTCATTAACATAACTATTAACTCATTACTCCAGATTATGGGGCACTTTATCGAATGCCTTTTGGAAATACAAATACACTATGGGCAGAATTTTTCCCTAGTCAGGCGGCCAGCATCCAACCTGAGCGGGAGAAAAATAGTGCGCTATGACGTCAAGCGAGTGTCCCAACATCATTGCTTACTTGTGCGATATTTCGGTCAGTGGATGCGCACCAACAATTAAATGGCCAATTAATTGAATTGAATTTTTCACTGCCTGTCCAACCTTAAGGTTGGTGGGTGGGTGAAAAGACCAAGTGGCCTTTGCATTTTTTGCGAACCCTCATTTACGGACCGGATGAGGTTTCGACCATTGATTAAAAAATAAATAAAAACTTATAAAACTCATATTTAACATATCTCTGCTCATGTCACATGAGAGGACATGGTTTCCTTATCTTTGAATTATTTACTTGTGAAGTTAAAAATCTTCAGCTCCTTGAGGCAGCTCTGTGACTTCAGACAGCTTTCTGAGAGTGCACCTGCACACAAGCGCTGACATCTACGCTTGCCCTCCTCCCACCCACCCCCCCACCCAGGAAGCGCTGAGCGTTTCAGCGTGCAATTCATGCTGGCTGGCCATTAATTGGCCAGCCAGCATGAAATCGCGGTTGGGGCCCAATCGCAGGCGGTGGTTGGTTTTGCAGCTGGTCCTGGGCCCAACCACCGCACCCACTCGAAGGGGGAAAAATTCTGCCCTATGTTTACTGGTACCCAAGTAAGGGATCCAAATGGATTCAACAGCACTGATACCACAAATGTAAGCATACAGAAGAGTAAGAAGAATAATAGTAATTCAGGTGAGATAATGCAGGAATTTCTGAGTACGTGCATTCCTCATGTGATCACCCAAAAATGCCTTTGGTTACAAAAACAGGAAATGCTGGAAAAACTCAGCAGATCTAACAGCATCTGTGGAGAGAAAAAAACAGAGTTAACGTTTTGAGTCTGTATGACTCTTCTTCACAGTTCTGAAACAGCTGCAAAACCAGCAGCCCAAGGGTTAATAAAACAAAACCGCTCAGAAGGTTTTGCAGTCAAGTACATTCATTTTGGGTCACATTTAGTCTAATGATTAAGAAACATCTCAAACAGTGCTCTGGCTTTTACTGTCAACAAGTTAATTTTCATTTGTTTGACTGCTGCCAAATTTTATGGAAATACTTGTGTTCTTTCTAAGTATTTTGTGCATGCTTAGATTTGAGAAAACAATTCAAAGGCATATAAGGACAGCTGACTGGAACAAACAAGAACAAGGAGATCTTTGTAGTCGAATTAATCAAAATAAGAAGTCTGTTTCAATCTGATATTTTCTTTTAATGATCTCATTCTTCACTCAAAATAGGGAATCATCACCTAGAGAAAGATGAGAACAATTTTAAGTCTCAATTACATCATGTCCAATGCTTACAAAGGGGGGGGGGGGGTTTCACAATATTTCACTTTTTGCTGTGAAAAACATTATTGCTTTTTGCACTACCTTTCAGGAGTAATGTCACCACACTTATTAATAAATAGTTATGGAAGAAAGGGTTTCTAATTCTACATCCATTAAATATACACAATAAGAGGGCCATTACATTTTTTTCTTATTATTAGTCATTGTGGCACCAAAGGAAGGCATTCAGGCTATCAAATCCATGTCAGCTCTCTGTAAAACAGTCTGGTCAGTCCAATTTCTGTCCCTATAATTTATAATCCCAAAATACATAATTCCAATAATAGATAATATAATACCTACAATATATAATCCCTATAATTATTTCTCTCATGTATCCATCCAATTTCCTTTTGAAATCTTTCATCATCCCTTCTTCCACCACCCTTGTCGGCAAAGAATTCCAGGTTGTTACCATTCACTGCATAAAGAAGCTCTTCCAAGGAGTACAACCCCAACTTCTCTAACCTAACCTTGCAGCTAAAATCCCTCATCCCTGGAACCATTCTGGTAAATATCTTCCACATCTCAAGGACAATCTCATCCTTCCTAAAGTGCAGTAATCAGAACTAGATGCACACTCTAGTTGTGGCCTAACTAAAGTTTTATTAAGGTTCAGCATAACTTCCCTGCTTTTGTACTCAATACCTCTATTTATGAAGCCCCTGATCCCATATGCTTTGCCAACCACTCTCCCAGTATGACCTGCCACCTTCAAAGATCTATGCACATGAACCCCCAGGTCTCTCTGTCCCTGTACACTTTGACATTAAGTCTTTATTGCCTCTTCCCATCCCACCTGCCAAAATGCATCACCTCACACTTTTCTGTGTGAAATTCCATCTGTCAGTTGTCTGTCCATTCTGCTCCCTATCTACTTCCTGTGGCAATCGATTTGTATCATATTCGCTGCCACATCTCAGAGTTTGGTTTCATCAGCAAATTTTGAAATTTTAATCTGTATGCCAATATTCAAGTCATTTCTATGTATCAAAAGAAGCAGTGGTCCTAGCTTGGGGATCACCAATGTCTACTATCCTCCAGGCTGACAAACAACCATTTACAATTACTTCGTGCTTTTTGTCTCAAAGCTACTTTTTGATCCAAGCAGACACTAACCCTCCTATTATATGAACCTCAATTTTGTTTAACAGGCTTTTATGTGGTTCTTTGTTAAATGATTTTTAAACACCCCTTGCATTCCCTTCATAAAATTTCTCTATTATTTCATAAAAAATTTCAATTAGACAAGAATCAAATCTGACTTTTACAAATCCATGCTGGCTCTCCTTTATTAACTCAAACAGCGCAAGTGTCTGTTTATTTCTTTTTCTCTGATTATTGTGTCTAAAGCCTTATTCATCATTGATGTTAAACAGACCAACCTGTAGTTAATAGCAATATCCTTACAGCCTTTCTTGTCACTCTTCAATTTTCTGGCATCTCCCTCATAACCAGTGAAGATTGAAAGATTATGACAAGTCCTTCTGCTATTGTCATTGCCACTTCCCTTTGCAACTTGAGATGCAAGCTGTCAGGTCCAGGATATTATCCACGCTAAGTATGACCAACCTTTCCAGTACATCCAGTACATAATTCTTTCTTTGTCAGTCTTATTTTCCTCTTCGATTCTCCTCTCAAATTATCGCAATTGATCTGGTTTTCGCTTGACGAATTCACCTGACATGCATAGTACACCCTCTATTTTAGTTTCATCATATTCTCCATCCTTTACCATCTCCACTCCTGATACTTTGTCATCATTCTCTTCATTCGTAAACACTGATAGAAAGTATTCATTAAGTATTCTAGCCTTACCCTGTACCTTTAAGCATACATCACCCATTTTTTCCAATAGGACCAACCCCACCTCTTACTACCTGTTTACTATTTACATGCTGGTAGAAAATATTTGGGTTCCCTTTAATATTATTTCATTCTGATCACATAATTCTTTCTTTGTCAGTCTTATTTTCCTCTTCAATTCTCCTCTCAAATTATCGCAATTGATCTGGTTTTTGCTTGACGAATTCACCTGACATGCTTAGTACATCCTCTATTTTAGTTTCATCATATTCTCCATCTCCCTTGTTATCCAAAGTGCCCTGGTTTTGGTTCCCTTATCTTTCTGTCTTCTTGGAATATACCTAACCTGTACCTGAAACATTTCCTCCTTAAAGGTCATCCATTGTTCCATTGTAGTCTATTTTGTCAATCTTTAGTTGCATTTTACCCTGGCTAGATCCCCTCTCATTCCATTGAAGTTGACCCTTTTCCAATTTAGAAGTTCTCCTTTGGATTGTTCCTTGTTCTTCCCTATTGCTCATCTAAGCCTTATAAGATGTGATAATTATTCCTAAGTGTTCCTCCTACTGTCACTTGGTTCACCTCATTCCCCAGCAGCAGATCCAGCAATGCTTCTTTCCTGGTTGATAGAAACGTAGAAAATATGAGCAGGAGTAGGCCATTTGGCCCTTCGAGCCTGATCTGCCATTCATTATGATCATGGCTGATCATCCAACTCAATAGCCTGCTCCCGCTTTCTCCCCATATCCTTTGATCCCTTTCGCCCCAAGAGCTATATCTAACTCTTTAAAAACATACAATGTTTTGGCCTCAACTACTTTCTGTGGTAGCGAATTTCACAGGCTCACCACACTCTGGGTGAAGAAATTTCTCCTCATCCTAAATGGTCTACCCGGTATCCTCAGACTGTGACACCTGATTCTGGGCTCCCCCATCATCGGGAACACTCTTTCTGCGTCTACCCTGTCTAACCCTGTTAGAATTTTATAGCTTTCTATGAGATCCCCCCTCATTCTTCTGAACTCCAGCGAATATAATCCTCACTGACTCAATCTCTCTTAATATGTCAGTCCCGCCATCCCAGGAATCAGTCTGGTAAACTTTTGCTGCACTCCCTCTATAGCAAGAACATCCTTCTTCAGATAAGGAGGCTAAAACTGCACGCAATATTCCAGGTGTGGTCTCACCAAAGCCCTGTATAATTGCAGCAAGACATCCCTGCTCCTGTACTTGAATCTTCTCGCTATGAAGGCCAACAAACCATTTGCCTTCTTTACCGCCTGCTGCACCTGCATGCTTACCTTCAGCGACTAATGTATGAGGTCACCCATGTACATTCCCCTCTCTCAATTTATAGCCGTTCAGATAATAATCTGCCTTCCTGTTTTTGCTACCAAAGTAGATAACCTCACATTTATCCACATTATACTGCATCCGCCATGCATTTGCCCACTCACTCGGCTTGTCCAAATCACACTGAAGCATCTTTGCATCCTCCTCACAGCTCACCCTCCCACCCAGCTATGTGTCATCTGCAAATTTGGAGATATTACATTTAGTTCCTTCATCTAAATTATTAATGTATATTGTGAATAGCTGGGGTCCCAGCACCAATCCCTGCGGTACCCCACTAGTCACTGCCTGACATTTGGAAAAAGACCTGTTTATTCCTACTCTTTGTTTCCTGTCTGCCAACCAGTTTTCTATCCATCTCAATACACTACCCCCAATACCATGCATTTTAATTTTACGCGCTGAACTCTTATGTGGGACTTTGTCGAAACCTTCTGAGATTCCAAAAAAAACCACATCCACTGGCTCCCCCTCATCAACTCTACTAGTTACATTCTCGAAAAACTCCCATAAATTTGTCAAGCACGATTTCCCTTTCATAAATCCATGCTGACTTTGTCCGATTCTGCCACTGTTCTCCAAGTGCTCTGCTATTAAATATTTTATAATGGATTCTAGAATTTTCCCCACTACCAACGTCAGGCTGATTGGTCTATAATTCCCTGTTTTCTCTCTACCTCCCCTTTTAAATAGTGGGGTTATATTAGACTGTTCCAGAGCCTATAGAATTTCAGAAGATGACCACCAGTGCATCCACTTTTTTTATGGCCTCTTCCTTAAGTACTCTGGGATGTAGATTATCAGGCCCTGGGGATTTATCAGCCTTCAATCCCATCAATTTCTCCAACACCATTTCCCTACTAATATTGATTTCTTTCAGTTCCTCCCTCTCACTAAACCCTGTGTTCCCCAACATTTCTGGTATGTTATTTGTGTTCTCCTTTGTGAAGACAGAACCAAAGTATGTATTTAGTTGGTCAGTCATTTCTTTGTTCCCCATTATAAATTCCCCCGTTTCTGACTGTAAGGGACCTACATTTGTCTTCGACAATCTTTTTCACTTCACATACTACAGAAACTTTTACAGTCAGTTTTTATGTTCCCCGCAATCTTACTCTCATACTCTATTTTCCCCTTCTTAATCAATCCCTTGGTCCTCCTTTGCTGAATTCTAAACTGGTCCCAATCCTCAGGTCTGTTGTTTTTTCTGGCCAATTTGTATGCCTCTTCCTTGGATCTAATACTATCTCTAATTTCCCTTGTAAGCCATGGTTTGGCCATCTTTCCGATTTTACTTTTGTGCCAGACAGGAATAAACAATTGTTGCAGTTCACCCATGCACTCTTTGAATGTTTGCCAATGCCTATCCATTGTCATCCCTTTAAGTAACGTTTCCCAATCCATCATAGTCAACTTGCGCCTCATACCATCGTAGTTTCCTTTATTGAGATTCAGGACCCTAGTCTCAGAGTCAACTACGTCACTCTCAATCTCGATGAAGAATTCTATCATATCATGGTCACTCATTCCCAAGGGGCCTCGCACAACTAGATGGCCAATTATTCCTTTCTCATTACACAATACCCAGTCTAGGATGACCTGTTCTCTAGTTGGTTCCTCAACGTATTGGTCCAGAAAACCATCCCGTATACACTCCAGGAATTCCTCCTCAATGGTATTGTTAGTAATTTGATTTGCCCAACCTACATGCAGAATAAAGTCACCCACAATTACAGACGTTCCTTTATTGCATGCATCTCTAATTTCCTGTTGAATGCCATTCCCAACATTACCACTACAGTTTGGGGGTCTATATACAACCCCCACTAATGTTTTTTGCTCCTTAGTGTTTCTCAGCTCTACCCATACAGATTCCACATCGTCGGAGCTAATATCTTTCCTCACTATTGCTTAATTTCCTCTTTAACCAGCAATGCAACTCCACCACCTTTTCCTTTTTGTCTATCCTTCCTAAATATTGAATACCCCTGGATGTTCAGTTCCCATCCCTGGTCACCCTGCAGCCATGTTTCTGTAATCCCGACTATATCATACCTGTTTACATCTATGTGTGCGGTTAATTCATCCATTTTATTGCGAATGCTTCTCACGTTAAGACACAAAGCCTGATGTCTTTGAATATCAAGGGGGATGGTTAGATTCTCTCCTGTTGAAAATGTCTTTGCCTGGCACTTATGTGGCACGAATGTTACTTGCCACTTCTCAAATGAAGCCTAAATGTTGTGTAACACTTGCTGCATATGGACACGGACTGCTTCAGTATCTGAGGAGTTGCAAATGGTGAACATTGAGCAATCATCAGCAAATATCCCTACTTCTGACATTATGAAAGAGGGAAAGTAATCAATGAAGCAGCAGAAGATGGTTGCGCCTTGGACACCACCCTGAGGAACTCCTGCAGTGATGTCCTGGAACTGAGATGATTGACCTACAACAACTACAATCTTGTTGTTCTGTTGAAGGGTCATGAAGACTCGAAACGTCAACTCTTTTCTTCTCCGCCGATGCTGCCAGACCTGCTGAGTTTTTCCAGGTAATTCTGTTTGTGTTTACAATCTTTGTATTTATATATGCTTTGTGCTAGATATGACTCTTATCAGCAGAGTTTTCCTGCTGATTTGCATTGACTCAGTTTTGCTCGGGCTCCTTGACGCCACACTCGGTCTGCCTTGATATCAAGGGCAGTCACTCTCACCTAACCTCTTGGGTTCAGTTCTTTTGTCCATATTTTAACAAAATATAATGAGGTCCTCATTTGTAAATTAGTTATTTCCAGTTCCTTGAAATAGATCTTTTTAAAGTGCTTCTCATCAAAAAATGAATTTTGCATGAATATTAAATTTTAAAATTAAAGATATCATTGGTGGACTCCAGTAATTTTTATGGCATTTTCCTAATCAATTAGCATAACTTCACGGGGAAATTAGAAGAAATCTCACTCAGCCTTTTCCCCAGGATTACTGAAAACAACGCGCCAAAATTACTGCACAAGATGAAAGAAGCCTGAGGGAAGCCACGGCCAGAACTTTACGTGACCTACTCCAGCTCCCAGCAGTCCCGACGTAGAATTAAATTGTGCGTGATTACGCAGGGAGCGGTTCCTGTCGTCATCGCGCGCATCGCGAGATTACTGCTAGGCTGCTGCGCGCGAATGTTGGAAACATGCCGCCGTAAACTGAAGGGTCCATTAAGGCAATTAAAGAGCCAATCGACTCCAATTTCATGAGGCCCATTCATTTTTATGCTTGGCGCACGGATGAAATAGGCAGGCAGGAATCGCATATTTTCAACTTCCTGGATCCTGGGCGGGATATAAGGGCCAGAAGGAATAGAGAAGTGAGGAGGTAAGAGTTTAAAATTGAATTGTGAGTTTGTGTATTACTGATTATTTAGTGAAGCATCTTGTTCATTAACAATAGGAGGCTTAAACCTTTTGAAAGGTTTGGCCAAGGGTACCCGCATGGGCCCCAGCTATGCCTGTCTCTTTATGGGGTATGTGGAACATTCCTTGTTCCAGTCCTACTCAGGCCCCCTTCCACAACTCTTTCTCCGGTACATCGATGATTACTTCGGTGCTGCTTCATGCTCTCATCTGAACCTGGAAAAAATTATTAATATTGCTTCCAATTTCAACCCCTCCATCATTTTCACACGGTCCATTTCTGACACTTCCCTTCCCTTCCTTGACCTCTGTCTCAATTTCTGGTGATAGACTGTCCACCAATATTCATTACAAGCCCACCGACTCCCACAGCTACCTCGACACCTGGCTTCCTGTAAGGACTCCATCCTGTTCTCTCAGTTCCGTCGCATCTGTTCTGATGATGCCACTTTCCAAAACAGTTCTTCTGACATGTCTTCCTTCCTTCCTTAACCGAGTTTTTCCACCCACGGTGGTTGACAGGGCCCTCAACCGTGTCCGGCCCATCTCCCGCAAATCCGCCCTCACACCTTCCTCTTCCTCCCAGAACTATGATAGGGTCCCCCTTGTCCTCACTTATCATCCCACCAGCCCCCGCATTCAAAGGATCAGTCTCTGCCATTTCTGCCAAATCCAGGAGGATGCCACACCAATCACATCTTCCATTCACCCCACCCCTCCCTCCCCTGTTGGCATTCCATAGGGACCATTACCTCCGGGATACCCTAGTCCACTCCTCTATCACCCCCTACACCTCAACCTCCTCCCATGCAACCGCAGAAGGTGCAACACCTTCCCCTTTACTTCCCCCCTCCCCACCATCCAAGGGCCCAAACAGTCCTTTCAAGTGAAGCAGCACATCACTTGCCCTTCCCTCAATTTAGTCTACTGCATTTGCTGCTCCCAATGCGGTCTCCTCGACATTGGAGAGACCAAACGCAGACTGGGTGGCCGCTTTGCATAACACCTTCAGTCTGTCTGCACGTATAACCCAGACCTTCCTGTTGCTTGCCATTTCAACACACCACCCTGCTCTCATGCCCACATGTCCGTCCTTGGCCTGCTGCATTGTTCCAGTGAAGCTCAATGCAAACTGGAGGAATAGCACCTCATCTTCTGATTAGGCACTTTATAGCCTTCTGGACTTAACATAGAGTTCAACAACTTCAGATCATGAACTCTCTCCTCCATCCTCACCCCCTTTTTGATCTCCATTTTTCTAATAATTATATATTTTTTATATATATATTCTTTTTGCACCTATTTCTATTATTTTAAAAATGTATTTATATCCATTGTTTTAGCTCCACCTTTTAGCCTATTTTGATCCCTACCCCCCACCCCACCCCCACTAGGGCCAGCTGTCACTTGCTCATCCTGCTTTCTACCCTTAATGTCACCATTAGCACCTTTAGCTAATATCACCACCGTCAACACCCCTTTGACCTTTTGTTTATGACATCTTTGGCAATCCTTTCTTTGCCTCCACATATCACTGGCCCTCTATCCAGCTCCACCTGTCCCACCCCCCCCTTAAACAGTTATATTTCACCACATTTCTACTTCTCTTTAGTTCTGATGAAGAATCGTATGAACTCGAAATGTTAACTGTCTTTCTCTCCACAGATGATCTCAGACCTGCTGAGTTTTTCCAGCAGTTTTGTTTTTGTTTTAAATCTTTTAAGAGACTTTTTGCAGATAGGCCTCTTCATAATAAAAGTACAACCTCTGCTAAGCAGAAGGCTTGATATGGGCATTATTTATCCTGCTGGAGGGACTTCCTTGGATGAAGAGGGGAGGTCAAGAAGGGAAAGGAGGCCAGTTGGCCGCAGACACCAATCTGCCCTCAAGACCAAGAAGCACACTTGAAAGGGCTGAAGGCCAGCAAGCGTTACAAGGGCGAAGGGACAGGAGAAGGCACCAATCCCCTGCTGCAAGAGTCTACAGGCTGAGATCCAGCTACCTTGAGATGCCCAATGTGCAGTGCCTGAAGAAGGCTCTGCCTCTCAAGGGAGACAGTGACATCAATATGTGACATAATCGGCCTGAGATAGCTTCCAACCGTGTAGGTGGGCACCCAATGCCAGTAGCGCTAAAGGTAACAATCGCCCTTAATTTTTATGTCCCTGGTTCTTTCCAGAGGGCTGTTGGTGATCTTTGTGGAGTGTCACAATGCACAGCCCACAGCTGCATAAAGCTTGTGACAGATGCACTGTTCAGAAGGGTTGACACTTTTATACATTACAAGACAGATAAGGACAGCCTGGCAGAGCATTCCAGAGGATTTGTGGCTATTGCTGACTTTCCAAGGATTTAAGGAGCCATTGATTTCACACATGTGCCCATCAAGGCACCTGCTGGAGAGCTGGGGGCTTTTGTAAATCATCAGGGGTTCCACTCCCTAAATCTACATCGAGTGTTTGATCGCTAAAACCGGATACTGCAGGATTGTGTCAGATATCCTGGGAGCTGTCATACATTATATGTCACTCCAAAGTGCCAAGGATATTCGTAGCCCCTGCATGCTTGGATGGCTGGCTGCTGGTGGTCAAAGGATATCCTCTCAAAAGGCAGCTAATGATACTAATCAGATATCCAAGGATGCCTGCCGAGGAGAGATACAACCAGAGCCATATACCTACTTGGGCCATCATTGAGAGGACAATAGGCCTCCTCAAAATGAGGTTTCACTGTCTGGACCACTCCATAGGATCTCTGCAGTATCTTTTGGAATGCATGTCACTTATACTGGTTATACGCTGTGCCCTGCACAATCTGGCTTTCTCAAGGGGAGATTAGGTGGAAGTTAAAGAAAGTGATGTGCATCCAGAAGCCGCTAAGGAAGAATCTAGTGCTGACTCTGAGGAGGAGCCTGCTGAGTCACTGGGTCATGATGATGATCAAGCAATGAGGCAGCTTGTGGGAGCAAGAGAGACCAGGGAGGCCTTGATTTGAAGGAGTATCCAGTAGGCCTCCAAAGTCATGACTTGGAAAAGAACCAGTCACTTCCCTGTTTGGAGCTCATGAGGCCCTCCTGGCACCATCTTTGCCTGTCCTTCCTTTTGAAATACACTATCCAGCCCAATCAATGCCCTGTTCAGAGTTGCAGGCCTCCTCTCTCACTATCACATAAAGCAAAATAAGGCCATTTGACTTGCGATCACATCTTCATAGTGATATGTGACAGCTATATACAACATGAGACAAATGACAATGGGAAAGATTTCAGCCGTGAAAGCCCTTCTGTGATTATAGTGATTTAACTATCCAAGCACAATGCCTTGATGCTTCACCTTGCCAGCAGTTGCTTTGGAGGCAGGCTGCTGACTCTGATGCCCTGTCAGCCTTGATGACTTCAGCATCTGGTTGCCTGATTGGATGGGAGAGTCCAGCGCCAAGGCTGGGCACTCCTCAGTTATCGCGATCTCCTCCAATGCAACAATCACTGGCACAGGGGTGGAGGAGTTGCTGCCATCATCTCAGGAGTGCCCAGAGAGGAGCACCCAAATGCATGAACCTGCAGGTCATCCAGCACATGAGGTTTGCTTAAACCTCCCTGCTCATCACCAATGGACAAGCAGCTAGCAGAGCTAGCCTTATGCATCTCTCACATTGGTAGTGACCTGCTGAGGTCAATGCCAGTGCTTGGGCTCGCAGGTCTGAAGCCAACCCCAGAAACCCCTGATTGAGTTCCTGCTGCTTCTCCATGACAGTCACCACTCTCTCTATGGAGGTGCTGTGCGTTTAGAGCTGAGGGTCAATGTAGTGCTCATACTCCACATAGACCATGGCATGCAAACCCTCAGAAATCTCTGCCAGATCCCCACATGCATCCTGCCGGACATCCAGCATTTGCCATCTAATAGATGACACCAAAGGCTCATCATCTGCCTAGGTTCAGCATCGTCTTGGTCTCCAGCAATCCTCTGATTGTCAGAGTGCTGGGGACACTCTGCCTCCAACAGCTCCTCAAGCGAATGTGACGTGCCTTCCCCAGTGTGTTCTACCATCTGTCCCAGAACAGTCAAATCCACCGAAGTGTCTATATCTGAGGTGGTGCAAGGTGCAGAGAGAGGATTGATGCAGATGCCATCTGGCTGTTCTTCATCCTGCAATGTCGATGGAAGGTCTTCTAGGTCACTTCCTGGTCTTGCAGATGTTCCATCTGAGGGAGGAACACGTATCTGAGTCTCCATTAGCATTTAAGATTCAGAGTAGATGCATTATGGTAGATTGTGAAATTGGTTATCTGGCTAAGCAAAGACTCAATGACGAAAATAAAAGCTTACTGGAGGATGCTGTTAGTCCTTCACCTGTCAGTCTTACACCCATTGCCCTCCATTTTTCATAACCTCCCCAAACTCTTCAGTATCCACTCCACTCTTACCCTCCTTTGAAACCCCTGCCTCTCTGCGATCTGTGGATCTTGCTCCACACTTGCACACTGTTTCCAGAATTTGTTCCTCCATTGGAGTTAACAACGCCACATTCGATACTCCAGCAGCAGTTCGGCTTCGATCCTGGGCATTGTGATTCCTCTTGTCCTGTAAGGACAATAGTGCTTTCATGAGTCCCACCTCTATATGCCTGAATATTACGCCCTCCTCCCCAATATCAACGGTTAAAATGTGCCCAGCTTATTGTGGGTCTTCCCACTTACATACATCCTGTCTAGTCCCAGGCAGTCTTCATAGGCACGCGCAGATGTCCCAACTTAAGCTTGCGGCTTTACGCCCAGAAGCCCCAGCAAATGCAAGCCCACGTATACATTTATTCAAGGTTAAATGAGGTCTTATTACTCACCCTCACAAAGCGGAGAAGGTCATTGGCCCTCTTCCAGCAATGCGGACGACCTCCTGACTGCTGACTAGTGCTGCCACCTCTGACCAAGCCTTCTTGGTGAGGTGTGGAGGACTCCTGTTGTCTTGTGGCAGCAATATATCTCATTGAGCACTGCCAGCATTTGTCAGTACATACAGGCAGGCACGTGAGAAGTAGGGAGTTGCTAGGTTTTGGCCATTTGCCTGCCTTTTGCCTTGGCTTCCAGCTCCTGAAGACATTGCTGTCTTCCGTGCACACTTTTGTTCTCACTTTCAATCTTGAGTTCAAACTGTCACTTTAAAGTTGCACACCACTCTCCCCTACAGTTCGTCCTCAGATACATGTCTTCATTCATCCGTTTTCAACCCACAGCTGACCTGATACAGGTGCCTACCCTCTTCCTACCCACCCTGGCAGCGCTGTCCCTATCTCCATGTAAGTTTTGTGCTGGTTGGCTGTTAATTGGCCAGCCAGAGCCTGATTGCTCTTGGGTGCTGATTGTGGACAGGAGCAGACTACACATCTACTTCCGGTCCTGCTGATCGTGCTCATCTGGTGAGCTAAAATTCAGGTCCATATTCTGATATTTTTGAAAAAACATGCCTTGTGAAGAGAAAGCCAGGATGATAATTTTGAAATCAAATCATTGCTTAACTGGCAGCCAGTGTAGAACAGTGAGATGAATGGGACTTGTGTAATTTAGTACTGGAGTCATACGAGCATATGAATTAGGAGTAGGCCACTAGGCCCCTTGAGCCTGCTCCTACATTCAATAAGATCATGGCTGATCTGATTATAACCTCCTGCCCACCCCCGATAATCTTTCACCGCCTTGTTTATCAAGAATCTATTGAGCTCTGCCTTTTGAGGAACAGAGTTCCAAAATCTCACTAGCCTCTGAGAGGAAATTTTTTTCCTCACCTTTGTCTTAAATGGGTGACCCCTAATTCTAGATTCTCCAACAAGAGGAACATCCTCTCCATATCCACCCTGTCCTGGTCCTGCTGGGTGCAACTGGTCCAGCTTGTGCAGGTTCCATCTTCCCCAGAATCGGTCCCAACGTCTCAGGAACCTAAATCCTACACCATCTCTCCAGCCACACATTCATCTGGCCTATTCTCCTATTTCTGACCTCACCTGCACATGGCATTGGGAATAATCCTGAGATTACTAACTTTGAGGTCCTGCTTTATAATTTATTTCCTAGCTCCCTATATTTTGCTTTCATGACCTCATCCCTCTTTCTACCTATGTTGTTGGTATCCTGCACATATGGTCGCCCTGGACACTGGAAGTGTCCTGACATCCCACATTGCACAGGAGAAGCATTCCACTTGGCCGAGCTGCCCTGCCATGAATTACCCTTAAATTACTCCCTTTACTTTTACTTCCTCTAGTTTAGAGAATATTAAGGACAGAAGAAATACTTACCAAGGCTACCGCCCTTCTTACTGAGGAAAGGTAGAAAATGAAAGGATCCTTCCTTCCCTCTTCAACAAATTCCCCCTCTCCCCAAACCCCAGCTGAAGTACCCTATAACAGCCCAAAGCAGCACTCCAGTACAGACAAGTGCTGAGCAAGACTGGGACCTGTTCTTCAGTGCAGCCGCACCATGTACTCTCTCATGTCGTTTACTTCACAAGTTACAAATCATTTCTGCACACTCACACTCTTCCTTCTTTAATCCCCTGTGGGAATTTCACATTCGTAAGTCATCTTCACACGTTTCTTTATCTGTTGGATGTGATCTCTAGTAATTCTCTTTTTTAACCAAATTTTCTATTTGGGCAGTGTTCTTTCCTCATGGTTCATGGTAGTCCCTTTGCTCTCTCCCACAAATCCTTGTTTTGCAATTGTGGTAGGTTTATCAGGTCTATAAGGATCATGCTGTGTATTCTGTCCATCAGCTTCACCATCTGGGATTTCACTGCCTTTAAAAGGATGCACCATTCAATAATTCTTCCTAACCTTCAGGTAAGCTTCTCAAAAGATCATAGGCGGTCTCTGCTTCAAGATCTTTGCTTATCTCCCCCTGTACAGTCCCAATGTCTCAGGAGGTAGCCAGATTATCAATTCAGTTCTCTTAAAAAGTTTGTAGGCAAAGACACAGATATTTCCAAGAGAAAGCTGTCACTTTATTCATCTCACCTATACTTTCTCATAGAGTCAGTCGTTTACAACACAGAAGGAGATCATTCGGCCCATCATGTCCTTGCCAGTCAACAAAGATCTGACTACACTAATCCCATTTTCCATGCAAGTGAATTTCTAAATACTTCTTAAAGGTTACAAGAGTTTCTGACTCAACCACCCTTTCAGGCAGTGAGTTCCAGACTCCTGCCACCCTCTAGGTGAAAAGATTTTTCCTCAACGCCTCTCTTATCCTTCTGCCTCTTACTTTAAATCCATGCCCCCTGTTTATTGACCCCTCTACTAATGGAAAAAGTGCCTTCCTATCCACCCTATCTATGTACCTCATAATCTTAGACACTTCTATCAGGTCCCCTCTCAACCTTAACTGCTCCAAGGAAAACAACTTCAGCCCTTCCAATCTTCCCTCATAACTCAAACCCTCCAGCCCAGGCAGCATCCTGATAAATCTCTGCACCCTCTCCAGTGCGATCACATCCTTCCTATAATGTGGTGACCAGAACTGCATATAGTACTCCAGTTGTGGCCTAACCAGCATTTATACAGTTCCAGCATAACCTCCCTGCTGTTATATTCTATGCCTTTGCTAATAAAGACAAGTATCTGATATGCCTTTCTCACACTTTTCTGGGTTGAATTTCATTTGCCACTGCTCTGCCCGCCTGACCAGTCCATTGATATCCTCCTGCAGTTTATGGCTATCTTCCTCAATATTTACCACCCTACCAATTTTCATGTCATCCACAAACTTCTTGATCATACTCCCAAATTTAAGTTTAAATCATTTATGTACACCACAAACAGTAAGGGCACCAGCACTGAGCCCTGCGGAACCCTACTAGAAACAGACTTCCAGTCACAGAAATATCCCTTTGCTTCCTGCCTCTCAGCCAATTTTGGATCCAAAGTGCCACTTTGACTTGGATCCCATGGGCTCTGAATTTCTTGACCAGTCTGCCATAAGGGACCTTATCAAAAGCCTTGCTATAGTCCATGTAGACCACATCAAATGCATTACCCTCATCAACACTCCTGGTTACCTTCCGAAAAAATTTGATCAAATTTGTCAAACACGACCTTCCCATAACAAACGCATACTGACTATCCCTGATTAATCCATGTCTTTCTCAGAATTCTTTCTAGTAACTTCCCCACCACCGAGGTTAGACTGACTGGTCTGTAATTTCCTGATCTATCCCTTCCTCCCTTTTTTAATAATGGGACAATGTTAGCAGTCCTCCAGCCCTCTGGCACCTCACCTGTGGCCAGAGAGGATTTGAAAGTTACTGCCAGGGCCCCTGATATCTCTTCCCTTGCCTCCCTCAACAGCCTGGGATACATCTCATCCGAGCCTGCAGATTTATCCACTGTTAAGACCGCTAAACCTTTCTTTCACTGGAACGTACATCAATACGAGGTTCATATACTGTATTCAAATACACCCAAGTGAGTTATTCCAACTCCCATTTGGTGCTGTGTCCTTTTTATTCTGACCTCTATCTCTTACTC